>NC_072829.1:5815000-6462500 GCF_027744805.1 Dunckerocampus dactyliophorus | reverse complement strand
TTGACTTTGATCCGAGGTCACTACTTGTGTGGACAGGGTGAACATGAGCTCTGCCCTCATCTGGACATTTTGGACTATTTTAGCATCTGCAAAGCGCAACGGCATCATTGGCAAGAAAGCATGCGACTTTAAGGAAGAAAGGGGAAATTAAAGGCGCTTGGCGTGCCGACTGCAACATCTCCATCAAGTTAAAGGGGGATAAAGATATATAGAGATATCGAAGTTGACATCATTCGACTACAAGGAGGTAAACAGCACAACTCACAAATACTCGATGCAGCTGAAAGCCAACCACAATCGACAACAACAACTCCACAAAAACACACATTATTCCAAATTCAACAATATCAAGAAACACATTGACTTCATTGATTATCACCAATAAACAATTTCTCAATTTAACTACTGAAATCAATTACAGTGCGATTCACTCAAATTTTTTTTTTAGTCTACTATTAAAATATTTGTTCTCAATGATTTACTCTTTTCTCTTTATGTCCCCATGAATTTGAGATTATCCCTATTTATCATTATCAATGTATTCCTATTGTATCACTTTGATAAATTTGATGTGATGTTATTATTGTAGTATTTATGTTATAAAATGCATTTATGTATTTATTCATTAATATATAATATTTGATTTATACAGTAATTCTAACTTATTCCTATTTATTATTAACAATATTTCAATTCTTTCAGTTTGGTAAATTTTTATCTGATTTTATTTTTATTTTTTTTTATAAAATACTTCTTACATGAATAAAGAATTTGATGTATATATTTATATAAAATGTATGATATACATTATTATTTATTAATATTTGTATTTCTTCTTTTCCCCTTAACGCGGCACAAGGTTTAGACACACAGGTAGAGAACAAAATGTAAATGACAAAATGTAAGCAAGTGAAATATTTCAAGTGTCATGAGGGTGTCACGGGACACGAGATGAGACGATACGCGAGATTGGGTCTACGAGAACGAGACGAAACAAGATTTCTTTTAAGAAACGTATAATCAACAAATATAAAAAATATATGACAATATATTTAATCTACTGATTTAACTTATACTATATTAAGAGACCGAATGGCTGATAAAAGGTCTCATTCTGTTCATGCCGTTGTTCTATGGAACAAACGCGTCGAGGTGCTGAACCCAATGCACAAAGTGAACTCTCTTCTGTTTGGAGGCACGAGTTGTGGAAAACAGGCACGCATGAACTCGGCAATGTAATGAGGCCGGCAAAATTGTGATGTTCATTTTCATTTATTGTGTGATTAATTCATTATCGTCGCAAGGGGTCGAAAGGGGTGGAATGAAATACGCTCAGCTTCTTCCTACTCCTTTTCAGGCACGTCTAGAATAAAAAAAAACATTTCATACTTTGTCTGTTTTGGCACATCAGTGGTTTTTATTGTGAACTTCTATTTTAGTTAGTTTTATTTATGTATTATTAGTATGTGTATCCCCCCCCCCCCCCCCACCCCCCCGCTAATCAGTGAGAACACACTGTCGTCGACGTCGTGTTTTATTTTCATGACAGCAAGGACGTCATTTTTTCCGCTTATTTTATTAGCGTGACAGGATGCAACTTTATTAGATGAGCGGAGAAGGGATGAAAGACACAACCGCAGCCCCACACAAGAATGGCAGGCAATAAGTCTGCGAGTGGCCTCTTCTTGATTTTCTTTTCGAGCTCGTTGAAAGCGTCTTTCATGCTCCAGTTTGCCGGCAGGGTCGCGCACAGCAGGTAATAATTCCTGTGAGCTAATAATTAGTAATCTGCCCACTGCAGCTGCAGGGAAGTCGGCCGTCCCGTCAAAAACGCCTCCTGCTTCCTGACACATCTCATTACGCCGTTCCGAGATGTTTGTGAAAACACTTGTGACAAGTGCTCATATACTGTTGCTTATTAACGACAAGGCGCTATAAATAGACTTAGTGGTCACTCTTTGTAATATTGTCTATCATAAATGTGTGTTTTATTTTTTTACTCTAGTGAAGCCCTTGCTGAATTAAACATGCGCGCATAAAAGCAATTAAAATCTATCTGGAATGCATTCAGCCAAGCATCGCAAACTTAATTAAGAGGCTACACGGCACAGCGCCGTGTTTGCAAAATGCCAGCATGACACATTCAATCCAAGCACAAATACATAACTTGACTTCTCATACAGTATTGTCCAACTGCATATTAGCCTGGACAGATCATTTTAAACAGAAGAATTGGAAGGTTTGGTGCACTGAAGATCCCTTATGCTGCATTCCAAAAAACTGGGTAGTGATAAACTGATTGATGTGCAGGCTGTCCTCATGTTGCGACATTTGTGGTTCCGACCCACGACCACTGTCACGGGAAAATCTGCTGCTTGCTCCAAAATAGATGAGACGCTAGATAAGTTCATTGAGAACAATGAGAGGTACAATGTAATAAAACTTGCATGCAAGGAGACAAATCAATACATCCTGAACAAAGAAAATGTCTGGTTATCCATGCGAAATCTCCTCCTCCTGTGAGGGACAGACTCACATGCCCAGACACCCGAGGCAATTTGAATCTGGTGATAAGCAACTTGCTTTGGAGACAGATAATCATATCAAGTCAGTGTGACAATAATGTGGATCTTAGCAGAAAAACATATGTATGTTGGTCCATAATTCTAACTAATATTTTTAAAATTAAAAACAGTAATGGACACAAAGTATTTAGTGCAATAACAAACCACATTTTCATTTGATCACATTATGACTTTCATTCTTTTATTTCATTTTTTTAACTTTAACCTCCATAACGTCTCCCGAGCGTGAGACCAGACTCTTCTGATGGCAGTGCGTTAAAGAAAAGGAAAGTGAAAAGTAAAATTAGACATCGTAAAATGCTCAGAAAGTGGAAAAATGCCAACCAACATTTGCCACGTGATCGGTCCAAGCTGTGACCATAATGACGGATAGGATAGTCCATAATGACGGACGTGCTCCTACGAAATGGACAGTGATAAGTAGCATAGTGGTCTCATTTTTTGATGCTTCACCCTCCCAATAAGCCTGTCTCTCCCTCCTAGTGTGCAAGCCAACCACCAAGATAACAGTAAGGTGTTATTCACATTAATTATTATTTTTCTTTTTTTCATTAAAATATTTTATATGTCCATGTGTTCAGTGTCATTTAAGCATAATTTAAACCAGTGGCTCTCAATTATTTTTTGTCATGACCGAGAGATGTTTTCACGTCTCTCTGATTTGAAATACTATTGACAACCTGATCAATGTATTTATTTATCTATACAAACCACTTTATGAGTTGCTGGCACCAGCATTGTTCAAGCATGATTAAAGACACTAACACACCTGCCGATCTTGAAGACGTTTTTTGAGTAGACGCCTTTCACGCCCCCTTATCTGAGACGCACCGGCATATTTGTAGAAATATTTTCATTATATTCGGAGGAACAGACAAACTGAGCCTAAATGGACGATGAGACCAATAAACATCAAGGCTCAAGTCAATCTTTGCATCATTGATAAGCACCTCAAAAGGCTTAGGGGACTTTGTGCCCAATCAATAGATTAAATCAATCAATCAGTGTTTGAGGTGTTTCTGAAGATTAATTCTTCATTTTAGACATTTGGAGGGGTGGAGGATTGGCGTAATGATGTCATCGTCTATTGGCCATGATGCATGTGCATGTAATTGTAATTGTAAAAATACAAATTCACTTATTTTTTTTAATGCAACGTACAAGATGCCCCAGGCAGCAGGTGCCCCGGTGCTCGATGAGAAGAGCAATACGTGCCTTCATGTCAGAGTTTCCAAAAGTATCTTCATTTGTCGTTTTTTTAAAAATACAGTAATCCCTCGCCACTTCCTGCTTCGAATTTGTGGTTTCACTCTATCGCACATGTGTCAAATTCAGGCCTGGGGGCCAAATCCGGCCCGCGCTGCAATTTCATCCGGCCGGCGGAACGGTTTGGAAAATAGCATTGAGTTGGTCGGACCTTATAAACAAAGTGCCTACAGCGATCAGCGTAATTAGCAACTCGTTCGGTATAAACTACTACTCTGACATTTTCATTTTTAAATTGGAAACAATATTGTGTATAGCAAAAAATTCACAACCATTCTTAATAAGGATGCCAGATTCAGACCAAAAGTCAAAATAGTTTAACTGCTCATGACTAAAAACGGCAGCACTTTAACTATTACACCCTGTCTGTACAAAATAACACCTTAAAAAGGCATAGGATCTTCAAAAGTGATCATTTTAACTACAGCAAAGCATGCTGGGAAATGTGTAATCTGTCCATTCCACAGCTACAAACTCCACCGGGTTACGCATCTCACGGATTGTGATGTTTTTGTGTTGATATAAAATACTGTAGCTTTTGCCGGGAGATGGAGAGAATGATGAAGAGGTGGTTGATCAACTATCACTTCATTGAAACAAACAACTACGCCAAAACAATTGTCGTTTATCCGCAGGCTATGTGGAAGTAGAAATTTCAAGCAGGAATGAATGGACACAAAAAAATGCACATTTCCCCCCCTCTGATGTAAAAAAAAAATGTTCATCCCCATGAGTGAAGTTTTTAAAAAAAACATGTATGTCCACATAAAGACACATTCACCAGCGGTCAGGCCCATTTTGTCCCAACGCAACGTAACCACAGGGGTGCATTATATTGGTATGTTCCAACCCCCGCACTGCACACGTGAGGAACTAGGATAAAAGGTGTGTAAGCTGCTTATCTGTTTGCCAGTACTAACCGGGCATTTTCTCAAAATATGACCATACTAATTGCTATTTTTTCAGCCTGGATTATTGGGACATGTCCTGCCATTTTCGCAACTTCAAAGGAGCATCTGTGTGTGTGCGCTGATGATGCATGTCAATGTGCTTCATTCACCAACTGTGTTAAAAGAACAAGAAGGTTTCAAGGTTTTTAATATTTTCAATACGCAGAAATATACAAAAGTTGAAAATTTCAGGATAAATAATGAGAAAGATACAAAGTTGGGGGAGGGGGTGAGGGCGTAATGACCAGTTCGGCCCACAAACCTAAAGTAGGCTTTGAGTTTTGGCTCCCTGTGTGACTGAGTTTGACACCCAAGCTGCTCCGGGGTTGAGTACAGCCATGTTAATAAAAACAATACATATTTAAGCAAATTTTATGTATTTTTAATTTAAATGACATTAATTAACTGAAATACAAATAGAATGATGTGTAGTTTTCTACACTGATCACTAGGTGTCAGTAATGTTACTGTAATGTTCGCTGAGACACACAAGCACCAGACTTGATCGCCTGAACAACAGGCTTTTTTTGCAGGTTTGAATTACCTCACAACAGGCACCATAATCCCTAACACGGGCTACTGTTGGGACCTTAACCCACACCAAGCTAAAACTCAATTCTGAACCCTCGACTTCCTGTCCGCCCTCCACTCAGCTCCCCTAGCACCAGAACACATTTCACAAGCAGGAGTCTTATTTATGTCTTAGATGTCTTATTTTCTGCTATATTGGGTAATATGAGTGTCAAGGTGACTACAGGGGTGTTATTTCATATCTTGGATGCTATAATAATGTTAAAATCTGTATTTAGAAGGTCATAAACAGGTTTTCTTCACTTTAGGCACAAAAATATTTCAGTTATACATAAGGAATCCCACTTCCTGGAAAGTCACTTTTCACAGGGTTACAAGGGATTACTGTACTTGCTAAATATAGTGACAATGTCGCTAAGGCGTCCTGCGGCGTCTTCTTATTCTCTTCCAAACTAATGACAAGCGACATTCACAGTCCCATTATATGCGTTAATGAGCAAAGGTGAACAGATGGCGCCAAAGCTATATGTGGCAGTCCAAAGTTATTTATATGTTATATATAAATAAATATATTGGGGATGCTCCGATCAGGGTTTTATGCTGCCGATACCAATCATCCATGAGCGAAATCGGCCGATACACATACTGAAACCGATCACATGTAAATTTTTAGACGTACTATTGGCTCTATCAGGGGTCACCAACATTTTTTTCTCCCTTTACCTGAGCGAAATTCCCACATTCCAAAATCTCACAATACGTTTGTCCATACAGCGCATGTTGACAAGTTTATTTGCATGTGCCGTGCTTTAGATTGTCAGCACTATTGAATGAATAAATTATCGCATTAATTACAACGATGGCCCCTGATAATGACATTCATTTGCTCAGAAAGGAGATAACAGGCGAGTGACATTGTTATTTGCCGGCTTTAGTATTAGCGCTAGCGTCCCGACTGCAGTCAATTATGGCGGGTTACACTGTGACCTTATCCAAGCTGACAAACAGCCAATTTCTTTGCACCGGCTCTGCATGCGTGCGTCACCTTTTCTTATTTATTGCCTCGCTTTCCAAATGCCACATTTGTTACCGTCCATCCCCAAGGAGGCGGCCGTTGCGCCGTTTTTCTCTTTCATTGCGGCGAAAATGTGATGAGGACCCATCAATCCATCCGTCTATCCTTCCAGGATATTTAGTGGAACTTCTACCAATGGAAAATGTCAAACAAAGTATTTAGTGCACAAGTGCATGGCTGCTTTTAATCACCTGCTACAAGAGCCAAAAATAGCCTGGCAGTGTTCCTGGCTGATTTTATTGGGGCGATGACCCCTCGCAGCCTGTAGACTGGCCGTGCACGCTCATACCGTCCGACCTGGGAATGTGAGCATCCTTCCACCCACGCAAAAGGTCAGCCTCACCTTCACTCAAGCGTTAAAATGGAGCCCGTTCGCTCACCTGCTCCATCACTCACCACTGCTTTCGACTCCCAAATGAACGCATAACATGTCGTCTCAAGGGTTGCCGGCATCGTATATCTACCTGCAAATGCTCGGCGTAAATCTAAAAGATTCATGATGTAAAATAGGGCGGACAGCAAAGGATTGTTCCTGCGGCTTTGAGAAATGCAACACCGCAACATCTTCATTGACAACCGCGTGAGGAGAAGGGACTACATGGTCATGTTACTGGACTACCCGTAATTTGCTTCAAGCTACAGTGGGGCCTCTAAGACTGAACACAAATGCTTCTTTGATTAGTTTGGATTCAGAATTTATTTCCCCATAAGAACTAATAGAAATAGAAATAATCAGTTCCAGTGTCAAACAATTACCTTTAATAACCATACAGCCAATTAAGTCACCTTTGCACTGGCATACAAGTGTAAATCTATGTTAAGCACTGCTAATATTGAGACGTACAAACAATAGAACGTGTACTTAAGACTACTGTTTGTGCTCTTCACATGTAAACTTAATGTATAGCTCACTTATTGTATTACTATGCATTCATTGCAGAGAGGTGTGTAACCACTTTATGTCACAATGATGTTCATTTCCTGTTCTATGGTTGTCATCCCTTCTGCAGTGGCATCACAGCACATAATAAGCCAATGGAAAAGCAAAACACTTAATTGGAGTCAATCCTTTAGATCAGGGGTGTCCAAACATTGTCCGCCGAGGGCTGCTTTAAAGAAAAAGAAAGACCATGGCGGCCACTTTGAATTTTGTTTTATTTTAAACATGCTGAAACCACTCCAGTGGAGGTCTAGAATTGCTAAACTGTTAACGATATTATAATATCTTTTATTATTAGTGTGATATCTTCTTTAAACCTTCAATATTTCAATATTCAATTATTCACAATTATTCACATTGTGTATTATATCAAATATTCAATATTTTCAATGTGGCTGTAAACCTCCCATTAAGTTTTATGATTAGTTTTATTGATATAATGTTCCCTGGGGCCAATAAAAATTGAGCTGTGGTCCTCAAATGGCCCCCGGGCCGCAATTTGGAAACCATTGCTTTCCACTTACTGAGCTGAACTCACAAGTCATTTTAGAGGTTCAAGGGATTTTTACAGTATTTTTTGTAGACTCAAATATTTAAGATAAGCAACGCTTTAAAAGAAGCTTGCAACCTCATTGCAATGTCACGATAACCTGAATTTGACACAAAATCACCTTAATATTGTGATCCTCTGCCCCTCCCCCCTTTTGTTCTTCGACTGGCAACATTAGAAATGCAACGTTGACGTTCTTGGAACTGTTAAAGTTCAGTTAAGACTCCTCCATTTCATTAGCAGCCATGACTCACCAAAGCTACCCCCCCCCCCAAAAAAAAAAAAAAAACAAGAAAAAACCCGCCTGGAGGCATCTGCCGACTAGTGAGCGCGGCCTCCTTTTGATTATATTGATAAAATTCAGCATGTTGTGTCAGCTGCGTTAGCAAACTGGCAGAAACATCCCACTTTCATGTATAAAAAAAATATGAGTTACTTAAAAGCAGACGCTCCTGCCTTGCGCCGTCGTCTCTTCAATGATTTTGTGTGCATGTGTTCTTGGAGCGCGTCCATCGAACACGCGGGACTGAATATTGATGGTCCAACGCTCCTGCTGGCTTTCAATCAGCCTGTTCACAGCTTGTTAGGTGCAGTATTGTTCCTCTCAGGATAATTTCCTGCAAGACACCGTCTTGTTTGTTGCATTGCTTCTCAGTCTTCTTGTCTTCTATCTTTATCTTGCTAAAAAGTCAGTCTAAGCACCCCCGGTCTCCCCTTTTCTCCTCATAGTATACCCCAGTGGGTCTCCATCATTATGATATCCACCCATAAACCCATAAAATACACTACTCTCGACTAAGGAACCATTTGGCACCTTAAGACGGGTTTGAATGATTCCTACTATGCAGTGTAGCTGTTTACTGATATTTTACAATAAAGCTGAGACATGCAAAACTGAGGCTGGCTTTGTTACGTTTGGGCACACCAGAAACATCTTTGGGCAAGGACCAGGGCCAGGAAATGAATTGGCATATCTCCAGCTGCTTAGTACAATTTAACTAACATTTATATTATTTATTATGTTTTAAATTATTATTATTGTTATTGTTAGTTATTATTATTATTATTATTATTATTATTATTATTATTATTATTATTATTATTATTGTTATTATTATTCTTATTATTATTGTTAGCATTTTTTTAGATTTATTATTAGAGTTGGGCGATATGGACCTTGGCATGTATCACGATATTTTTGGGATGTATTGCAACGTGACGATATAATTAAATTAGTGTTGTATAAAAAGCTACAAACCTTAACCCATATAAGTGAATACACTTGTCTCAAATTGTAAAGCACATTTATTGATTTATAGATAACAAACTGCAATTCAGCAAGTGCATTTAGTGTCTACCAAAATAAGCGTTTTTAATTTTTGACTGGGTGTAGACATGCTCGCTGACTGTCCACAGAGCCCTACATGCTGTGGTACACGCAAGGTGCCAATGCGTCAATACAGTGCGGCACAGCGCGCAGTCATCAACTCGGCTTGTTTCCGTTTATGGTTTATACCAGTATAAGTCATTTTCTTATCATTTTCATGCAATTTATACCGGTATATAAAAATTAGCGCCCAACCCTATTTCCATCCATCCATTTTCTATGCCGCTTATCCTCACTAAGGTCGCGGGGGTATGCTGGAGCCTATCCCAGCTGACTTGGGGCGGGAGGCGGGATACACCCTGAAGTGGTCGACAGCCAATCACAGGGCACATATAGACAACCGTCAACAACCGTTGATACTCACATTCATACCTATGGACAATTTAAAGTCGCCAATTAACCTAACATGCATGTTTTTGGAATGTGGGAGGAAAACCAGAGTTATTATTGTTATTGTTATTGTTATTATTATTATTATTGAATAACCTGGAGGGTTTTTTTTTCCCCTTTTTGGCTTTTCCCTGTTATGTTAATCAAATGAGTGTTTTTTAGTTTTTACGCAGGATGTCCTTCCTCAGGCAACCCTGGCCGGGAATCAAACCCCATACCCTTTGCATGTACAGTACCATCACACCACCAGGGATTAATCTGTACTTTCCATTGATTAGTTTTAGTTCTATTATGTATAAGAGCCGCACTGTGGCCTAGTGGTTAGCATGTTATGTTAGCATCAGGAGATCTGGAAGATCCGGGTTCCAATCTGCGTTGGACATCTCTGTGTGGAGTTTGCATGTTCTCCCCGTGCGTGCGTGGGTTTTCTCCGCGTACTCCAACTTCCTCCCACATTCCAAAAACATGCATGTTAAGTTAACTGGCGACTGGCAATTTTTTATAAAACAAGTGTCGCAAAGCATGCTGGGAAGCCTGGAAGCAGTCCCATTGATGTTACAATATATTCAATTGATGTTTTATATTTTTTGTGGAATACTTGATGGGGCCCAGCCTCACCATTTTGTCTCATTAATTCCCACATTTATAGTCTGTTTCCAACTTTGCAAATATAATATATATCCACTTCAATTTGCTGTATTTCAATGAAACATAAACTCTTTTTTTCAGCAATGGTTTAATACTACGCATGTTTTATATGTAACAGGTTTAGTAGCCTGTGTTAACAAGACCCAACAGCACCCGACATGAGCAACAAAGAAAGAAAATGTTCCCTCAAACACAACCGAGACTACTAAAAAGTACCTCTAGCGCGTGATATACTGTAGTAGCAGCAGAGTTACGGTATATGAAAAAAAAGTACTTGCAGCTGTTTGAAATTGTCTTCTCTGAGCGACCATATCTGTGCATAGCCAGATCCCTTTATTACTATTGATCTCTGTCACTGCCTCTTTTCAACTGTGCGCTCTGAGAAAGTGTTGCATGAAATATTTATTTTCCCCCTCGCTTTACACCCAGCCTAATACCTGCTGAGGTAAGGCTTTTTTTTTTCGTTCTTTTTTTTAAGGTGTGGATTTAGCCATCAGTCTGCAGCGCTTGTTGTGCAACATCGATGTGCATCGGAGTGAACATAGGCGGTGGCACATCATCTGCTGAGTGGATGTACCGGTAGTTGTTTGGAGATGGAAACTTTGTTTACGTACAAGCGTGAGCCGAATGATCAAGTTTCCTTATTTAGAATCCATGGCAGACTGCCTTCAAAAGCACACAATATGGCTTCTAGTACATGAAAGTGTGCAGAGGCAATCTTCTACGGGCTTAAATTATGCTTCAAGATGTAAAGATATGGTACAAATTGCTATTTGCATTCAAGCAAATGCTGCAATATGAGTTTACTTTGTAAATAAGTAATACTTTGTTTGTACTTTGTAAATAAGTCACTTTCCATACTGTATTGTGACCCGGTTAGTGTATTAGAGGTGTGCTGCCCAAAATCTAGCCTTGATGCTGGAATTTAGACAGTTTATAATTGCCTTTAGTATCACACAGTTTTGTGTGTACGTACATAGATTTAATGCTAAAGCTGTGTTTCTGTGTGTGGCTCCAAGAAGTGCTATTCAGTAATCCCTCGCCACTTCACACTTTTCGCTGCTTCACTATATCGCGTTTTTTCCAAAATATATTAATTAATAAACCGTCGTGTTTCCGTAGTTGAATATGGCCTATTGTTACTAAAAATATATGCATATTTAAGCAAATGTGACACATTTTTTGACAAAATGAAGCATTTTCAAGCATAACACTGGCTAAATGAACTAAAATACAAATATAAGGTATTCAGAAGACACATTCAAAAACAGTGTGATGATATGTAGTACTCTACACTGTTCACTAGGTGTCAGTAATGTTACATTGATGAGACAACAGCCACCACAAGAAGTAGTGTACAGAACAGGAAGTTAAAAAAAGAACAAGAAGAAAGTCATCCAACGCTAACCTGTGAGTCTGTCTTATTTATGTCTTATTTTCTGTCAGTATATTTTCCCTCACTATATTTTGTTTTTACAAAATATAATAAATAAATGGTCGCCGTTTTGTGACTTATTATTAGTAAAACAATATTGAAAGACAAGTTATATCAAGTATTCTGGTCACTACGAGTCAGTAACGTAATGAGACATGTTACATTACAATACCTTTCACACTGCATGGAGACTGGCTACTGAGCCAGCAGAGCCGAGCCAACATGCCATGGCTGAGATCGAGTGATAAAAAGGTTCTCCTCTCATTCTGTGTGGAAGTGGTACATTTTTAGCTTCCTTGTCCTTCTTTCCCACTCTGTTTGAAATACTTTAAATGTAAGTAAATTGGAGAGGCTAACTAGTCAGCTCGGTAGCTTTCTATGCTAGCAGCAGCTGTCTGTCATGTCCCTGCATTGTAGCCTGTGCAATGTGATGTAAACAAAGAATAACAGGAGTATAGAAGTGACTGCTAGGGTGTTATTTCATGTCTACAGGGATCTAATAATGTTAAAACCCATATTTAGAAAGTCATAAACAGGTTTTCTATGATCTACCTATAAAAATACTCAGTTTAAAATTCACTTCGTGGTTGGGTCTGAAAACAATTAACCGGGATAAAAAAGGTATTCTATGTATTCTATGTATAAAGGTAATCTATTCTGTATTCTATGTATAAATGAGGAATCCTACTTTGCGGAAATTCACTTATCACGGACAAGTACGAAACCAATTAACAGTGATAAACGAGGGACTACTGTTGTGTACTTTTGTAAGTGTGCACTTGTCCAGTGTAATAAATGCCATATAACACACGCAACATTAAGGGGTGGGACAGAGGACACAAATGTTACCAACACTAGCATAGCTATGTGAGCTAAGGTGCTAACGTTATCCTCACATTTCAACGGCAACATAATTCTAGGTTAGTTTTTCTGAGGAAGAAAAGCAAACTTACAGCCCGTCTGTAGCTAACCGAGGGAGAGTTGCTTTATTTTATGACGTGTAGCAAAGCCTGTTTTCTTTGTTTGTTTGTTTTACAAAGTTGTCCTCCGTCAAGTGAGGGGCGTAAACATGAGGCGGCCTCATACCCCCGAGGAAGGAGGTTTTTGCTTTATGAAAACTCCAAAATTGAGCGTTAGTCAAAAGCAAAGCAAGTGAGGGTGATGATAGATTTTTCTCATTTTCGGTGCTCATAAACAGTCTCTAAGGACACACATTACTATTAAAACATCAGTCACTTTTGCATAAGAGGGGACCTTGAATACATTCTTCACAGCAAATTGAGTTTTGTTCACATTCACATCTGTAGTATCTCTTGCAGTATTTGTTTATTCATGTACACTTGCCACATATTGTACACTGCTGCTGTTCACTATGATCATTCTCATTGGCTGGAATTTTTGTACTACTTACGTAAACTCTTGTGTACTGCTACATAGCATAGTTATTTTGACACTAACCACAATAATAAACATAATGTTAACGCAACACCTCTCTGACAGTGTCACTCAGTGAGGATTATTATCTTTGTAACATCTTTGTATTGGATGCTATTCACTTGTATACCTAATGTTGGGGCTGATGTATTCATCTTTTGAGTTTTTCTTCCCCGTTTGCACACATCCTCCTCCTCCCCCTCAAAGACTTAATTAGGAGCCTGCTTTTTCCTGCATGGCAAAAAAGCAGCAAAAACAAACAAACACAAAAGACAAAAAAAAGCCACAGGGAAAGAAGACCCTCTGATTTTCCCACAATGCACTTTGTTATTGCAGCTTGCGTTAATTGGGAGAGGGACCGAGTGGATACCTTGTGTGTGCCCTCCCTTCTCACATTGAAAAGTCTGGTATTCCCTGCTTCCCCTTCTCCTTCTCCTTTCATGCATATCAGCCTTCATTTTGCCGGGTGACCACCCGCTGCCAACATGGCGGGCCAGCGCACAGCCAGCTTTGCAAAGCAAGCGGCTTTCAAAAATAAACCCACGCACGCTGCACTCGACCTATATGCCTTTATGCATAAGTCATTGCATGTTGATGTAGGTTGCTTTTCATGCAAACACAACATATATCCATGCACTGGTATGTACATTCTAAACAGTTGAAATGATGAAAATGGTGGAATCAAAAGCACAATTAAAAGCACCCTTTCAATTGGAAATGTTGGATTTTAATTACAGATGCATGATATTGGCTTTCTTTTTATGATTACAGTAATCACTCACCACTTCGAGCTTCGAATTTCACGGATTTCATCACATTTTTTCCAAAATATATGAATTATGTATCATATATAAATATACATAATATATATTTATTATATATGAATTCATAAATCATGCTGTTTCATCGTTATTAGTAAAAAAATATGCATATTTAAGCAGGTTTACACATTTTTGCCCTAAATTAAGCATTTTCAAGTCCAGAAATGGCTAGATGAACTAAAATACAAATACATGTAATATTGTACACTGGTCACTTGCGTCTGTGATGTTACTGTAATGTTACATGAGACACACAAGCACCAGACTGGTTTGCCAGAACAACAGACTTTTCTTGCAGATCTCAATTATCTCAGAACAGGCACAACAACCCCTAACATGGACTACTGTTGCAGCCATAACCCACACCAAGCTAAAACTCAACTCTGAACCTCTGATGTTACTTCCTGTCCACCCACGTTAAAAACTGTATTTGGAAGGTAGGGGTTTCACGAGACCTCACGAGATTACAACACGAGATTAAAACATGCCGGAATTTCTCGCGAGAACAGGGCAATCAGACTGAACTATGTATGGCATTGCTACTATGAATGATAATAAATGTAATATGGAAGTGGACGTGTGCTAGATAGGCATTATAGGAACCGCACATTAAGTGGTTTACACACGCCTACCTTGGTGTTCCCAGCATCAGCGAGTGACGTGTGGCTGTTTTTTCATCGGCGTTAGACAGCTGCAGCGCGTGTTAATATCCAAGCAGAACTCTAGTAATTCTACATTTGATAAAAGTTACGGAATATTATCATATCAAAACACATAGATGCACGGACTTGACTGCTACCTTAATCACCGTTATCACTGATCAGCATCAACATGAACTCTTTCAATACCAAAGACGCATTTATACGTTTTTATAATCCTGAGCGCCCAATCCCAAAGATGTAGTTGTACGTCTTTTATGTTTTTTTGCACAATAGGCAAAAAGAGGTGATGATGCAATTGCAAACTAATGGATATCACTTTTAGAGCAGATTCAAGCCATAAAAACGGCCACATGGTGGCAGAAGCGCATTTGATAAGAGCTCGGCATGTGAATTTGAACGGTAAACACGTACGTGACAGGAAGGAGGAAGTGGAAAAACGAGTGTAGCGTGCAGAAGGTTAGGCATTGAAAGTGGCTTATTGCAGAAATAAAAAAATAACAGACGGTACGAATTGCTTTTTGATCAAAATTGATACTATTTATTATTATTATATATTATAACATCAGTGGTTTATTTGGTCTCCAAAAGTGTAGACAATAATATTGTTTAGGGTCAATTGGTGGGACAGCAAACAAAACGCACCTGCATGGTTTTGTGTCTTCTCTTTAAATAAAAAAGTTTGTTTGTCCAGTCATATTTTTTCATTGTATTTAATGTTAAAATCTCGTCCAGTCTCGTTCTCGTGGATGCAATCTCGTGCATCGTCTTGTCCCGTGAGTTGAGTGTCTCGTGACACCCCTATGAGAAGGTCATGAACAGGTTTTCTATACTCCAACTACCAAAATATTCCATTTATAAATAAGGATTCCTACTTCGCGGAAAATCACTCATCATGGTTGAGTCTGGAACTGATAAACCACAATAAACAATGATTACTATACATGGTTATTATCCATTACATAAAATGCAGACCTCCTCCAAGGCTTAAAACCAGCATGGAGCCTAATTCTGGACGGTCTTGAGATAGAAATTATGGGGAAACAGACTAAAACCTTTAATCAGTGAATATAATAAATACCTGCCGTTTAGGATTGTAATTTACAAAAAAAGAGGTCAAGCTTTTATCTAGATTCCTTCCACAATCTGCATCCTATCTGGATGAATGTTGGTCTTATGTTTTAACTCCCTACATTCTCCTATTAAAATCTGATTACATTCAATATAATTCGACAGAGATATACAGTAAAAGAAGTTGCATACAGGCATGTAAAAGCTACCAAAACTTGAAAACCTTCCTGCTGGTCATTAGAAATTTGGTGTTATTGTTTCCTGTCAGTGTTTAGGTGAAAGACCTGAGCAATGAAATCCATCAAGCCCAAAGTAGGCCACTGGGGATGACAGCGCGGTCACAAGATGAATATCCCAGAAGAAGATGACGACACTGGCAGTCACAAACATTCACTCAGCAATCATCAACCTCATCGCCATCATGCTTAACAGAACCGGAAAAAAAAAAAAAAAACACTCAATGGTGTCTAACCCAAGGCTTAAAATATTGGTAGGTGGATGCATACAGTCAGCATTTTTATGACAGTATATCTTCTCAAGGCTTGGATATGCTTTAACACTCAGCCATTATTGTCTAAATAGCTTGCAGCTCAAGTGAGCCACAGTCTTTCCTATAGTCATGCATGTTGGTTGTAGAGTCATGATCTTGGGCTGCACAAGTTCTGCCGGCGCTGGGGAGCAGCGGTTCATTGAGGACAGTGATGAATTCCAACATACACTGTGACGTTGTTGTCTTTGACAAATAAAACAACATGTGAGGGCCGTACTCAAATGTGTCAGATAGCTGCTAGCACAGTTTGTGTCAGACAATTACCACGGGTGGCAGATGGATGCACTGCTAAAACTATTCAGAAAATGTTCCATTTTTAATGTGGTTCGTCTGTACGTGTGGAATTTGAAAACCGTTAGTTAACTCCTGGCGTTCCAAAATACTTAGTAACATAACGTTAATGTATCACCATTTCTTCCAGCAAACAATTTGATGTCTTATGATTGAGCTGCCAGGCTTGCAATGATATGTTTGGAGGGAAGTAATGACAAATCAATATGCTTGGCGGAGAGAATAATGGGGTGTGTGTGCAGCACAGTAATATTAACAAACAAGATGAATGCGTTTTTTCTCGTTGCCATGATTGCAGTGTAATCGAGGGAGAAAGGGTCGGCTGCAATGAGTTTTGGGTGGCAGTTGAGGGCCAGCGCCTGACCAACCTAGTCTTCGTCAATTTGGTTATTTGGGACATGAAACGTCACCTCCCTGGTGAGGAAAGAGACGGAGTTTGTGCGAGAGGTTGATAACTTCTGACTCAACATAGGCGAACCCCACCTCTTCTCATAGTTCAGGTTCTGGAACCAGATTCCTCGATAAGGTTTGTGACCTTCAGCGTTTGCTAGGGCGGGTTCGCAGCTGACTGCGAAACTTCCGGGATGAGACTCGGAACCTCCAAATCTGAGGCCGTGGTTCTCAGTCGGAAAAGCGTGGATTGCACCCATCTGGTTAGGAGTGAGGTCTTGCCCCAGGTAGAGGAGTTCAAGCATCTCGGGATATTGTGCACAAGTGAGGGAAGGCTGGAGCGTGAGCTCGACATGTGAATCAACACAGCATCTGCAGTAATTCGGTCGCTGTCTCAGACCATCGTGGGGTTGTCACTCTAACCTCCTCCAGAAGGTGGCTGGACTTTTTGTTGCTGCTCCTTCACATTTAGAGGAGCCAGTTAAAGGTGGCTCGGGCATCCTGTCCGGATGATTCTGGAGAGGAATGCAATCTAATGACAGACATTTTAAGAGCAAATGATTTGATCTCCATAGGAGAAGGTTAACGTCAAGCTAACGGGGGGGTTGGAGGCGTTTGGGGTGTAGTGTACGGCGCAGTAGCGATGCAGCATCATAGTCCAGGCTTTAGTAGCATCAAAAATAGACAATAACTCAACGATTCACTTTGGTGGTCGCACGGGGTAACCCCCTGTGTAGCGGGGATCTACTGTACAAAAAGAAAGCCATCAGGTTGCATTAATTGATCCCATTTTGGTGTATTTAAATCCAGGCACCTTGCCGCTCATCTATAAGCAGTGTGCAGGTTTGTCTCTCCAAACTAAACTGTACTTTTTTGTTTTAAAACAGCAGTCAGGCTTTCACCAGCATCATTATTCCCTTTTTAGATGTGAAAATGTGCAGCCAGATCCAATCAGACCTAATTTGACTGATGTCTGAGCCAAGAGAAAAACAATAACATAAAAAAAACAAAAAAAAACCACGTCTCTTGTCCACAAACGCACTAGACTGCATCTTGTAATTAGAAGCTTCATGTGGGACCAAGCATGTCTACATGCCTCAAACGTGCCTCGACTACCTCTAACCCTGCATCCCCCCTGCTGTGACGATGGATCAGCGCTATGGAGGTACAGCTTAGTTCCCGCTGAGCGAGGACGTAGAGGAAGCATGCGGCGCTGGAATAAAATGCTGCGTTTACTTTGTGGAGACAATGTTGGACCTATGCCTGACGTTGCAAAATTACATGAATCAAAAGTTGGAATTTAATGAGGGAAATAGATAATATTATACCTCACCATAGATCAAGAGCACCTCCTTCTTCACAACACACTTGCTGGGCCTGCTAGTAAATGACTTCATTCTAATTCAAGAGAGGGCTATTCAATGGAGTGTTTTAGAACTAAACACAAGTGTCAACTAAATTTTCAAACATCCATTATCCTTCCAGTATTAAAAAGAAAACATATTTAGCATCAGAAGTATCTTCCACAAGGATACTTTGACGTGCGTGGAGGGTATCAGCAATCAAACTGCAATCTAACTGGCAAACAGGCCACTATACCTACGAAAACATGATAGAACCATAATTCTCTTCTCCCCCAAGTTCTCTAAAGGGGACAACCCTATGGATCTAAGCAGCCCCCAATGGGAAAATTGTGAAAAAAAGGAAACACGAAAACCTAGAGAAATTATTGTGAGATCCAGAAAGACTTTTGCAAGATTGTGAGAAACAATGGCGAGATCCTGTGAGGCTTTTGCGAAATTCTGAGAAACTTTTGTGAGATCCTGAGAGACATTTACCAGATCCTGTGAGCTCTTGAGAAACTTTGGGAAATCCCAATCTCTCGGGACTTTTGCGAGATCCTGAGAGACTATTGTGAGATTCTGAGGAAGTATTGCGAGATTCTGCAAGACTATTGCGAGATCCTGAGAAACTATTCCAAGATGTTGAAGGACTTTGTGAGATCCTGGGAGACTGTAGTGAGATCATGAAAGACTTTGGCGAGATCCTGAGAAACTATTACAAAATCCTGAGAAACTACTGCGAGATCCTGAAAAACTACTGCAAGATCCCGAGACACTATTGTGAGACCCTGAGAGACTTTGGGAGATCCTGAGGAACTATTGCGAGATCCAGAGAAACTATTACAAGATGTTGAAGGACTTTGTGAGATCCTGAGAGACTATATTGAGATCATGCAAGACTGTGGCGAGATCCTGAGAAACTATTGCGAAATCCTCAGAAACTACTGCAAGATCCCGAGACACTATTGTGAGATCCTGAGAAACAATAATTTCTCAGGATCTTGCAAAGTTTATCAGGATCTCGCAATAGTTTCTCAAGATCTTTCAAACATTTCTCAGGACCTTGCAATAGTTTCTCAGCATCTCAAAGAGTTTCTCAGGATCTCAAAAAAGTCTCTCACAATCTCAAAAAAGTCTCTCTGGGTCTCAAAAAAGTCTCTCGGGATCTTGCAAATGTTTCTCAGGATCTCACAAAAAATTTTCAGGATCTTGCAATAGTTTCTCAGCATCTAAAAACAGTTTTTTCTGGATCTAGCAAACATTTCTCAGGATCTCGCAAAAGTTTCTCAGGATCTTGAAAATGTTTCTCAGGATCTTGTAATAGTTTCTGGATTTTTTTTCTCTCATCTTTTTTATTCCATCATGTCCCCTTAGGGGCTCCATATGGATCGGACCCAAGCTTTTAAAAATGTTCTTCTTTAGTGCTATTCTTGGACCAATTTCCAACTTATGTGTTTTTTTGTTTTTTATAAGCAGGAAAAGGGTGTGTAATGTAATGTTAATGTTTTAGTACTGGCCCAATTTCCCCCCTACATGGTGATGTTGGACATATCAAGGCATTGAACGTTATTAGTAAACAGCTGTCGGCACGTTTTGCCCTGTAAAACTTGACGTATCAGCCACAAGCTTCTTTAATAAGACGCATGTTAAACTCATTAAAATGTATAATCCCCATACTGTATTACCTGACAGTGACCCCCCCCCTCCCACCCCCCACCCCATCCCCCCACACCCCTAGTGACATGATTAAAACAGCACAGGAGAGGGGATGTAAGCAGATTTTCGTGAATATCCACCTGCATGAATTATTGAAGTACCCAGTGGCAGACGGTGCATTTGGTACCTGGGCCTTCAGCGGGGACTTAACCGACTTAATCCACCTCTTAATACCACCACTATCATTTTGCAATTATACAAACCGTCAATAATATACAAAAAGGCAATATACCAAGGCATGGCTTCAGGGGCATTTTCTGTACTGGAGTTGAACACACTTATTAATAAACCACAAATCCCAGTTAACCCTTTATCTTCCAATAAGTTCTTGCCGATACGCCTGAGTTACATTTTTTTCTGAGAATCAATAATTATCTAATAACATGACAAAAACATAAAAGTTCACCAGGGTATACTCTTTAGAGGCTGATAGCCAGTTGTAAACCGCTTGTAAGCACTGGTGTGGAAATGGTGAACAAATCCTTTCCCAGGCTGAGGCAAGCTAGCTAGCTTCGGAGTTGGCCGAAATGTCTTTCTATTTTTTCTAGTCCGCCTTGAAAATAGATTTTAAGATTGCCCTACAGCAAGTCAATTTCTCCCCCTCGTCTGTCAGCCATTGTGGACGTGATTGTGTGTAAATCATGACAGACTATTCAGCTTGTCGTTGCTGATGTTATTGTGGGCTAGCTAGCTGGCCCTACTGAAATCAAATCTAACTTGCACATCCATATAGTAATAATAATAATAATAATAATTACATTTGACTTTATATAGCACTTTTCAAGGCGCCCAAACCTCTTCACAATGAAGTGAACCCATTATTTATTCACTCCTCTGTCACACACTTGTGGTGGCTGCCAATTCGCGCCTACGGCCGCTCCGACCACCATCAAACATTCATTCACATTCATACACCAGTGCGGGCCGTACTGGAGACAAGTTGGGCAAATTGTCTTGCCCAGGGACACAACGACAATGACTGGGTGGAGGAAGCGAGGATCAAAGCGCCAACCTTCCGGTTTCTGGATGACCTGCACTGCCTCCTGAGCCACTGGTAGAAGAAGACAACAAATGTGCTACGAAATGAAGATAATAGACTATTGGGAATAAATTAATACAATTTCATGGAACAAATGCTAGAATTTAAGTGGTAAATATAGGTCAGTGCTACTGATAGTGTTTCAGTCAGCAGAGAAGGCTTTGCCCTGACGGCACACTACTGGAAGACCTATAAAGGTTAATGGTGTCGTTGTACATTTAACGGACCGAAGTGAAGACGCCAGGTGATGACGTGAAGACATTTTACCTCCAAATAACGCGCTGAGTGGCGGTACAGGTCAGGTACAAGGGCGTTAAAATATCCCCCTATGATTTGTTATGTTGTGAGTCCGTGTGTTTAATTAGATATCAACCTAAAACTGTCAGAAAGGCTTAGACATGTAAATATATATGTAAACTAAGCCTGCAAATCAGTAAATATGCTTGAGATTTTTTTAAAAGTGCCGTTATCAATGATACCCCATGAAGGGAAACTGAACCATAATCCCTAAAATGAGCAAGGAAGTCATTGATGGTCGGCACTGGCAACAAAATACTGGGTCATAGTTCTTTCAAAGGATACTAAAATATAGATTATAAATGCATGGTACTAGATAACAACCATGCACGCCAGTGGGCATCCGCAAAGCAGGTTCCAGTACGGTATGAAAGAAAGAGGGTAAATTAGGTCACAATTTCAGCAAAAGTAAAGACAGAGATACATTTTTTTGTCTCGAGATGTCAAACACAATTTAAAGGTGATCAAAATGATATTGTGGTATGTGATCTGCTCGCAAAAATCTGGTGGCTGCATTTATGGTTTGTCTAAAGATGGATTGAATGGGTGTCTTCGTTGAAAATGACAAAAATAATCACGTTAGTTGAATACTTTGAATGGAGACAAATTTACTCAACACACTCACCGAAAATGATGACCTGAAAGTATTTTCAAGTCATCAGGCTAAAGTCTGCGTCAAGCCCAAGTCGAGTTGCAAGTCTTTGATGATATTGTCAAGTCGAATTCAAAATCATCAAAATTGTGACTCGAGTCTGACTTGAGTCCAAGTCGCATGACTCAAGTCTGCTTATCAACTGTGCTTATCTCTGATAATACTCAGGAGTCCTGTCATTCTTTTGAGTCATGTTTCTAACGCACAGTGCTGTAGTGCTGAGTTTAGGCCCTCCCTGTCACGCCCTACCCCAATACGACTTGGGATGCGTAGCTAAACTCACAATGGCACCGGTGCCAACGTAAACGACGTGTATACAGCGCCTACATGCATATACATATACATACAGTCATGGAAAAAAATATTAGACCCTTTGTTACCTTTGTTTGGACAAATATAACAATGATAACAAAAATAGCTCATCAGAGTTAATTTTTTTGGCAGTACAATGCTTTAGCTATTCATGTAAGAACTTAGGTGATTTTGTTTATTATCAAGAAAACCATGGAAGTTGCCAGATATCAGCTCTTAAATGAAACTCTTATGAGCTATATTTGTTATCATCATTATATTTGTCCAAACAAATGTACCTTTAGTTGTGCCAGCCATTAAAATGGATCAATAAACTGAAGAAACAAATTATATTAATATTAATAGTACAGTATTAATTTAGGGGCACTGAAATGAGGCAATAGTAATGCACAGCAACTTGGACACGTTTCTCTGTCGCCGACACGTCCTCATTATCCATCGCATTATCCGTACAAGGACACATTCTGAACATCAAAGTTACAACATGAGCTCGATTTTGCTCAATTAACAAATGGCTCTTGCATCCGCGATTAACTGGAACATTGCCACAGTTGCGTATCAATTATGAAGCTGTGCTTGAATTGTGCGGCATGTATACACACACAGTACTGTAAAACTGCACATTTTGCACATAATTTATTGTGGGTTTTATTTCATATTGGTGAATTTATTACTAAGTTATTTTATTTCTATTACTGACATATTTCTATTTCTAGTCTATTCCGTAAAAATGAAAAGGCATTGTGTTTTTGTAAAAAAATTGTAAGTGTTCCTTTTTTTAAGTACCGATTCGGGCAGTGTTTCAGAAGTAGCGATTTGCCAATGATATCGAATAATAAGTAAACAATACCCAACTATAGGTAGGACCAGTGCAGCAACAGGATACTACATTGCTCCACTTGGAGGGCCAAAAAGCACATGCACCATGTAGAAAATATTATAGTGGCGCAACACGTTCACATTCTAAGGCTTTACTCACCATTTTCACTACTAAGCAAGCATGCCTGTTGATTTCTCATGATTTCATGGCAAAGTGCTGTGGTCCACAAGGCTTTAGACTGATGCACTAAAGCAGCATTAGTCATTTTCTACAGATTGCAGACATGGCAAATTTAAGGGGGGAAAAAAAAGGCCAAAGCATTTAGGGTGAGGAGGGCACACCAAAGTTCAAGACGCTGCTAGTGAATAAAGCAACCATGTCACTCTAACCTCTGGAAGGCTTTTAACACTTGCCTTACTTTGCCCTTTTCCGGTCGTTAAAAGCATCAAGTCTCAGGCAAAAGGAATTAAGTCAGGTTAAATGAACATAGAAGTCTATATGGGTGGAAAAAAACACACAACATAATTGATTGTGAATGTCTGCTGCTACTTACCACTTTGAGAAGCAATCATCCCTTCAGCCATGGCCCGCTCTTCACGGTGGTCTCCCCGATTTTCACTCTTTATCTGAAAGATCACAAGAGGGGGAGAGAAATAAAGAGAATAATGGGAAGGCTTTTAAGACAAAATGACAATCAATACATGAAGTGTTTTCAAAGCTCACTTCTTGTAAATCAGACTTCTATCGCAAATCCTAACCATTGCTAGCCAGGGGAGGTGAAGTAATGGCGACTGAGGAGCAACACACGTACTGAAATCTTCATTTGAAGCAGCATGGAGTACACTCAAGTGGGAAAAGGTAATAATTTCATCTGTCATGATTGTACAATAGAGACGTGGGGGAGGGAAAGTCAGCGTTTGTTGCATTTACTGGTTGCAATTCACTATTAAAAAGGAGAGAAGAAGAAGTGATTCAGCATTCACGGCCCTGAAAATTAGTAAATTTTCGGTCAAAAGAATATTTTCAGGGATGTCTGATAATATCGTCCCACTGATATTACTGGTCCAATATTGGCATAAAAATGTAAAATGTAAAAATGTCGGTCAATATCGGGATCGGGTTTTTCCCCATACAGTGTTCCTTCACTCCATCGCGGTTCACCTTTTGCGGACTCGCTGTTTCGCAAATTGTTTTTGTACAATTTTCATGCTTTTTTTTTTTTTTTTTTTTACAGCGTATGAACACTGTTACAGGCCGAGCCTGGCCCTTTAAGAAGAATTGCATTGTGGGAAGTTGAGTGTTGTAGTTATGTGCTTTAGCACGAGGCGGCAGTGTATCTTTATTCGCTCTCTTCTGCCTACACCACCCATTGTCTTCTGCGTCCTGATTGGCTGTAGACCATTGTCTGTCAATCTCCTTTGTGCCGTCTTCTGTTGTGGTCATGGCTACCAAAATAGCTAACCGTGTGAGCTGCTTGCTAACCACCAATACTGTAAACAACAGAAGAAACAGAAGATGCTAACTGCGTGAGTTAGGAGCAATGTGTTTTAAGAGGAATACAAAATTGCTATAGCCGAACGGTGCCAGGACAACAGGGCACGGTCAGAGGAGTTAAAATACGTGCGAGTTACCTCATAATTTCTTCTGTCCAAACTAGTAGGCTTAACTTTGAGAATGTTTAAACAAGCGAGAACATGTTAATGCCTGTCTGAGAAAAGTGTATAAAGTGTATAGTGAGGGGTTTTACAGCCTTAAAAAGTATATAGTAATTGTACAAAAAAATGGCAAATTTCCCTTATTGCGGGGTATTTTGGGAACCTATCCCCTGCGATAAACGAGGGAACACTATAATGGAAAAACAATTTGAAAAACTGCTGAATATAGGCCTATGGAGTCCCGTACGACGGAGCCAGGGTGCATATAACCTCACCAAACCGCGTCGTGAAGCGTGGAAATAAGCCTTGGTGGCTGCAGTAACAAGCTTGCTCGCTCTGTGCCTGACTAACTTTGTCTGTGGTTTGGAATTATTTCCAAGTGTCTCCTTCAGATATTAAACTTGTGATGATTGCAAAGCGTTGGTTATGCGAGCCGAAAGGCGAAAGCCATCAATCGAAAATGTGTGTATCGCACTGGATAACCAGCCCTTTTCTATCATGCAAGATGCCGGAGTCACCAGACGTGGGGTTCCTCGAGCCACGTTTTACTATGCCCAATCGCAAGTATGTCTCAGAAGTTTGATTACAGTTGTACAATGTTGTACACAGCCACGTCCAGAAGCTAATTGCTGATGCTGTATCCATTAGCTTCACAACAAATATCTGGTCTTCAAGCGTTAGCCAGGTTAGCATGTTGGGCTTGACTGCTCAATGGTTAGATAAAGACATTGTGTTCATTCCAAGGCAGGAGATATGTGATGTCACACATATCGGTATTGGTTGAAATTGAGAGTTGGACAATATCGGCTTATCGGATATCGACAAAAAAATCCAACATCAGACATCCCTAATATTTTCTTAATTTTTATTTTCAGTTTTTCTGCAGAAAACATATCAAATTCACCCTAAGTCGGTAATAATTTATAAATACATGACAATATCTACAGTAGGTAAAATGTACAGCATACTTGTACCACTGTTGGGGTGTCACAAGACGATACACAAGATTTGGGTCTATCAAAAGACTTTTCTTAAAAGTACAATGAAAAAATATATATTGCAATCTACTAATGTAACTCCCACTACGTCACACTCTTCTGCACTGTGTGTGTATGCTAGCGGCCCTGCCTCCACCCACCAAGGCAAATTACTGACAAAAGGGTTCACTCCATTCATGTCGTTGTTCTATGGAACAAGCATGCCAAGATGCTGAAAGCAATGCACAGAGCCAACACGCTTCCTGCCTGTTTGGAGGTGGAGGCGAGAGACAAGGAAAACACACGTGTGCATGGCATTTTCATTTATTGTGTGATTTATTTCATTTTCTATTGTCCCAGACCAAGTGCCCAAGGGACATTTTTTTTCCTGAAAGAGAAATCTTGTCACATTTTAATCTCACGAGATCTTGTGACACCCCTAACCACTCTTAGAAAAAGGACACAATTTTCACATCTTAATGTTTTTATGCTTCACTGATCATGTTTTTTCATCAAGTGCTGAGATTTCGCACTTTGTTCGGCGATCCTTGAACACAACAAAGTTGTCTACTGTGACTAGCTCCATCGTTATTGTTCATTAGTGGTGAGCACCTATACATTTTATACTTTAAATGCGATTAATAAGTGTGTAAGGTGTATTTAGGGCTTAAAGTGCTCATGACACCAAAACACATTAAACGTCTTACTTTCGCAGTGAAAAGTGACATTGACTTTGCCGGTGTTAACATATTGCCATGCACATGTGTGTTTATTTTCCTTGTCTCTCGCCTCCACCTCCAAACAGGCAGGAAGCAAGTTGACTCTGCATTGCTTTCAGCACCTTGAAAGGCATATTTCCTGTGTTAGATGTGTGCTGGAATGTTGAATTATTTACAGTTTTTTACACTTTTCGTCACTGAAACAAGTCTCCTGCTGGAGGCTCGTACTGGTGACTGGAGAAAGAGGAGGAAGTGACGTTTCGCCAAGAAGCCAAATTGACTATCATGTTTTCTCCAATGAATTTCTGTTTGTTTTATATATTTTTATATTATGCCTTCTCGTGGTGTTGAAGGCTTTTGCTGGAACATTTAAGGAGAGGGAGAAAGCTTGTTCACATTTCCAAAAGACGCCATTCGCCGCATGCTTCGGTATTTCGGTAGTTTTGATACTGTGCCTTAGATAAAGGAAAGTTGCGACTGGAGGTACCGGAGAGTGTTCCTACCATCAGCTGTTCCGATTATCTTTCCTCAACTGAGCCCGGGAGAAGCACAAGCGCTGCCGCAGATGGACATAATACGTCTAAAACCCAGAAGACGTGCGAGCGTGGAAAAGCGTCCCAAGGTGGCAGTAAGTCAATCCACACTTTTTCTTCTAATATGTTCTATTAACATTCTACAAATCTTAGAATAATATGAGTTTTCATGCCAAATTACTAGCCTCTATCTTCAATCACTGCAAAGTCAAACAACATACTTGTGGCCGATTTTGCGTGTGTTATGTCATACTCATCACAACACAATATCAGTGAATGTTATTATTGTGTTATTGTTGCAAATGTCACTTTCTTGGCTTTGCTGTACGTTCATGGTGGTGTTTGTTTGAATCTGGTTGATGGAACGTGTTCCCGACGGGAGGTCGTAGCCAAGATGGCGGTGGTTCAGAAAACTCACTGCGGGGATGTTTGAAAATCACAACTTAATTTCTTTCGTATTTTATAGTTGTTTATTGGTAGATGACAGCAGAATGACAAAAAAGTTGTATTACAGTCATCCCTTGCTACATCGTGGTTCAAACATCGCTCCCTCACTCTATCACGTTTTAAACAAAATTTATTAATCAATAAATGATCACTGTTTGGTGGTTGAATTAGGCCTATTCTTAGTCAAAACATATGCATTTATAAGCAAATTATATGTATTCTTTGCCAAAATTAAGCATTTTCGATCATAAACATGGCTAAATTAACGAAAATATAAATATAAGGCATTTAAAAGATGCTATATATTGTGTAATATCTGTGACGTTGTGTGCGCCTTTAAAAGGCGGGGCCTCGGAAAAGATGTGTGTGATGTCAGCAAGCTACTGTAGAGTTGCTGAGTGTTAGCATGGTTAGCAGTGTGGAGAGCGCAAGTGACTGGCGTGAGTTGTGGCTGACAGCAGCTACTGTGTGAATGTTCACTGCGCCATTGCGGTAGTATTCTACTCCACTGGCCACTAGGATGATACATTGATGAGACAATAGCCACCATGTATCCTGTCAATACTAACGTGAGTCTATGTAATGTATTTATCTCTAAGACGTCTTATTTTCTATTATGTCAGCTATATTGGGTAATACAAGTGAAAAAATGACTATCCATCCATCCATTTTCTATGCCGCTTCTCCTCAGTAGGGTCGCGGGGCATGCCGGAGCCTATCCCAGCTGACTTCGGGCGACAGGCGGGGTACACCCTGGACTGGTCGCCAGCCAATCGGAGGGCGAAATAATGACAATCAGAGTGTTATTACATATCTAGAGGGCGGTCGAGTCTGAACCAATTAACCATGATGAATGAGGGACGACCGTAGTTTTATTTTATTATTGTTTTATTAACATTTTTATAACATTTTTATTACATTTTTTTATGTAACATTTTTTGGTGTCATGAGCACTTTAAACCTGTATTGTGCATTTAGCTTGTTAGCTTCCGTCGCTAGTGAACAATGCAATTGAAGAGAGAAGAGGAGGGTTCTGGAACTGACAACAGTCACTTTTAGGAGTAGAATTTCAACGTCAAGCAAGTCGAGTTTGCTGGGGGTAGGAGCAAGCCGTATGTTAAAAATATACATTTTTGGACCATAACCCCTTTCATTTATATCAATGAATCGTGGATTGGATTTTCTCCATTCGCTGGAAGGCATGGAATGCAACTGTATTGTAACTGTCATTTACGGTAAGCGTGCAAAGACAGTGATCGATTCGTGACAGCACTACGTTGTCAAAATTCGCAAACTCAGAAACTGAGTACACAGTATACAGTTATCCCTCCGCACTTCACACACTTTTTTTACGTATTTTTGGCCTAAATTAAGCATTTTCAATTAGGGATGTGCCGATCCACAATTTTTAGCTTCCAATCCGATCCAATTTTTGTATAGTCTTGTAGATCTGATCCTGTGCCGATCTTTTTTTTTTTTTTACGGAGCCGAATATCCAACGTGAAACTAACTTCAACACGGTACACCGCGAATATGTCTGCATGGTGGTGTTGCGTTTTGTTCTTCTTGCGGGTGGCGCGAGTCGAGTGGCAACCAGCTTTGAGGCGCATTACTGCACCTACCATGTTGGAGTGTGGCCCAAAGTTACGAACGTGATACGACAACTGAATCGGCCCGATCTCGTGGCGGAAGCCGATATTAAACGATCTTCACAAATACAGCGGATCGGCAGCTGATCCCGATCCTGAAGATCAGATTAGGACATCCTTATTTTCAAACATAATCAACTAAAATACAAGACGCAGTCAAAGACGTTGTGATATATGTAGTAGTCTACAGTGGTCACTGGGTGTCAGTAATATTACATAATGAGACAAAGGAAGTACTTTACAGATCAGAGGCCTATTGCACAAAACAAAACAAAAGGATTAAGTCGGGATATCTTGGTTATCCTAGCTCAATTTATCCGTCATCTGATTGCACAAAAGTGGGACAGTGGAAAGTAGGATAAGTTACCATGGAGATTTAGTCTGTGGAGTTAGCCTGTTCCAGACCAGGCTAAGGTCCAGGATCTATTTAATCTCACCCCTTATGTCAATCTGTAGTCACCATAAATAGAAACCAATCATGAATCCACTGCCCGTTACACATTCAACTACACCCACTGTCATTATTTCTACATTTGTCATTCATTTCAATCATTGTACATAAAAGGGTTTTAGATGATTCTGCAATCATTAGGTTGGTTTTTAGCTCATTTACACATACCATATATAAAATACACATCTCATATGAATACCAATACACATCTACAAGCTAAAGGAGTTATACAGTCTGACGGCATTATATTTACACAATTTCACTCACGTCCACAGTCAATTTCACCGACAATTTCAACTGATTCATAATCACAGTGCGACTACGTTTTCTGAGATGCTACTTGTGTTAGTTGTGGATGTGCACTACATTACCCAGAAGCCTTATCGCTCGAGGGGAAACCGGAAGCGACTAATGGTGATACACTAATAAAGCAAAGAGTTCATAGATATTAGTGTACACCGCTCGTCTTGATTTGTTAAACACGCAACAAATAACATTAACTATTTAGATTGTAATTATGATGGTTTCAGTGCAGCAGTGTGTGTGTATTTGTGCGCTACTTAGACACAAAGCTTTGTAAATCGTCTTTGCAATTCTCTTTTTGTTTTATGACCGTGGTGGTGTTGCCTATCCTTTGTATTTGCTCTTTTGCCTCCTCGTAAGCCTCTATGACAGGGGTCACCAACGTTTTTCCTTGTGTGTGTACTTTTACAAAATGAAAATGGCCAAGAGCTACTCATTTTTGTAACATTTATTTTCAGAGCTTATTTTAAACCCAAACAAAGCGAATATGCTTGTTTTACCAGAACATGAACAAAATGCTGGTGTCCACAACTCACATTTTGTATTTCAGAATGCATTTCTTTCTACGGTTCTTTCATTATTAACTGAAAACCTGAATGAAAAGCAGGCTTGCGGGCATCTCATGTGGTCGTGGGGGGCTACCTGGTGCCTGCGGGCACCACGTTGGTGACCCCTGCTCTATGATGATTTCCGCTTTCGTAGGGCAATAAGTACACCGCTCTCGTTGCCATGGTGAATCGGTCACTCTGTGATCGCTAGGTGGGGTCTGTTTAAGGAAGTCGCGTACGCACACTGATCCGGGATTGGTTTCACCTGGCTTGATTAATCAGTGTCTACTCATCCTGGCTTGGGCTTTGTGCAACCAATTAAGCCTAGAAGCTCTTGGTTGGGGTTAGTTGAGCTCAGCTCAGTCATTTATCCTGGATTTCTGAATCCTAGTTTTGTGCAATAGGCCCCTGGAAGTAAAAAAAAACAAAACAACGACAACAAGGAACTCTCCGAATGCTAACATGTGAGTCTAAATCATGTCTTATTTACGGCTTATTTACTATATTGGGTAATAGGAGTGTAAAAGTAACTATAGGGGTGTTATCTCATGTCTAGAGAGCTCTAATAATGTTAAACAGTATTTAAGAGGTCATAAAGAGGTTTTCTATGTTTTAACTACAAAAATATTTATTTATAAATAAGTCCTACTTTGCAAAAATTCAGTTATCATGGTCGGGTATAGAACCAATCAATCGCAATAAATGAGGGATTACTTTACTGCATTAATGTCAGTTGAGACACAGGAAAGGTCTCTGGAATGGAGAGGACCTGTGTGACTGTAAGTACTGTTAAAAAAGATGACCCAAGTAAAACTGAAGGATTTGTTGTAAGAAATGAATCTGTAGGGTTCTTTGCCGTTTATTTATGTATGTTTTGCGCCAATGTTGTGGCAATACATGATGTACTTTAATAAGTTTGGGTCCTGGAAAGGGAATTGCATTTCTAATTTGAGCCCTGAGCTGCAGAAGTTTGGGAAAGCCAGCTCTATTGCATATCATATTGTTTGTTTTTAGATCGTCAAGCTAAAGTTCTTGATCTTTTTCAGAGCCTCCAGCCAAAAGTGTGTCCTACAGAAGGAGTGCACAGACGCCTCCACCCACCCTGCTACTCCCCCTCGCTCCCTCCCTCTCTCTCATAATAACTTCTTTCATCCAGGCTGCAGCATGAAACACAGCACATGGCGATTATGCAAAAGGCGCCCTGACTTGGTAATGTGATGATAAGAGTGAGTGTGGAGAGAGGAGACAGCTATCTCCTTCCATGTCCAAAGACAGAGAAGATGTTGGACTCGGGACGCTCTTGTTAAAATGACTCTTGACACTGCATGTTATTAGCGCAACATTAAGAGTTCAAGGACAATACCGGTCCACTTTTTTGATCATTTATCTGTTGGATCCCCTCGTTAAGCCTGCAGCCGGCTCCTGACAATGACCACAGAATATTGATGGGATGTATTTGAAGGAGCCATTTAGCTGAATTCATAATCCCCTTTTTGTCTGCCCTGGATATTCATGGGCAGAGGAGGAAGAGGCTTTTGACAGTCCAGGTTGAAAAATAACGTCTTTATGTTTCCACACAGACATCGTCGCATGCTAGTCACTTACATACAGCAGAAGGCGGTCACTTTTAAATGATGGATTAGATTCTAATGAGCCTGTAGGGGAGCTGTTGTTTCAGGAAGTGACAGCAAACACACCCTTATTCAAAGCGATCTTAATTCCATTTAGAGCGCAGCATCATTGCATATTATGCGACTTAATAAGGCCTCAATGAGAATCTGTCACATCCTGCCCCCTGAAAAATTGCAAACGACTCCCCTGCCTGCTACAAGCCTGGCCTTGATACCCAAGGATGCATTAGCGCATCATTTGCCACCTGGCGTCAAGATGCGACACCCATCACGACAACGGTCTGCGCTCTTCACCGCGCGGCCATAAAGCGTCCTAATGTGCTCGGCCACCTGGAGGCTGTAACAGACGCCGCATCAGCAATAACAGCCACCAGAGTCGGGCTCGGTCTTGCTTCGCGTCACTTCAACTTTTCAAACGGTGTTGCAAAGTTTTTACCATTTAGAAAGACCAATTTCACGACTGCTGCTGCGTTACCTGGCAAGGTGTCTTTTTCCAGTCTACAGCTGAACAAAAGCTGATTTTGGAAACTTGTACTTTAATGGAACGAAAGGCATGCACGGAGTGAGCTGCAATATATTGTCAATTTGGACTCCTTTCATTTGATTGTAGTGTTTTAACATTTCTGAAACATAGTCTTAACAAAACAGTGTCATTGCTTTGTATGTACATTTTATTTAGTTATTAAAAAATACATTAAAAAAACTTTAAAAAAAACTAAAAATCATCACTTGCTAAGTGCTGACTCCAATCCTCTAGGGGGCAGTATTGCACAGTATATCCCCGCTATGAGCAGTGGTTGCATTTTCAAAACCACCTGTGAATGGCAGGTAAGAATAAACAATTCCGCACTAATGTACAAGCAAAACAATACAATTTGACACACATGTAACCTGCAATACATGCTGGGTAACTTCATGTTGGGTAAGTGTGCATGTGAGCTTCCCAGCATGCCTTGTGGGGTTAGTATGACTGTTTTGCATGTATATTACCGTGCAAGCATTTACTTCATTACCCACATAGTCCCTGTGGTACAGTTACATTGTGTGTTACATTTGTGTTATTTTAGGTTGCACCATGCACATGCAACTCAAGCTTCACCAATGTGGAGCAAATGAGATGGGTTTCCTACCAAAAAATGAACAAAAACGGTGGGTTTTTCCACAAATAAAAGATTTTTTGATAACAATCTGTGACTTTGTGTGAATACTAAATCAGAAATATGTGGGGATCCTTTGTACAACAAAAGTTGCTGCTCAATACCCCAAGGCCACACACACAATTTCCCAACAAGAAATTACCCAGCATGCTTTGCAGGGTATAAATTAGTATACAATAGGATTGCTTTGCATATATAGTTGTGTGCAAACGTCTAGTTTGATGCCCGAATGCAACTCAAGCTCTACCAATGGAGTGCAAATGAGATGTGTTTTCTTCTATTAAATCTTTACTAAACCAGGTGACGCTTATTGAGCTATAGAATCGCTTTTTAAAAAGCGACCTGGCCAAGAGGCAGCAAAATTAATTATAAGTACAAGCAGCAATACAATGAAATAACAATAGTTCAATAAACAAAAGTGAAATTATCAGGGATAAGTTGAAAGACGTGTGACATCTGATTGAAAAACGTTTTTTTCAGTTGCTTAGTTTTAAGAATTTTAACAAAGTTATCAAGGGAAAACACGTCTAACAATTTAAATTCATCTTGCAGAAAGTCCCATGCAAAGGGAGCAGCAAAACAAAATGCCTTTTTCCCCAGTTCTGTGAAAACACGAGGGATGGTGTCAGAGTAAAAGAGCCAGGGTTTTGTAGCCAGTAATGTTTCTACCAATAAACAGGCATCCCAGTGCTGGGAAGCCCACACACGATTTCTCAACAGGAAGTTAGGAAGTGTCTATTTCCATACCCACTTCGTCCGTGTGGTACAGTTACATTGTGTGTTCCACTTGTGTTATTTTTGGTTGCACCATGCACGTGCAACTTGAGCTTTGCCAATGTGAGGCAAACGAGATGGGTTTTCTACAAATTAATATGCAAAAATGGCGGGTTTTCCCACAAATAAAATAATTTTTTGATAAAAAATCCACAAATTTGCATAAACACGGCATGACGAATATGCAGGGATTCATTGGAAGGAATTTATCCAGTATGCCTTGCAGTTTAACTAGATTACTTAATTAGCATAACATAGATTTATTTTGCATGTATGTTAGGGTGTAAGCATCTATTTCAATATCTATATAGTCTTATGTCCATTTTTTCTATTCTGTTATTTTAGGTTGCATCGTGCACATGCAACTCTGTACCAATGCAGCGCAACGGAAATGGGTTTTCTACCAATAAACAGCCTAATTATGAAGATTATAAGCACAAAATGGGAGGTATTCCAACAAATACTGGAAAAGAATGTTTTGATCAAAAATCCATTGCACATACAAAAGTAGCTGCCCGGTATCCCAAACAGCTAACCTTTTTTTTCCCACCACCATGGGTCCGGAGCCACTGGTCCACTGCTCCAACGTGGCCCCAATGCAAATGGACTAAATGCACTCACTGCACTTTATATGGATATGCACCAAAATGAAATGGCTTCTCCCTAGGCCCATGTGCCTCCGCCCTCTGCAGTTTACCTGGCAACGTGTTATGCAGTTTTTGCATAATGCTGCTAACTAACCAACCCACGTGATGCTGATCAAAACAACAAGTCACATGTTGCATATCAGCTGTTCAAAGCACAAACATAGCATATATAATCATGCGTCCTTTACAGTCAGTTCTAGTTGGGCTTTTGTCCTGTTTTCAACATTATGAATGAATCCACACATATACTTTCTTTACCGTAACTAAAGCCATTAGCCCCGGGGACAGGAAAATGCCAGATCACATTATCGTGCAAATTTACAGAAGAAGGCTCGTCAAAAAGTTAATGGAAGCTATTAAACGGCATCCATCACTCCTACACATCCAGTTGATGTCATATGTTGCCGTTGAGGCATTCCGCCTCCTGTTACTTAACCTTTTCCTCAGCTTCCAATTAGAGGCTACACATTATGCTATGAAGACGGTGAAGAAGACACACTTTGTGTCACCAAGCTGCAACAGAGTAAATGATTGATTGCACTGTTAAAGCACTAATTTATTCTGACAGGATGCTTGATGTGTCAGTTTTAAGCAACTGCACTGTATGAGGACACTATGCAAAGCTTCCATTTGCATTGCCAGCTACAATATTAAACATATTGTTAAGTTAAAACCAATCAAAACTGAGTATTACTGTAATTGTCAAAGCAGATTATACTTTATATAATTTTCTATTATCTTTATATTTGGCATTAATCGCATGTATTGGATCTGCGCAGGTGTATATTTTGGCTAGCGTGTGCGTGCAGGATGCAGAGGCAGCTTAAATGGGCCGCGTCAATGATTCAAAAGAAAGGAGTCCAAACATACGACAATCTGTCTATTTTCACAGCAACCAGATACAGGTAGATAGAAAAGGATGCATGAGAGAGGCGTGGCTTTTTGTCAGGTGTGTCCAAAATGCGGCCCAAGGACCATTTGCACCCCCACCTCATTCTTTATCGACTCACGGCACATTCTAACAATAAAATTAACCAAAAAACTAAACCAAACTCTTTACGAAGACGCTCGCATCTACTTCCGCGACGGAGCGCCGCAGCCATCTTGTTTATGTATGTGTTCCACAGTGGAAGAAGATGCGAGAGTCTTCACCACATACACATGAACACACAGCGGCGGGAGACAAATATAAGGCCGAGGATTTGGTGAGGTTTGATTATTTTGAGAAGGCATTTTTGTGACGCAAATGTATGAATCTTTTGAATGCATATTGTTTTCAGAAGCCAAACTCTTTACTTAATTGTCCCCAGCAACTAAGCGGAACTACATTCTTCATCACAGAAATCTGTCCAGAACTGAACTTAGGAGACCAAGTGGGGGGGTAAGTCGCTGTTATTGAACTACAATGCTGATGGGGATGTCATACAACTTCATGTCTAAAAATCCGAACTATCCCTTTAACCAAAAACACACTTCATTGAGTATAATTATAGTTCTACACGCACAAAACAATGCAAAATTATTATGAATGATGAACAAAACAGATATATGAACATTTAACATCACTATAACCTTTAATGAAGACCGTTGTTGACGAAGAATGCGAGAAGCGGCAAAGGAGGAGGGGAGAGGAGCGACACCTTTGTACAGGTACTTTGCGATGTGTTATTTCCTGAATTCCGTAGTGTTTCTCACCTCCTTTATCAAATTGGTGGCACTCGCAACATTCTTTGGCCCCATGGATGTCACAGTAAAAAAAATTCACAAACGCATGGGATTGTAACCGAGACAATGTACAAAAACCAAAGCAGATTTTTTTAAAAAAACGGTTTGACTGATATATGCTTTGTCACGTATAAGAAAGATTTTAGTCTACACAATTAAAATGTCAAAATCGCCCACGCATCCGTTGAGTTTTCAGAATGCTGCCCTCGGTGGAAAAAGTTTGGACATGCCTGAGTTTCTGAAAAGTAACTACACTCCTGATAAAGCGGATATTTTTTCCATCATAAAAATATTTCCATGCATACTTGATGAATACATCATGAAGGCATTTGAGTAGCATAGGCAAGTATAAGGCTGTGCGGTTACACAAATAACACAGTGAGTGACACAATCAATGTCAAAATGAAAAAGTGTTGCAGAGTAATTGCTCTGCACGCGTGTTTGCTTGTGTCTCCCGTTTTCCTGCATGATTCCACTCTATAACCACAGCATGTGTGTAATCCCCCCCACTGTGTGTCTGTGCAAGTCTGCTGCATAAAGCTGCGCCATCGAGGGCAACCGCCGGACTCCTCTGGCCTCGGAGTGACTCATGAGAGATGATGAAATAAAAAAAGGAGGGCTGCAAAGTCCGCTAGTGAGCGAACCCCATCCATGCTCTCTCTGGAGCTGGCTCACTGGTCCATGCAGTGCTTCTCCTCCATGCTACACAGCAGCGCATCCAGACACATGTAGTATGTCCACTCCAATTAGTCTAGAAAGCCCTCCCATGTCCCCCTGCACCCCCTGGTGGCATCGAGTGATTTTCTGCTGCGAGCGTTCTTTTCTCTTTCAAACAACAGCCTGTGTGACATGTAGCTACTGCGGCTATGAGAGGTTGTCCAGCTACACTGCGAGACACTTAAACATCAAACAGCCAATCAGTTCAACAGTTCAGAGTTAGCATGGGTGCATCGGCAGACAAAGTGGTCACACAGTGTGGTCAAATGAAAGCCAATGAATGAACAAAGAAGAGGAAGGCCACAAAGTAAACAAAGGACAATAGAGGACATCGTCACATTCTCTCTCCAAAAATCAACACCCCTTCGTGAACCACCTACATGCAGCAAACTGTGTGAGAAAGGGGCTTCATGGTACTATCTTATGATTATCAGAGGTTAGCTTCTTTTTACACTTGCATGGCAGCTGAGAATGTGACTTAAAACATTGAATGTACTGTTGATAAACATTTTAAGATGGACGCAGTTTGACCTTGGAACAGATTATGTCAATATCCATTACAGTCTCCACTCCATCCCCAGTTTTCCTTTCATTCGGTTTTTGACAAAACATTTTGGCAAAATTTTGCCCTGGTTTTTGTACACTAGTCCGTTTGGCCCGTACTGTGTCATTTCACGGAATGGGGTGGCAAAACCGAATGTTAATTTGTCCATTTGAATTGTCATTTAAATTTTTTTGCATTGTTTTATGCATGTAATAATACAAATATTCTCTATTAAATGTATTTTTTGTTAGTAATTTTGGGTGTCTGGAACAAATTAACTGAATTTAACTCCTTCGGTTGTGTCCTGCGATTGGCTGGCGACCAGTCCAGAGTGTACCCCGCCTCTCGCCCAAAGTCAGCTGGGGTAGGCTCCAGCATACATCCGCAATGCTATTGAGGACAAGCGGAATAGAAAATGAATGAATTGAATTACTTCGGGTTTCCTATGTTTTCTTTCTTGTCTGACCTATTGGAACAAATTAATATAGAAAACTTAGGTACCACCGAATTTCTTATAAAATAGTTTTTAAATATGAACCAATCGAAGGTTGAACAGGTTCTCGAAAGAGATTTGACGGGTGTCCAAACTTTTCCACCAAGGGCTGCATACGGAAAAACTAAATGACGCAGGGGGCCACTTTGATCAATTTTGTCTATTAACGATGTGACAACCAATCCAGCGTAGGTCAATAAGGTGGAACCTCGGTTAGCGTGTCTTTTGGAGATGTACGCCTAAATTTTGCCTCGGTTTGCGTACATTTTCCAGCACAATATGGCTGGAAGTCTGCTCTGTCGCCCGTCTATATTGTCATCAGAAGTTGACTCTGTACAAAACACATGATTATAGTTTTACCTGCAGAAAACAACACTAAAAATGCATATCAATAACGAATGAAAGGGATAAATGAACATTTAAAGTTACTTTTACCTTGCTGCCAAAGACACGATGTGGCTGCAAGATCCTCACCTCCGTGCTTTACTAGGATTTTCTTTTCTTGAATTCAAAAGTGTTTCTTTCACCCTCTTTAACCAAAATGCTTGCACTTGCAACTTTCTTTGGCTCCATTTTGGGTTACTTTGCAGCCGTGATCAAAAGAAAGGTGAGATGAGGTGAGAAGTACAGCTTCCATCGCACTTGGTTGTGGGCAAAACACAGTCGCCTTCGCGACAAGCGATACCATCCAACCGGTATTGTTTTGAGCGAAAAGTAGGTTCTGTAAATCAGAACCATGAAGTGTAATGTTATACACACTTCATCTGGTACTATAAATAGACTAGCGAGGAGCCCTCCACCCCTCTCCTGAGGAAGGCTCTCTATTTGTTGCCCCCCTCCAGCTACTGTACACCATTTCTACAGTCTGCTGCTGCTGAACATTTGTCATCATGTAGACTCCTCGTTTTTGTCCCACACTAATGAAATGACGCACATCCTCTCTTTTATTCTGCAGCCTCTGCACTTATGAGTAGTGCAGTGATAAAAGAATAGAAGCTAAATATTGAATGGGAAGCCTGGATGAAGAAGTGATCATCATTCCAATCATCCAGGCAGATGACAGGCTGGCAGCTGCTGCCCCCACGGGCCTCCCCCGTCTCGCCCCCTCCCTCATATGCCACCCCCCACCCCATAGAAGTGACTATGAAACATGGACAGCAGCAAATTGAGATTCATCAGGCACGCCTTCCTCGCTCGCTGGAATCTATATTCAATTCTGCAGCATCTGTCATGGCCGCGGCGGCGGGACGAGGCATGCTGGGATTGAGAATGAAAATGTGACTCTTGGAAAAACACCGCCTGTCCTTCAGGTTACCTCTCTCACAGCCGCTGGTGAATTCACAGGAGGGAATTTATCCGCCTCTCAGCAAAGTGCGTTTTTCTTTTTAAAGCCTTGTCACAAAATACTTCACACAAATGCATTCAAACAGATTTAAAGCTGCCTTTTTGTGGCTAAATGACTTAGCTACACCTGCACAAATCTAATGTGAGGAGAGCTGCACCCAGCATTCATCCTTCTTTTACACCGAGAGCACTGAGGTGGTATGGACCTCCGCCAAGGCTACAACATTTGGCCTTTGTAAAATTAATGGACATCTACGACAGGGGTCACCAACGTGGTGCCCGGGGCCCAGGTAGCCCCCCCCCGGACCACATGAGGTGCCATCATTGGGGAATGTGTGGAGAGGTGCGTGTGATGCTGCTTTCAGGTTGATGGTGATGGATCTAGCAGCTTTGTTCGGGTCTGCCGGTGATCTGCCGGTGCAGCGTTGTCGGGAGGTCGACTGTCGCTGTCGGGTTTCGAGGGGCTGGACTGCTGCATGGGGTAAGGAGAGCACAGGCTCGGGGGCTGATTTGCCTCGGGGTGGGGGTGGCGCTGGGAGTGACAATGAAATGGTGGAGTGTGTGGCAAGGGAATTGTGGGGCCGTTCGCTTCTGACACTGAAGAAGATGAAGAGGAGGAGAATGAAGATGGCAACGACAGCGACTTTTCTGATAGCCTGCTGTTTAACTAAGCCGTATTAACCGCAATGTTCGGCACCGTTTCGGAAAAGAAAAACATTTAAGTCAAAGTGAAAACAATCTTTCTGTGTCACATCTTTCTGTGTAAATATCCCATGTTAGGACGTGGACACCTGCAGCTCATAGACAGGTGCGGCCGATACAGGTATGTACAAATGCTTTTTTCCTCTTTCAGTTTAGTGGGTGCGGCTTATATTCAGGTGTGTTCAATTGCGGTAATTACAGTCATTTTTCCAGCAAATTTATGAAAGTTGATGAGTGAAATGAAAGGGGGGGCTTTTTCTGTTAAATGCTCCTCTTAAAAATCAGATGCTGTCACTTAAAATGCGGAAGCAAAATGGTTTAAAAGCAGAATTTGTATTTCTATTTTTCATTCAAAAATGAAAAAAAAAAAAAAAACTCGGGCTGTCAAATGATAATTTTTTTAAAAATCAGATTAATCACAGTTTTCAAATTAATTAATCATGATTAATCACCATTTCACACTATGCTACCTTACATTGCTTTATCATATTACCTTATTTTCCTATGCATTTTAAACTAGCAAAAAGTACATTATGAATACAGGAAGTGAACAAATGTATTGCAATTGATGATGGGGGGTTGGATTAAATAAGATGTGCTTCTTACTACTCCTTTTTGGACATGTAGGACAGTAAATCGTAGTATGTGATGTATTCCAATGTAACTTGATGTGTTTACTCTTGTGGTTATAGTTTTCAGTTGTATGAAAATACACTGCATTATACTCAGGGCTGTTTCTAATGCTTTGGTCGGATGCAAATGGGTGACAATGTACATAAATACGGACTAGATTAACGTCACACAACTTTAATGACTTTTAGACCTTTAGATTATTTCCCCTCCATTATTAACCATTATTTTTCCAGTGTAATACGTAATTGACGCCTCAACACAATAAGAGCTAATTTAATAAAGCAAACATTGCAAAAATTAATGAGAGTGTACCCTCGTCTCGTGGGACGAACGCGCGTGTTACTGGTTTGTTAGCGGGATAAATGAAGCCAAACACGCAAGCTATTCGCCGCGATACAACATGCGTTATGATGTCAACCGAGGCAATTGTGCATCTGTTCTTGTTTAAATGTGAAATGGCTTTTCATCAGTCGGTTGCTCGCCATCAAAAATGCATAATGGTACCAGTAAAGCTCTTTATGAGTCCACGGTGAGCAATGAGCTGTGTCAAACATACACACACGCACGCACACACACGCACACACACACACACACACCCCCTTCACCTGCACCCGCCCTCTCTCAAAAAGCAGCATGTGATGAAGCAAAAACTGATACAAATGTGTGATTTGTGCAGTCCCTCGCTGTTAACAGTCCATGATTCCCAAGAAACTTTTCTATTAACAAACACGTTTTTCACAACAAAAGAACCCACTGTTCTTTTTCACACCTACTGCATAACACACAACAGCCACTGAGCACACAATTATAACCAAGGTGTTTGCTTAGCTACCGTGCAGAGGTTGGGGTGTTAATTGGAAGCAGGCAATAACTGGAGAGAGGTTATTATATTTTAAATGTGAAAAATAATATACTGTATAGCAATTAGAATGTTTCCAACTGTAGTGATGACTTGGAGTGCATGAGAAAGTGGAAAGGGAAATGTAGCTCTCTTTGATCACACGGTTATCTGCGAACAAGTACAGTGCACAACACAGCAGCAAACAACAGTACGGCAAGTCTAACAACTTAGTAGCTCCTCCAGGGGTGGGCCTGAGGGCCATTTGCGGCCCGCGGCAGTTTATTTCTTGGCCCGCTGCACATTCTAAAAATATAATTTAAACAAGACAAGTTAAAAAAACAAAAACATCATAAAAAGGAAACGGTAATTTTGCAAGAAAAACTCAAAATATCTGAGAAGTCAATTCATATTCTAGTGAAGACAAAATTGGAATTTTATGACAATAACCTAACGCATGCGCACCACAGCAAGCACGCCTCTCTGTTATGACGGCAGACGGGAAAACAGCGGAGCATCCCCACACAGTCACACAGAGTCCGACGCTCTTTTATAACTTCATTCTGGCCTTACAGCAACAACAGCAGTACAATTCCAACTCACACACGTCTCGAGTCCGTTCATCCTGGGAACAAAACTTCCTCATTCTCATTACAAGAACGCAAGATGCATTCAGGGACACTCCGAACATCACCAAAACGGCTTTATAATATGTGTGTAAATAAACGGGAATATAAAGAAAAACATGAAGTGGATATTCTTTCTTTGTAAACTCTTCATTTGGATGTACAATTTGCAATTTACGTACGCTGGAAAACAAGTAAATTTACTTTAAATTACGTGATGTCTTTGAAATAACATGCCTACAATCAACTATCAGGTTAGTCTTAATAAACTCAGCAAAATTTTCATAGAGTATAGAAAACCTGTTTACGACCTTTCAAATACATTTAAGATTATTAGAGCCCTGGAGACATGAAATAACACCCCTAGAGTCACCTTTACATATAAATAAGACTTGTGCTCATGTGTGTTGCTGTAAACGTGTTCCGGTGCTAGGGGAGCTGAGTGGAGGGCAAACAGGAAGCGATGTCGCAGAGTTCAGAGTTGAGTTTCAGCCAGTCGTGGGTTAAGAGTTCAATTAAATAATGCTGGCAACGATAAAATTTGGACTTTGCTATGTGGCACAAACATCCCTATAAGTGTAACGGACGCCCGCCAGTATGGCTGTGCGGTTGGATGTTGGTAAAAAGTCGATGGCGCTGGGCGTCGAGTTGACAGTCTGGAATTTTAGCTCTCGGCTCTCATTCCAGAAGACTTTGGAACACGGGGTTGACAGAGCAAGGCGTGAGAGTGAAGTTTGGGGGGAGGGGGAGTGCTGTGCGGTTGTACGTTGGTAAACTTCACTCCCTGAACCTCAAGAGCTGTACTGGGTGTCAAATTCACAGTCCGGGTTTTTAGCTCAACACTTATCACTCTAGCCTCTCATTCCAGAAAAACATTTGAGCCTACGGCGGAACGTGGGACTGGTTGAACCAGACGGGTAACATAAAAACAAAGTAAAGTCAATGTATGAAATGCTGAACTTTTCTCAGCAGATACTGATATGAACCGATATCCTGACATTGGTCGGTTGATATTATCGGACATCCCAAATTATGACCTTAACAAAACGGTGTGAAAAGTGGTACAGTGGCTCATTTACTTTGGATACTTTACTTACTGAAATGAATTTCTGTACTGTAGGTCAGGTTATCCTGAAGGTACAGTCGTTACGTATCCACTAGCAGTCACTGTCGTAACATCTCTTGAGCTATAATATTTACAAGCAGTGCCAGAAGCTACCAATTGTTTCCTGTTGAAAGCCGCAATCCTTGGGAGTTTACTCAAAGAAAACCAAGTCCAGAAACGAGTGCTTTTATCGTATCTGTTTGACGGAGAGCCTGCCTGTCTGCAGCTTCTCCCTGTGCTGCACTCTGACCGTAAATGAAAGCAAAACATTATGCCGCTATCTCTTTACTGTCTTGCTCATGCTCATGCTCAAATGACTTCTGTGGGATCAGTGCAACCCCGAAGGAGCTAAAAAAGGTCACAGCATAGAGACGGAGGAGGGGTGAGCATAGCTACAGAGACGCTGTCGATTCAGACTTACAAGGGTGACATTAGCAGCTCCCGGAGCTACAACACTCTATGCCTGAACTGAAAATAGCTTTTTTTTTGGTTGCACAACTGCAAGGTTCTTGGGCTTCAAGAGGCTACCAAATGAATATTGAGCAGTAAAGTACGGTTCTGGTTCAAACACAGGGGAGGCAGGTGTAAACAGAAAGCCCATCTTCAAGCATTTGGTGCTTGTCAGTTAACATCCTGCTTGTCAACGACAGTGGACAGCTCTGACAGCTGTCAATCACAGCGCTGACATATCTGGACACTCAACAAGCACAAGGATTCATGGCTAATTCAATGATTTATGAATAATTGCAACAAAGTTACAGCCATTGGGGCGCCGCCAACAAAATATACCAATATAACTACAGTTTATTAGGATAAAATATAATTTAATCCCATCTACACAGCAATTGTGGAGCTGAAAAGTCAAACTATCTCCTACACCCTAGGTTCCCAAAGCGGGGTACACATACCCCCAGGGGTACGCCAATTGTCATAGGGGCACGTGAATAAAAGTGAAAAACAATTAGCGGCTAACACTCACAATTACGAGTGCACCTGAACCACTCACAGCGCAGAGCAGAAAGAAGCAAGGAAGTAAACTTGATGATTATGTTGTGCATTAAGAGTATTTAATCTGGAAGACTGAATTTACATTGGTGTTCCAGTGCCCCCTCCCCACTGTGAAAACCTATCAATGTATGGGCGTGTCAGGATGAGTGTTACCATGTTTTGAAGTCTCTTTACAAAGGAGTACACGTTCACAAATGATTTTTCTTGTGAAAACCTCGTGAAAAAACAATTCCACATACCCTGTTTATGTGTTGGAGAGTGTCTTATGATGCAAGTGTAACTTAGCCATTTTACTGAGTTCCTACTAACCTGCGTGCAGAATATCAAACAAGGACGGTGAATAGAGTAACACTTAACGCGGGGTCTGGTTAAAGCTAGTGTTAACCTCAGGTCGCTTGTCTATGAAAAAGTACGCAGCCTTACGTTAGCTGGGTATTTCACTTGGCCACCGTATTCGCAGTATAAGGTATAATTTGTTTGTTGTGTCAGTGTTGGCGTAAGATCGACACAATTTGATGTTTTATTTACTTGACTGGTTGGAAGAAATCCAAAAAAACAGGGCACTCTGTACACCGTGAATCCGGGGGTGTTTAATCATGTTAGTGGTGCACCCGCGTTCGCATGATATGATGGCGTTGCAAATGTTGCACTGTGCCGACAGTGCATTTTTTTGCAGAATTCCATCCAAAACACTGTCCATCCATCCATCCATCCATCCATCCATCCATCCATCCATCCATCCATTGTTTATGCCGTTTGTCCTCACTAGGGTGGTAAGCTGGAGCCTATCCGTCGCCTATCCTATCCGTGAATGATTCCGGGAGAATCGGTCAGTCCCGGTTCCCAGCGATGCTCGATGCCTAACCCTACCGATGTACCACTGTAGTAAAATTAGGAATTTTATGTTCACAGCATGTACACGTTTTATAACGACAAAATGAATCAAAATCTGAACAAAACTAGCATCCAACAGCCTTCAGGAAGGGATCCACTTCCAATGTTCTGCTATTGTGATTTTAATGATGTGCATGTGTAATTTGATGGAATAGAATCACTAAATGTATTTTTAAAGCTGCTGTCACTTTGCCTCTGCCCAGGGACAACAAATGAAAATTAGCTTGGAGCTAGAGTATCTCTGGTGTGCGCAATATATGCATTGTGCAATGTCCCTGTCAAATAAACAAACAAACAAATAAATAAATAAAACAGAGTTCACGGCCAGCTCTTGGATTGTTTAGCTGTTTGCCCACAACCAATTAGTGTGCAGTGCACGCAGGGGACTTTCATTTATTATCCACACAACTCTCCTAACAATGCATGTGAAGATGAGCTCGCACAAGCATCAATGTTTCCTCAGGAGACTTTTTACTGTCCAGGAAGAAGCGAGCATTTCCTGGTCTGATGCATGAGAGCATCCAAAAAAAATAATAGTTTGCCTGGAGCTTTTCAACATATCAGCATGGAGGTTTGTAATTTAGTTTCCTTCAGCCTGTGTGAACAACATCGTGTCACAAGATTTACAGGTCCCATATTTTCTTTTAACAATTTTACAAAAGTCTCAGAGGTCGCACAATGGTGTATTGTCCAAAATCTAGCCTCGATGCTGGAATTTAGACAGTTGAAGAGTGATTTTAGTGTGTCTGTTACTTTAATGTGTTTGTCCATGTGTGTGGCTCCAAGGAGCACAATTGTGCACTTTATCCACATTTAACAAGGGTGCAACAGACAATTATTTTTCTTTGTCAATTAATCTGGAGCTTGTTGTTCTGATTCATCAAGTCATGGGTTTATCACAAGACCAGGGGTTTCCAAACTTGGTGCAAGGGCTGCTTTGATATTTTGTAAAGCAACACATATGATAAGAAGTTGTATATATTTCAAGAAACAGCTGCACCTCTCCTTTGTGATACAGGTGTTATTAGTGTGAACTTCGGCCTTTGCCCTTTTTTCAACCCATTTTTTTTTGTTTTTTTTCCAAATATTTAAACTTTCTTCTTAAATCATCTTAATTGTCGCAGCTGTGCAATGTAATTTATTTTAAGATGTGGTGTGAAGCCTGATTTTTTGACAAAGCTGTCCTCCGTGAAGCAGGGGGCGAGCCACAAGTGCAAGTGAGACCGCCATCTACTTGCCTGGCGTGCTTATTACACGGCTTTCTGCTGTTTTTTCAGGCCCTTGTAGTACGTGTATGTACGTGATGGAAATTTGCATTGTTGTTGTTTTGTAAATGCACCATAAACCGACCCAAAATGAACAATGCAGTTTAGACTAATAGTAAAAAAAAAAGGGTAAACAAGATTTAGAGAAGATGCATAAGTCACTCATATGTGGTTTGTATCCAACGCCACGCCTTAAGAGCACAAAAGTGTACCAAAACTAACCTGGCCTAAAATGAATATAGTCAAAGCCTGTTTATTTAGTTATACGATTAGCCAAACAGGAAGCAAAAGTGGAACTTGAGCTAACCACATCTCCAACAGAGACATTCAGGTGCAGCCAGTGCACTGAAAGAGAGAGACAGAGAGAGAGGAAGAGCCTATCAGGTGTCTCCAGCACTGTTATGCCAGCGTGCAAGTTAAATGACGAGACAGAAAAATGTATTATTGATCAGGGTGATGCCAAACTGTCTCGCTGGGGGTGGGGGTGGAGGCGTGGGGGGTGGGGTAATCGGGTGTTTGGCGCGGACGGAAGGTAATTAATCCAAAAGAGGAGGCACGGATCTTCCCCTCTCCAGCCATCACTCACTGCGGCAACGCTTGGTGCGAACGCTCTGCAAAATAGGTCGCTAGCTTGTAGGCACAGCTTGTGTGAAGCAGGCAGGGAGTGCGGAGAGATGTGCGCACACAAACAGAAACACAACTAAACACACACCCGAGACGAGTTGGTGTGGATTCGCTTTATCGGCATTGCAAAATCGGCTGTAGTTTGTTATCAAAGTTTATATCGACAATTTTACTGTTAAAAGCTACTAACAGTACTTCTTTTTTTTTTTTTTTACACTTGTAAAATGAAAGTTAGGAAAGCATGAAGGACCCTTTGCAATCATGATGATTAATCGATTATCCAATTAATCAACAACTATTTTGTTATTCGATTAATCGTTTTTTAAAATTATTTTAAAATGTATATACCCTGATTTCAGCCTCTCAAATGTAAAGGATTTTTTACATTTTTCTGCTTGTGGCCAGCCCCCTAACTTCATGGAGAACTGCTTTGTAAAAAAACATGCTTCACTACACAGCTTAAAATAAATTAATTTGTAGAGATGCAACAGTTAATTGATGATTAATCGATTGTTCAATTAATCAACTATTTTGGGATGCAATTCATTGTTCTTAACTGACACATGGAAATATTAAAATGTAATTTCCTTAATCATCCATATGTTATGTTTGTAGTTTAGACAAAACAAATATTCACACACATCAGCTTTGACTTTGGAAAACCTCTTGCCTCTTTTCTGAAATGTTGCGGACCAAACCACTAACTGTTTGTGTTTGGTTCATATTGATTTGGTCCGTCCAGGGCAGGCGTGTTCAAACTTTCTCCACTGAGGGCCACATATTGAATAATGAATGATGCGATGCAAGGGACACTTAAATATTTTTGTGAAGCAACACACAGTTATGCCAAGTTAGTAGTTATACTGTATATACAGTAGTTCAAGAAAAGCTTTGTGCTACAGATGAAAAAGCATAATACTTCGGTCTTTGTATTTTTTTTATCCCTTTTTTGCTGGGTTTTTTTTTTTTTTTTTTTTTGGGGGGGGGGGGGGATTAAACTTTCTAATTAAATCTGGTAATATTATGACTTTATTTCCATAACATTGTAACTTTTTCCCTGACCTAATTTTCCAAAATGTACTACTTTATTTTCTTTTGGGGTTTTTTCATGACATTCCGACTAAAAAAACAACAACAAAAAAAACATATTTCAACTCTACGCTACTAAAATGATATTTTTTCTTATAAGATTATGAGGTAATCCTCATAAAATTGTTTTTTCTTGTTAGAATACTTTTTTTTTTCTCCTAATATTTTGACTTTATTCTTGTAAAATTATAGCTGTTTTGTTTTTTATTATTTCTACTGTTTTTTTTTCCAACTATTTCAAGTTTCTTCTTGTAAGTTTTATACTCGTAATTATGACATCATTGTTATGATATTTTCATTTTATTCTCGTAATGTAATGTTTGTAATGTTTCCTGCAATCTCGTTTTCTAATAATCCCAACTTTATTAGTTATTTTGTTATTAAATTATGCCTTTTTTCTTTAATATTATGGTACTAAAAGGACATTTTTCCACATAATATTACACCGTTATTCTCGTAAAATCACAACTTTTTCTTGTTAAAGTCCAACTTTACTATTGTAAAATTACTGCAGATTTTTCCATTTTTGTTGTTGTTTTTTAGTTTTCTTATTAAATTATATGTGTAATAAAAAAAAAAAAAAAAAAACATCCGCTAACCGCAAATGGTCCCTGGGCTGCACTTTGGACACCTCTGGTCTGGCGTCTAATTGATTACTCGGTTGATCAAAACGACAAACTTCAGATTAATCTGAAAATAATCGTCAATTGCAGCCCTACTTGACATTGTCAGAATATGTAACAATGATGAGAAACTATGAATAATATTGGAGGTTTTTGCAGGAAAACAAACAAGAAAAACTTTCGGGCAAACCCCTAAATGAAAAGCATAAATAATAGTAAAGACAGCATTTCAAATTGCTTCTGGTGCCATCTAAAGAAGTATGCTCATGAGGAGTGGGGGGAGAAAAACAACAATAGCGAAATGAATAATAAAAAAAAAGAAGAAATGACAGAATCCATTCAGACTAGTGCCTTCAAGCAATAACTTTTCATATTAATTACAAGCAGATCAAAAGAAAGCATTGTGGTGGAGGAATGTGCATAACCAAGCAACAACTGAGCTTTGTTTTAATAAAAAATGTTTTATGACAGGCGGAAAGTTTTGGTATACTTTTAGTGAATGTAAAAAAAAAAAAAAAAAGGTTATTCCAGTCGGAATATTAAAGTGTGACATGTGATGAGATCCCAAACAGATCTCAGGGGAGTGGAGAGGCTCATTTCAAGTAATAGCACACGAATGGGAGCTTTGAACATCTGCTGTGATAATGACTTCACTCATGAAAATAGGAAAAACTAATTACGCCTTTTTTTTTTTTTGAACATCCAAACAATCAACTTTGAGCATACCTATTGGATTTCAATTTCCCTGCAGCCAAAAAGCAGAATTTTAAAACTCGGAAATCACAAAACTCTTTAACACGACACACACTTGTAAATGCCAGGTTGCTGAGCCTCTGAAAGCGGTGGCGATAATTGCACAGTTTATTATTGAGATGGAAAGGTTCATTAATACTTGCATTTATTGTTTTATTCCTGTATTTTACGTCCTTGGTGTGTATAATATTGTGGATACTAGCAAGGATGACTGAACAATGACGCAGGAAGAAGACTCTTGGATGTACATTTGCACTCCTTGAACAAAAACAAAACTGGGAAGCAATTGAGAGTTTGTGTTAACATGCGGAGAGACTCACACACTAAACAAGAAAACATGCATTATTTCCACAACAACATTCATCCATCTGGCCGCGTGTCACCCAATTAAAGTGCTTTTGCCATGAGGAAGTGAAGCAATTAAACGATGCACACAAAGAACCTCTTAATGGAGGACGCTGCCACCATCACTGACATCACGCACGCACGCGGGTCTCTCGTGCTCCGACCCGGCCGAGCGGTACTGACCCGCTTGCGTCAGTAACGTAACAGAAAATGATAATCTGCATGCTCTTTGACCGCATATGTATCAAACATGTGAGGTTAGGTGTCCACTAAAATCAATACCACGCTTGTTTTGACAGAATCTTTGATGATTGGCTGAAAATGTTCTCAGGTGGAAAGCAAACTACTGCCTCTGAAGAAAATCTTATCGTTTTGCTATAGTAAACTGAAGATGGGCTTAAACATCCTGCAAGATTATTCTTAAATTTAGCATTCACGGGGTTCTTACATCTTCCTGTACATTGGTCGTTTGAAGAAACTTCACTCTAAATCAATAAAAATAAGTCAATAATAAGTTAGAAAAAGATGGTGAGATGCACATAAAAACATAGATTTGGAGTTTTGTCCACAGATAACTCATCTTGGGTCAGATACCTTAAAAACAATGGGGTTCAGAGTTTAGATCAGGAGTGCTCAAACTTTTTCCACAGAGGGCCACGTCCTAAAAAATCAAGTATTCTTATGTTTTTTTTAATCTTTATTTTGTAAAAAGGCTCAAATATTATAATATTATGTATATTTCAAGACCAAACATTGTGTTATCATCAGTCATTAGTATCAACATTTCAGCTTTTTCTCTTTACATTGCGCCTTTTTGCCCTATTGTTCCCATTTTTGTTGTTTATTTTAATTTCTACAATGTGCTGAGGACCAATAAAAATCAATCCAAAGGCCGCTAGGTGCCCGGGCTACACCTTGGACACCCCTGGTTTAGATTAAAAACATCATATATAGTAGTTTGAAATTAACTTTCAATTATTTTAGGTTAAAAAAACAAACAAACTGTATTGTACAAAAACAAAAACAAAAAAACCCTCGTCTTTTATCTTTCCAAATTCAACAGAAAGCGATCAACAAAGTATCAGATACAAAGTATCAGAGATTTCCTGTCTGATCCAACACTGATTAAACAATATCCCCTCAAATGAATGAAGTATTAAAGTATGTTTTATTTTATGTAAATATTTTTGTTTAAGAATAAATTTTAGAGCAAAAAGCTGTGGTTTTGGAGGAATCAATATTTCAGTATCAATCTGCTCGTCAATAGCTCCACCACTGATGAAGGAGCAAACATCCAGGATTGAGCAGAAGCTCATCTTCAAGAGGGTTCTAAATACACATTGCGTTTTCTAACTAACTTGAAATCTAACTAAAAAAAAAATCTTTAATCTCAATTTTCAAGTCCCAAGTATGGACGTGCAAGTCCAACTCAAGTCTCAAATCAAGACAAGACTGGTTGAGTCAAGTCCAAAGTCATAGAATTGACATTTTAAGCGCAGTTTAGTGTTCACCAAATAAAATGTCATTTTTAACAATGTGACAGTCTATTCAATTGGACAAATAAATACAATGAATGAATTTTCAGTTGTTTTCTTTTTCAAATAAAGTAAAACAGGTGTGTCAAGATTTATTCAGTGTGCAGAAATGTAATCCACACATCCGTAGTTTGTTCTTAAACCTGACTGGATTTTAATAGATGCCTTCAATGAGGCAGATTATGTAGGAAAATGTGTTGTCTTGCTGGAAATTACATGATAACGATCACGTTAGTTGAATATTTTGAAAATTGTAACCATTTTCAAGTCAAACTAAAGTCTCGGGTCACTGATGTTGAAGTACAAGTTGTTTGTCTTGAGTCTGGTTTGTGTCCAACTCGCGAGACTAGAGTCCACGCCACCGGTGTGAAACATAACACTTCGTTAAAGTTAAAGTTAAACGTTAAACGTTAGGGACATCCTTACACATTACTGGTGGAAAGGTGAAATTAATAGCTCTGTGACAATCAAAAGTCAATGATTATTTCTTGGTGCAGTATGTATTGCAACAGTTTTATTCCATCTACTTGCTGTACTTTGGCAGGAAGGGACAAAAAGTAACATTGTTTACAACAAGTGGAATTCCTCATCTTATTAGTCTTTCATGTTTATCTGTTATGGTTTTAATCTCTTCATTGACAGCGTGGCTTAGTGGAGGTGATGCGTGGGCATGAGGGAATGTCGGTGCCAAAAGTAACAGAGCAGCACAGTAAAGGCGTTTTAATTAATTTGGGAGTTTCTTTTTAAAAGAGGCTGAATTTAGGAAAGATCTCCTCCGGCTAAGTGGAACTCCCGCTGCGCCAATGGAAGAAGCCGATGAAAGAGGCAAATCGCTCTGACTTTTCAACTCCACGCGCTTGCTGTTGTTCTTTTCTACCAATCACTCACAAGCCCTCTTTTGAAGGAGTATCTGGTATTTATCCCTTTTCGCCAGATTCAACACCACTTGAGTTTTTCCGGCAGCCGTGAGGCAACATGTTGTGTTTACAGACAACAGTCTCATGTAAATGACTTTTTCAACCTTATACAGTCACGTGTATTCAATAATTCAGCTCCGACTTGTTTACTCGCAGAGGCTCTACTTTCGCCATCGTTTGCAGGGTGCACTCGGTCACCTGGTCAATATTTCACGAGCAGAGGGAGCAGAGGGAGCCGAGTACGCGCTGCTCGCACATCAAGCCTTCACACACAAAACGATGCCCGTGTTACTAACTTCAACACAGAATGTTGAAATTACAAGCAAAAATTACAACAGGAAATGATGTGATTGGGCTGCTCATTTGGTTTTTGGCAGGGGTGGCCACACTTTTACAGCCAGCGAGTTACTTTTAAAATGACCAAGTCCAAAAGAGCTACCTCCTACCATAAACATAAAAATACTGTACACATACAGTATATTTAGAATATTTATACATATGAATATTTATGTATATCTGGGGTGCCCACACTTTTTCAGCAAGTTACAAGTCAACAAGTTAGAAGTCTTACTATAAAAAAGGAAAAAAAAATATAACTACACATAATTCCTCAATAGTTCTGTCCATAACCTGAGTAGTATGTCAGTCAAAATAGCTACGTAGCGTTCATTGTACACACAGTTCATGTATTACGTCTAGTTAGCATTTGCTATCAAAAAATGACAGATTTACAAGAAATTAAAATGATTATGCAAAAGACAACGCAGCCGAAGTTGAGGCAACATATTGAAAAGGTTTCAGCAATGGGCACATTTTCCACTTATCATGGGTTAATAGTTTCACAAACAAAAGTGTTGAAAACACACATTTCTATAGTGGAGTTCAGGATGCAAAGCAGGGTCATCAAACTGACTTTTTTTCTACATAACTAGCCACTACAAGTGAACGGATGTTTGTTATAAAAAGCATCTTTCCACTGAGTTAGTTTAGCGTTAATCGGAACAATAAAGACGAAAGTTGCACTTCGGTGTGCTGCTTGAGAAGCCGTCTGTTCACTTCTTACTTTGCCACGGAGGAGCAACAGTGAATCAGGAGGGGAGCTTAATGGTAGATGACCGATGCCATATGAAATCTCCAAAGTGATGTTTATGACGTGGATAACACATGCGATCGACCCACAACTACTTTAAGCGAACGAGCGGTCGATCGGGATCGATGTAATGCTGGTGTATTGCTTTACAGCATGACAGTGGAACCTTGGAAAGGGTCATTAATCCATTACAGAAACTCAGACTCTAACCGAAACATACGCCAACTGAATCTAAACTACAGCATCAAACACAGATGACAAGCGATGGAGCCGACTTCCGGTTCCCGTTTCCACGTATTACAGGCACATAACAAGGATGTTTTGTGCTAAAAATGCACAGTTGGACTCAGGCAATGTATTAATACCATGACAAGACGCGCGCCATATTGTATGCTAACCGGAAAATGTAAGCAAATCAAGGCAACATTTTGGCATACATTTTCAACGTTAACCGAAAAACACACTAACTGAGGCGCTCCACTGTAATCCTATCAATTCTCGTGAATTGCCATGTTCTCCACAGTAAAAGTTTGAGATAAAAAAAAAGCAAACATCATGTTTCAGTAGATAAAAAGCCATACAGTAAGACTTGACCGATGTCAATGTGTAATCCAACTTCTTTCCTTCCTTTCATTCGGACCGAAAAGGTCAGATAAACATCTCAGCTCAGACATCTTCGCCTTTTAGACAAGCCCCAACATGAAGCCCTTCCTGTCGATATGCCTGCTTCTGATGAAGGTGCGTAGTCAGACTCTGAGGTTCATTGATCAGTCTGGACCAGATGAAAAGTGTCGGGTAAAAAGTTTGACAAATATTGGACAGCTTGTCGTTTGTGTGGCTCCTGATCTGATGTCATGGTCATACATGTCATACATAGTTGACCTTGCTACAATAAACTGGGTGATGATTGAATCGCTGAGCCAAGGGAGTGAAATTTAATCAGAGTTTTCACAGGGCAGAGAAGATTGTAAGTGACTGAAGTGGAATGTTGAATTTTTTGGTATTAATTTTTATTTATTTATTTTGAAATTTAATTTAATTAATTTTGTTCCAAACGAGTCTTTTGAATGCCTCTTGTGAACAATTACAACCAATTCTCAGTTAAAAATAAGAATGGCCCACTCTTATATTTAATTATTGATATTTTATATTGTTAAAAGCTACTCTGCTGCCGCCTTTCGGCTCTGTGTTGCCGTGCACCTGGGACGAAGCCATCTGGTCACACCTGGGTGCAATCTTCTCATGAGGCCTTTACAAGCCTTGCTTGGACTCACCATAGCCGCCAGACAGTTGCATCTTTCCAGCATACGGTCCTGTTCTTGTGTTGCTATTATTGTGCGTAGTTTTTGGCCACCACTGTTCCTGGACTATTGTGAGTACTATTGTTAGGTTATGCTATTCCTGCATTTTGTTCCCTTTGTTTATTTTTGTCTGTGGCTTCTCCCGGTTTTTTGGTTGTATTTTGTTTTGTGTAGTTAGACTATTTTTCCACTCAGTTTGAGTGCGCCTTTTGTTAATACATTTTTGTAAACACTTGGGAAGTGGCGTATGTGAAGTCAGCTTGCTGAGTGCGAGCAGCAGGTTAGCAATGTTCACTGTTCATTTGTTCTCTGCTTTTTAATAAAGCAATTGAATTTCATTTTCTCCTTAACCACAAACAGCAGCAGTACAGTAGTAGTAGTAGTAGTAGTATTCTACACTGCTCTCTACGTGTCAGTAACGTTACATTGGTGAGACAATAGCCACCGCAGGACCTGGCAGCCCTGTGAGTCTGCCTTACATTAAATATGCCTGAAATGTTTTTTTTTATTATGTCTACTATATTATACATATATACATTCACTATTAAAATATATGTTATACAGTACAAGTGTGACTATAGGGGTGTTATTTCATGTCTACAGGTCTCTAATTATGGTAAAATGTGTATTTAGAAAGTCATAAAAAGGTTTCATATGCTTTAACGCTGAAAGTATTCAATTTATTATCCTACTATTCACTTATTGCGGGCCGTCTAGAACCAATTAACTGCTATAAATGGGGGATGTCTGTATTTGGATTCTCACCAAATGTTAAGGTAATCATCATCAACATCCTCGGAGGAATACCGACACATTGTTAGAAAACCGAATTCCACACACACACAAAATAGAGCACAGAACTGCAAATGTCCTAAGACCCATAATGAGGAAAGCAATGGTGACTACACTGAGGCAGCCATTGTCCAGTAGTTAAACTATCATTAAAACCAACAGATGAAGAGGTCAAACACTGAATTGAGGCGTAAATCAAGGACTCCTGTGTCTTCAAACAGTGTCACACAGCTGCGACCTTGGACAACACTGCCTTTGTCGGATGTCTGACCTTATCATGGAGCACATGCAAGATATTTAAATGTATCCTGCTTATACGTAAGTGCATAATTCCTGCTCTTGACACAGCATGCATTGACTATTCATACTGGTCCTTTTAGGAGGACCTTCACAACGTGACCTTGAAATAATGACTGCTTGTGTCACACATTTAAAAATCTGTTCTGGCTTTTACACTGGCAGCTGCTTCTTGAATACATTTGTTTTATTTCTACGTCAGCAGCCATTTCTCAACAAAGCCAGCGTGAGTGAATGTTATGCTGCACTATATACTGTACTATATGAATATATTGTTATTTTTTTGTGCCTCCCCGCAGCGCACCGATACTTCCCGCTGAGCTTCCATCACTGATATTTTATTTCTTTCCGCCAAGACGCAAACATGAATGTCACCAGGCGGCTGGCAGCACAGTTGGACGCTTCCCATCATTCCCTCACTCGCCCCGAGGCCTTTCGCAAAAGGTGGCGGTTATTTCCGATCAAACCTGTGACATTCCAATCGAGCACCCAGCTACGCCCCCGTGTGATTAATCAAACAAATTTGACATATAAAGGTTGTTCAATTATCTCTCATGTCAGCCAGATGGAAGACAAGGACTTGTTACAAGGGCTGAAAAACAATAAAAGGAAAGGGGAGACAAAATGACAGAAAAAACTTGGCTTTAGCTGAGTTGTGTTGCCACCACCATGGCTACATCACACAAGAACAGTACAGAAGCTTCTGAATGAGCTTTCCAACGCGCACGAGTGCAACATCTGGCCACAATTGAGTTGAAATTGGGCTTCAAACGTTAAATGTTTACGCCTCAACGAGCATGATGCGATCCATTTAGCGACGAGAGATGCGGAAAGCAACTGTTAGCTGACAAAGTAACGTGGTGAGGGAACATCTGCTGCTTGATGGAGGTTTCCTCCTAAAGAAGCCACCCCCCCCAACAGACACATACACACACGCACGTGTTTGTGGCGCGCTTGACCTCTTTAGCGTTTCACGATGGCTAATTTCAAGCCAATTTCCTGGATCGTTGAGTAAAACACCACAAACATTTATTTAATTGGATTGTGCTGCTCGGTTTTGCTTTTTAGAAAGGAATGAGCGGCCTTGGGACGTGTTACAAGGCCAACTGTGAGTTCCCTTTTTGTGTATCAATGCAACTTTGCGTGATCAGACCTTAACAAAGAAGACACTTTTAACATGACGCCTACCGGTGTGTAGAAACATACCTAACAACTGTATTTTAACACCAGAAGTTCATTTTTGTATTCACAAATGAATTAAAATAGACTGAAAAATCACATGTGTGTATTCAGTTAGTCACTGACTGATGCAGCAGCTATAACCTCCAAGATAGACGGAATTAGCGTCCATAAGCATCACTGCTGCTGTCGTGACATGAACAAACTACCCTATTCTTCATCAAATTGGCACTCGAGACTTTCTTTGGCCCCATGGTGGGTTGCTTAGCAGTCACACTCAATAAAAAAGCAATCAAATTTATGTTATTTATTATGTATTGTGTAAAACTAAGACAGGATCAAAATTAACACAGAGCCACCATCCACCAGTACGAGCCTGGATTGGTTTTCAGAGAGAAGATTATAAGGTCGCTGTGCTAGCACAAATTAGCTTGAGCGATTCTGCACTGAACAAATATGCACATTAGCACTCAGCAACGTCATCAACCTTACCTTTATGCATTCCCAAATAGTATCAGCATTTGGGACCAAATTGAGGTGAAAGAAAAACGGGAAAATACACTATAGTAGTCTGTCTGTGCAGCATGGGAGAAAGTTAGCACACACACGCACGCAACTATGGTGCGTTCAAGGACAGTCGAACAAAGTGGGATGCCGAAACACAATGAAACAAAACAAGATACACTTTGGGATTTCAAACTGAATATTATTTTTTGAATAAAATAATGGCCCACATTTCCAAAATTGCTATGCATTTACATAAAATTGTATGTCGTTATTTACAAATGTATTTTTTTAATGTGTATTTTTATTGTCATTGCACCTGAAAGTTACCGCGGCACAGTCCATGAGCGGGGCTGAATGAGGCCACGGCCCAGTGGTTGGGAACCCCTGCATCTGATGTTATTGAAACAAATACGATCAACTTGTTACAGAGGAAGATGTGGCATGCTAAGATGACTATACCACCTAGCTAATATGACTCAAAGAAGAGCAGCACAGGTGTAATGTTATGTTTTATTTTAACGCTATTTTAACGCTTTTTTCTTTTTTTTACTAAGATATTTACAGTGTTGTGACTTGAGTTGCTGGATTCAGCATTAAGAACTGCATTTTATTTATTATTTATTTTGATTTTTTTTTGCTATTTATTTTAAATGCATGTATTCCACTTCCATCATGTTTGAAACGTTTTCTCTTCTTTTCAATAACAATATTTCAAAATAACACATTTTAGAGCTGTAATTATAATACCGTGAACTGTGATATTTTTGCCTCAGGTTATCATGCAGCACATGCCTACTCCATTGGGTCAGTATGAACACCGGTGCCCAGGGAAACGCAGCATTCATCTACAGTACACGATGAGCACTGCTCGTTAACTGAATGGAATACCTCGTCACTTCTCACGAGCACATATTCATGTGCTCTTGTAATGACTGATGCAATTGACCGCGAACGTCCTCCTTTGCCATTTAACGGTTTCGTAATCAAGAGATGTGGCTGCAACAATGAGAGAGGGCCTCACCTGTTCCATCGGGCTCTCATTACTCTTGCAAATGTACATAATGATTACAAATGAAATGTGACAGAAGAACCTCCCACTTAATTGGATGTAGAAAATGAGACCTTTACGACCTCTTTTTTCACAGCTTTCCGAGGAGTCTTTTCTTTGAGGAATGGGCACCCAGGGTGGGCCCTGGGCTAGCTAAAGTAATTGCCATTATTTTGCATGTTTGCATGTAGCCACCAAAACACAATCACTAAAAGAAGATGCAGCTAAGCTAAACAGGCGTCTGCTGCTGATTCTTGTTCCACCCACAGGGTTGTTATTGATGTGTTCAGGGCTTGGTTTTGTTTTGAGCACAGGCCACAAGCCTTGATTGTTCACGACCTCCCGCTTGGCACCGCAGGACATCTCTTTTAAAGAGAGCAGGGGGGCGAAAAGGAAAAACAGTGCGGGAAACATCAGTCCTTTCATGACAACGAGCAAGGAAATAAATGTCTTTTTTCTTTCCTTTCTGTGAAAAGTTTGGAATACAGGTGGCAACATTTAAAAAAAAATACCCTTCAAAGAGACCGAAGTAGTTTTTTACAGTCACGTGTACAATATCACCCCCGGTCTCCCTCTCCAACCTTTGCCCTTTATCATGCCTCCCAAGTGCAAGGCAGACTCCACGATGGCAGTGCTCCAAAGAAAAGGAAAGCCTCCACAATGGAAGTGAAGCCAGACGTTGCAAAAATGTTCGGAAAGGGGAGAAGCGCAATCAACACCGGCTGCATGCCCGGTCCAAGCCGCTTGAGCATCATCGAGGAAAAAGATCGTATCATTGAACATGTAAAAAGGATATGCTCCTATGAAACCGATAGTGATGCATCATTTAATTCTGTATTAAATCTTGTAATTACTGTATTTTGTCCATTATGTGTGGGAGAATGTAACGCATGCCAGCCAGGGTGACTGCGTTGTTGTACATCGGTAAACCTTATTCCTTGAACCTTAAGAGCTGGGCTGGTTGTCGAGTTGACAGTCTGCTATCTACGCTCATTCCAAAGGACCTTGGTTGGAGCCCACGCCAGTGCTTGGGGCTGGCTGAATCAGGCGGGTTACATTGGTGCTGTGACCCGATGAGAGTGAGGTTTAGAGGGGTGAGTGCAACGGATGCCAGCAAGTGTGACTGTTCTCTTATACGTTGCTAAACTTTACTCCCTGAACCTTGAGACCTGCGCTGGGCATCACGTTGACAGTGTGCTCTCTACACTCATTCTAAAGGACCTTGGTTTGAGCCCAAGGTGGTGCGTGGGGCTCGCTGAACCAGGCAGAATACAATTGGTTGATTAAGGTGACAACAATGAATTACTTTATTTTGTTTTTAGTTTTTCAAATAATATCTCAATGGGAAGAATGCTCTGTACTCCTGTTTCAGTGCTGGTGTCATATTGATGAAAGCAATGTCTCATTGAATGTACTGTATCTCAATTTCTAGTTGTTGTTGCACTTCCAGCAAACTGGTTGAAACTGGCTCAACAGTGCCTCTGCTGGTTGCAGCAAAGTAGTGCATTCCATTTTGCATCGGTGTCAATGTCAAACAATTGACAGACTTCTGAAAGATCAATTAATATTAATTTGGCCATCCCAAAAATACATGTATGTACACATACTTGTACAGTCCATTATACCGATTTTCCACCAAGATAACTAGAGTATTCCGCATGGCTATATATTATCCTACATACACTGATTAGATTACATGAATTCACTCAGCCGCAGTCTATTGAGCAAATGTGTCATGTGACATCTCCTGGTCACAGCCGTTGCCATGGTGTCTACAGGCGTCACTTACACCTTTCTCGTCCAACGCACACCTGGCAGCGTGTGCTAGGATGAGAACATCCGTCCAGTCTACTCTCAAAAGCCAACAATAATCATCGCTATCGTCCAAACCTTCGCACCACGATGGCCTGCTATAGCGCGATGATGATTTATTTATTGTGCCGCTCCGCCTCCTTCATGGACGCTCTGTGAATGATTCATGAGTTAATTCATACAGTAAATAACAAAAGGTGAAACAGTCCGTGTGCGCACTGCAAGCTTCAGAGGATATTGCGCGACCTCTGTTGCCAAGCGCTGCATCGCGTATACACTCATGAAGCATTTATAAGCCGTTTGAAGTTAACTTCATTACCCGTCACATTTCTTTTTAAGTCCAAATTACAAGAAAGGAAAAACTCTGTTCACGTCATTCAAGGCCCTAAAACTGTAAATTATATTCTATTTGTGTCACATTCTGTTGTTTGTGTTCTGGTTTGTGCGGTCTGTGTTCTGTGTGGCCTTGTTTGTGTCTTGTTTGTGTCTCCAGGTATTCCGGTTTCCTCCCACATTCCAAAAACATGCATGTTAGGTTAAGTGGCGACTCTAAATTGTCCATAGGTATGAATGTGAGAGTGAATGGTTGTTTGTCTATATGAGCCCTGCAATTGGCTGGCAACCAGTCCAGGGTGTACCCTGTCAGCTGGGTTAGGCTCCAGCATACCCACGACCCTAATGACGATAAGCGGTATAGAAGGTGGATGGATGGAAGATTGTGGGCTAAATGAGTGTAGGCTTGAGACAAGTTTTATGATCCAACATAAATTGGCTTGGAGAAAAACCAAGGGGAATAAAAAAAAACACGATCATGATCTGAGATGTTTTTTCCTTCAACGAACAATGGAGCTTCGTGTTGTGCAGGGGCGTCAAACGGCAGCTGGTTATGTGGAGAAGCTGCAGGGGGGAATCCCTCATGACTGAAGGCCACACGGAGGACACGGACAACACCTTCCTGTTATTTCTTGAATTCAGTAGTGTTTCTCACATTTTTTGTCAAAATGCTGGCACTTGGCTCCATTGTTTGTTATTTCGCAGCCATGATCAAAGTAGCCAGGACGCTTCACAGTTGCGTGTGCTGAGAGTTTCAGTGTAATTGCCGTGATAGCTGCACACATCTCCAGTCAGGTGAAAGTAAAAGTGTAAGTCAGGTGAGTGAATGTATCAACTCTTCGGTGTGACTGGAACATCATGTGACAGGTGAAGCGGCCCACGCTGCCCGCCTCAGTGCGCCGGGACAGACGGAGTCGTGTGAAAAGCCAAAGCTGGGGTGTAAAGACCTGCTTGCATTTTATAACTCACTCAATTATTGACGGGCACCGAAATAAGACAGAAAGGTGTTGAATTTTAACGAAAAGAGGAGACGACTGACCTCAGCTTGACACAGGAAAGGTTGACTTTAACCATATAATTTTTAAAAATCGGTACTTTTCTAAATTTGCACTAAATGTCACCTGTTTTTTTGTGATATAATGTAGCTATTTAGAGGACCAGGAAGCATATTTGGTAAGAAACAAGATTAAAGTGGTTGTCCAGCATAACCATGAGATTTCTCACAGCCAATCAGCAAATACAAGTCAAAAAATGAAAGCTGCCATATTTAGGTTAAAAAAGAAGCACAGTATTTCAAAAGGTTTGACAACTTTAAACAACGTCGTTACATAAGTAAAAAAGCATTTTTCTTCCAAATGTAAAAAAGTGGAACCTTTTTGTCCTCACCGGTTTTCGTATGATAAAGTCTCAGCCAGTGTCCAAAGAAGGCATCCATGTGTTGTTGATATTGGTTCTTTTCGAGTTGGAACATGATAGACAGATTCCAGCCAGGGAATCCTTTAATCATCCTTATGTGTGTGTGTGGGTGGTTTAATCGCTGCTAGGATGCACACAGAACGCTGTTTCTGTCTCCTGCCTTCCATGTGAGCTCCACACTGATGAGTGTTCAAGTGCACTGCGTATTTCTGAGTGTTTTGTTTTTTTTTAATTTTTTTAAAATTACGGCTGCAAAATAACCCACTATGATGATAATCCAACTAGAAATGTGTACTGATATGACCTTTGAGCACCTATCTGGAGCATCTTGAATCCAAATCGCATTAAAAAAGATCAACATTGTTCGATACTGTCTCGAACAATATTTATTGCAGAAAAAATGTGAATGTGGGTTCTGACGGATGGGTGGATTGGACATTTGACTACAGATACATACATCAGATACCTACCACTCAAAAGAAATAAAACTCGAAAAAGCACTCAGAGAGCGATGACCTCCGCCAAGCACTATAGTTCCCCACATATTGTGATTTACACCATAAATATTAGTCTTACATTTATTTTATCAACATATTTAGATTCCTTGACTATGAAAACACAACATTAGCAATTGGATTCATACTGATATCAATATTAATTCAGTAGCTATTCACAAAAATGGCATTTTCCGTAATGGCGGTTTTCGTCTGGATCTAGCGCCACAGCTATTGAAGATACAACAAATCCGTTGGCACACTCCAGAGTCCACAATGTCTTAGCTATATATATATATATATATATATATATAATGGTGTTTGTGGAACGTTTATAGCTTCACTTGTTGTCTTCCTATGATGAAAATTCTAAAGATCACCTATATTTTTGTTATATTCTGGATCATAGTATCCGGAATTATTCCATTATCTGGATTAGTTTTTAATATTTTCTAGAACCTGTTGGAAACTTGTCCTGTATTTTTTTCCCCAAGTGCTCTTACCACTTTTTGTGGAGTTGTATGCACAAATTGTGAAAATCTCACAATGTTAAAGAATCCTTTAAAACAATCCTGGATCCAGACAATGATCCGGATCAACCCCAAAATTTAATCAGTTCTTCCATATCCCATTTCTGACAATTCCTTAAAATGTCATCCAAATCCATTCAGAACTTTTCAAGTTATTTTGAACCCAAACAGACAGACAGACAGATAAAACATAACATAACATAACAAAAGCATAAACTCCTTGGCGGAGGTACAGTAACTAATTTGCTTGCATATAGAACAATAATCCTCCCTGTTTGCCAGATGTGGTCTAAAAATCCTATGTGGTCGATTCCTTTTGCACAGGAATAACCATTTGTACTGGGGCAATGACTTTAATTCATAAAGGGAAATTACGATACTATTCTCGACTCTAATTCCATGACATTCTAGGGCAGGGAGAGCAGCTGAGGTTAAGATAAAAACCATCAAAGTGGTCAGTCAAAACGTCCAGGACGGGACGGAAACCCAAAGTGGCGTCAGCAAAGGAGCTTATTACGCAGGCAGTCTGTCTCGGAACAAACCACTCGGTTAGTAGTTAACAGATGGAAGAGCAGCCTGTGGAGCGTTGTCAACGACAAGTACTGATGTACATTTTAATTACAGACACCATTAGTTTCACTTTTGAGCACATTTTGGACTGGAATGTGTACAACTACTTTTTTTTTTGTTAACGCCAAAGACAAGTTGAATCCATTGCTCCTCTACGTTTTACTTCATTCTCTTGTTTTGGATTGTTCTTCTGTTCTTTCACTCTTCTGTTATAATAATTCTGTTAAACTAGGCGGCCTGATTGGGGAAATAAAAGTTTTTAATAGCTAATTAGCTCCATTGTCTTGTTCATTTATGTTCACCTGTTAGGGAGGATGATACAGTTTTCCAGCTTTTTAATTCCACCCTCATTGTGCTACTGAGTGCAGATCAAATGAGCGTCTGGCAGAAAAGTGTTTGCTAAACGTTTGCCTGGATTGAGCATCAGTCCTGAAACAGCTCCACTCTTACTGAGAACAGCTGGTTAAAACCAGCGGAAAGAAGGGCTTTACCCACTAATTGACAAACAAATTCACACATTTTGTATTTCTTTTAATCAATTACAAAAGCCCTCGTTTGACTCCACTGCCACCCAAATTCCTTCCCTTGACGTAAAACTATTATAGCTGTTTTGATTGAAGCTCAAATAAATGTCTATCAGGAGTCAAACTGCTGAAAATAAAATTTTATATATATATATATACACATATACACAGTAGACGTCCCTACAACGTAAATAATCCATTCCGAGAACCTTTATGTTATAGGGTTTTTATGTTATACGAAGCGTAAAATACATGTAAATAGCCTAATCCGTTCCAAGATCTTCCCAAACTCACCCCTTTGGCACTTCAAAATATTCAAAGTCCACCAAATAGGGGTGGGAAAATATAGGAAAACGTTAGCATAAACATAGTAGAGTAACATTCCGATATAAAATAAGGTAATAAATAAGATTACTGTAATTGAATAAAACTGAAAAACAAAACAATCCTACCGTTCACGAGATGTCTTGGTCAGGAGCGCAAGTGGAGGCAGGAAGGAGGAGGAGAACTAGCCTGAGTCGAAACACGACTCAAAGAGTCTAAGAGTCATCTGGTCTCACAGACAAACGCACACGCACTACACAATAATGCTGTGTGCAACATTTTAATTTGTAACTTAACTTAATTGTTTAAGTTAGTTTCAGGGGGACTACGAAGAGGAAGGAAGTTGAAGGGACAAGCCTGTCTCTCACACAAACTCACGTACATGCTGTATAACTCAGCCAATGAGATGAGAGCGTAAGCGGTGCCCCGATAATCAGCCAATGGGATGAGAGCGGAGGCGGTGCCCCGATAATCAGCCAATGAGAGCGTGATGCGTCAGAAGGCGTCACCAAGTGTTAGTCTGAACTTGCACCGACTTGAGGCATTAATAAAGTTGATTGAAAAAAAAAAGACTTCCACCGACTTGACGCTTTATGTTATATGCAATTTCTTCTGTAATACAAAGCAAAAACTTTACATAAATTCTTTATGTAAAGTTTAATATAATAATAAGTAGGGATGTAAATGTCTTTATGGTAAACAATTCGATAGAACGATAACTAAATCTAATTTTATGTTTTATTTAAAAAAAAAAATACAAAAGTACACAACCTCTCTGAAAAGCGAAGTTCAGCCTCGTACTGGTGGATGGGGGGGTTGCAAAACAATATACGGTTAGAAATCCCCCAGAATTTGAATGCTTAAGGCTAGCGGCAATTTGTCCTATTTTGTTTGAACGTCCTTGGACGCACCTTCTCCTGTTCTCACACGTTGCACAAATACTGTAGATACTTTATGCATCTCCAAGATCAATTCACACAGATGTACTACTATACTGTATTTTCACCCTTTTTCTTTCACTTCATTTGCTCCCAAATGCTCATGCTATGTGGGAATGCATAAAGGTAAGACTTGATGACCTTGAGTTATTGACTTATTGAGTGCCAATGTGCATATCTGTGGGACACAACCTCTTTAGAAAAAAAAGTCCAGGCTGTATCTGTATTCATTTTGTGCTTTTAATTTGATGTTGTTTCTGTCATAGTTTTACACAATAAATAAGATAAATTATATCGCTATAATGTACGTATGTTTTACTGATGTGTTTATTACTAGCTAGTGCACTGCTAGTTCTAGCTAATGCTAGACAGACAGAAGCCACAACATAGCTGTCCTCAGCTATGCCTGCCGTTAACTTGCAGTTCGTACGCAAATTTTAGCTCGCAGTTTAAGGCAAAAAATCAGCCCAGAGCCGGCTTGCGTCAAAAAAAAAAAAAAACACTTGCTAGCTGGGACACTCGTATGCCTAGGTACCACTGTATAAATGTCAATTACAAAAATACCGGCAGGGCTTCAGTACCTTCCCGCCTCTCTCAGGCAAGTCAACGACGACGTAGTCCGTGACAATTCCAATCACAGCGACAGTACATACAAATAACTTTGGTCTTGTTGCGAGAGCCATCTGCCAGGGCTTTGAAGCTAAATTTACCACATCAAAATACCCCTTTCTTTTTTCAATTTCTGTTCAATATTTGCTCCAGCTTGTAGCTACACAGTGACAACTACGGTGCGCACGTTAATTGTGCGTCCAAAAAAATAGTGTGGTTGAAGGAAACGTCTGTTAACGCCTTAATAACGCGTTAACTTTGACAGCCCTGATATGTACACTATATACAGCATATAGAAAAAGTAAAATCATCTGAAAATTAATCACTAATTGAAAAAAAAACTGAAGAATTCAGAAAAAACAAAGAAAAAAAACAAGAACAAAGATAAAATGATATCATTAAATATACAGTACATAACGAAATTAATGTATTGTTAGGCAAGTTAATTTTATATACTGTGATTTTCTTTCTATTAAATATGTTTAAATTATATTCTTCTTCTCCTTCTTAATAATAATGAGAAGAAAAGTCACAGATGACATAGATGATAATAATTATTATTAATAATAACAATAATAATGATAACGATACTAATACTACATTTTAGTAACATCACAATACTACTAATAATAACTACATGCCTGAGGCAGAGCGTTCTGGACCACCAAAATATTTAATTTTTCACCGGTCCTGACGCATCAGCAAATTTTGGTGAGTTTTCGTGCACGTTTAGTACCCCAAAGCCAGCGATCACAAAGGGAGAGGAATAATAATAATAATAATAATAATAATAATAATAATAATAATAATAATAATAATGATAATAATAATAATAAATAATTACAACAGGACCCTTGCACAAGCTGGGTCTTTGTGCTCGGGTCCTATGATAATATTAATAATACGAATAATACCAATAATAAAAGTGCTCAGAGCAAGAACCCTGTCAGTGATAAGTGTCCAATCACGAGCCGGACTCCATTAAAATACCGTTTGCCACCGTCATTTCCCATCTTGTGTGTTTACACTCGACCTGTTACCTCTCATCCTCTTCTGGTCTAAACCGACCAGAGGGCGCCAAGAGGCCGTGGCAGGGATCATTACATCACCAAACAGCCGGCGGGCCTTTGTCGTTGGCGAGTGCCACGCGGCATCACCGAACCGCTTGTAACGCAAAGTGGCGTATTGGGTAGGTATGTCCTCCACACAAATGCCAAATATGACTATGCTGTGTTACAACATGACAACAAACACACAAAGGCAAACAAACAGACTCGAGCGATGAGAGTGTGACAAAAACATGTTGCTCAAATAATGTCAAATAAGCAGCAGGCCAGGACAACAAACAAATGGTGGGGGGTGGGAACAAAAAATGGATTATTCCTCTTCAGGCTCTAATGCAAATAATGTCTCTTGTGACGTCTAAAGGCAAACACGGCAAATAAATGAATAAAAAGGGGAATAAATTGAAAGCAGCCGAGGCACAAAGACGTCTCAAATGCAGGAAGCACTGATGGAAATCAGAGCACAAACATGGAGTGTCGCCATGGATTAACGTAAACCTTTTTTTTTTTTTCCTCAGAATGCTGAATCTTAACGTCATCTTCTCTCCATGGAGGGCGGCTAGGTTTTTTTTGGCTTCTCCTGCAGCAAAAACTGCTACTACTTCTTGACGCATGGCCCATAGTCCAGATGCATGCTGCCACTGATTATAAAAAGTAGATGTCATCTTACTAGTTTCAATTCCAAGCACCATTGTTTTTGAAAGATCAGCCTCAATATTTGTAAACATTACAAAAATTCAACCAAATGCATAAAAACCTTGTTCTAACTTTGCCCAGCCTTGTATTGCAACAGCATGCATGGAATCAATGCAGCATAGAGCCATCTCTTTCATTTGTAAGCACGCCATGTGGCCGTGTCCACTTTGTGGCCCGTCTGTATAACAGCCTATCAATAAAACATCCGCCTCCGCACGCTGTGAGATGTTATGCTCATCTCCACCGTAATCCACTCCCCAAAAAGGCAGGCCACACGGGGGTCCAGCGTGTTTCTGCACTTCCAGGACACTTCCTGCTGTGACGGACACAAATCTCTGCCACCTCAACTCTTAATCTCTTTCCCTGTGCTGCAGATAAGAGCAGAATTGAGCTGTTGATGAGACACTTTTTGATAAAAAACGCAGCTGGAAAGTCAAAATAGGGTGCGATTGAAGGAATTACTTGACTTATTGAGGCTTTGGCACATAATCTTGCAATGCTCACTGTCCAACAGTGAAAACACGCAGAAAATGATTCCAAAACACATCAATGTCATGGTTTACAAATTCCAACATGCACTCACAGGCCAACTGCACGATCTGACTAAATGAAGATGAAGCAACTTCAGTAGAAATTGTGTCTGAATGCTGAAACGTTGAAGCTGAACTGAACTATAAATAAAATGTAGAAATGTATTCACCAGCTGATAATCGAATCAGGCAACCACCAGATTGGAAGGCGACCACTCTACCACCTGAACCATGCCACCGTGCACAAAACAACCCAAATGTTATATGAAATGTTAAATAGGGGGTGAGAGTGACATTCTTCATTCATATTCAATAATAAAAATATCAGAGAAAATATTGAATTATGTAAAATGTTGGAAAGTCCTGATAGATAACCTACGTGTCCTGATTGAGCTGAACATTTGGATTTTGGAAAGCAGTAGTTAGCGGACAAAACAACATTGGAATTTGAAATGTCAGAATGTAAAAATAGAAAATGTTTAAATGTATAAATATATTTATTTATTTCATTTATTTAGCTTTTAAACCAATATTTTTTAAAAAGCAGGCCTGACTCAGCATACATGCTGTTTTTCAGCAGGTTTCTGCTGTGCAGAACATAAACACATACATCACTACCACATCAGCCAGCATAGGCCAAAACACAGGCAAACCGATTACATGAGACTGAGGACTGAGGATTGAACCAGCAGCCATCAACTAATCTACCACCCGAACCATATCGCCTTGTAGCATAAGTGGAATGTTACAGTAATGGAAAATGTAAAATTATTTTTCATCCGTAGGGGGCGACAACTAAATTGTCCATTCATTTTCAATGGAAAAAGTGTCACAGAAAATATTAAATTACACAAAAAGTGTGTATTTTTTAGCGCAAACCCGAGGATCGAACCATCACCCATCAGGTTGGGAGACGACCACTCTGCGACCTGATCTATGCCACAGTGCACAGAACACCCAGAATATTACATGTAAAATTCATTTGCACCAATATGGGGCAACTTGGACATTGTCCAGTCATTTTTAATGGGAAAAATGTCGCATATACACTCGACTTATGGGAAATGTGTGAATTTTTAGAAAAGTGCTGATGGATAGCCAAGGTGTCCTGAATATGCTGACCATTTTGTAGTTGGATTGGTTTGAATTGGAACAAAAAATGAGGCGGGATAAGAAGTAGAGGAATAAATAGATGAAAAATGGTTTAAAATATGCGTTTTTAGTACAGTCAAATTTAGCTTAGTGTTTTATTAAATAGAGTTTGAGAAAATCAGACTGAAATGCGACATAGCCTTCGTTCCATCAACTCAATGAAGCATTAAACATTCATACCAAGGCAACTAACTAATTGCTCTGCCTGTGTATAAAACAAACATTTTCAGTAAAAAGGTGATTTTTCTTTTCATCCAACAGCTGCGTCATTAAAAAAAAAAAAAGCAACATTCATGAGAACGTGCATACGATCGATGACAGCTACAGGTCGCCGTCTTACGTGCACAAGCATCCTAAAACACGTTTGTGTATGACTCCAATGTAACACCCACCCAATAGAAGAGAGCGGCCTTGGCAGGTGTGAGAACATCCGTCGCTGTGACGCTGACAGGAGCGAGCGGGGTGACGCTACCGCTCCATTTGTAGTTTTGCCCTCAAGTCTTACAGTCTCCTCATCAGCGCAGCCGTGACGCCACATTTCATGCGTCTATTATGGGCATTCATATTCAGATGACAGGAAACCAACGCACATAAGTATAATAGGATACAAACAAGTATAATAGGATAAATAAATATATATATATATATATATATATATATTCACCTGATGTACTACAAAAAATATATACTGTATATATGATAATTTGATCAACAGTATTATTTACCCAAGTTATTTACTTATCTATTTTTGACTGTATTTATCTTTTTGAGTCCTGGAGGAGGGGGGGAAATCTTTATTTTTTTATTAAAATATTTATTTTGTTAAAACTATACAACTACTGTTATCTATATCCTATGCTATCCATCCATTCTAGCATACCTTTTTCTTTTTTGTAATATATATATATACATATATTTATTTATTTATTTATTTATTTTTTATATTAGCATACCTTTTTCACAAGAAACTCCCGTATTTTGCCCTTCTTTCCTGTCGCCCTCCTGTACAGTTTCTATAGTAAATAGTTTCCCCATATAAAATAGAAACAAATAAATAAAATAAATTAATGAATAAAAAATCTATTAACTTAATAATATATATTTTTTAAATCCTTGTATTTTAACTATCATCGTAAAAAAAAATAAAATCCTCTGTGGTACTGTAGTTGATGATGGTGACCAATATCCTTGAGCGAGCACAAAGGTGTGGCACAGGGGTATCCAAAGTGCAACCCAGTGACCATTTTCAGCCTGTGGCTTTTTTTTTATTGGCCTGCAGCACTCTATAAAAATCTAAATTAACAAAGAAACTAAAAAAAAAAAAAAAAAAAAAAAACAGCCTAAAGGGAAAAATCAGCAGTCATTTTACAAGAATGAAGTCAAAATGTTTTTGGAAAAAAAAAAAAAAAAAGATGTAATTGATGTAATTTCATGAGAATAACGTAATATGACAAAAAATAACTTCATTTTAGCAGCATGAGTTGAATTTTTTTTATGAAAATAAAGTGATATATTAACAGGAAAAAGTCTAAAAGAATAAACTCCTAATATTATGAATAATGTCATTTTAAATACAAAATAATGCCATTTTAATAGCATGTAGTTGAAATATTAAAGGAAAAAAATGTGTTACATTTTTAAAGTCGTAATATTATGAGAAACAAACAAAACAAAATAAAGTTGTCATTTATGAAAAATTAGGTTGGGAGAAATGTTAAAATATTGGAATAAAGTCAAAGTATTATAGGAAGGAAGTCATAATAAAGGCCAAAGTTCATACAGTTTTCTCTTGAAATGTATAACTTCTTAGCATATCTACATGCGATGGTTTTCAAAATATCAAAGTGGCCCTTCCTTTCATTTTTAACTAAATGGCCCTCACTGTATCTTATTTTCAAATGCAAATGTCAACAGTTGTGCATTGTAATAACATAACATAATAACATGTGGCGTGGCAAGAGACATTTAACATGTGCTGAGCTTTGGCTTCATTGATATGATTTAAAAAGAAAATAAGCTTAGACTTTTTAGAATTACAATTATCAAGTTATCACACACATACTGATGTGATAGTAAATCCCATAGTTTTGCCATAGTAAATTCAAAAATAAACGAAGAGTTCAACATCAGAAACTACAACCACACTAATAAAAACAGTGCTCCGATCGATCGGCCACCGGTCAGTATTGGCTGATTTCCATGAAAAAGCACGATATCGGCATATGCCGATACTTGCTTTATAATGCCGATCAGCTCTGCCCCCTTTGCAGCATCCAGCCTATAGCGACCCACTCCCGCCCACTTTCCCTTCACAAAGCCAAAAACAAGCATGTCTGCCATGTGGGACTTACCTGTCACCGTGAGCGTTTTTCACCCTCAAAACATGCGAAGAAAAATATCACGTGTTTGGTGCGGCATTTTGGGGGGGCGGGGTGTGGTGAGTTTTTGAAGTTCCCAATGTGATCATCGGTCTAGCGGCGGCTAATGCAACCATGTAGCAACGCAACCACCTGGCAGTCAGAAGTCTAAGGCAGATAGCCCGAAAAGTGGTTGGATTTGTCGGATTGGATGGCCGGCTGTTGTGGGCAGTGGAGGAATCCGGGTTCGTGTGCTGTGTGCTCTCGTACCGAAATTCTCCTTACAGAAGGCGTCTGATCCTTAAAGTTTCACCAGTGATTTTGAAAAGTCAAATACCTGTATGTAGCCCCCCATGACCACCTGAGGCACCTGCAGGCCTGCTCTTCATTCAGGTTTTCAGTTAATAATGTGAGAACACTCTAAAGAAATGCATTCTGAAAAACTAAATATGAGTTGTGGATACCATCAGTTTGTTAATGTTCTGCTAAAACAAGCATATTTGGTTTGTTTGGGTTAAAATAAGCTACGAAAATAAATGTTACAAAAATGAGTAGCTCTTGGCCATTTTCATTTTGTAAAAGTAGCTCTCATAAGAAAAAACGGTGACTCCTGATATAGCCAATAGTATATTTAAAAATGTACACTTAATCTATTGATTGGTATCGCCCGATTTCACTCATGGATGATACTGTATCGGTATCGGCAGCATCCCTAGTGCTAATCTACACTGTTAAAGTTACATCTCACTTTACACCGGTGAACATCCAGGGAGCGGACATAGAGTTGGTAGACAGCTACAAATTCCTGGGTGTTCACCTTAACAACAAGCTGGACTGGTCCGTCAACACCCACGCCCTCTACAAGAAGGACCAGAGTCGCCTCCACCTGCTGAGGAGACTGAGGTCATTTGGTGTGTGCAGGACTCTTTTACGGACCTTCTATGACTCTGTGGTGGCCTCAGCCATCTTCTATGCTGTGGGCTGCTGGAGAGGGAGCAGCACGGACAGGGACAGGAGCAGGATCAATAGGCTGATCAGGAGAGCGAGCTCTGTCCTGGACGGTCCTCTGGACTCCGTGGAGGAAGTGGGGGAGAGAAGGATGTTGGCTAAGCTGACATCCATCATGGACAACACCTCTCACCTGCTACATGATACTGTTGTTTCCCTTAGCAGCTCCTTCAGCAGCAGACTGTTACACCCACGGTGTAAGAAGGAGAGGTTCCGCAGGTCCTTCATACCGACCGCTGTCAGGCTCTACAACACCTGCACCACCTGAACCATGTTGTAGTCACCATGCAATCTTTACACTGTACACTTTACTTGCGTATCTTGCTTGCTTGCTGCTGTAACAAGTTAATTTCCCCGCTGTGGGATAAATAAAGTACATACATAAAATTCCCATAATATTACTTCAAATTGTTGGCTCTCGTTCCATCATGCAGGTGTACCTATTGTTGTGTCCGCGGCACACAAACACTTTTGTATATTTTATTCTTCCTTTCTGTCCCCGTTTGAGTGTTTCATGTTAGTATTCCGAGCATCAAACTAATATGTGAGTCACTGAGTCCTATTTCCAGTTGCAGTGTTTATGCCAAAGGCGGCATTAAAAAAAAAGGGGGGGGGGAAATCTCAAGAGGGATTTGTGGTGCATAAAAAGCTATTAGAATAGATTAAAGTGATGTGAAATGTCCACTTGCAGCGCTCAGGGATTGCATTGGTATTACTGGTTTAACTGGTGTGAAAACAAAGCGCTGCAGACTTGCTTCGACTCAAACATTTTAAGACGGAAAACGACAACAATAAAAGGCGAGGTCAGTATGACGAAGTGCGCCAGTGGCGGCCGTCGCTTTTATAGCCCCACCCTAACGACCATGTCACATCCAGTGGAGCAAGACGCTGCAGAGTTGTCGTCAAATTAAAAATGAATCACGCCGGCAGATGCGGCCCTAATGGCTTCATCGCACGTTTACGTTTGTCCTGGCCTCACGCTGGAGAGTCACGCTGGAGTGTCATGCCAAAAAAAAAAAAGCTGATAAATATGGATGCATCTGTTGTAAGCATGAAGCATCATCACACGCTGACCAAATGTTGTGCTGCTGGACGCATTTGATGTTGGTGAACATCACCATAAACTCCTTCCACAACATTGGCCGCACATTCTAATACAAGAGGTGAATCCAAAACAGGAACATAAAAGTTAAAAATGTGCCTGGAGTTTACTACTATGCTTGTGGTTCTACCAGTGGTGTACAAGGGTACTGCACCCTACTGAGAGGCATTCCGAATACACTGTGTGCACAATTATTAAGCAAGTCGCATTATTGATGATTTGTTTTATTATTTAACAACAACAGTGCTCTTGGGCAATCAAAAGTATTAATAAACGCTAAACTTGAATATTTAAGGAAGTGAAAGTGAGGTTTTGGCTTTTGTTGAGAATATTTCTCTGTGCACAATTATTAGGCAACTATTTGTGTGCAGAATTAGTACGCAACTCAAGTACGCAGTACTAATGCATACGCATCAGTACGCAGCAACCAAAGCCTCCCAGACACCGTTCAGAGGGGTGTACCTTTTTTTCTTCACTGTAAATCGTATGTTTACGGGCTCACAAGTACTCAATAGGGTTTAGTTCAGGTGAGCAAGAAGGTCATGTCATTATTTTGAAGACCTTTACTAGCTAGCCACGCAGTGGAGTACTTGGATGCATGAGCCGGAGCAATGTCCTGCATAAAAATCATGGTCTTTTTGAAAGATGCACACTTTTTCCTGTACCACTGTGTGAAAAACGTGGCAGTAGGTTTGGGAGGTGAGTTTGAGTCCATCTTCAACCTGAAAAGGTCCAACAAGCTCATCTTTGAATAATTCCATCTCTTACCAGTACCCCACCGCCACCTTACTGGCATCTGTCCATTGTTGATGCAGCCACGGGCCCATCAAGAGTCACTCATCTCATCAGTCCATAATACTTTTGATAAATCTGTCTTCAGATATTTCTTGGCCAAGTCGTAGCTTTTGAACTTGTGTGTCTTGTTCATTGGTGGTCAGGTTTCAGCCTCTCTTACCTTGGCCATATCTCCGAGCACTGAAGACCGTGTACCGTACTTCTGGACACTCCAGGTAGATTACAGTTCTGGAATATGACAGCTTCACGTTGGCTTTTTCTCAAATATTTGGCAGTTAATGTGCATGTTTTTCTCTCAACATGTTTCGACCCTTTTGTGCTCTCGCAACAAAACATTTTAATGGTTTTTTGGTCAGAGTCTGTTAAATCTCTTTTTTGGCCCATTTTGCCAAAGGAAAATAAGCTGCCTCATAATTGTGCACACCTAATAAAGGGTGGTGATCTCCCAAGGCCACACCCTCCCTCAGTACACACATGTACATCACCTGGTATGCCTAAACCCAAAAGGCATTCACGTTTATTCAGCTCGGGGTTGGAAAATATGCCTAAAAATGAAAATATGGCCAAAATACAGACCTGCCTAGTAATTGTGCACACGGTGTGTTGTGGTTGCCCTATTTAGTTACAGGAGGTGGGTCAAAATGTTGAAATAGTACCCACAAATACAGTGATACCTCGGTTTTTGTTATGAATTTGATCCAAAAAGTCTGACAATTTTTCCCATCAGATATAATGTAAATCCAATTAAACCCTTCCAGACAAGCCAAAAATATTAACAAAAATACATGTTATAGAGAATAATGATGGTTTTACATGCAGAAAACAATGCAAAAATAATTATAAATGACAAATAGATAGAAGTTATTGTTAATGCCGACTTCTCGTACACCCTAGCGAGATGGAATTCAATAAGGTTTCTCACCTGTAGCAGGTAATTTAGAAGTCACACAATAAAAAATGCACAGCAACGCTTAGGGTGCTTTGATGGGCACTTTATTTTGCGGATTGATACAGCACAGGGCAAAGGGACTACCGTAGTTTGTTATTGTACAATGTACGATGTACTGGAGCAAAATTTGGCGAAAATGATCAATGAAAATCAAATCATACAAAAACGGGTGTACGAAAACCAGGGTTTGACTGTAACTACTTTTCCCAGGCATTCTCAGTCACCCTTTCACAAATTTGCCCCAAAAATCCCAACTCTCTGCACGCCAACTGCTCAGTCCCGGGAAATATTTCAATATAATGAATTTTATATATAAATATTGGCATTTAGGTATTCCTGCACACATGACGTTAGCAATGACATCCTAACATCGTGACATAATGCTCGGAATGGACGTTGTCTCAATTTACGCCATTGCTGTAAATATTTGCATTCCATAATACGTAAATGTTCCAAACAAAAAAAAGGGGAAATGAAGGAAAATGAGAATTTCCACCAGCAGCCCCCCCATAACCCCTTTGTTTTGCAACTATTGTGGTGCAACCATGTTATTTGACTGGTGGGCTTCTTTTCTTTTCCTTACCGGCTACAGGATGTTTTACGCCGAGTGTTACTGAATTGACTTGAAGCAGAACCGGAGAAGATTTTATTCTATTTTAAAACATTTTTTCACAAAGGTTAAAATACGGGGAAACTGTTAAATCAGGGGGGCACAGGGAAAAAAGGGCAAAATAGGGAAGTTTTCCGTTCAGAACGGGAGGGTTGACAGGTATGATTTGGACACTCCCGTACTATCATTTCTGAGTACACAAGTGCATTCACACTGAGTGCACTGTCAGCACCTGGATGTTGCACTCAAAACGGTCAAAATGGTGAGTGTGCCCCTGTAGAGTTGCCAATATTGATTATGTGGCAGACGTTAAATGTTTTTTAATTAAAATTCATCAAATATTGGCGATAATGCTGTGTTGAGTGGTTGCAATTCACCATTAAAAAGGAGAAAAGAAGAGAAGCGGGTAAATATTGCAATTGTCATTTCCGAGTAAGTGCACGACAACAGCAATTGATTTGGGACAGGTCTAAACTGTCAAAAAACGTGCGCACTCACAGTAGACAGTAGACTTATTGAAGTATACTGACGGTGGTACAGCAGTCCATCGCCATTTTGCGCTCCAAATTTGGAAGCTTTACTCTATCACTAAAGTGCTCGCTTTCCATTTGCAAGCAGTGGAAGCGTCCTTTAATGGCAACCCTAACAAGTGACCATATGCAACACTCTATGGGTCCCATGGAGAACATGCGGCACTGTGTGCGATTTCCAGTGTATACATTTAATCTCCCTGGGGCTCTATGAGTGCCATAATACAGTTTATCGTGCTATAATGGCCGCTTCACGATATGATAATGACCACATTGTGCATTAACTCTGATGACATGCAATATAACCCTGTTGTTATTTTGGCAAAGACAGAATTTTTGCTAAGGTTTTGTATTGGAGCACCGAATGTTGAGCTCTCCTCAAGCCTGCAATGGAGGCCCATGTTCTAGTATCCGCGTGCTTATCACTCTTCTCCACCACCACGACAGCCGTCTTCCCTTCTCGACCAAATTAATGGACACGATTTGAAACGGAGCCACTTCCCTGATAAGCAGCGGCGACCATCCGCTCAGTCACCTTACGCCAACATGGATGAGCGGCAAAGATGAAGGGGAATAACTTGGCAGACAAGAAGAAGAACAATCCAAAGTCTAATTGTGTTATGCCTCACAGCCGCGACGCAGACATTTTCTTTCCAACATGAGGTTGACCCACTGCTGACGTGATCACATTAATTTGCAACCGGCCGCGCACTTTTTCCCCCATGCTCACTGGCTGATGGAGGCAGTGACTTCAAGGTTCAAATAAGCAGACATTCGACATTTTCATACCTTTTATACTTCTTTTACAACCGCCAGGGGTGAATTGTGCAAGGAATTAGCCAAGGTAGAATCCATTACGTTTAAGTGCAGCTAGATGACTACTGTATATTTACAAGTGGAGAAGTAACCCACTTGATCCAGCAGAAAATTTGTAAGATGAATTACTGCCACCTACAGGACAGGGGTGGAACAGTGTTGACTGGGCATGTCCTGACCTGATACCTAAGGTGGACATTTACGTATTTTCAATCTTGACGTACCTGCAAGGCTTTCCGGTCACTGTTAAAAATGTCGCCGTAAGATCACCTCCACTGCGTGCGATGCTGTTCACAGGTTTTCACTCCAGGCTCTGCAAGAAGAAGTAGGAGAAGAGAGAAAAAAAGAAGAAGAAGCAAATGAGAGGAGACATGGCGAGTGAGCTCACCACTTTGACCAACTGAGCCACCACAAATGCCTCGCGATCCGGAATAAAAATCCTGGGAAGAAATGTCAGTCCTAGGTAGAGTGCGAGCCAAACAGCACCGAGAGGAGAAGCACCCCCCCATGACAAATGTGCAGTCCTTGCATGGCCAACTTGATCGTTTTTCCGCCTAAACAGCAGCCCCTTGATCGGCTCATTGCACCGTCGTTGCAACACGGGATGACAAGTGAGCAGGATTTTCAGGGTCTTAACTTTAGAAACCTGAAATGACAAGTGTGTTGGCTCAAGGTTTTCTCATAAAGATCCCCCTATAATGCAAAAAAGTCTTTCTAATGCTGTTCTAACAGGAATATGTGTCCCTGGCAGTGTTGGTGTAACAGGTATTTTCATAGAGCATAGAAAACCTGTTTGCGACCTTCTAAATATGGCTTTTTAACATTAGAGCCTGCTGGACAATTAAATAACACCCCTACAGTCAATTTAAAAATTTTAAGTTCCCAATTATTCCCTGAAATAATTTTCCAGACATTTTTAGCCACAACAGAGACAAGTTACAACACCATATGGATCAATATTAGTGACACTTTTCTCCTTCCTCGGTGTGTCTTTAGGTGCTAAGTCCTTAACGAGGTCTGAAAAGTCGCTGCACTGGGTTGCAAAACTGCTCCAAGCGAAAATGCTAATTTGAGTGGCTGGTAGGGTCATGTGGGACACTGTGCCAGCTCGAAGCGGAGAAGCACTGTGCCTTAATTTGGCCCAGAAGATAAGGTGACGACAGACATGCATGTGCATAGCTTTTAACCTGTTTGCATTCCCAAGACAAAGAAAAGATGAATAATTTTCTATGATAACTTTACTGTTTCCAGGACATTTTACCTTCTTTCTTGTTTTCCATGACTGAAAAATTGGTCAATAATTTTCCAGGTTTTCCAGGATGCATGGGAACCCTGCTTGAGCCAGTTTTGAGAAAAATATATGGAAAATATATCATATCCCTCTCTTGTTTGCTCCACTTCTGAGAGAAAAGGCACTCAAAAGATTGCCTTTGAAGTTGCGGGTTTCCGTGACGTCATGAAGAAAAAAAATCTCCCTCCTCATGGACATGATACTGCGTCTGACCCACCCCTACCTCAATGAGTTTGCCCCGTGTACAGTATATACAGTCATCCCCAGTCATTTATCCTGGTTAATTGGTTCCAGACCAGAAGATAAGTGAATTTCCGCGAAGTACGATTAAAAAGAAAATTTGTTTATGACTTTCTAAATATGATTTTTACCATTATTTGAGCGCTGTAGACATGAAATAACACCCCTATAGTCACCTTTACACTTATTATTATTATTATTATTCTTTGTTTACAACACATTGCTCTACTGTAATGCACAAGCAATGGGATTACTGCAGGGAAACGAGATGATCGCCGCTAGCATAGCAAGCTACCAAGCTAACTAGTTAGCCCCTCCAATTTACTAACTATTAACTTAAAGTGTTTCAAATGGAGTGGGGAAGAAGGACAAAGCAAGAAGCCAAAAACTCACCAATTCCACACGGAATGGGAGGAGAACTAGGCAATATCGGACATGCCAGGGCTGACAACATGCATCCATCCATCAATCCATCCATTTTCTATACCGCTTCTCCTCTTTAGGGTCGCGGGGGCATGCTGGAGCCTTGATTGCATGCAGTGTGAAGGTAATCTGATCTAATGTCATGTAACATTACTGACACCAAGTGGTCAGAATACGTACTACATACAACTGTTTTTTCAATATTTTTTTACAAATAATGGGCCATAATCAACAGCAGTCATTTGTTGGCGTGGGCGCTGTAAGTTTGGTCATTTTGTTTTTCTTCAGTGGATAGGCTAACCTACGACGCTGCTGTTAAAATATGAGTGCAATGTTAGCACGCTAGCTCGCGTGTTGCTAATGTTTCTGTCCTCCTTTCCCACTCCCACACACAACCACTGAAAAATGTTGACAATAATTTCATAAAGTAATAGTTGACAGCTTCCTGCCTTAGTTTTTCAAGCATCCTCTACCAGAACGCGGAGGATTATTAGCAGCAAACTTGTCAGTGCTCTTATTGATTATGTCTGCAAACATGGCCACAAACATCAGGATGGCTGCCAAAATTCAGGTAATATGACAAGAAACAATGTCTTACAGACAGCCAGCCTTATTCCTTACAAGCACCACAGTTGGGAATTTGACTTTGATGACACCATCAGGAGCAATAGATTAGAGAAAAGTGGAGTCAAACCAGCAGTTTTCGAGTCACAAGGTAGCCACTGTCCCCCTCACCACGCCTCCCTTGGACAAACCAAGAGTCAGCAGGTCCAAATCAGGACATCTGCTCTGTGCTCCCACAGGAGGAAACAATTCCAGGACACTGATTGGGAAATTAGATGGGGTGAGCAGGATGATGCAGAACAACACAGGGACAAATGTTTGAGAGCCTCTGGTGGGCACATGGTGAATGGCAGGGAAGCCGCAGAAGCAGTTCCTTCATTGCGCCTGGATATTTCTATTCGAACCTTTTTCCATTTACTTTCCCCCAAGCCTGAGCCAATACAAGGCCAATAATCAATACACTTGAGCACAATGTACTGTATGTAATAATAAATGATTGAGGCATACACCCAGATGTTAGAAATCTGGATGTAGATGGCTACGTTTGTTCACCCCACCCACTGATCCACCTCTGGGAGGGATTTGAGCACGAAGCCACAAAGCAATTGTGAGACGGTTTAATTGAAGAAAAGGCTTAATAAGGCTCCCCGGAGAGTTGGAATTCATGGCTCATAAAAGGGCTCAGGTAGAGGGAGACACGGTCAACAGGATCAGAGCTCGCATTTCTAGATTGGCAAAAGGGGACTTAGTGGCTCCAGGATGTCACGTGTGTTTGTGCGTTAATGCAATTATTAAGAGCTGGAGGGACCAAAGAGTGCCAAAAATAGCTTGTGTACTATTAATAATGCCAAAGAAAACTAGAAATGCATGGCCACCATAATGTATCCAGAGATTTTCTGGATTTTTGATGTGCAGTCCAAGTTAGTTAATTAAAAGTACAATGAACAGTGCCATTTAACTCAGCCAATTAGCCTAATCTGTGAGTTTGATTCAACAAACGACCATGGTGAACTGACACAGGGACACAGCAACATTTTCTTTGTTTTGGGGGTTTTGGGACCCTCAAAAAAGGAGAATTATATTTTAGAATGAATCTTCCCAAAAAAGTACATTTTTCCTTTAAGATAAAGCCTTGACATTGCCCATCATAACTCATAAGCTAACACTCCCCTTTTGTGCAACTTCATGTTTTTTTCCCAGTTACAGTGATACCCCACTACAGTTACAGTATTAGTTTCGGTGGGATAAAAATGGCAACATACATGAGTTTAGCATGATATCACTAAGTCTCGCGCCCGGGGGAGACTTTATGAAAAGAATTAAATAGCCTCTGTGATTTCCTTTCGTCTCTTTATCTGCAGCTCTTCAAACAGACTAGACAAGAAGCTAATTCAACACAGGGCTTGTTTCGCACGCACAGGGAAATAAAACACAGGGCACAGAAAGACAGGGAATTTGGTTCAAAAGGTCAGGAAAATGTCACAGAAAAACTTTTCTCCGCAGGCGGCGCAAAGTTTGGATAAGACAATGACAAAAAAAAGGTTAAAGAAGGTGTCAAGAAAGAGAAGCAAGATGGAATAAAAGAAACAGCAGTCAAAATAGAAGGAACTAAACAATAATGACACACTAAAAGAAATAGGGCTGGTTTTCTGCTTATATCGCAGAACACATCTTCATTAGGTACACAGGGACTAATCAGCTCCATTACACAGACTTTATCTTTACAAATCATATATCAGCATAGTTGCACACCACCAAAATAATCATTACATTAATACCTGGCTGTCAATCAAAGCTAAGGTTCAACTCTTACATTGGGCCTGACTGGATGTGCAGGTGTACCTAATAAAACGGCCAATGACAGGGTCTTGGCCTGGGGATATTGTTTTCCAGTCTGACAGATGTACAGAGAGAAAAAGAACTCCCCCCAGAATAAATATGACAAAGTGTAAACGCTGAAGTGGCAGCAGTTGTTCTAATTGAGCACTCTTGGTGACCTCTGACCCGACCTCCTCACCCATACACATGACAGAAAGGGGGTGGGGGCACCCTAATATTACAGAGTCAGCATTGCTTTTCGTTGCTGTGCTTGAAACCACAGCAAACACGTATCTAAAAACGGTTGTTTAATTCATTTGACACACTGCAATGAGGTGTTTAGGATAATTAGCAATTTAAAAAATAAAAAAGAGCTCTTTGTCTTTTCAAATATTGTCTATATATAACTGAATTATGTATTAATGAACGCCAATGCATTTTTAATTCAACTGTTTAGCTCAGAAAAACCTGCTAGGCATTGTAAAGATTCTGCTGAAAGGTTATTGGAAATGTAGAGTAGCAAGTCAATGTCATAACTCGCATAAATAGAGCAATAGAAAAGTGAGATGTCCGGGTGACTAAACACAATGATATTGTTAGCCCTCAGGGTTGTATGGGATTGCTTTTAATGCTCAAGGACACTACAGTATCGCTCGGGTCTAAATTCCATGCGCCAGACCATCATTTTAACTTTCTGGTATTAGTTCAACCATATGTTTATTATTGAGACAGTATCAACTCAAAACGGAGGGTTATTATGTTACACATGTCGTCGGACTGACTGACTAGCACATTTTTTTGGCACTTTATTTTCTTCCATTTTTGCATTTTTTCTGCATCTGTTTTATACTTTATTTATACTCTAAAATAACCAAGTCGCTGTGGTAATTTTGTTTTTGTCTAAAAAAAAAACTTCTGTATAGGCGCAAATCATTCTTTCAGTGCCAGTCTAAAAAAATAATAATACATGGGTGTGTTTTGTTAGTTGTAGTAGAATCTAGGTTAATACTGCCATGCTTTTATTGTGAACCTTACTTTGCACTGAACAGGAAGTCACTCACGGGAATGTGACTGTGAACGGTTGCTGGGATAGGCTCCAGCATACCCGCGACCCTAGTGAGGATAAGCGGCATAGAAGATGGATGGCTGGATGATTGTTATATTTATAATTCATTATTGTTATTATTTACTCCCTTATTTACAAGAATTGTATTCTGTAGTAAGGTTACTTTTATTGTATTTCATATTTTTTTGGTAACCATGTCAATTGGGTGACACAAATGAAAGACCATGGTAAAAACAATGCAATTCGATTTCTTTTGTCAGCACATTTAAATCGCAGATGGAGCCAGGCACCATATAAAATCTCTCCGGGTAGGGCCAGCTCTAGTCGACATGCATGGGTTGCTGACATAAACAGGTTTCTCTGAGTAACATTTAAAGTAAATAAAGCACTCTTTTCCACAGGCATTGGTTCTCTGTCAAGCTGGTTTTATCGCATGCATACATGCACCGTTTTAGCTGCGGGAAATGATTTTAAAGTGCTGGCCTGCAGCCGTAACACCCTGCCACACAAGAGCATAGATGAGGATAGACACAGGGAATACTGATGTGATAGCATATGCCAACAAATCCAGACTTAATTGGACACTTCCTCCACAACAGGCCCCATGGTAAACAGCAGCAAGCGAATAAGGCTTAGGCAAGCTCAGGAAATATTTCCGATAACAAAACCACAAGCTGATCCGCTGTCCTGTGCAGAATCTTCTGCTCGGAACAACAACTCTTATTTGACTGCATAATCCACAGCATTCGCCTAAACTGATTAGCTCCCCTCATGCTTAACATCCCGTGTCTTAGCCCAGTTTGTCCATCTTGGAAATGTGGAGCAGATTCATCACGTCTATCGCCTTCTCTGTGCCAACTGGACAGTTGTTTGCAGGAAATGGTCAGCAGCCAGGTGCTGAGGAGGGATTGCATATGATCAAAAAGGATTCCATTGAAGCAGATTGAGAAGAAAGACGACTTATGGAAATATAGCGCTGCATTGTGCTGCATGAGCCAGTCTTCACAAGGTGGCTTGATGCGAAGTTTTGGCGAGCTTGCCAAGCTCACAAGTGGTACTTGTAGAAACGAAACACTGACTCATGTATGGCAAGCCCAAAAGACAAAGGCTCTGACTGCAATGATTTCTTTGACACTAACCTACTAATGAGGGTTCAGTATCTTGCCCAAGGATACTTGGATATGGTCAAAGGAGGAATGACGATCGAACCAGCAACCTTCACATTGTGAGACAACCACTCTACTATTTGAGCCGAGCCTCCCCAATGGTATATATATATATGCTAGGCTTTACATTGTTGTTTTATTTTTACATTGAAGATGTGCTACTTAAAAAGATAGTTCAGATTTTTTTATACAAAGTTGTATGACATCCCCATCAGCTGTGTATCCCCCCACTTGGTCCCGCGAGTCCAGTTCTGGTCTAATTTCCGTGACGAAGGACGTAGTTCCGCTTATTGCTGGGGCCATTTAAGTAAAGAGTTTGGCTTCTCAAAGCAATATGCGTTCAAAAGAATAATAGATTTGCATCAAAGAAATGCCTCTTCGAAAAAAATCAGACCTCCAGCCATATCCCTGTGCACTGTCCATTCTTGTGTATGTGATGAAGACGCTCGCATCTTCTTTCACTGTGGAACACACACACACACAAGACAGCGGTGGTGCTCCGTTGCGGAAGAAGATGTGAGCAACTAAGCGGAACTACGTTCCGAAAGAACTGGACTTACAGGACCAAGTGGGGGGCTAAGTCACAGCTGATGTACTACACTGCTGACGAGGATGTCAAACAACTTAATGTCAAAAAATCTGAACTATCCTTTTAAATAGATACAGACCATACACATTCAATAGAAAAACAGCTATAGTGTGACTGATTTTATGTAAAATAGAAGTTACTTTCCTGATAATAACAGCATTGGGAAATATAAGGAGCCTAGAAGGATTCCCTGGGGAACCCCATTAGTTATTTGTTTAGGTCGATCTTTGGGCTCAAGGGATTATTTTCTAGGTCTACTGTTCTCAAAGCCTTTTTGAAAAATAACACATGGACCATCTTAAACAACTTTGTGCAGCTTAACATAAATTGAAAAAAACAGTTGAAAAATTGCAAGAATTTACATTTTTCACTGTTGGATCTTAAGTAGGTTGTAAGTACAGCTGGAAATGGGAGTGAGACAAAAAAATGCTATGAGTAAGCAACTTATGGCAAACAATCATAAATGTGAAATATGCTGTTCATCAGCTGATCAAAAGTTTAAAAACACAGCCTTTAAAAGTCAAAATCTTAGGATTACATTGAATTCATTACATTAGGTCTTTAGATTCAATGTAATTTTCTGTCAGGTATTCACACTGTCGGGCCGCACGGTGGTCTAGTGGTTAACAGGTTGGAGTAACAGTCTGGCGATCGGGAAGACCTGGGTTCGATTCTCCCTTGGGCATTTCTGTGTGGAGTTTGCATGTTCTCCCCGTGTGTGCGTGAGTTTTCTCCGGGTACTCCGGTTTCCTCCCACATCCAAAAACATGCAGGTTAGGTCTAAATTGTCCATAGGTATGAATGTGAGTGTGAATGGTTGTTTGTCTGTATGTGCCCTGCGATTGGCTGGCGACCAGTCCAGGGTGTACCCCGCCTGTCGCCCGAAGTCAGCTGGGATAGGCTCCAGCATGCCCCCGCGACCCTAAAGAGAAGCGATATAGAAAATGGATGGTTGGATGGCTTAATGGCACAGGCAAAAAAGCTTTCGCTCTTTGAACACAGTGGGATTGTTGAGCTGCGTAAGCAAGGTGGTAGAAAGTTTGATTCTCTGACGGTCATGGCTTCCAACGCTCCTGCCATGACATTCCCACCTTGATGCCCTTCATGAAGCCATCTTCACCACCTGGAGCAACATTCCGTCTAGCCTCCTAAAAACACTGGCATCAATCGTGCCCAAGGCCATTTTTGAGGTGATTGACAAGAATGGCACAGCTACTCATTACCAAGTCCTTTTTTGAAAATTTGCTCTCTGTTTTAGGGTGGGTTTTCAGTTTTTTTGAGCTATGGTCTTCAACTTTTGATCAGCTGATGAACAGCCTATTTCACTTTAATGCTTGTTTGCAATAAGTTACTTATTCAAAAAATATTTTTGTGTCTCACTCCCATTCCTTCTTTTTGCATTTAGAAGCTCTACTTAGAACCTCCTTCAGATCCAACAGTGCAAAATGTAAATTCTTGCAATTTTTCAGCTGGTCTTAATTTTGATCAGGGTTGTTCTTAAGATATTTTAAGCCGTGTGGAGAACGAAGAATGTTATGAAGCTATTCATCCAATATGTACATTAAAGTACTACGAGGGTGCATCTTACCAAAATGGGGAAACGTGACCACTGTGAAAACATGTCCATACCCCAAGCTTTTTTTTTTTTTTTTTTTTTTTTTTTTTATCACCGCAGAGTCAGTCTAATGAAACTTTAATTTCATGGACGCTGGCGATGAGCCTAATGGGATATTGGTTTCCAGACAATGAGAATTCCTCAACTAAATCTGCCTTGTCCCCTAACATACTATAAAATAGTTTTACGTCAAGCAGCAACTAATGCCAGACTGATAAAGTCCAGGATGACTTGGTGGGAGGCTCATACAGAACAGTATAACATAGCATAGTATAGATAAGCATTAACACACTGTTTTGTTGCACTGTCCGCTGTAGCCACTATATTATTTTCTTCTTTTAATTGTAGTTGATGAATGCATGTCTTTCTTTCTGACAGATCAAAAGGTTTTAACACTTGCCTAAATAGAAATACAGTAGAAAAAGTGTTTGTGTCAAACAGCAAAATCTAACTTCATCCAAAGCTTTGAACATTTGACAAAATCGTTTATTTTAGCGATGCTCAATATTAGCTTTCCTACTTATTTGCACTTGCCAATACCGATATCGGTAAAGTAATGTGGTGTAATGAACACATTATGCTTCTTCTACTGGATGCATTTCACAAACTACACCTTGTGCAAAATAAGACAAATACTGCAATATGCAATACAAGTTACAGAAAAAGTTAGGTGTGTTATTAGGTTACAAGTACTGAAGGAAGACGACTTACTCCCCCCTCGCATAACCAGCGCTTTGTCATATTCCACAAAACAGGTTGGACTTTATTTCTGTGCGTGCGCATTTTGTAGCAGTGCTATTAAGAATAACACATAGGACAGAGAAGTGGCACAGGCTTGGTGCCATGGATACAGAGAAGGTCACTCCAATCAAACCATACCAGCTCGAGCAATCTGTCTCCGAGATAAACATCTCTTTGGTCTTCACAGTAAAGCCGATTATTACCTGCCATCTTGTTAATTGACAACAGCTACTGTGACTCAAGGTTGTTATGTCTGTCATCGAGAAACAAAGTGAGGCAGGTTGGTTCAAATCTGTCCAACACACTAAATGTCACTTATAAGCAAGGGCTTTATCATTATTACACAGGAGGCTTCGCACTGGCTCAATTGCCTTTGTCCTCGCCGAAAATCAATGGCCTTATCACCTTCAGAGATGGATTGCTTTTGGCTATACAACAAAATAGTAGCCAAGAAGACCATAACAGTTTGCGGAGTGTTGTGGTCATTTGGTCATCAGCGTTGTATTGACCAATGAGGAGCAAACATAAGTTTACAAGGAGACTACTGTATAAGTGTTCCGTGTTGGAGGAGACTATATAAGTGTTCTGTGTTAGAGCATCGAAGCAAGCATGCAAGGACTCAAGGGGCACCAACATAAGCATCCCAGGGCATCAGCATAAGCGCCATTGGAAGCGTGGAGGGCACCAACTATACAGGGACCATTACCAGCGATAATGTTGAGTATTTAACGCTCTCTAAACTGCTGTCTGCTCAGGCTAAATACACATCAAAATGTCAGCACTTTTCATTCAGTTGGCTTTGCGTCGACGAGATGCTGGACTCATTTAGCGGGGGATCCGGCTGTGACAAATGCAATCTCTTAAGCTTGACCTTTTCTCCCAGACAGGCTTAAGCGACTCCATCCGACCGTGGAATGATACACGAGAGCAAAGTCCACGTTGAAGAGGACCCGAATTCATTTCCCGATGCATCTTCGCTTCTCTCTTCAGGCTATCAGAGGCCATTTACAGATGGAATGTATTGATCGTAACAACAAGCTCTTTGCTTTCGGAACCTGGAAAATCAATCCAGCACCAGCAAGACGACAACACTATTTACATTTATTATTTACACATTACGTACTGTATATTGGTTTCCTTCAGCCATCGAGACACTGGACCGGTAACATCCTCCTAAACCGTGAATGACAAAAAGCATACAACACAAAAGGGGAAGGAGCCAGACGACCGATCACACTGATTGGTACCCACATTCTAAAGTTGAGAGGAACAAAACATTATCCTTCAGATGTATGAGAAGCATAAATTAATTATTACAGTCCTAAGGTAATGCAGCAGCTTGCAGTGGAGGCCATGAAGGAAAGCTGGCGACAAATTGCTTAATTTAACAGGCTCACAGCTGTGTAATGATATAGAAATATCGCAATGGGTGTATGGCTTGCTTGGATTTACTCTAAGGACACCTTTGTGCATTCCGCTGCCACCCTTGTGGTGGTTAATGTTGCTTTGCAGAGCGACTAAAGTGGTAGATTTGTTATACACAAGATAAACTTGGCAAAAAAAGTAATAGCTTGAACGCCAAGTCAGCAAGACGGCATGCTAGCTTTCATGCATTTCTTCATTTTCGATAGTTAATCTTGGTTCAGGGTCACATCAGGGGTGGAGCCTATCCCAGTTGACTTCATTCACGACAGTTGTGAATGGGCCATTGTGTGAGAAATTGTCTCAGGTCATACATGTCAGACAGCTACGTGCACCACGACATTACCAATGACCCAGATTGCCGGCTGTTTTAACAAACTTCAACGATATGAAAGAAATATCTATTTTTAGAGTTGGTTGCTATTCTCCATGAAAGATAAAACTATTTTTGAAGAGAATGGATTAGTTTTACTTTTTATACCCTCAACATATGCAACTTTTTTCTGCATCTACAGATCCACATAGATCAGGGGTCTCAAACTCAACTCAACTGGGGGCGGCTGCAGGTAGAGTCTGGGAGGCTTCAAGTATTCAGTCCAGAATCACGTTTCAACCAAGTGAGTAACTTGCAGGAGGTCATTACAGTCGGACTCGTGGTGTCATAAAAGAAATAACACAAAATCCATCACATAGAAACTTGAGATATATATATATATATATATACATACACACAGGGCAACTACTCCCACTACCACAACTCCTAGCACAGGGGGTGTCTTACAATAGTCGATTACTCGACAAATCGATACAGAAGACTCTGTTTCGACTATCAATCTCACCATGAAATTGTATCATAGCGATGTGTGTACTGCGTAATTCTGAGGTGCTCTTCACGGTGTGGGCTATAGATGGAAGTGATGTTCTGCATGCTGGGTTAGAGCAGTGGTTCTCAAATATTTTCTGTCATGCCCCTACTGGGGGACAGAAATGTTTTTGCGCCCCCCAATTTGAAATGCTATTGAGAAACTGACAATATGCATTTATTTATCTGTACCGTACAGACTGAACTCCAAATTGAAACCAGCGAAATGCAACAAAATGGGGAGCGGTGAAGCATACAAGCGTATTCAAGAGTCAAATTGCATGCCGAGTATGACAAATTCATACATGTTGGCAGGTCTGCACTAATACTGAAAGTCCCCCCCCCCCCAAAAGTTCACCGCGACCCCCCAGGGGCGCCCGCTTAAGGAAATAAGTCCGGAGAAAAAGACCGAGGAGATGTTGACTACTGTTCATGCAGTTTTTTAGCATCTACCTGCAAGACCAGCTGTGTCTATTTCAAATAAAAGGGTTACTTTTCTACAGCCATCATGTGCTTGTGTCATTCAGCCATCACTGCAGTATGAAAATGTCAAGTGATCAAGATTGTACCATTCTGACTACATGGGGCGTAGCCTACGCCTGCTGCTGAGCATATATTTTTATATATTTTATATATTTCAGGTCAATCAGCCTCATTCACCAATGAGTTGCTCTACTTTGTACTTGGTGTCAAAGGTGAAGCTACACAACAATCCCACACCGATGCATGCTCGTGTATCCTATATTGCAACCTGTTGGTGCTCCTTGGCCTTTTGGCACACTAACCCTTCGACCTCCTCCCTGTACAAGTTGTTAGCCTGTGCAATGTGGAAGAGAAATGATGGACTCCATAATCTCTGTCCTATTATCTGCCCGCTCAATTTAATGACCAGGCAGGTGTTAATGATGATGGAGACGGAGTGCGGCTCTGGCCAAAGAGTGGTGAGCAGAGCGTAATGGGCTGAAAAGCTTGCTTTGGAACAAAAGTAAATCACGGCCCCCGCCGATCGATGGCCGGCATGACTGAAAGCCGATGGGGCTTTGCTCCACTTCGCATTATAATAGGAAACACATTGATTCCTCCTCCTTGTGCCATATTTGATTTGAGCCATTGATTTTATTGAATGTCTCTTCGAAATGATTTGGAATTAATTAAAAACAAACACACGCTCTTCCGGCTCATTTCATTTGGTTTTTGTCAATGTATCAAGATTAATTTCGTCTTTAAGGCTGCGTTTACACTGCATGATTCAAGTGACCCGATTCGGATGTTTTTCTTCTATGTGGTACATTTGGCTATTCTGGTATATGGGCAAAGATCATACATGACTGGATATCTGCAAATATGGGTGCAGTGTATGCAGACGGATGAAACATTCAATGCTCTTCAATGCTGTGGTAGGGGCGCACCGTATCTCCCCTCTTGTGGCATCCCGCACAACGGCACACTATCAGATGAGGCACAACACTCTTTGGTCTCCTGTACCCTTCTGGCCAGGCGTTTAATCCTGCTTAATTGGAAACATGCATGACTTCTGTCATATTACCAATGGCTCAAGGAAGTGCAATATCATTTAAAAATTTAAAAGCTAACATTTTCTCTCAAACGCTCTCTGAGAAACTTTGAGACAATTTGGAACCCTCCTGACGTCCATTATAGATTTAGCGGATCATTTTCTTCTTGCATATGGAACAGCTACGTGAGCTACTCCAAACATCGCAACCAGCTCACTTGCAGGTTTATGGCAGGCCAGGTCGAGGATAATGCCTTCTGGTGGACACATGTTTTGCAGTCTGGTCAGTCGGGCTGCATATAAAGGCTGCAGATGTTTGAAGCCTCCAGCGCTTCCTGTTGTGGTTGAAATGGCGGACGCCAGTTCTGATTTGATTAAGTGACCCAAACTCTGCGTAAAACACAGGTGAGCGCTGGTAACTGCTACAGCCTGGATTATGCTCCACCACCACCGACGCCGGCGGGCTCCACACTCTCCAGACCGTCCGGCGGAGCTCTAACTTTGCGATCATTTCCGGTTCTTCTCTCTCGCTGCAACACCAAAATGTCCGCCATAACAAAAGAAACGATGAAGCAAATTGAGGGGCATCTGAGCAAACAAGTTTGCAAATATGTTTTATGTGTTACAATATGTTTTATGTGGCTGTGACTTCAGTCGTAATTGTTGACAACTAACCACAAACTAAATAGCTAACCAAAGAGAAAAGAGAGCTGTGGTTGCTCACTCTCAGGAAAACACTGCCCCTAGCGTTTTGGTGGAGAGTTGCATGTTATGAATACGTGATACAATGTACACGCAAGTTTAGTGTTTGCATTTTCAAAGTTAAGAATGGAGTTAACTGATGACTGTGGATGTGAGCGGTCCTCCTGGGATGCTGCTGTGGAAAAAACCTTTTTTTGAGTGGATGTTTCCTGCACTCACTGCTGTCTGTTTTTTAAATTATTATTTTTCTTGTTCCTGCACAGCAGTGGTGCATCATTAGGATGATTCATTGGCTTTTGACATGGTTTCATAATAATGATTAAATATTCCAAAGGGCATTTTGACCTCGCAGACAAAATGTGCAATTGAGCACTCACTGCTGACTATATTTTTTTATTAGAAGTGGGGGAAGGGGCACTAAACAGGACAGCAAAACAGCACGTTAACAGCAGGTATTCAAATACACTGTATAGTGTGTGGCGGACACGAGGGGGCATGCCTCTCACCTAGTCGACTGCTAGGGTGGGGGTGTGGTTTGTGGAGGGTGTATTGGTACCAAACTGCCATAGTTTTGTGTCTTTACATTTATTATGTTGTTGGCTGTTGAAGAATAAAGTCCTGCTTGAGACCAACCACTTCATGTTCCTTTCAATTGTCATATTGGTGAACCTGACGTGATACAATGTGGCAACCCCCCCAACCCAACAGCCAACTGGGTGAGAGGCATGCTCCCCAGTGTCCGCCAGAACACACACACAGGTGGATGCAAACCTTTTAAGATAAAAATCAACACAAATGTAAACAACAAAATACAGAGAGACGCTTGTGTTGATTGAGCCTTAGGCGGCCACTTGAATTTGCAATTGAACATTTATTGGACAGCGAGGCCCCCATACTGAGGCCCTGTGCGAACGGGAATGTTCCTGAGATTTTTTTTTTTGGCAGGCTGAAAAAAAATTGTGTCCACACTAGTTGCATCCAGACGGGAACAGTGACGTCATAATTTTCGTGTTGGCTGTCTACACAAATTCGTATTTTCCCACTCTGGAAGTCGTTTTAAAAAAATACCATTTTAGGGCACCCATAATGCTGTTTCCGTGTGAATGAGAGGCTGAAACAATTAAATACTTGGCTGTTTTGACCTGAAAATGCTTCCGTGTGGATAGCCCCTAAAATTAGCTGCATAACAAATGATGTGCTCATTAATGGAACCCCCACAACTGACCTGCTCTTCCTGCTGAGATGGTAAACATCGGCAAGAGATGAGAGGTTAGCTCATTAGCAGCTAGTGCCAGCAGTCAACACTGTTTATTTTTTTTTTCCCAATATGGATTTTGTATTTAATACAGAGTGCTGTCTATAGCCAAAAGTCTCATAAAAATTGCATAATACCTAGACGCATTTCAGGAAATTGGTCAGTTTAGCCAAGCTGCCAGTTTGTCACCTGAACAGCTCTATAAATTCCATATAGCAAACAGTGAAAAAAAACCACCACAAAAGTTGTATTTAAATTTTGTTTAAACGTTCAAATTTTGTTACATCCCTCCATCATTTTCCGCTGAGCCGAGGTCGAGTAGACGGCTCAGCAGCCTAAGACGAGAAGCCCAGGCTGATTTTTCCAGCTTCTCCCGAAAATTCTGACGTGTTCCCAGGTGTGTCCTGGGTTTCCCCAAGGCCTCCTACCGAGGGAGGCGTCCTGACCAGATGCTAGAGCCACCTTAACTGGCTCCTCTCAGCAGTGGCTCTACTCCAAGTTTCCAAGTGCTCCTCACCCTCTCTCTAAGGGAGAGCCCAGCCACCCTACAGAGGAAAATCATTTTGGCCGCTTGTACGTGCAATCTTGCCCTTTGCCTCACTACCCAAAGCCCATGACCATAGGTGAGGGTAGGAATGTAGATTGTCTGATAAATTGAGAGTTGAGCCGAAAGACAAAGCAGACCACTGCAGAGTCCGTATCACTGCAGAGGCCACACCAAGTTCAAGTCTTGGATAATCATTTGATAAAAAATATGGTCTTATAGAATATAAAAAAGATTCTTCTTCGCCCACTCGTTTGACACCAGACTAGTCTCCTTTTTTGCACCTAGCCTATTACATGTACACAAAGAAGCCACTTGAATGTGAATGCCGTTTTGTTTGCTGAAAAGAAATTATCAGCGTTACCATCTCTGGCAATAATTGTAAACGTGAGAGCAGGAGGGTTTAATTCAGCCAGGTCTGCTGCTCCTTAGCTCGGCCAGCTTCTTTTCGAAGTCGTTTTTCTGAGTAATGACTGCGGTCCAGCTGCCTCCACGCTGCAGCGCCCTCTCCTCAGTCCCAGCATTTGTAGCCTCTTCTGCAATCACGCTCAATCCTCCTCCAGTCATGGACAAGATATCCTTTGCGTTCTCCACACTGGGCCTCTTTGCATATTTTGATTATTCACACAAATGACTAATTCTTGTCGGAGCTAAAAAAAAAACAACAATATATTTAATAGCCTCAAACTATTATGTTTGGCTTTGTTTCAATTTGTACACTTCCGTACTTCCACTTATGTACACTGAGTACCTCGTACCTGAGTGGGTGCATTTTGACTGTGCTGTCCAAAATCCATTACTGTCGTTGCACACTTATTGGATATGACGACCACAATTCTTATCCTCGTCGCTCCTTTTTAATTGGGAATTGAAACCACGGGAGTCAGTCCCTCTCCTGCTACGTCGCCAAGATGACAATGATTGAGGGTGGTTTGGGTCCATGTTGAGTGCAACATCCCGGTACTGACTGTGCGCTGCATTCTGCCGTATTTCTAGTTGGAACACACTTATGTACTGAAAACCCTAAGTGTAAGACGGAAATGCGTGAATTGAAACACATCCTTTGAGTATACATGATACGTCATTAAGCTGTACAGCTATCATACTGCATGGGCGACAACACTCCCAGCCGGGAAACTGATGTGCATAAAAGGGGGCTCATGTTTCAAAAATCCAAAATCAATAAGGAATATCCTAACTGGGATCCTGGTCGTCTACTGAGAGTGATCCATTTTCCAGTAGCATCCTGAGCAATCAAATGGTCTGTTGTTCTGATCCATGCATCCGGTGCAGTGGCAGGGGGTGGAGCCTATTTAGTAATTTCTGTATTCCCACACTTGCATAAAAGTATTGGGAAACATCCAATCTACAAGATTTTGTAGAGTCTCCAGGTCGAAAGTCATTGTTGGACTTGAAAGGGGACATGCTGGCTCCTGAGCATGTCTTTATGGATCTACCTTTGCATACTGGGATACAAAACAGAAAAGGGCCTTCCCCAAAGTGTTCCCACAAAGTTGAAAGCATACAATTGTCCTGAGAGTTTAGCTGAAGACTCTGGGGCAATTAAGATCTCGACTCCAACCCATGACCGATTCCTTAATTTATTAGGCGGTGCGTCTCAACACTTTTGTCTATTTGGCCTCTTTCAGAGGACAACAAAGCATGCTAATATTGAGCTCTGCCCATCAGTTGTCTTCTGACACCCTAACAGCGATCTATATTAAAGCATCCAGTCCCTGCAGGCGCTTGGGAGCCTCACTTAAAGACATCAATACGCTGGGAAATGAGACACAGAGCGATGGCTTGTGAGACCCAAGATATCTGGGAAGCACTTACATCTTGTTTAAAAGGGGCTGATTGTCACCACAGAGAGAGAAGGAGACAGATGCCATTATCAAACCACTTAGGAAGGCCAGCAAAGAATGACACTTGAATCAGAGTCTTTGTCTCAATTTGAGTCAACCTTGGCATTGTTTATCGACTAAATCAAAGACAGATCCGGGACATTCACACTGGTAACAGCGTCAGCAGCCACCACATTCAGTACAGTCGAGCCTCAAATTTCAAATATGCATCTAAAGTTGCACAAAACCACTGGTATAGCTACAGTATGGGAGATGCAGTGCTAACATCTCGGTCACATTTTAACAGCAACATCATGCTGGGTTCGCCTATTCGCTGAAAAAAAACAAAATTATCAAGTTCACAGCTTCCAAGTCTGTCGTTCACTGATGGATAAGAGGCAAACCGCTAGGCTTTATTTTAAGATGCGTAGCGAAACCAGTCTTTTTTGTTGTTTTCAAAGCTGTCTTCCGTCAAGTGGTGGGCGTATACACAGGGTGGACTCAACCAGCTAGGAGGATGTCAGAGCAAGGCCGTTTTTCCATTAAGACGTCATGAAAGTCAAAAGCGATTTGAACTTCCACTATCTTCTTAAAAGATTGTCGTTTTGTGGTGGTTGAACAAGCATCTTCCCAATGCGAGACAGCCACCGTACCCCCTGAGCAATGCAGTCGCCCCACAACAGAGCCTTTAAAAGTATCAAAATGATTCTTTCAGATCATCTCCCTGCCTCTCTGCTGGAACGTCGCTTGTCAGTCAAGTGCCACGCATTCCGGTCCTTGCTGTCAAACTTTGCTTATTTCCGTGGCAACACCAACTGACAAACGTGCAACGGGGAAAACACATCAAGCGACAGGAGGGAGGGGTGACAGAAGGGCGGGGAGGATTGGGAGATCTCTGAAGGAGTCGCTGATGAACGTATGGCAGATTACTAAGGACGTTCGATGCATTTCTGATTCCAACAGCTAAAGGTGAATACGCAAGGAGAACACGTTCTGTTTCAAGTCGCTGTCTGCCACAATGTGCTCCAAGCCAATGCATCTTCTCTTATACTTTGTCACCTTGTCACTCTGCGTGAAGGCAGAGATTGTCGATGCATCAGCGTCGTCGGAAAGGACGAGAAGCTTTCTAAGTGTAAAGAAGGGGAAAAAAGGAACACGAGCCGTAATTCTGCAGCATCGGATCAATGACTTTGATCGCGTCTCCTCGCACATTCACTCCTAACTTACTGCTGGGAACTGTCGTCAGCAGTTCTAACTGCCTCTTAACGCACTTCCCCTTCCTTCATGTGCATTAACGCCACTATCAGATGCTTACAATCATGAAGAGAATAAGACAAACGTGAGCCCAAAGGTGAAGGACATTATGCAAATTGCTCAGAAAATGAATGTGGTAGGGTATCTTCAATTAAATTTCTCACCTGTACGGGCCGATGTAAGAAGGGGCTTATAATTCTCCTGATCAGAGCAGCTATTTAAAAGAATGGTGCAGCAACTCGCAAGTAACGTGGCCTCCTTGTCCCTTTTGCTGCTGAGAGGGTCGGGATGGGTCCTCCATCTTGATGACGCATTTAACAGAGACACTCAACAGGATACCGTGATGTGTTGTGTTTATTATACTTTGCATGTGATGGCAGATGGCGTGCAGGAGCGTAAGGAAATATGGTCATGCAAAAACAGAATACATAAGAAATGCGAGAGTAAATGAGTGACAAAACAAATTAACGGTCAACAAAAATTACGGCTTCCCAGCCTTTCCTTTCTTCTCCTTTCTCCCCGGCACAAGCAAGTGCGCGCCATTTATCGCTTCCGCGTACATAAGCCGCGCTAGATGATGATGTCACTAAGCGTCACTGCTGCTGGACCGAAAAACTATCGTCAAGAGGCATCCAAAACGTCCTTGCTTTGCATATTGTCCCCATAAATGTCACTTAAAAGGAGTTTCAAATAAACATATGAGGTAAATATGAATACTGAATGAAGTGAATTAATTGACCAAAAGAAGAAAACACGAATCAACTGTATTTCACAGGTCCGCTACATCTCACATGACCACCACATAGCCGGAAGACGACACAGACTGAACGTCTTTATTGAGGCTTTATCATTAAAAATGCAACAAAACGCGCATTCATATAAAGCCTGCCGTGCTTCAATCCAATGCTTTATTTCCTAGTATTGATTCAATCGATTGATTGACTTTTTAAACAATGTTATGTCGACATATGCCATCAGGAATGGAAACTTGCTCAACGCAGATCAATGTACAGTAGTTGGATCGGAGGAATATAAATTGATGCATCAATGTAGTGAATAAATCTTTACAACCCTAATATAACTATATATATATATATATATATATATATATATATATATATATACATATAATTTTTTTTTCATTTTCGTATTTAAAAAATACAAAAACAATAAAATAAAATAATTTTTTACATGCATTATTTCTAGGCTTTCACAGGTCACATCAAAGGCCGAATCTGGCCCCCAGACCCGTGGCCTTGTGCTTTCTTTAAAAATAGATTCTGTCTATTTCGTTAGTTGAAATATTTGTCATCTCTTTGAGACAAGAATGTACACCTGAGCATGCATTACCGTTTCCAAGCATGCATTACGCATCATGTTTGGGTTTTAACTGAGCTAATGAATGGACCTTCATTGTGAAATTTGACACGTTCTTCCATTGGCTCGGGTATCAGCTGCAGCTCTGCCACCTCCCTCACTAACTAATTGTGATGTCACACAGCTGCACAACATGTATAAAATAGCAACAACAAAAAAAAAACCTTCTACTGGTGATTGAGAAAAAAAACCCAGCATTCTTTCTGACTGTTTGGCATGTGTTATTTTATGCACTGTGTGGGGTGGGGGTGGGTTTCTCGAACACCTTTGACTGAAGATGCTCAAGCTCTTGTTTACTCTCCTGTTTTTCCCCACAAATTCATTCCACCTGAGTGTGTTGACAGCACAAAGGCAGCAAAGTGTTATGTCTTGTAAAAGTGCAAGAGTGTTGTGTTTCCGTCCGCGTTGCCATATGAGATGTCTTAGAAGGCTGGAAATTTATTGCTGAAATGAGTTAGGCTTTTTTTCTTTATTTTTTTACAGTCATCCTAGCACCAGTAACTGCAGGCTGGTACCAGCAATGACTGCACCCTTTCTGGGCCTTCTCTGCACAGCCATCAGCTTTTACTAGCTGCTCATAAACCTCAGGCAGCATATCCACCATTTCTTTGATTGATTCCATTGGCTGTCACTGATAAAAAATGTATCAAACACCTCTGGCACATGTACTAGAACCGCAGAAAGTGATAATTAACATTGGGTTCCAGATAACTGGCTGCACCGGAACCAACTGGGTTCTCTTCAACAGCCCAGTAGTGAGGTATGGTGACAAGAAAGGAATATCGCTAAAAAGGTTCTGGAATTGTGTCCCCAGGCCCCAATTATCAGGCCAAGCAGTGAGCTGAAGGCAGCGTAATCAGACCTTTGAATGCTGAGGGACATGTAGTGCTGTGAAATACAAAATAAAAAAAAAAGTGTGTAAAAATAAAAAAATAATATGTATTTGTGTGTGATATAATATAGAACATGTATATCATAACTAGAAAAAATATGTATATTAGTAATTATATCGTTTTATATACAACATAACATAATATAATACATACACATATAATAAAACAATAAGTGAAATATAGGCTATGTTTGCTATAGAAACTAATTTGAAATAGATCAAAATATTGTCATTTCAACATATTTTATTTTATGAACATTTTGAACAAATGTAATGCTTTTGGTTTGAATATTATTTGAGTATTTAGACATGTATGTCAAAAGCAGTTAGCATGTCAGTTTGACTACATATTTAATTTCAGAGGTTTTTGGTGAATTTGTGGCTTCGTAACAGTATTTTCTTCAACAAAATCCAAAGCCATAAATTACCAAGACTAAATATTACTCATATCAATATTAATACCCTTCCACCAGCAAATGGCCTCAAGCATACATAATGCATTTCACAAACATATGACTTAATGCATTTGTGTATAAGAACAGCAGCATTTAAGATGCTAATCGGTGCATCATAATCAAGGACATGTTGTGATTGCTATGGCAGCACTGTGGAGTCACGTACAGTAAGGCTGGCAAGCCAAAAGTCTAACGTTCATTAATTCTTTATCCCGCATCTCTTTAAAAGCCTGACTTGCGAGCGGCGCTCTAATCTGCAGCGACTGTGGGCAGATTCAAATAAGATGAATGTGAGAAGAACATCGTGTTCTGTTGGCCTATTTTGAAGAGCCACCCACATAGTGAGCCGCCATCGTCGGCGTACCTGCAGGTGCATTTAAATACGTAAGAGCTATCTTTCACAGGGAATCAGCGTATGTGCGTGTGCCAGCATCATGCTACACTCCTCTTAGATGAAAATAGACTCTAACTAGAGTATAGTATCTTGACTTTCACATCCGCCACAGCCTCTTTTGAAAGCAGCTGCTCCTTGACCTCTAAGTCCATTCATAAAACCGCCAATAGTCACGGCCTGCAAGCGGTTACTAAAATCTATAACCAGTGATGCATGAGCACCCCGCTGTTACCCCTCCTGAGGAGCACGTTTTATTCAGAGATAAACTTACCTTCGTGGTGGAGGAGCACAGATGTGAAGATGGCTGCCCAAACAGATGGAGTCTGAAAGGCAAACAGAGACATTTCCATCAGCACACGCAATATCAACGCTTTGTGTGTGTTATTCCACGTTCGGCAGCTCGTGTCAGCTTGCAGGAAGCCTGCATCATCCTCTCATTGTGCGCCATGTCATATCAGATGACAACATGAATGAACATCATTGATCCTCGCTTGAGAGATGGCGCCGTGCTATGTAAATGTATGTTTTGTTTATATAAGAGCAGAATTAATCACCCGCCAGGCTGCAAGCTACGATAAAACACTAGTTAATATATCACAGCACACCATGGCAATGCCCAAACACCATGCAAATGCACCCCCTAGTGGCTGTAGATGGCATAGAGATCAATGAAGGTCAATGAATGTTGTCTTCTTGCACATAGTTTAATATTTAGGTTCTATTCAGTATTCTTATATTGCAGTGCTTCTCAAATAGTGAGGCGGGACCCCGGCGGGACACGGTGCGGTTTCGGGGGGGTAAGTGGCATGGAGGACTACATAGAAATTCCAAGTTTATCGTGGTTAATTGGTTCTAGACCCAACCGTGATAAGTGAATTTCCGCAAAGTAGAAGTCCTTATTTATAAATGGAACATTGTCATAGAGCAGAGAAAAACTGTTTACAACCTTCTAAATACAGTTTTGAATATTATTAGAGACCTCTAGACATGAAATAACACCCCTATAGTCACCTTTACACCCAATATAGCAGATATAACATGAGAAAATAAGCAATTTAAAAGATAAATAAGACTCCTGCTCGTGTGTGTTGCTGGAAATGTGTTTCAATGTTAGGGGAACTAAGTGGGGGGTGGACAAGAAGTACCAAGGTAATGTCTGGAGTTCAGAGTTGAGTTTTAGCTTGTTGTGGGTTACGGCCGCAACAGGAGCCAGTGTTAAGAATTATTGTGCCTGGTGTGAGACGAAAAGAAGTAATATTAGTATTAGTATTCGTATTAGTAAAAGCTTGTTGTTCCAGCAGTCAAGTCTCACCGAGCATTACGGTAACATGACTGACACCAGTGTAGAATACTACATATCATCACGATGTCTTTGAATGCGTCTTCTGAATGCCTTTTATTTGTATTTTAGTTAATTCAGCCATTTTTATGCTAGAAAATGCTTAACTTAGGCAAAAAAAGTAAAATATGCTTAAATATGCATTTTTAAAAATAATATTCAACCACAAAACAGCATGTGTTATTATGATTTATTCATATATTTCTGAAAACCCGTGATGGAGTGAAGGCGCGATATTCAAAGCGCAAAGTGGTGAGGGATTACTGAATATATTATACAAGGTAGCACAAACAAAGATGAGATGAGTTTCTCCGAAAGACGCGGGCGCCTGGATCCCCTTCAAAGGAGGAGCTAGCATGAGACGTTAGCATCTCCCTTTGCAAGGACAGGAAAAAGATGGCGAGGGAGAGGGACACTATTGGGGGAAATTAAGGATGCCAAGGTCAGCAGCGAGGATGCTGGCTAGGAAAGGAAACACGGTGGCGCACACATACCGCCCACATTAGCAGCTCCCTCAAGACAACCTGCTGAGAACAGCTAAATTAACCCACAGCTCCAACCCACTATACTTGCCTCCACGCCCACACATTCAGTCACACATGCACCCTGGGCCCCATTTTAAACTCAAATGTATGGCACTGCTGGCATGCAGGGCGGGGGCCTGATGCGTTTGGATTCATCAAACAAGTCGTAACACGGACCTGGAATATAAGGTGAAAGGTGTTTAGGTTGTGTGTCTTCATTAATTCACAGTGTTCGGGGCATAATGTGAGTTTATGATGTCGGCTGGTGTTCTCATTAAAAGGAAGGCGTGCTTTGCACGTTGTCACGTTTTATTACCAACAAACCCTGCTGTGAGAAATGTGGTCATTTACTTACATGATTATTCAAAGGGTATTGTTCTACCAAACGTCTACCGGTGCTAATATTAGGTATCCAATTAGATCAAATACAAAAAAAGAAAAAGCCTGGGTGGCAGTTTATTTTATTGTTTTTTTATAATAATGGCTTATTTTCATCTCTTCTACTGGAAGTCAATAATCAGTCATTCCTTTTTTCCCATGGGAACAAAGTAATATTGCATCCTGAAGGAGGTGGCGCTATATGTCCACCCACGGTGTTGAGTCGCTCCTCTTAAGTTAACAATCCTCGCGCTTCCGTGGCGGCAAATAAACTACATTTTTTTTTACAAGTATCGTTACCACTGGAGGACGAGAAACAGCGAAGCGGCTAAGCTATGTAACACACCGAGCAAGAGAGCCCCAGAGGAGACAAGAAGCCATGCTAATAGCTAAGCTAGCTTGAATGTAAAGTAACAAAACACAAGGATAAGTACGTAGTAAACTTTAACAGAAGTCTCCCTATAACCACCTTACAGCGGAGAGGAAGCAGCTATGAACAGTAAATTTGCAAGTTGAATAATAAGACATTTGACAGAGAATACTATAACGTCCAAAAATGGAAATGACGCAATACAGTAGATAGTCCATAAGCACGCAAAGGAGGAGCCTTTTTAACCTGTTATGAAATGGTTCAAGTATAATTCATTACAACATATCGTGACATGTATTGTTATTGCAAGAGGCTACAATTTATACAGCCGCTCATCGCAATTTCACGGTTTGGTTGTCGCTCCCTCGCTATGTTGTGTTTTTTCAGAAATTAATTAATACATGATCGCTCTTTCGTGCTAGACTACGGTCCATTATTAGTCAAAACACAAGTGATATGCGGTATTATGGTTACTAGGTGGCACTAAAGACACAAAACGAAAGAGACATTAGCTTACATTACATTACCTTAACACTGCATTAAGTCAGCCATGGCATATCTGACATCGGTGTTTCCGCTACATGTAATTGATTACAATTTGAAATGACTTAACAATTTTAAGTAATATATTGTATGAATGGATATATATGCGATACAGATACGTGTATAGCTTATTATTTACACACATATTTACCAAAATTAGTTTAAAAACAATTTGATAAGCACGCACCGGAATCTCCTGTCTGCCTTGCTGGCACTTGCGCATGTGACCAGATACGCGACACGTCTTGTTTTGACTTTCACTGTGTTTCTTATTGTCGGGAGAATAAACAATAGCTCGTAAAATGTGTATTCAATTGACGACAGCTTGTCACATGCTAAGCTTATCTATGCCTGCATGTGTGATCGATCACATTTCAATGTCATTCCACTTTCTGGCATTTTTGTTTACATGTCGAGCTGGCGGCATCTAGTATTTTTACTTATTTTATTTATTTTTATTTTATTTTACCTTCTAGTAATTTTTAAAGTGTACTATTCAAATATGACACCTGTATTGGATGACAAATGAGCACACTCAGCAAAGATGTGCTTTGTAAATAAAATAAATGTAAATGTTGGCAGTGCTCTCACCAACTTTGCCATTAAATTAACAGTTTTGCTATGTTCTCTGTTCATGTTCAGCTAGTTGTTGAAAAAAGTTAATAAACAAATAAGTCATAAAAACTTGCTATTTGTCATTTAAAAAAAAAAAAAAGCGGCACGGCACAGAGGCGGCAGTCCGCCCTTCCTTGAAGCCCACCACCGCAGCTTAAAAAAATCCTAGAGGAAAACCTGGACATGATAGAGTGAAAAAAAAAGTTATCCTCCCATTCTGTGTGGAAGTGGTAAGTTTTTGGCTTCTTAAGTTTAGAAGTTAACTAGTTAGCTTGTTAGCTCACTAGCTAGTGGCTGTCTCCAGTCCCTGGAGCATAAGAGTTACAAGGTGGTGTAAATAATGAATAATAGGAGAGTAAAGATGACTAAAGTGGTGTCATTTCATGTCTACAGGGCTCTAATAATGTTAAAAACTAGATTTAAAAAGTCATAAACAGGTTTTCTATGCTCTAATTACAAAAATATTCCATTTATTAACCTTGAATCCAATATTGCGGAAATTCATTTAACACAGTAGAGTCTGGAAACAATTAACCACTATAAAAGAGGGACAGCTGTATTGCAATATAGCGCCATTGTTTGTTGAAACACACCTAAGCCCCCATCTCATCCCATGTCCTTCAAGGTAAGAACAGAACACATCAAGGTAAAGCCACCAATAATGGCCCAAAAGTGTTTTTTATATCACAGTAAAGGTAAACTCAGTCCATGGTTAAGTGCAAACTCAATGAAGTTCCGTTGAGACACTTCATGTGGCCTCTAATGTGGTTTAAAGAACCTTAAAACTCAACAAAAAGGGCACATTCTAATCTAGCTAACCTTGGAATTTGGCGTTTAAAAAGAAACCTTCCTCCGTAGCACACAATGTTTGCAAACTTTAAATGATGCTACTTTTTGTGAAGTGCAGCTCAGCACAGGGAAGCCACTTAGGGGCCATCCCAAAAACTTGACTCTGCAGGGTTATTTCGCATCTTGGCAGAATCTATGCGGTGCATTAAAGTCTCATCCGTTAGTGGGCTTATAAAAGTTCAATGAGAGACAAAAACACTGCTCTTGTTTCGCTGTGTGTTGAACTAGTTATCAGTGTTAAATCATTCATGCCGATTCATAATAAAAATGAGTCCTCCAAAATGGGCCTCCAATGTGGACCAATGCATTCAGGGACGGGGACAGTTTTCTATAAGTTACATTCAAATCACTTCTTATCCCCAAAAGTCAAATGCAGAAATAGCACAGTGAAAAATCGCCATTTATGCTTGTATTTTTTTTCCCCACTGCCTTCTGATTGCATTCATCATGCTGATTTCTCCAGAGGTCCCTGAAGGCGACTGGCAGCCTCAATAATTGACGGGCCTGAAAAGCTGTGTGTTGCCATGCGAGTGAGCGCCTGCAGCCCTCACGGGACACTCAAAGCACCATCGGCTTGGGAAGCAGGCGAGACTCCGTTCAAATGTCTATTGTCTTCATCACGCCAAACATTTAGCGACGAGACAATGCGACACAGTTTGATCAGAATGTCGGCGCCTCGCAGGCGCAAACATCAAATGGCCTCGTCGTCTGAGTGTAGCGACACACTGCAGAGGCGCAGATACACACTTATTTCAATGTCGTTTACAGACCGTTTGACAGCGAGCGAGGAAATGGCAAAGCCGTGAAACACATCATCATGCACCTCCAGGCGGGAAAACCTTTGTCTCTTTCAAAATAAAATGGCATCTATGTTTTGTAGGTTCACTTCTTAGGTCGTTCATTTAAAAAGCGTACAGTCATCCCTCGTTTATCGTAGTTAACTGGTTCTAGACCCGACCGTGAAGTGAATTTCCACGAAGTAGGATTCAATATTAATGGAATATTTTCATAGTTAGAGCATAGAAACCTTGTTTATGGCCTTCTAAAAGTGTTTTAACATTATTAGAGCCCTGTAAACAGGAAATAACACACCATAGTCACCTTTATACTTGTATTACCTAATTGTTGGAGTACTTATAGTATCTTAAACATGAAGCCCCACCCCCAACCCACTGTACTTGCAGGTGCGTGCTGTCTTCTTGCAAAAACCTGGGTAAAAGGGGTCAGCTGCGTCTGCAGCTGAAAATGCAGCGGATACGGCCAGAGAGGCCCAACAGAAACGGGCCGCGGAAGATGAGAGGGCCAGAGAGGAAGAGTCAGATGGTGACGCCATCAGGTGAGTCTGATCATGAGGAGGCTGCTGCTGGAGGTGCGCTGCCACTTGAATCTGCTCTTGCAGCATCAGAACCCGGAGTCTCTGACGTGGAATGGGTGGCATCTTGAGGCAGCAGCAGGGAATTCTGGAGACCCTGAGAATGTCATCCTATGAACTCGACATTGGGCAGAAAAACTCACGTTCATTGCGCTTGCACGCACTTACAACATGCAAGTGAGCAAGGACACCGTACGTGAGCAGCACGTGTAAGTACGGCCTCCGTACGATAACGTGGCAGTCGCACAGAGATCGTAATTGCAAGCAATTACCACGTCCTCCCTCCCTCCCTCCCTGCTCTTGCCACTGCCTCCCCATGTTTTCAGAAAACGTGGCGGGCGTGGCTTCCCCAAAAAACGTACAGACTAAAAACACGCACGGTGGGTTGTGGCCAGGGCTTAATGTGAGTCGATAGCACATGGCATTAAAAAAAAAAAAGATCAGTCTAACATCCATCCATCCTATGAGGTCTGTCACTTGATTGATATATTCATGTCATTCTGACATGCATCTGCCAAACATAGATGTACACTCCGACAGTGCTGCTAGCTTTATTTACATCACATTGCGCACCGCTTGTATGCAGGCTATGCCCGCCAATTTATACATAGCAATTATGTATACAGTGCTAACTAATTAGCGTCCCATTGATTTATCCTAAACATAAGAATGGGTTTGAAACAGAGGGGAAGAAAAACACACCACAGTCAATCACAAAACAGCCATCATTTATTCATTAATTTTTGACAAACCGCAATAGAATGAGGGAGCAATATTTGAACCGCGATGAAGCCAGGACTGTATATAGTATTGATCCCGTCGGACGTAACAATGCACAGACATCGAGTCAGCAACGTGTAGGCTGCTTTGTTGAAGCATTCTAATACAATACAGTACAGTAATACAGTATGAACAAATGAACTAGTTTGCTCCGTGCAATACTGTATGAAAACCGAGACAGTGTACGCAAACTGGGCAAAACCCTTGTGAACATTTGATGAAAACCGAATTATATGAAAACTGGAGTTTGACTGTATAATGTGTTTCTTGTCACCAGTTATTATTTCAGCTGATTTTTAAACTCAACATTGAAGAAAGTGTTATGTAGGTCTGGACCCCAGATGCAAAGGTTTGAGCTATAGTAAGCTATAGTCAGCATTCTACATCCAGAATACTGCTGCGTGAGTCCTGACTAGAACCTGTAAATCTGACCAAATTAGTCCAGTACTCAGGTCTCTGCTCTGGCTTCCTGTCGATCAGAGAATAGACTTTAAAACAGCTCTGCTTGTGTACCAGTCTTTTCATGGTCTTGCGCCTAAGTACATCTCTGACATGTTAAAGTCACATAAACCATCTCGGGCTCTGAGAAGCTCGGGGAGTGGTCTCCTGCGGGTCCCAGAGTCAAGACTAAACACGGTGAGACTGTGTTTCAGTTTTATGCTGCCAAAATCTGGAGCAGTCTTCCAGAAGATGTGCGACAATCTTCAACTTTGGCAATGTTCAAATCCAGGCTGAAAACACTTCTATTCAACTGTGCATTTGACAACTGAAACTATTTTATCTGCATTTTTATGAAGTGATTTTACCCTTCGTTTCTGTAAAGCACTTTGAATTACCTTGTGTACAAATTGTGCTCTATAAATGAACTTGCTTTGCCTAGTCTCTTTAATGAGATTCACACCAAGTACAACAAAGCCAACAAAGGAGGGAGCAGCATCACCGGCTGAACTTGGTCTTCAGCTGGCCAAAGGCACCATGAAAACGTATTGTTAGAAAACAACTGGGCATACTACTCAAAGACGTGACAATTATTAAATGTCCAAAAAGTAGAAGAAGTCCAACCGAGTGTGTTGTCTGAGGATGGAAAAATCAACCAGCGTCTCCCATCTACAAACAATCAGTTTCAAGTAGCCAGACAGCTGATCAGCAGCAGAGGTGCCCAGTCCTCACTCCAGCCTCAGTGAGGAGAGTTTCCTTCACTAATCTGATATGACTTACTTGAAATCAGCTCAAAACTATAGAAGAGTTCATAGCTCATGTTGGCACACTTATGCACGCATGGCTGGACTGGTTTTATTCTTGCATGGAAATTGGTGACTTTGCTCCAACATGGCGACAAAGCCTGATTGCAATAATAGTCCTTCAATAAAAAATCTGGAGCAGTCTTGTAAACAGTGTCACATTTCGCACTGGGAGCTTTGCAGTATGCAGTTTGGGGGAAGTTGAAAAAAAGACAATATGTAGGCCACACTCAAAAGGATTTTTTTGGAGCACAAAGAGTGAGTGTGTGATTAAAGTGAGATTTTTTTTTTAATCACAGCAGAGGGGAGTGTGAGACAGTTCTGGAGATATGTGCAGCCTCATAATGGAAAGTGAACTGGCACAAGACAGCATATACACTACAGTGATGTGAAAAAGCGTTTACCCATTCCCGATTTCTTATTTTTTGCATGCCGGTCACACTTAAATGTTTCAGATCACCAAACAAATTAAATATTAGTCAATGACAACACAACTATGAAAATAATACATTTATAATCCTACTTTGTGGAAATTCTCTCATCATCAACCATCATCTGGAACCAATTAACAGCTATAAACGAGGGCTTATTAGAGTAATAGAGCAACATCATTTTGTATTAAATATAAAAGGTAATAGGACGTATGTTTAATTTTACTTTCATTTAGTTTGTTTTTGCTTGAATTAATCCTCACTTTTAGGGTGATTTTTTGGGGTCAGACCCAGATCACAATTGATTTAAAGCACTATTCAATACAAAACTTCCAAAGGATGAAGTCAATATTTTGGTTTAATATTTGTATGTTCATTGTTTCTCTGTCTAATTTTGAAATCTATTCAACACAAGAAAAGTACAGATTAGAGCTGCAACAATTAATCGAGCCAATTAACTGAAAAAAAAACTATTGTTACTATTATGGCTTTATAACTATTTTAGCATTTGATTGTTTTTTGTGTCAGTCAAAATAACTACATAACGTTCATTAGATACGTAGCGTTCATACCGTCCAGTTAGCATTTGCTATCAAACATTACCAATATACAAAAAATGAAAATGATTACGAAAAAGACAATGCCATCAAACAATTCGAACATTTACTCAATTGATCGAAACAAGCTTCAGATTAATCGACAAAGAAAATAGTCCTTAGTTGCAGCCAAAGTACAGATTTATAGATTTCTCACTAAGAACACGATCCTAATTTTAAATAATGTTGATCCAACTCAAGATAGTGAAAGGATGATGGGGCATTTCTATGTGGAGGCTGCATGTTCTCCCCGTGCGTGCGTGGGTTTTCTCCGGTTTCCTCCCACATTCCAAAAACATGCATGTTAGGTTAATTGGCAACTCTAAATTGTCCATTGGTATGAATGTGAGTGTGAATGGTTGTTTGTCTATATGTGCCCTGTGATTGACTGGCGACCAGTCCCGGGTGTACCCCGCCTCTCGCCCGCAGTCAGCTGGGATAGGCTCCAGCGTACCCGCGACTCGAGTGAGGAAAAAAATAAAATGGATGGATGGATGGTCTTTTATATGTATGTGGTACATCAAGAGGAGAGGGGGTGGCCATGGTGCCAAGACCAGCCAGATCACCCGTTGCCGTTTGACTGATGATCACACCTTGAGCCTCAAAAACTCACCATACTCCGTCAAGTATTTGTTCTTCAAATGCCGTATTAAATTAACGCTTTTACACGTTCTACCACCGCAAGATAGTTTCCGTGACGCGTGTTGGCAGTTAAGTTCCACAAGGCAGACATGATTGTTTTTGTTTTAGCATGCCTGCGCACTGTGACATTAGTCTGGGCAAGACACTACACTGCACGCAGGGGTCGCTACGGCCTGCAATAGTACTAGCCAGGGGTGCTCGGCTTTTGTAGTCAGCGTTGAAAGGCATTTATTGGCATATGCCGATCACGTGATTTTTCACAGAAATCGGATGATACTGATCGGTGGCCGACAACACATCAGTAGGGTAAAACTAACCTGTCTCACAACAGTCTAAGCCCACCTTACGCTCCCTTCTTTCATTCTGGAAGAGCCGATATCGAAGGATCAAAAAGCAACGTCGCTATGAACGCTTGGCCGCCACAAGCCAGTTATGCCTGTGGTAACTTTTCTGACACCTCTACTAGAAAATCAGAAGGCCTGTGAGCCCCCCGCTTTCCACTGTACTAGTACTGAAAATCAAGATCAAGCAAGCTTTTGCCCTTCTGCTCCACAGGAGGTTACTGTCCTCCCCAACTTCGCCTTAAGAGCGCACGGTGGCCTAGTGGTTAGCATGCTGGCCATGCAGTCAGGAGATCTGGAAGGTCTGAGTTTGAATCTTCATTGGACATCTGTGTGAAGTTTGCATGTTCTCCCCGTGCGTGCGTGGGTTTTCTCCGGGTACTCCGGTTTCCTCCCACATTCCAAAAACATGCATGTTAGGTTAATTGGCGACTCTAAATTGTCCATAGGTATGAATGTGAGTGTGAATGGTTGTTTGTTTATTTGTGTCCTGTGATTTCCCGATGACCAGTGCAGGGTGTACCCCGCCCAAAGACAGGTGGGATAGGCTCCAGCATACCGCCACGACCTTCAAGAGGCTTAAGTGGTATAGAAAATAGATGGATTTACAGTATCTGGTATGAAAGAACTGGTATGAACTGTCATAAAATCAGTACCACTGAATGAATCATGCTCATAGCACAAAAAGGACACTATAATGTGTTGCAAAGAATAATTTACCAAGGTTTTCCAGCTAGTCACATGTAGTAGCTGAAAAACCAAGTGTTTGCTTTCTGCCTCAGCGGTCCGCAGCACAATTATATCCTGATTGAGGTGCTAGCAAATGGAGCAAGAAATAAAGAAAGTGGAATATTTGCGTGGAAGTGCCTCTCCAGTGGACACGGCGTGATAGAAAATCATTGAGCTTATATATTAACCAAGTTAACATCTGCGGGAAGGCTGAATTGAAATGCTAATATAGTGACATTGCCATAACAACGCGTGGCAGATCAGCAGCCATCCGTGCATGCAGGCTAATGAGAATGACGACGTGCTGCTACAAATACACTGTAAATGACTGCTTTTGTGCCACTCTTTCACTTTAATGAGATTTGTGCAACTTTAGCGCAAATGACGTGTAAATACGATAAATGTTTGTTAAAAAGAAGCTGTGGAATAGTTCACAATGACAAAACAAAAACAATTCAGAGGAGCACAACAATTCACTTGACACTGAGAAGCAATTAAAGATATCAGTGCGTGTTTAATTAATCTTGTGACCTCTCAGGAACTCCGGTCCATCCAGTCTTTTGGGGGGAAATGTGCAGATAATGAGCCTTTTGGGCAAACAAGAATTAATTTGCATTGTCTGCAAAAAGTGCACATAAACCCATTATGTTTTTCACTGGAAAGGCCAAGTGTTCCCAAACAGGAGACTAACAATAGAAGAGGGTTTTCAAGCAATAGCGTGAGCCATCACTTCTGAATTCGCCTGCCAGCAAATTCGCAAATTTTTGTTAAAAAAAAAAGGAAAAAAATTGTCAGGGACAATTTAGGGTCGCCAATTAACCTAACATGCATGTTTTTGGAATGTGGGAGGAAACCGGAGCACCCGCAGAAAACACACACGCACAGGAGAACATGCAAACTCCACAAAGAGATGCCCAAGCAGAGATTCAAACACAGGTCTTCCCTGTGACTGTGTGGCCAGCATGCTAACTGAATAAATATGTGATAGTAAAGCATAAAATGTACAGCATAATAATAATACACACAGCAGGAGTGTTGATAATGTAGTCGCAGCTTGGAGAAATGGCTAAAGACTTGGCCATGAACAGATTCCATCTGTTCTATCGATCACCGATCAGGAGCAATTGAAGAGAGACTGTCAGGGTTCTGGAGATGACGCTAATCTAATAATTATAACAGTCACTTTTACTGCAAATGTTGATCCAAAACAAGAGGAGAATGTCAACATACCGTGGCTCTTTGTTGCAGCAGCATAATCCAGGCTTTATAAGAGTGTCAAAAATATGCATTTTTATGGACACCTGAACATATCTACTGTATTTGATTGCGGAGTAGAGTAGGTATGTGACTATCATGAGGCAGTTACACTTACATTCCCTCACTTAATGTTTACCATGTGGGAACTCGGTGCGCTTCTGTATCGTACCGACGTTTCATAGCAAAAAATGAAATTACGAATGCAAGAATTACTGGTACACCCCTACTTGGTATACAGTTTATAGCACAAATATTTCCATGGTGTTTCTATTACTATCGCCTTACATACCAAAACAACTCAAGTTCAAGAGTTCTCTCAACTTCTTCTAATTTAGGCTTGTACTATTAGGGGTCTCCACAGTGGATCACGCCATCCCCTTCCATCTTCCTCTGTCAGTCCTACCTCATGCATGTCTCTCTCACCACATCTGGCAACCTCCTCTTTGGCCTTCCCTTTCTTCTCCTCCCTGGCAGCCTAATCGCCAGCATCCTTCTACCAATATCGTCACCATCCCTCCGTCTCACATAGCCAAACAATCTCAGTCTGGCCTCTCTGACCTTGTTTCACAGACGTCTAACGTGGGCTGTCCCTCCAATCTGCTCATTTCTAATCCTCGTCACTCCCAATGGAAATGAAAGCATCTTCAGTTGCGCCACTTCCAGCTCTGTCTCCTGTCTGTTGGTCAGAGCTGCCGTCTGCAGACCATACATCAGGGCTAATCTCACTATGGCCTGTAAGTCTTTCCTCACACTTTTGCTGAAACTCTATTGTAACATGTAGTCTGTCTTGCTATGACTGACCTTCATTCTTCTCAATGATGTTGATGTATACATTTATAATAGATACGTTTAGGTATGCACAACTATGTTAAAGAATATTTAAGCATGGCCACAGGCTGGCTGCTTCTACCCAGATATTAAAGGCTCTTCATAACCTTAAGGAGAAAATGCACAATACACCAGTTTGCATTTCCACAACTCAGAATTTAGCTTCTTTGTAGCACAGTGTGCGGCAAAGGCTACCTGCAACAGCCACGAGTGCCGCTTAAAGCAGCGTGCAAGATGTGAAAGCGACTCGAGGAGGCCCTGACAGATGTGAAGGTCGCAGTAGTGAGAAGGGTGCGAGGAAATGGATGTTCCCTGCCAGGAAACTGATGAGAAAGCAACACCCTGGGCTTGGAGAGTGCCACAGCCCGAGAATTCACGCACGGGAACGTCTTCGCCGCCAGCAGATCTTATTTTATCAGCCCATTAAACGGTCGTTATCAGTCGTAATGGGGTGCACGCACAGAGGGTTGAAATGTTGGAGGTCATAGGTCCCATTCTGCCCGTGGTGGCTATGCGGAAGCCTTCTCCCCCTCTTATACAATCTTACAACCATGGTGATTATGACCAGAGAAGGTTATCACCTGCAAAAATGTGAAATACACCACAGATAATATCATGGCAAATGAATGTTCGTCATGCTCAAACCTGATTGCAACCATTGTCAGGTAAATACCAGTTTCTTAGTTTGCTGCTTAACTGTATTGTTCTGTACTGAAGGGATTTCAGTACTACACAGGAGGAAATGTAAACGATTGAGGCCTGACTAGTCTGCTGATTGGACGATCAGCCGCAGTCGAATCATATGAAAATGTCATGTGATCAAGGATGTATCCTTTTGACTGTATGAAAGGTGGCCACGGGTTTTGTATAGAATGTCTTTGCTTTTGTTATAAATATCCCATTTTGATACAAATCCAGCTTCATTTGTGTAAAAAAAAAATAGAAAATGACTTGTGTGTTTAACAGAAGACCTATACTTACGCAAGATGGCAGCAAGTCAACACAGTGAAGCCTGGCATCACTTCCAGATTTGCAGTTTTGTAGTATTTTACTCATAGAATAGCTGTTGGATATTGGATTTTGCAGCATCATTGACTCCTGCGATCTCCAGAGTACCAGAGTCTACAAACACCACCCAGCTGGGCGGAAGTGCTCGCAAGCGGCGTCAAGAACATAAACAAGGCAAAGGAAGGCGCTGTGGAATATGAGACTTTTGGACTGCAACATCATCATTTTCACCGAGACATGACTTCAGGCTGATAGAATAGCGGCTGAAACCGGCAAGACCAAAGGCACTTTGTGTCACCAAATAAATAAAGGTACAGTTGTTGCACACCTACCATGATAATTTGATTATCTGGGTGTTTTAGCCTTTTTCTTTGAGGAAGGAAAAATCGCAAATGAGATCTGTTTATTTTGTAGGGATTGCCATTAGCAGTGCTGATAAAAAAAAAAAAATCAATACACCACTATGGCCACTATCTAACAAATCAGATTCAACTATGAAAATCCTTAGTTGAAGGCAGCCCTAGTTTGTTGTAAATGTTGCAATAAATACAACAGATAGTAGGAAACTGAATGGGTTGAGGTTCCCTATGCTAGTGAAATTATCGTGTAAAGACTTCTGGAATGTAGCTCAACGGCTGAATTGACTGCCACAAAACTGCTTTCAGATGTTTCATCATTAGGCTGGACTTTGTTATCTTACACTTAGCTGTGGGCCTCAGGCCTCTGTTCTGGCATCTATCATTTCACGAAAAATAAAATATATGTATCACAAAAATACATCACTATACTGTATATACAGCAAATGTATTAAAATGCCCATTCCTAGTTACATATTGTAGACTCACCCCTAACAATTCAGATTCAGTGATAGAATAGGCCTACAGAAGCTAAGACGGGCTTTAAGGGCTGTGAGGACATTTGGAGGTAATTCACAAGGCGTGGCTGCATGATCAAGTCTGCTTGACAGAACATGACAAGCGAAAACGATCACAGTGTGAGACAAAGGGAAGAAATAACGAGGCATTATTGTTATATTCTTCTTCCGAATGGGTGTAATCCAGAGGATGTGGTTAGAGAGTCAATAGTGTTCTAATGAGTGATGGAGCATGCATTATGAGAGTGCTGTGCTTTTAAAGTTAGCCCCCGTCTTCCTCCTTTCTGGTTAATGCTGCTGAGCAAGCATGTTTTATTCATTAATGCCTTCCTCAAACTTGTGTCCTTACTCCAGTGGAGACAATTCTCCCAGACACACACAACCACATCTTCTTCCTCTTCTCAAAGGACCGTGCAGTTTTATTAGGCCACAAAGATCAATGAGCATAGTCCAGCATCATATTATTTGACCTGAAAATTTCATGCAAGGTTGTGTTTAGTGTGCTCATACTGCATCTACCTCTCATTCCCTTTAAGTATTGGTCGTCCAAAAATGCATCAGATAGATTTTAAAGGCAGTTTGAATGGCCTGAAACAGTCAAATACAGACCAAAATAATGGGAGACCTATATTTTTTTACAACATTAGCCAAAATAAAGGCATAATGTAGCGTATGAAGACAGGTGGAGTGCACAGATTTTAGTTGCAGTGATACGCAACCTTAATTAGTCTTTGTAACTCACTTGACACCCTCCCACACACACACAACTCCTCCTGCCGACACGAGTGTGTGTTTTGCATAATCAGCACCAAAAAAACCCAAACCCAACTACTTGTAACTCATGAATAAACCACACTAACAACCTGACAAAAGCAATTTCAGGTCAGACTTTGCATGGAACCATGCGAGCGTAGGTAGGAGACTTCTAAAGTCATTAGATCGGATGCAAAAATCCAAATGGAATCTTCTGAAAGTAACACATGAAAACACATCATCAAACTACAGTATCTCTACATTTCTGTGGGTAAGAATATTGTGACGCTAACCCAATGTGAACAGGGAATAAGACAGATTGTTAACAAATCTGAAACTGGATCGGGCCTTAGTCACAGATGACTATTGTCCACTGTCTCAATCCCTGGTGGTGTAACGGTACATGCTTCTGCCTTTCATGGCAAAGGGCATGGGCTTGATTCCAAGCGAAGGTTGCTACTAAAGCAAAACCATTCATGCGATTGACTCACTGTGGCGACCCTTGACAGGGAAAAAAACAAAAGTGAAAAGTTCAAGTCCAACATCTCAGAAAAACAACAACTTTATAGATTTTGAAGGATATTCTACAAAGACGGATCAAATGGCTCAAGCTTGCTAAGTTTTCATAACCTCATTGGGAAACTGATTTTTGGTCTACGTCAATCAAGAATCCTTTGGTTCATGTTAGCAGCCTGCTGTTAGTTTGGAAACTGGAACCGGAAGTCATTGTACCGCTGCTGTCTATGATGTCATCAAAGGTTGACTCGGTAATTTTTTGCTAGCTAACACAGTTACGCCGCAAATCTCCGCTTTTATTTTTATTTTTTTATTTTATTTTATTTTTTTTCTTTACCCCTGTCCTGTCCAGCCTTTAAAGCAGATAGAATTGTAGATTTAAATGCCGTCAAGTGCTCAACAGATTTACTCTGCCAGGGAGAAGTGTGATATACACTTCCAATACAGTGATCACAATGACAATACTCCGCTTTTATTGATCACGGCTGTGTAATAAGTTTCTAGTGAAAATTTCAGGTGCCAGCATTTTGACAAAGAAGGCCAGAAACACTATTGGATTGAAAAAATAACTAATGGCAAAAAATAAAGGTGGTGTTTGTGTGGATCTCGCTGCCTATTAGCTGTATTTATCAACAATCACGTCTTCAATCGAGGCAAAAGTGACATTAAATGTTCATTCATCGCTACACTAACCCTTCCTCATTTGTGTGCATTTCAAATGGTTTTCTACATGTAAAAAGTACAATTGTAAAATTGTAAAACTATCTACAGGTGTTATGTGCTAACATTTTTGGATCTCTGGTACAGTCTAATTGGATTTACATAATTTCTTATTGGGAAAATGTATTTGGTTAGAGTACATTTTGGTTTGAGTTTGTGAGGGAGCTGTCAACCCTCCCTCACTGATCAGGTGTATGCCCCGCCTACACACTCACTTTTCTATTTGTGTACAATATAATAATATACTAGATACTAGTATATCATATTTATTTGCCAATTAATCTCTGTTAACTGTTAATGATTGGATCTTTAAGTAGTTGGTTTTTCACAGAAGTTATTTGTTTGTAATTTCTCATCAGTGTCTCCTTTCTTTGAGGTGATTGGTTGGGGCACAAGCATGGAAGCGCGCCCATGTGAGTGCAGGCCAGGTGCATGTCATCACCCTAATTGGACTCTTCCAAGTTTCACCTGGAGGAGGGGATGGTTCACTATGCCGTGCTTTTTGTCAACATAGTTACATATTGTATAATGTAGAGGATGACGTGTACAGAGGTTGAGGCCTAAATGAATTGGCATTGGAATGCATTTGTGACATGAAGAAGGGATCTGGAGGGTGTAAATATGACTTCTATAGCAACTACCTCACCCTCCCATTAAGTAGTTATGGTTGGGTTCTCACTATATACAGGGGTATGGGTGAATTGGTGTCTGTGTCCTGTTCTGTGTGCTGGGGGAAATGCTGTCGGACTGTCTTGCGGTACCTGCAATAAATGTGATGAGCTCGCAACCTCGGCTTCTGGCGTATACTTTAGATGCTACGGCTATCCTGGGCTAGTAAGAGGCCATTTTTTAAACTGAAAATCTTACAGAGTTGAACGGAGGTTCCACTGTACCGAGGGGCACCACCAGGAATACTAGGCCTGCCCCCCCTGGGCAGCTGTGGTCACTCCATGTATAGGACTTAACTGACCCTTAAAAGCTATTTTTATGCTATTTGACACAAACCTGAATTTAGTTAGATGCATGTTTTTGGAATAGTATGAATACATTGAAAATATAAGAAACAAAAAAAGTTACTTGTCACAGCTTGGGATCAAACAGTGGTCCTTCTCATTGGTACATCGATGCTTAAACCGATGAACCACCAGGCCTCACGGCAGTGAAAGGCAATTCCTTCTTTATATTGACCTATTATATTACATTACATAAGCGCCCCATCACTCATTAATGCCGCTGACATTTTCCAGACTATTTTTAAGTAACAAAGGAAATAATTGCTTACCTTTTGAACTCAAAATGGGACATAATCTGTTTTTAAATACTGGATGATTCCATTTTACAACACAGCCCTAGTACTACTATCCAGTCTACTTCTTTTGCCTTTCTTCCCTCTTCTTTCTCGCTTTCCTTTTTGAAAAACATATTTTAGTTCAGTACTAGGCAACATTTTATCTCTCTGGCTGCTACGAAGCTCTGTCACTGATCTGTGAACTAAGGCGGGACCAGACTATTTCATGCAGTTATGCAACCCAGATAGCAAAATCATATTTTAATTTGTACTTATCTTTTGAGGGCCCTTGGAATTGTACGAACCTTTCCCCCTTTTAGGGCGCCCCTGACTGTATGTCACAATTTTATTCCATTTAAATGTGTAGAGATTCCTTTCCTTAACCACAGACAAAGCCTACTGATTTTCAAAGAATATCTGAGCTAATATAATAGGTAAGGCAACATAGTAATAGTCCACAGCAATGAATATCCCAAGCTATTCCGCCTATTCTGACTATACAGTAGGGTATCTCATAAAACAAATTAAGGACTGGCTTCAAATGTGTGTACTCCATGTGCTCATTCCAAAAACATTGTGTTACCGTGTCCTGTAATACTCGAAGGGTGTCACATTCACACTATCGTGCCTGCCAAAGTTATGACTGCCGAGCCCAACGTGTTCACTGACCCAAGCAAAGCTGGTGATGTCCTCTCGGTGACGGAGGCAGCGCTGCCATGCACGCATGCTCTTAATGCTCCTGCCGTGCACGTGAATCAATAAAACATGTCATCCAAAAGGCTCCATTCCACCCTTTTATACTCCAATCTCCCTCATGGCGACTACTTCTACTACTACTTCTCTATAGTAAAACCCCCAAAGAGCCGAGCGACTGGTTGACGGTATCTGCTTCTAGTGGAGAAAAAGCACTCACTTATGATGCATGTTCATTCCCCAAGAGCCCCGGCAAACTAGATCTATGAGCAATGTAAACATATTAAATAGTAATGAATTTAGAGATTCTCATCACCAAACGCAAACGCGGGAGACGTTGCGCCATAAACGTGGCCATCGGGATGGAACGTTGCTTATTTGTATAGTTATTGTGTGTTTTCATCTGGCGGATTCATTTATAATTTAAACATCAACAGGATGTACAAGATGCAAAAAAGTAAATTAATTTAAAAAATAGCACACATCGACCTGCAGCTCCGCCAGCAATTTAGCAAAACACATTTTCCCCTTGTGGGACGGGATAGCATTTGCATGGAGTTGCAGCGACTCTTTGGATGTCTTATTCACTGATGGGCTATCAGTGTTTTCTAAAGCTGAGAATTAAGGCTACTTCCCAGTATTTTTAGCCACCTTGCTCACAAATAAATAAAGAAAAATGAAGCGAGAAAAGCCTGTTGAGTGTGAGAAAGAGCATCTTCTTGTTGTGCTCATACCTTCACACAAGGAGCCTTATCTCCCCTCCGCAGTGTTGCCTCGGTTTTGTTTCCTACTGTCATGCTACTATTCATCCCCAATCTGTTCACGGCAACATCTCACCATTTGGCTCTTTTTGTCTTCGGGACAACCAACTGTTTCTTATTCAGGCTCGCAGTTTTGCTCGCCACATTGTCCTCTCCTGTTCATTGTCTCCATCTGCCCCTCGCTATTTACGGCAAGTTGAGGGGAGGCTCTAGGAGGTAGACCAAACCCTGAAGCCAAGACAACCGCCGATCAGTGCCAAGAGATTACGGAAGGCCTCAAGCTAGGCACGAAGCCTCCTGTCCTCTCCACATTCTCAGTTTTATGAATTTTGGAGAGGTGATTAGCTGCTGCATCAGCTCGGTTTGGGGTGACATACTGCAAAAACAGACACAAAGAGATGACTGTGATAAACCAACATATATACAACAACAACAACTTGCATCCCTACCGCTGGTGCAAGTCTCGCGTTCATGTTGAAAAAGTGTGCTTATTTGTGCATATGTATGCTGAGGTTTTTTGACAGTCCCACAGTGTACTCCCCCGTACGAGTTTAGCGTAGTTTGGAATTGTCTGTTTTTTCCTCCCCTCTCCTCTTGTTGTTCCCTTTCCTCTCCTTCCTCCATCGCCCAGTCATCCTGTCCTGTTTACCCCCCCCGTCTTATGGTATAGTATGGTGTATTTGTATGGACGGATGATTGCACAGTTTCACTTGAACCTCTGTATAAGCGACGAGTAAAGGCCATTCTGATTCAGATTCCATGGAAGAGCTGCATTTTCTTCTCAGCATGTTGGCCGCAGGTGCTGCAGGTAAGTGGAGATTGTTGAGTGTATTATCGCACCGTCCAGAGCTGAGAAACAGCAGCAGAAATGTGAGTCTATTTTTGTCATGTCCAGCCATGCTGCTCCTTTACATCAAGAGGAGCCAGTTGAGGTGGCTCGGGCATCTAGTCTGGATGCATCCTAGACGCCTCCCTGGTGAGGTGATCCGGGCATGGCCAACCGGGAGGAGGGCCCGAGAGCAGACCTAAGACGCGCTGGAAGGATTATGCCTCACATATGGCCTGGGAACGCCTCAGCGTTCCAAAGGTGGAACTGAAAGAGGTGGCCAGGGACCATGGAATCTGGGATTCTCTATTGAGATGCTGTCTCCGCAACCCTGACCCAAATAAGCAGAAGAAAATGGATGGATGAATGGATGTCCAGCTGTGTATCTTCAACCTACAGCTCGACCAAAGAGCAACCAGCAGTGGTTTAAGTCACCCATATGGTATTGTCTTGATGTGCCTGGAACCCAAGCTGACCAGCTACTAGAAATAGTACATCACACTGCAAAACTCCAGATAAATTATCCCAAGGAGGCAATGAAGGCAATGTACGTTTGTCAGACTGCCAGCACCGTCTCTGCGAATTGGAACAAGGACACAGGGACCCCCTCAGCAGTACTGTTTCACACCTTCATTCACTTCAAGTGTTGGATTAGTGCTGAAGTGGTCAATTTCTTCATCTTCTCTTCAAAGTCAAGAGCGCCAACATCACACCACAGAGGGGGGAAAGCAATGCCCAGTGTACACCACAGGAAGCCCTTCAAAATCTAAAGCTTGATTGGCCATTAATGCAACTGCCATGAAAATACCCGCAGGGGTCCCACACAGATGCATTTTGAAGTCCAAACAGGCTAGAGCTCCATGGTGGGCTGAAAACGCTTCTTAGCTATAAGCTAAAGATGGAAGAAGGATGATGCAAAGATTAGAGGACCTCTGGGATCAAACATCAGAGGATCCAACATGCCGAATGCGACTTTATCCAATGTCGGCAAGCTTTGCAGGCACGCTTTGAATGCCTGGCGAGATTAATGAAAAGCACCATCCTCAGCAAAAATCAATGCACCGTCTAAAAAAGGTCTTAAAAACAAGCAATTCCATGCTAGTTAACCCTGCGTTGTAAAACTCAGAGCTATGCTGAAAGCTGATATTTCTAATGACGCAGCGGCAGCAACTTGAACTAAACATCTCTGCAATAAACGTCCAAGGAAACTCTCAAAAGACTGCTCACTCACTCACAATGAACCGGGGCTCGAACACGCGGCCTGGTCCCACACAAGGCATGTATTGAGCTTCTGCTCTCCTCCTAATTAGACATGCTTTGCTGTTTCTGCACCCTCAACATTGTTGTAGCTTGTTTGTGCGCACTCCGGGCACCTTCTCTGAAGTTCACATTGTTCACCTGCTCGTACAAAACCTCTGACCACGGGCGTGAACAATGAACCACGCGTGATCAGCATCACAAGGATGCTGATCACACAGTTCAATAGCCCTCTGAGCCATGTGCAAGAGGACAGATTACTGTGCATGTTTTACCAACCTGATGCTCTACATCAGGGGTGTCAAACTCGTGCCATGGAGGGCTGAGACACTGCAGGTTTTCTTTCCAGCCGGTCACTAAAGCAGGTGATTTTCATGATCAACACCCCCTTCAATTTGAAGGAAGGAGCTCATCAATTAAATCAACTGCTGGAGAAACTGGCCAGATAGAAAACCTGCAGTGTCTCGGCCCTCCATTGACACATGTGCTCTAGATTCATTATCAGGCCAGGCGCACGTTATTTGACTGTGAAACCTACAATACTAAAGGATTTCCTGATTTCCTGCACTTCAACCAATGCCATGAAGTATAGCATGATATGGGTATTTGGTTCAAACATGGCGTACAAGTAACAATTCAGCACAATTTAGCATGCCCAAAAAGGAGAAGGAAGAAGCAGATTATTTAATTATTATTTAATTCTACCCCTTCTCCATACATATCACTGATAATTCATTCACATCATATCTTTTTAGCCAAAATAACTGACACTACATAAGTTGTGCAATGTTAAAGAAAACAAAGAAAGAACTGAAGAAAAAGAACATATAGAAAGATTAATATAAATATTAATTAAAAGTAATATTATTGAAATGATAATTAAATTATAATATTACATTTTCAAATAAATAAAATTAAAACAAGGCCGCACGGTGGTCTAGTGGTTAGCATGTTGGCCACACTGACACAGTCTGGAGATCGGGAAGACGTGGGTTCGATTCTTTCTCCCTTGGACATTTCTGTGTGGAGTTTGCATGTTCTTCCCGTGCGTGGGTTTTCTCCGGGTACTCCAGTTTCCTCCCACATTCCAAAAACATGCATGTTAGGTTAACTGGCAAATTTAAATTGTTTAAAATGTGAGTGTGAATAGTTATTTGTCTACGTATATGTGCCCTGAGATTGGCTGGCGACCAGTCCAGGGTGTACCCCGCCTGTCGCCCGAAGTCAGCTGGGATAGGCTCCAGCATACCCCTAATGAGGAGGAGCGGCATAGAAAAAAGATTGATGGATAAATCATAAAGCATAAAACAATATATACAACTATAATTGATGATAAATATGAAATAAATTATGCCATTTCAAATTTGACAAATTGTACCAATGGTGATATTATAAGAAATTAATTAAAATGTTGGATAGTTAAAAAAAAAAATACTAAGGTTTAATCCATAGCTGTTATCACACATTTCAGAGGGTGAAGTCATGTGGGTGGTTCCTTAAAAAGCTCAAAGCTGTAATATAAAGAAAAACACAAGGAAACATGTTTTGTACCAGGCACCACACAAAATATTCCTAAACCGACCTTTTCAAGGCAAGGCAGCATATTTGGTCATTTACATGTGGAGTTATGACCAAGTTAAATCAAATGAAATGAAATCAAATGAGTATTTTATTTTAAGTCTTGTCATGTAGAATGTAATGTAGAACAAGAATTAAACAATCTTAGAATGTTGATATTCCATATTTTTAAACTTTAATTCATTGTTTTTATTCATGTATTTTTATTACTAATTATTTTTATCCTTTACTTAAATGGACGTTTAGCACATTTATATATGTCTATGTATAGCATCAAAACACTCACCCAAAAAATGGTCTGTAACTAAACTAAACACGTCATGAAATAAACGCGTTCATGTGTGGCAAAGATTGTGTCAACACAAGTGCGAACACCAAATGATGTGTCCAGGCTGGTCCACCAACAATAAAGAGCAAGGCAGTACATTCACCATGGCGACAAAAAAGATGTCCCAGTTAAAAGTAATTGTAGTGTTACTTTTCAACATTCATCCAAGCTATAATTGGTACTTGCTGAGGCTTTATAAAAGGAGGTACGCCCCAAAGTGAAGCTAAGACTTGGCTAATCAAGCAAGATCATAATCGGGATCCGGGAGGAAATGAGACAGCCTTGTAAACATCATCCCCCGATATTTCCAACGCTCCACAATGGCGGCTTTCACAATCACCTCTGGAGATGATGCGTGACACTCAGGTGAGAAAAATAAAAAACATGTCATGGTGTCACGCTCCTCATCAGCCGTTTATTCTCCTCATTAGCACTCGGTTGTCGCGAGCATAAACAGTCTGGCTCCGACTCCACCGTGTGGAACTCCGCGTTGCATTGCACTCGCATGTTAATATCGTCGCCATTCAAGCACGGATGAGCAGCTGCGGTTGTGCAATAAATCATCAGAATGAGAGGAACTGATTATATGCTTGCACGACTTTAATTGCGCCTCAGCACTGTGCAGGCCTTGATATGTCATGTGTCATCCTATTTTCTTTCCCGCTGCAATAAAAGGTGCCGGTTTGTTACTTTCCAAAATAAGAACTGCTAAAATCCGAGCCTCCATATGGCAATGTCGATGTCGATGCACTTTCATGGTAGTTGTTGTCTTTACTTTCAAGTAATCTTCATCAACTCTAAATGATGCAAATACGTCTGTCAATATTTGAGGCTTTGAGTGCAGATTGCACAAATATGATCAGTATGTGCCAGGGTGTCCCGATATAACTTTTTCACTTCCGATAGCGATATTGCAGCCTTGAATATCATCTCGGACGTGCCATGGCTGACTACATGCAGTGTTAACGTAATATAATCTAAGGAAATATCTAATCAATATTTAGGCGATAGTCAACCACAAAACAGCGATCATTTATTCATTCATTCATTTTTGAAAAAACGCGATAGAGTGAGAGAGCGATGTTCGAACCATGATGTAGAGACGGGCGACTGTAATCTGATATTGAGGTTTTTTTTTTTAAATATCGGCCCAATATCTGATATAATATCGTATCGGGACATCCCTAGTATTTGCCTTATTTGTATCGTACGCCTTATTTTAACATACCGGTAGTACAACTTTGTCAGGTTTAAGTGGCAAGGTCATTTATTAATTATTAAAAAATAGTTTTAATCAAATGAACTATCGCCATCCTTTCAAACCACTCATCAAGTGATGATTAAAAAGTGTGACATACATGGTTGACTGCTTTTCTCGACATAAAATTAGAGACCCAAAAAGATAATTTCTTTGAAAATTGTACCTTATGGCAGCACGTGTCATATTATTAGCTTATTATCACTAAGCAGCATGAAGCCACAACATCACTACTGTCTATTGCATTAAAATGTGTACACAGTGACTTCCTGTTCAGTGCAAAAAAAGCTTGACAATAAAAAGGATGGCATTTTTAACTTTGGTTCTACACCCATGTATTTTTTTTTAGATTTTTTTTGACAGCGGAAGAAAGATTTGTGCATGTAAGAAGGCTTTATTGTCATTCTCATCAAGGCATACAACAAAATTCCCACAGCAGCCCTGCTAGATAGGAGATTGCCCAGTTGATCTTTGGGACTTGCCAGATCCATCACAGTTGTAAATTCCGTAATTATACGTTTATATTTAGTGCACTGTTCAAAACATGCGGACGTCATGTTTTTGCGCTAGGCACCTTGCAAGGCAGCTAAGGGTCTTCTTTTCTTGGGGTCAGAAAGGTTGGTGACCACTGTCTTACAACAACGTAATGCGGCTAGGTGAATGTTCTCTGGCTCTAACAGGCAAATGGCACTGCACCTTATAGATCAGGACCATACACAATGTTCCCCTTGCTGCAATATCACAAGAAAAATATGCACAAATGGAGGAAAACAATGTCAAGAAAGCTCCACAGGTTCAAAATACCTTTGTTATCGCCCGTTCTTATGTCTCTGGAGAATGGGACAAGTAAATGTACAAGTTTAGTTTCGGTTTAGATTTCTGCTATGCAGACAAACAAGATCCGAGGGCTGTCGAGATAAGTGGATTCCACTGTATTACTGTACATGACTGCATCGCCCCTCAGGCCGACAGGAAAATATGGTTCGTTATTGGACGTGGAAATGTTTTGTGTCCATCATCCATTTGATGTTAACCACATTAGTTATAATTATGCATTGACATACATACGTATTTCTGCTACGATACACATAAATGTCACACTGGCTTGCTATGATTTTCTGCTTGAGGATAGAGGACTCCTCCTTAATGCAAGTCCTCCACATACTTCTCATCTGATTCAAATGGTGTCTAGGCATGCGAGTCTGCTCTTCATTGTGTCTGTCCTTCAGAGGAGGAGGCAATCACCCTCTCCTTGTATATGTGGTTTCCTTTATGAGCTAACATTTTAGCATCAAAAGTAAGACGTTTTCTTTCGAAGCCGTCTGTTCAGGTTGTTCAACTTGTCTTGTCTGTCATCTATTTTGGAGCCAGCAGCAGATGTTCCCATGACACGACACCAAACCCTTAGCCTCACACGAGCATGTGGACTTGTAACCTCTTGCTTTGGTGTGATGTGAATTCTACTAAAGAAGATCAGTCGAAAGTTGCAATACTTGCAAAACAACAAGCACTGCTTTGACCTTTCACCCCAGCTTTTAGAGATTGTGTCGTATGAATTATGCATACACACCACTGCTTACGCATACGCTGCCCCCTTGCCTCCAAACAGCTCTCATCTTGAGATTTATTACCTTTGAACATAAAGGAACATCTAACTGCAGCTTTAAAGGCTATTAATGGTGAAAAAGAAGTCATTTATTTACTTAAATACATCATGTGACCTCTATGAGATGTTTAGGAGCTCCGCTGCTGAGAATATACATTAGGATAGCTCTTGTCCTGATGTCTTGCTATAAAACACAAACGGAGTGTCAGCAGGAGGCCAGTGTTATGTATGTAGCAAAACAAAAAAGTAAACAAAAATAGTTTCCCCTCACCGTGACCGCTCAGCGTAGACACAACTTCCTCGCTTTTAGCCATCACGGAGAACATGCAGCTACACTAGCGCCCCCTGGGTGGGTGCGGTGAACTGTCAGGAGGGACATGAGAGGCAGGGAGTACTTTCTATGATAGTGCAGACCTGCCAAAATGTACAAATGCATTGTCTTGAATACGCTTGTATGCTTCACAACTGTCCATTTTGTTGCATTTTCCTGGTTTCAATCTTGAGTTCGGTCTGGACAGTACAGATAAATAAATAGTATCAGTTTTTACACTAGTAGTTGAAATCGGGGGCGGCTTGAAAACATTTCTGTCCCCTTGGGGACCATGAACCACTGAACTACAGCTTCCTCAAGACCTGCAATGGACCATCTGCTCCAAAGTCTCTTCTTGTTCACTCCAACCGCTATTTGGTGTCCTTGTTCTTCTAGTAGTGTGGAACACAAAGTTGAAAGCTTCCACAATGTCTTGCTAAGATAACAGCTGTGTATTACTAAAAGGACTACATAAACAAGAACCAGAAAGTGTTTTACCCAAAGCAAATCTAAGAACAGTGAACATAGCTTAGATTCAGAGCTCTAGTCTAAGTCCTGATAGATTAATTTGAGTAAGTGTGCCCAAGACCCTTGTCCACAAAGTGCATCTTCTACTTGTAATAGTGTACCATGTCAGAATGCAGACTGGAATTTCCCTCAGGGGTACCTTCTCGTAGCCGTTATATTGTCTGTAGTTTATCCAATGTTAGGAACATTTCAACATAATGTCCTCAAGTACAACAGCAGCTACGCGACAACAGCAATAAAGTAGTTCTGCTACTCCACAGCGGCTTCCCGTTGCAGAGCCATTTGTGACAAAGACGGAAATGGTTCATTTAGCTGATGCATGCCCACCGCTCAATGACCACAAGAGCTCAGCTCATATGGCCAGCAGGGAAAACAATAAGAGCCACTCTGACCATGAACCCCACTTGAAGTATGGCTCTTTCTTCAAATAACCACATCATGGTCTTCCTGTGCCTTTCTTTAAGCAATGACAGGAAATGCTCACCATGTGGCGATGGAGGGCACCCAATGCTCATGTCTCACTGACCGATACGGGTTCTTTAGGGCCAATGCAGATGCTGATATTAGGGACTACAAAATGCCGATAACAGATATATTGGCAGATACAATTTTTACATTTTTCAATTATAAAAAAAAAACTTTTGATGGCTTAAAAAGAGTTCCTAACACTTGTTACAGTGATTTAAATTGAAGGAAGGACATTTCACTATTTTCAAATACTTTTATTGTCAGAAACGGTGTGGAACAACATAAAATGAATCAAAAATATGAAGTGCAAAAGGAGAAATAAAATAACCATGCATAGGCTATATGAATTAAGACATTTACTTTCACTTTGCCCCATCAGTACCAGTGTTGTTATTATTGCTAATCCAACAGAGGTAAGCTGTAGTGCAAAAAGTACAACTTTTTAGGTAAGCATCTATACTCTCATGGCTATAATAAGCAGATTCAATTGGTTAGGCCCGATGATTAAAATTTAAGAAAAACACCATACTAAGCCTGTTTACATTCGCACACACTTTATCCCGGCAGTGGTACGCAATTCTGCGTACCAGTGACGTGTCAATGAGTAAATTGGTGGCTAACAGGTGCGAAGTATGTGTGAACTGTGTGCCGGTGCAAAAAGAAAATTTGGAAATGTTCAAAATTTGTGGTACGCATAAGTTCCGTGAACTAGTCGCGAGTGTATCGTGAACGCACCGCAACCGCGCTGCAACCTATGTGAAAACAATGCGGGCGTGCCTCTGCATGTCTCATTCACATGAATGGGTTAACTTTTCCACCACCTCTTGGAGCAATTCGGGGGGAATTCAGAGTAACTTCTGGAGCGTCTTGGATCTTCCTTGTGATTTTCTGTTAATAACTAATCATAACGCCCAAAGCGACGTCTTCTATGTAGTCAGTTTTTTTTTCGAGTTTATCGCCTCCTTCCTGCTCTTTGCGCATTCTTTACCTGCACCTGCGAGAAAATATACATGTACCCTTCTTTATTGCATGAGCTTCTTCTCTGGAGTTCAACATCTTGTAGGTCCCTTGAAAATAGAGGACTTGAACTGAAGCTACGGGGGTGATGCCTGCTGCTGCGTGGCGTCATGCGGGACGCAGCGAGACACAGACGGACCAAATAATGCCACAGCTGCTTCACGAATGCAGGAAGTGGTGGTGACAATGCATACCCATGCATGTTATTTCTTAACATCAGCGTCAATGGGGCAACTTTTGGCCAATCACTGATTATTCTGTAATGGCTATAATCGCTGATTAACAGGTTGGGCCCTAAAAAAAAAAAAGTACCGTGATTTCCGACGTATAAGCTTCTACTTTTGCGGCTCATACAGTGAATGCTAATTTGTGGTTGCATTCTGGTCTCGACACATCTCGGAGGAGTAATTTTGCGCTTCGTGCGCATGCTTTCATCGTGAAGAACGTGTGGAGAGGTGCATGTGATGCGGCGTTCAGGTTGCACGCAATCGATCTTGGGACTTTTGCTCGGGTCTGACGGTGGATCTTGGCAGCGTGGAGCAGTGTTGGGAGGTCTAACCCTAGTTAAAATGCAGCCTCTAAAAGTTCAATGCCCCTAAAACAGGGATGTCCAAATTGCGTCCAAGTGCATTTAGCGCCCGCGGCTGTTTGTTTATTGGCCTGCACCACATTATAAAAATATCATTTTACAAGAAAACAAAAAAAAACCCAGCAAACATGGAAAAATCAGCAGTAATTTTACAAGAATAAAGTTAAAATATTAACAGAAAAAAGTTCTAACTTAACAAAAAAAAGTAATATTACGAGAATAGTGTAACATTATGAAAAAAAATATCATTTTGGTAGCATAAAAGTTGAAATATTAAAGAACATTAAAAAACATAACACAAATTAGAGAACATTTGCCCTTTTTAAAAGTTGTAATATTATGAGAAACAAACAAACAACAAATAAAGGAAAATTACGTCAGGAAAAAAGTTATATTACAGGAATAAAGTCAAAATATTATGGAAATATAGTCATTATTACAAGAAAAAATAAAGGGAGAAAGTTGAAATAATAATAAAAAAAAAACAACAGCAGAAATGGGGAAAAAACAGCTGTAATGTTATGAGAATAAAGTCAAAATCTTAAGAGAAAAAAAATTATTTTCTAATGAGAAAAAAAATTGAGGAAAATTGTCATTTTAGTGGTATAGAGTTGAAATATTAAAGAAATAAAAATAAATATATAAAAATAACAAATTATTGTGGGAAACAAAACAAAATAAAGTTGTCATTTTTGGAAAATTAGGTTGGGGAAAAAGTCATAATATTACAGGAATAAAGTCCAAATATGATGGGAATGATGTCATAATTATAAGAAAAAATGTACTAGAAGAAAGTTGAAATATGTGGAAAATGCAAAACAACCCTAACAGCAGAAAAGGAAAAAGAGCAAAGTCCATACTAACCATACGCTTTCTCACTTATATCATAAGCCTGAGATGCAATTTTCTTGAAATATACAGTATATGTACTGTAACTTCTTAGCATATCTACATGCATTGGTTTACAAACTATCAAAGCGGCCCTTGCATCCTTTCTTTTTTCAGTATGCCGGCCTTGGTGGAAAAAGTTTGGGCAGCCCTGCCTTAAGGTTTTACCATTCTGAAAACCAAAATTGCATCTAAAGTCACACAAAACTGCAGATTTTCTCCTTCCCCACTGATGGTAAAATGCTCGGTCGTGTATTGGCTCTCTGTAATGTACAAGGACTGTCTTCTCCATAAGAATAGTGCCTGGGGATTACTTTTGTTGTGATTTGGCACAATATAAATCACCCGCTGAGGTCTGAATATGAGGCGGGGTGATTCTCTGCAACGATACGTGTTGGTATAAATCCTGGAGATGTGATTTTTGTACTCTCTGCAGTTCCTGGGGAGAATCTTTGCAGCGTTAAGATAGTGCTGACAGCGTAACTAAGACAAACAGCGATCTTGCGTGACGCGCTACAAGATGTCGGAGACAGAATGGCTGCCGCTGTGACTGGGACGAGAGCGACGTATCACATGGCATCGGGGACAGAGTGTCTCTTTTCGCGTCTTGTTTGCTCTCAAGTCTACTCGACTGCAAACAGGTTTAAATGCTATTTTCCCTTCTGTCTTCAAAAATACTCTTTTTGTACATTCAAGCAGAATCCATTCACATTTAATAAACTCCCATTGCCCTGCCACGGATTTACTGTATTAGCTCTCTACAGGATTACTGCCGTGTGATTCGGGTAACGACCGTTTTGCTAAAATTAGAGCTAAATCTCATCAACAAGCTTAAGACGTTTGTTCTCGCACAAATCTTATTTTAAAAGCAAAGAGATAACCAAAAAAAAGACTCAAAAGGTCAAAGCCAGCCAAATGTCAGCGCCTCCCCAAGTGGCTTCTTGATTTCAAGTGTTGAATCGTCTGCAGAGAGCCTGCAAAGGATGCTGGGAGAAAACCCAGCAGGAGGCCACATCAACACCTGTTTGTTGTGTGTCAGTTCATTCTGTGAGCACATTTTACTCAATGTTGCTTATTTCAGTGTCAAAAGGTCAAGGATGAAAGGATTAGGGAGACTTGTGCAGATATCTAAAATACAATGTTCTCTTTTCGCCTAAACGTGCAGTCTTTTTGGGACATTTCTCCTGGATTGGAAAACTGGACGTGATTTCATGACCTCAGTTGTTGTGGTTGTTCTTTAGACCACGCCTTCTGGTAGTCTCTCTGACTGTAGAGACTCTATCGCCTGTCAGTCTGTGGCCATTCTACGTTTCTGTCATTGTGTAAAGACCCCATATACAGTCGTTGGCCGGTCTACATTTGTGTAAATGTGTAGAAACTCAAAACCGGGGGTCTACAAAGTCTCTCAACTTGCATTTGTATTGGCCCTTGGCATGTTCATATATTGGCCTACATTTCACATATCATTTCTACATATCAGCATGCCCCACTCCTGCCGTATACAGTCATTGGCCAGTCTACAAGTCAATGATCAAGCACAGTGTTAGTGACTCGTTGGTTAATGGACTACTTTGTTGGTCAGTCTTCATATCACTTGCCAAACATGTTAAGTATTGAATAAAATTGGTTACGGTAGAACAAGATGTATTACAGTGGATACCCACACATTCGCGATATTGAATTTGCAGATTTTTGGTGAACAATTTTTTATTTATAGCCTGTCGCCTGAAGTCAGCTGGGATAGGCTCCAGCGTACCCCGCAAGCCTAATGAGGAGAGGCGGCATAGAAAATGGACGGATGGATGGATATTTTTCCCCCCAAAAATGTGTTGGTTTTTTGGTGGTTTTTAGTTGTGGGAGCAAACCGGAGTACCCGGAGAAAACCCACACGTTTTCTTTTAAGCTAGTAATGATTTATTTTATTTCATCAGCCCACATTTTTTACATGTTTATGCTTCACTGATCATGTTTTTTCGCCAAGCGTTGAGATGTCGCGCTTTGTTCGGTGAACCTTGAATGCACCATAGTTGCATGACGCCAAGTGTAAGTGGAACTTATATATAACTTTCTAACACCTTTTAACGCTGCCACAGCTTAATAAATCCATCTGATCATGAATCATCTTACATTATCATTCATCAGTGGTGAGTACAGACACATTTTATACTTTAAAATGTGTTTAGTACGTGTGTGAGGCAAATTCCGGGCTTACACCTGGATTTTGTTGCGACTGACCAATGCAAGGAAGGTTTGGAAGTGGGGAGCGAGCCGTCAGGGTATCAATTACTCATGGATTTTTGCCATTATTGGGCTGCAAAAATGTACTGTACTGTACTGATGTACTGTATTTGGATAGGGATAATCATGAATACAAATGAGTAAGATTTAAGGAAAAAGTAATTTCCTGGCTTGTAGTTATGGTTTCAAGTTTAAATTGGCCATGAGTCATTTGGTTAGGCATTGTTATAAAGCGCATAAAGCTTCCATCTCATTTGTTTGGAAACTTAATAGGGTCAGACCTCTCCAAGTCCTGCGTCAACAACAATAAAACGCATGGTAAAGCAAACAGAACATTGTATCTGTATATTTTGTATCACAGCAGAGACGCGCCTTTGTATGTTTATATTTAACAACGCCTACCAGACAGAAGCAATGAAGATGTTATCACAGGAAGGAGAGATAAGAGCACATGGCAACGTCAGGAATACAAAGCAGTGCTGCTGTGCAGCGTGCATGGCGGTGGCGGAGAGCGGCAAACATTAGCTTGCGTTTAAGCCTGTACGAGTATTTTACGTGCATGGCAATTACCGTTAAATGCCTTGCCAGATTTCCTCTGCAACAACATAAGTGTGGTGTGGTCACGTTATACCTGTGTATATAAAAAAACCTGTGTTTTCCTGCAAAATGTCTGCAAACACACAAGTGAAAGTTGCCTGCAGGTTTGAATGTGACTCACGGTTGTTGTGCATGCCACAGAACAAGTCAACAAGTCCAAGTCGTGCATCACCTATTAAACCCCCCCACCAACGCATGAGCTTGAACCAGACTCTGCCCGCCTGTGAGTGGGTGCGGCTGATAAACGCTTGGCTGGAGATAACTGTAATAACAAGAGTGGCTTTCATTACTCTTCTTTCACATGATGGGATGCAAAGCTCGCCGTCTACAACCAAGGTGAAGCTTCGACTGACACATGCACGCCTCATTTTAATCGAGCTCGCCTCCGCTCATTAAAAGTCAGATGCAAGGTTATCAGCAAGTAACGCTCTCTAAGAGGAGAGAGGTAACTTTGCAAACAACTACATTCTGTCAAACAACAGGCAAACTTGCACTTAAAATGTTCCCATCACATTCATCACCACTAGGTGTTAGTGACGGGTGATACCAGCTTTTTTTTTATTTGACACGACACCGATTACTTTTGTCAGGAATTTTTGATTTTTTATTGCACTTACAAAATGTTTTGTGTCCAGTATTCCATTTGCTTTTACTAAGATAAGTTATAAGTATGCACAAACTGCTAAGATACACATTAATGTCACAATGACTTGCTAGGAATATCTGCTCGAAGGGATAATTCGGATTTTTTGACATGAAGTTGTATGACATCCCCAACTATCCCAGGCTAGAGGCCTGTTGGCTCCAAAACAAGTTCACCACATGCTTATCACCTGATTCAAATAGCCTTGGGTGTCTAGTCACATGAGTCTGCCCTTCGTCTCCGTCCCTCAGAGAAGGAGATCACCATTCCAGTCCCATATGTGGTTTCCAATATTAACTAACTTTATCCAGAACCTATCCGTTCAGGGTGTATTGATTTGTCTCCTTGCATATCAGTTTTATTGTGTCATTAGTCACTCAAAAAACTTCTCGTCGTTTCTTATCTGTTTTGGAGCTTGCAGCAGATTTTCCCTTCCCTTGAAATCAATCAAATATTCATGATCAAAACTGAAGTAGATTAAAAGATTTACCGGTATGTATATTAAAAAAAATTAATACGTGCTATTGTTGACTCCAGCATGGAGTCAGCGTTCTTCTGGTCAATGGTCACGTGTCATGAATGGATCGGTTCAATTTTACAACCATGTTGGGAGTTGCAGCACAAAAGCCTGTATGAGGCAAGTTACCCTAAAATATGTGGTAGTGGCACATATGCTTTTTTTATGCTCCATAAATACCGCGAGTAGCAATATATTAATACCACAAAATCAATACTCCAGTCACTACTAGACATGCCACTCAAACATTAACTCAACACAACCATTATTGTCTAAAGAAATGGCAACACGAGTGCGTACCAAGATTGTTTGCATCTTGCCTACAGTCAGGCGGGCATGAGTGCTGCCGGCATTGGAGAACTGTGGTTCATTGCGGCAACGATTATTCCAACATGCAGTGTGATATTTTAAAGCACAGCGTGATCCCCTCGCTTGGGAAACTGGGCCGCATGGCAGGTTTCCAACATGACAACGAGCCCAAACACTTCTCCAAGATGATCAAGTACCATACTGAGGAAAGTGGCCAAGTATCTCAGCTCCACACCTGAAGCCAGCTGAGCACTTGAGGAGCATCATCCAGCAGAAGGAAGGTTCCAGTAAGAACCTGTGCAGCTCTGGTCAATTCCATGCCCATGAGGATTAAGGCAGTGCTAGTCAACAATGGCGCTCACACTAAATGTTGACACTTTGGACATGCTTACTTTGAGGTGAACTCACCTGTGTTGCCAGCTATTGAGACAATAATGGCTGTGTGTTGACTCATTTTCAATGGACAACAAATCTATACTGATATATAGAAGATGTACACACACGAAAGGTTAGCCATGTTTATTTCTATTTTCTATATTATTGTTACTTGACAGGATGTAACAAAGTGAATATCTCCGATGTGTTGCTGCAAAGTACATGACTTTTTAATTTAACTGATACAAATAACTTGAGTTGGTACATGTCAGCCTGTGCAGCACATAGGCTTAATTCACAATGTATGAAGGTCTGAAAAAACACATTGACACCAAGTCTTCATAAAATGAAAAAAATATCTAGCTGTTTTTTGCGACTGAATGGGGAATCGGCTAGCAAATTTGGAATTTTTCATCAAGGCAGAGGAACGACAGCATAGAGTTCGACAGTAGCGTCACTGGTGACTTCAGAAGCAACATTTGGCTTTGTTGGAGCAAACATTGTGACTGCCTGGGATTTTAGTCAAACAAACATGAGCAACAATCATCTTTATGTATAATTGCGTAAGAGCAAACAGCGGCATGCCGCAGCTGCAGGGACTTAATGCTCTGTGAAGCACTGTCGGAAATGTAATATAAAAAAGGCCAGAGGGCGATGTCATATTTGTCATATGTACTTGTTAATGGATAATGTATGGAACTTACTTTAAAAAAACAAGGTGAACAAAAGCTTTACATAAATATTTAAACTCCACTGGGAGAATAGTCACATTTGAAAAGCATTACCGCTTTATATTTCGATTAAAAAAATGTTTTGGATCCTTTGGAAACAAAGGTTAGTAATGCAAGCGAAAAGCAAAGAACAGTTTACTGCTAAGCTGCACAGTTTAAGCCACACTGACCCGAGAGGAGCATATCAAACAACGGCCCCAATCATTAGCGTTGGTACAACATGTGAGTCACCCAGCAGGCGCGCTGCGACCACGCTGGAGCCCCACTCTGGTCTGCTGTTTGATGCCAAGGGAGTGCCGACCTTTCATCTAATTTTAGCGTTCCCCTCATCCTTCATTCAAACGTTCGTTATCGTGGGCACGTCAGGAGCAGCTTCACGGCGACTGAACGCATTTGAAGTTATGCTGATTGGTGTCCTGCCTATATACAGTGGCACCTCGGTTTGATCTTTGATGCAAGAGCAAGAATGAATGCAGATTATGAATATGAGACAAGATGGTCAAGGCACTAGTGAGGACAAGCGACAGAAAAATGAATGGATGGATAGTTGGAAGACGGTCAGGGAAGCTGAGAGTAAATATGAAACCAGTTCAACTTCCTGTAAAAAAACATGATATCAGTTCAACTCTTTTTTTGGTAGTGTCCGAGTGTAACCGCCTGGTTCAGACATCTGCGCATTCCTCCCCGGGCTCAAATCAAGGTCTCCAGAATGACAGTCAAGAGCTCTGACTGCCAACTCGACATACATTGTGACTCTTAAAGTGTCAGGAAGTGAGGTTTACCATCATACATTTGCACAGCTGTACCTGCTGACATCCGTTACACTCACCCCCGAAGCCTCATCCGGGTTACGGCACAATGTAACCCGCCTGGTTCAGCCAGCTGCTCATTCCGCCCTGGGCTCAAACCAAGGACTGCAGAAGGAGAGTCAAGAACACTAGCCATCGAGCTAAAAGATCAGACTGTCAACTCAGGGTCCAGTGTGACTCTGAAGGTGTCAGGGAGTGAGGTTTACAGATGTACATTCGCACCCCCACACTGGCCGCATCCGTTACACTAGTAATAATTCACCTGTAAGAACCCTGTTAAATTTGGGCGATGTCGCCAAGGAACACAATGAGACCAGTTCAACCTCATTTTCAGTCTTCTACAAGTCCCAGTCCTCAGATGATCGCCTTTGAACTGTCTGACATTAATACCAGTTCAATGGTATGTGTAAGATTGCCATTGTAGCTGAGGAATATTCAAACAAGTTAAATTCTCCGCCAGTAACCATCCTCAGCTTATCTTTCAAATGTCAGTGATTAATGTTCCGTGCTAGAGCAAAAACCCTACTAGTAGGGTATCTGGCATAAGACTGGCAAGAATCGGGGGTCAAACCAATCGTTTTGTAATACATGAATATTTCTGTGTGTAGTGAGTCCAGTTGCGCCACAAAGTAGGCTTACTGAGCATCTTCAATTACCTTTCCAGAAAGTACGACACCTTTGTGTTGTTGTGGTGCGGTGTTTCCTAATAAGGGAACTTCAGTTGCTGAGACAACCAACTCTACTAATGTCCCTCAATAGAAGAGTCCATTATGGTTTCCACTGCTCGGTTAAATGCTACAACCTGTTCTGTCAGCTGCTCTCAAACATTCCAGCGTTGTTTAATTGGTTGTTTCCTTCCGAGATCCTCTGATCCGAATGCAGCCGCGGCACTCCCCGCCGTCAAGCTACACATTTCCCACATTTTCCCTGCGAGGAGCAGTGATGCTGCATGGCAACATTTCCTCGTCCCCTCCTCTTTCATTGTTTAACAGTTCACAATTACCATCCATCTGCTGTTTCCATGTCGCAAAAGATCTTCCTTCGCCTCGCCGAGTTTAAATATTCACTTTGTGTTCTTTCAACAAAAGCTTACCAACACTTGGAAATAATTGAGTCTCTGCGGGGCAGACGGAGAGCGGCGCAGGCATGGTGTGCAGAGGAAGTGATCAAATATGGCCTTGAGCCAAGTGCCTTTGTAGATGGTCTTTGTGTTTCCATTGATCCGGAGGCGGATACACCCGAGGAATACATTATTTATGGGCTTCTGCGTTTTTTTGCCCCTCCCACAGACAGATGAAAGTAGCGAGTCACAAAGGTAATGGGATTAGATGGGTGTCGCACTGGTAGAAAAGGAAAGGAGGACCTGGGTGTAAAACTGAAGACCAAAGAAGGTGGACGTCAACATTTTCTCTCCTGATGGTGGAAGGCTAACAAAGTCCTCAACAGTGTCACACAGAAGTCCCTTCTCAATAAGAGCTTGTCATCAACATTTCAATTTCGCTGCAAGAGACTCATCCACCCCCGTCTGTGTGGAAACTTCATCGGGCCGTGTACCCATTTAAACCCCAGCTGAGTTGCTAAGGAGCTAATGCAGATTTTCCATTGCGGTATTGGCTCTAATCGCCTCAGTTTGGGTTGGCCGATGTGCCAAACTTTGGAAAACTGCAAAACACGCCGCATAAAGCACATCAGTCAAAACAAGACATGCCAAACAACTAATGTGGACAACAAGGGCGGCTGTCGGCCATGGTAAATAAACATTCATCCAAGATGACTGAGGGCAGCAAAAAAAACAAACGTCAGCTAAACATCAGAAGGTGTCAAACGGTGGCAAATTCAAATTTTCTGGGCCATGAACGGTAAACAGAACAGCATGAGTAATGTCTAAATATGCCTAAAAAAGTATGAGTAATGTCTTCATTTAAACCAGCTTACAAAATATCCAATTTTTACTCTTCTGTCATTTGTAGTTTTAATGACGTCCAAATCCTTGCACGCAATGTTCCTGGTAATTTTTCAAATGTTTGATCATACACACAAACAACCTGAGCATCGACCTCTGTGAGCCCCATCAGACATGCACACTTGTAGTATCACACCTGTCCAAACCTGACGACTTGAGGCAGTCCAACTTCCATTCTGTGGTATTTTGTATACGAGTGGGTTGAAAAGGTCAGCCTATTTCACAATGTAGCTTTCTTTTTTGCCTACCTCAGACAAAACAAGACGTGGAACGATCTCATCCAATTCATGATCTGAATCTTGTAGGAAAAACCTAGTTTATCATTTCATTTTCCATTTCTTTTCTTGTTTACCATTTATTTTGTTGATTAAGTATATTTTTGTTTCCTGATTTCCTTTGTGTTTTGCAGCAGCCTGGCGCTATTTCGTTCTGTAAATTCACTTGGGAGTGATGCCACATTTGCTGTACGTGTTTACTTTTGTCTGAATAAAAAATTTAAATAAAAAAAAAAAATCCCAACCGAAAAAAACAACCACCTTCCAGTCCCTTCGGTAGCACCCGGGCATAACACTCGGCATAACACTTCTTGTATCCGGTAAATTCGCCCATGCCAGTACCACATGCACGGTGAAGCCACTCATTTAGTCCACACTTTTCGCTCAGAAAACTGTCTCAGAGCAGCCCTTTCTCATTCAAAAAAGAAAAAATCGTACCCATATTCAGCTCTTGTTCTTCTGTTCCCACACACTCAGACAGCCAGTGGATGTGCCGCTGTCCGTTCGTTTCTCCATAATACGGGGTTAGCATGTCTCACATAAGGATTGTGGATGATGGACAAAATTCCAAAAATAGTCAAGTTTTCCTTTAACTCCTCTGCACCAGGAGCTACACGCTAACCTGCAAAGCAGCGGCATGTACTATTAATGAATTGATTGGCTACGTAAGTAAATACGTACCAACAGGATCTCATCATTGGCCGAACAGTGTTTGTCAGTGTGTTGCTACCGCTTGTCGTCGCCTGTCACTCACGAAGTTGCATTGCAAAATGGTACACAATAAATTGGTACGTGTTTTGTATTTACATGTTGGATCCTATTTTGTTGCACTGCAAGGATTTGCTGTGTGCTGAAAACACAAGATCAGCGCGTGATTGCGCACGCGCGCAGCTTAGTGGGAGTATTGCTTGCACCTCACACTTGAGTGGAGCGGCGGTGATTAAATTGTTGCCGCTTACGATGAATTATCGATTCATCAGTCCAACGAATCCACAACTGTTTTGGTATTCGGTTAATCGTTTCTGATCTAACAATGTAAATATCTTCTGATTTCAGCCTCTTAAATGTGATTTTGTAAAATTTCCTTAGTCATCCATGAAAGCAGACCTGCTATCTTTGCGTTTTAGGCAAAACAAGATATTCACACGCATCAGCTTTGACTGAAAATAACGATCGACCGTTTTGCCTCTTTTCTAATATTATGCTGACCAAACCCCTAAGTGTTTCTGTTTGGTTCACATTGATTTGGTCCATCTAGAGCCAACAAGGTTCGGATTAATCGTCTAAGAAAATAACCGTTAATCACAGCATAACTAATGAACTTATGCTCAAGCTGTTCCATTAGCTACTATGGTAGCATCATGGCTCATTTTGAAAGTATATTTGGATCACTAATACTTTGGAATACTATTGTTTTGGACTATTGTCACACTTCCTCCTGCCCAACAGCCCTGAAAGTCTACAAACTGGACAAACTGGTAAGTTGTCATATCAGTGTATGACAACCGCGGGGCACTGTCCAAAGCTGGACATCGTGAATTTTGAGCATGTCCAAAGTCTGGAATGGCTAGTGCCATCTGTCAACGTCTAGATACGACTGTACATCTGTTAAAGGAAGAATTAAAAGTCAAAAAAACGTACTAGTTTGTGTCCCAGAAGGAATTGGTTAACAGCGCAGAGGGACAGAGCCTCAAGGCACATCAACAAGGTGAGCTAGCATGTTGCAATAATGCTGCAATGGCAAATCTGAATACTAGCTACTACAAACAGAGTACCTGATAGTACCTACTACCATGCTATGGAAAAAGATCATTCTTTACTTTTGCCATATTTGGGTACGGTCTCATCATTGAGTGGTGGCCCTATAGGTTCCTGGATATTTAATACTTCTACATACTGGGATCATATCAGTTTTTGTGTTGGCCCTAGACAACATACAAACAGTTCTACTAACTTGGAGTCCAGTAATGAGCCTTTTTCCACCATACCTTGAGGAACACAAATGGACCCCTGTGGTATCACTATTTCTGATATTGCTATTACACACGCCTTCTAACGTGCTCTTGTATGCTATTTTCATTACTTTCTCATGAAATAATGGAAGGGAGTATGGTCATGGGGTGTTAATTATTCAAATTGAAGTGTGTTGATGTGCACAACCACAGGCACAACTTTGTATGTACATGATATATGCAATTATCTGCACATAGCGCCAACGATTCCAATGCAACTTCAGAAGAACAGCAATGCTTTCATGTCTCTCAAGGGCAAACTGCATTTTACCCTCTGGTGCAAATTATGTATTCAGCCCTTTCATTTTTTTAATGTAATATATACAATTTAAAAACAAACAGCACTCTTTACCCATGTGAAAATGTAGATGATGAACGCCGATGCTCCACTTGCGTCAGTCACATTCAAACAAGTCAATGCTGCTGCTCAACGTTTATTCCTTAATCCTCTTTGCTGACTTTTTGACTTTGCTGAAGACAAACTGGTGTAAACATGCCAATTGTTTTACTTTTTGTCCCTGTAACACGATTCCAAATAAATCTGATGCCATGGGGGGACTTTGAATCGAGAAAAAAACAAAGCACTAAAATACTGTGGGCTGCAAAAATGAGCTGCAAGGATTGTACAGAACGAGGAATGAAGATAACAGGTTTAATGCTGCCATATACATCAACATTTTAAGACCAGTTGAAGAATTGCACTGTTGGATGTGGAGGAGGTTCTAAGCAGAGCTTCAAAATGAAAAAGAAGAAATGAGAGGGAGACAGAACATTTTTTGAGTATGATGAACATCCTATGTCACTCTGATGCTTGTTTGCAATAAATCGCTTACTCAAAACATGTTTTGTCTCACTCCCATTTCTTCTTTTTGCATCCTGAAGCTCTACTTAGAACCTCCTTAAGATCCAACTGTGCAAAATGTAAATTCTTGCAATCTTTCAACTGGTCTTAAATTTTTGATCAGGAGTGTAATTGTGCACGGTTGGAGACACAGATTTGCATCGTGCTTTAGATACCTTCATGTTCCTCCTGTTTTACTACTGCTGCATTTGAAGAGCCTGGGAAGTCGGAAATATCCCACTTAGCTTACGCCGTCCAATTGTAAAACATCTCAGTCAAACGTAAACTAAAAAGCTGACGACTACAATAAGCTAGAATTTATTTTGTTGGAAAGTAGAAGTCAGGGTATGCCTAGTACAAGTTTCCTGGAATGCAGCAGCGCGTTGTCTAAGCCGATATTGTCTTTTTATCATATGGACCCTCAAGCTGCACACAGAGCTATATTTAAAAGCATATACAGTAGCTGTATAAGCACCAGCAGTCGGAGCTTCAGGCTGTGACCAGCAGTTGCAGAGCTGGACAGTTGACAACCCCGAGGTGACCCTGACCCCACGCCTCATCTGTCTCAAAACGAGCCTGCAGGGCGGGAGGAGTTGAAAAAGCAACACAAGCTAATTAAAGCTCATTCATGCTCATTGATTTGCAATTCGTAACGAGTGACAATTACGCGTGCTGACAAGAGCACAGGCTGCTGTTTACTTGGCGGGAAGGTCAATGTCTGAGTGGCGCGTGTGTAATGTCGTTTAAGATGTTTGAATGTAGAGGAAGCCTTTTTAACAGGAAGTGGAATCCTCAATGAAAGTGTCACTCTTGCCACAATTAGAGACAGCGATGAGTCTTTTAGAGCGACATACGGATCGCTTCATTACATAAATTGCAACTTTTTTGAGGATGGACGCGTACGCACTTCTTATTTCACACCTAGTGGTCCAGAACCGACTTTTCTTGTCGCTAAGTAGCGCATCCTGTCAGCCGCATTAGATATACTTGCTGCCAAATGTTAACATTTAAAACCAGAAATTGCCAGCACAAATTGGTTAAGAGATCATAAGTTAATTAAATGTGGCAAATGGCTGGCTCGTTACGTCTTCAAGTGGCAGATTTAAAGCGATAGCGAAGAGTGAATTTCAATTTATCCACAAATTATTACAAATTATCACATCGTTTGAAAGCTAGCTAAAGCCCCTGCAGTTAATACGGAATCCTTTGTTACTTTATGCACTTTCCATTAAAGTTATTGCACTTTTAGTTCCCACAAATTGTCTGTAATGCACTTTCACTCCCCACCATTTGTCTGTGCATAAAACCCTAAAGTGCACACACACACACACACACACACACACACACACACACACACACGCACACACACACACTTGTTCCAGACAAGCAAATGAATCATCACACAACATCCCTCTCCAAACCAAAAAAAGAACAAGAAAAAAAAAGAAGTAGAGTATATGCTGCTGCCAGGAACTCCAGCGCCCCCATCGTTAGACTCTGCACCCACCACCACCCCACCCATCCTCACAAAGCTTCCAAAATGTTAGCCGTGGCTCCCACTTGACAGTCAAACTTCTGTGCAGGCTGCAAGGAGGGACGCAGAGAAGCAACCAAAGATAGGAAGCAAGGAGAGGGAGTGTGTCTTATATACTGGGCACATCCGACCCCCTCCACCCATTGACACACGCCCAAGGCTCTTGTCTGACTGACAAAGCTCAAACAAAATGAGGAAAGGAAGTGAGGAGATCTAAAGAGGAATAGTGGCACCTCCATCAGATGTATTGGTAATGCCTGTAAGGGGCGGGGTGGTACTCGAGGGGTGCTGCTTTGACATTTTAGTGGTATGGGGTTGAAGTACATCACGTGTTTACACATGCACAGTTCAACATGTCCGAAAGGGAGTAGGAAAAAGCTGAGCTTATTTCATCCCACCCGTTCTCCACGTCTTAGTAATTATTGATAGTTTGCTTACTTCCTGTGTTCAACATACGTATACATTGTCGGTACAGGCATATTGTAGCGTTGGTGGGGAGATGCGGCTGGACTACCCCGCATGCCTTGCGGGTGCCTGGTAAATACACGTTTCAAGTCAAACTTTTACAATTTACATTTCTTTCTTTATAATATTTGATGGGGCCATACTTGTTTAGAAGCAGGCAGTCTTCTACTACTGCTGCATTGTGACGCATACGCCTCGCTGTTGCCCCCCTTCAGAGCAGAGGGAGTACTGCATGAACGAGCGCTCTCTCGTGAGACTGAATTATTTCATTATTTGGGTGATTTTCGGCAGACCAAATGAAAAGCTTTGGTGGGCCTGTGATGGCCCACGGGTGGTCTTTTGAGGACCCCTGCCAACTCTACAATATGACACCCTTTTGTTTGTGCACAGTACAGTTTTATCATTTTTACTCCTTAGAATCTCAGGTGTTAAATTCATTGTCACACTTATGTGACAGGTAAACATGTTAAAAAGTTACCCAAACATTAATTAATTACTACTAACAATAATAATTATTATTCAGTAATAATAATGCTATTATTGTTATGTATTATTTATTACATATGTTGTTATTGTTATTATTATTATTATTATTATTATTATTATTATTATTATTATTATTATTATTATTAGGGAAAATCTGAGGGTAATCCCAGTCCCAGAACAGATTGTGTTCCACTGTATATAAACAGTATGAACATACAAACACTAAACAGGATTAATTTACTTCACATACGTACAAGATGATATAATCAAAATGCCATCTTATTACTAATACTATTATTACTATATATTATTATTACTATTACTGTTACTACTACAACAATGTTACATATAAGTGCAAATTTGCCCCTGCATCAGAGTATATTGATGCATTCTTTACGAATCAACCGCTTTAACGTAACTTGATCCTGAATTCAAGCGTTATTTCAACATGAAAGACGCATCACAAACACCCGAGCATCTATGGGATTTATAGCCCCCGCTATAAATAGTATGTTTATGTTGATGCTAAAGCAGCAATTAATTTCTTTCACACAAGATTAGTATTTATGATCGCGAAGGGCAAACACATTATAGGTATGTCTCTATAATCAAAACATCTCATGTCCCCTCCTCAATGTGATTTATGTCCTCACACCAGCCATCCAGGGGCAGGTATAAATTACTTTATACCGCGTGTAGCATGGGCGCACAGTTTAATAATGCAATTTATTGCACACAGCAGGTGAGGCCTTGCATTATTCTTACAAACATCATTTATGTTTACTATACATCTGCTCTTACAACAAAGCTGTAGCTCCCCTAATGTGTTTTCACTCACACGCTTGTCACTTTGCTTATTACGCTTGTGTCCAACAATCTCCCACACGGCTAAAGTGTATTTCCAATTAGATGTTCAGCGGAGTGGGTTTTACTGCAGATTATGCTAATTTGCAGCGTGTTTGTTTTGTCCCGGCAGAGTACAACTTTAGGTTACTAGTAAGAAGCGCATTACCTGAAGGACTAAACTCTCAGCGAGTTGCAAAACTCTAACGTGCCAACTGACCCTAAGAGATCACAGCTGGCAATGGAGCTCGAACAACGGTGTCCTGCTGTTTGCCTTGACCTCACCCGCCTCTTGCGATCAAACTGTTCGGTACAGATGCATCTCAAGCCTCATGCGGGTACTGTTCACTGAAGCTGTGTTTCAATGCACGCATTTCTATAGTTACAGTACTCTTCAATATGTGTGCAGCAGCGACCCGTCGATCTTTGGGACCTTGCCAGTCGATCGCGACAATGTTGGTGAAAACAAATCATTATTACAGCCCTCCTCTCCCTGAGAGTGACCAACAGGCACACATTTTGAACACTGAACACGCCCGTACGCCTCGCCACTCTCCAGGCAACAAGGCACAAGCTCCAGCCAAAAGCCCAGCCCCCAAAACCCAGCCGGAGATACGAGTACACTGGCTCCCCTCGCGCACAACGCCGAGTGAGACACGTGCAGAAGGGTTGAGTGTAAGGGAGAGAGAGAGTGAGAGAGCACAGCAATGTGCTCGGGCACACAACAGTAGTTGTTGCACGTTAATATGTCTCAAAATCTGCCATTGCTACCTCAAAATGAAGGCACAAGTGTAAATTCATGGAATCGCACCGCCAAAATAAAATAAAAAATCTTCAAGCTGCAGTTCGTTAGGGCTGACTATTGTAACGCACTGTAATTTGCGCATTGAGCCCACGCCACGAGTCCGACCCACAAAGTGCGGCTCGGGGTCCATCCGCAGCCCGTGGCTCATTTGTCATGCATCACTGCAGAAACAAAATATTTTAAAAAAACAGCAAAAATTAAAAATAGATCAAAAGGCACAACAATCCACAGGCATAACAATCCCTAACATGGGCTACTGTTGTGGTAGTAATCCACATCAAGATAAAACTCAACTCTGAACACCCTGCGTCACTTCCTGCCCGCCACACACTCAGCTCCCCTATCACCGGAACACATTTACAGAATCACACACACGCATGAATCTTATTTATGCCTTAAATGTCTTATTTTCACTTATTATGCCTATTATCTTCGGTAATACCAGTGTAACGGTGACCGTGGGGGTGTTATTTCATGTCTACACAGCTGTAATAATGTTAAAAAATGTATTTAGAAGGTCATAAACGGGTTTTCTATGCTCTAATTACAAAAATATTAAATTAATAAACAAAGAATCCCATTTTGTGGAAATTCACTTATCACGGTCGGGTCTGGAAACCAATTAACCGCGATAGATGAGGGATCATTATGTACACTGTGTTCCTGAGGGCGCGGACTTTTGACAGTGTAGTGCTGTCCGAAAATCGATTACTGTTGTTGCAAACTTTATAGAAAAGACATTTGCAATACTAATCGTCTCCCACTTCTTCTCTCCTTTTTAACTGTGAATTGCAACCACTCCAGTTAGTCTTTCCTCTTCTGTTATGTCGCCAAGATGGCGACGACTGAGGTTGAGCGTGGTTAGGCTCCATCACTGCACACTCACCACTGGGTGCATAGTCTGTACCGTTTGACCATACTTCTCACTGTGAACGCACTGATGCATTCAAAATGCTAAGCGTAAGTGTGGAAGCGCGCAAAGTGAAACATAGCGGAAGATTTTGGGGATAATATGCAATAAAGACCCATTTGTGTCCTCCCTTGTTGTCAAAGTTAATAGATCGAGTCAAGGTTGCACTGTGTAACAAGGAGTCAGGTTACAATAGCATGCAGCAAACAGCAAATATACAAACACACACTCTGTTGCAACACACAAAAGCAGATAGCAAGTCAACCAGACAATTCAGCACCAAGGACAGCGCCACAAGTTTATCAATACGGGGAGCAGTTCGGTTACGGATATCTCGGAGCCACGGTCAGGAGGTGGGTGGCTTTCACAGGGGCCAGCCATGGATCCCAAACCTCAATCAGATTCACGATCAATGAGTCAGGCAGCCAAGAGAAACGTTCATTATGCCACACACACATGCACGCGCACGCGCACACGCACACACACATTTGTCCCTGCACAATTTAAAAAAAAAAAACATCCATTCTTCCAGACAGTATGCCTTCACTTACCAAAAAAAGTGAGTAAAAATTGTTTATTTTTATTTATTTTTATATTTTTTTTATTTATGTACTTGACACTTCACATAATACACAAAAAATAAAGTAAGTAACAAAAATACAATTTAATTTATTTATACATTTTTTTTATTTATTTATTTATGTAGTGCAAGACGGTTAGAGAAAACTCAGACAATTAAGCCACACAAGACAACTAAATAAAATAAAATTCTGCTGTCAAGTATTAAAAGCAGTCCTGCAGAGATGGGTTTTTTGAACGTTTCTGCAGATAACAGTGTAACAGTGTATAATGTCCCTTTCTATCCTTACATTACTTCAAACCTGCGCCTCAGTCAACCTAAGAGATGCAAGGGAAAATCTTCTGCGACTGGAACATCAAAAAAATACAACTTGTCAAATGTTCTGAAAAGAGTGCTTGCATATTTTGATGTGAATAGAGAAAAAGGTTGCTCATGGCCAAATACCACGCGCAAACTAGCAGTAGTAGGAGTATTATTTTGAGGCCAAGTCCACAAAACAACTGTCGACTTGGCATTGTTGACTTGGAACGTCTCTAGACTTTAACTCGGTTCGAGAGCCCCCTCCCCAACGCTCTTTCTGCCACCTAGTGAGGCATCCAGCACCCCCCTGTGTGTGTGTGTGTGTGTGTGTGTGTGTGTGTGTGTGTTTTTGAGCAGCCACGCCACCTCTGACCCTTACTAATGCTTCTTGTCGACACTCGCACAAAGAGACTTTTGCAAAGGTGGCGCGGCGCTCGTTGCCCTCGGCGGCTCGCCCAGGAAGGTCGCACTTCAAAGTGACACCAGCCACCAGGCCGGTGTCAATGGCGGCTGCTCATAGATCCACCCCGGTGGCCCACACAGACCTCTTTTCTCATTACAGCATCCCAAAAGGACCTCCCTGTCGCCAGCACTTAGCATACATCCTCTACAACAAACACCAGACACTTTCTAGCTCTGAAGAACCACACTCCACTTCACTATTGTGTTTAAAGTAAACACACAAGGAATAATTTAATTGTGGCATTCGACAGTTCAGGTCCATTTTGTTAAAGAATACCTAAATGAACGTAGATACAAATATTAGGTTTTCAGAAGACACATTCAAAGATGTTGTGATGATATGTAGTATTCTACACTGGTCACCAGATGTCAGTAATGCTACATTAATGAGACAATAGCCACCACAGGAAGTTCAGTTCGGTACAGGAGCTGGAAGTTAAAAAAAAAAAGAACAACAACAAACTCTCCCAATGCTAACATGCGTGAGTCTATATTATGTCTTATTTTCTCTTATTATATTTACTATATTAGGTAGTACAGTACAAGTGTAAAGGTGACTAAAGGGACTGACTTAGTACTTTACACAATCAAAATTTAATGTAAACATAGTGTTACATTCAAAAGAAAATCAATTACCTTAAGGAAACAGTTAAGACTGCTTGATTTGTTTTAGTTTGGAGCTCAAAGTACTCCGGCTGACACAACAACAATAAAATGCCTCGAGTGAGCACTTAATTTTCTTTTCTTTTTACATTTCACCAAACAGCAGGTTATTGTTAATGGGGATTGTAATATTAAAATAACATTTAATCAGGGTATCTGCAGAGTCTTACAAAGTCTTAAATCCAATCGTTTGAATTCAAGGCCTTAAAATGTCAAAAATTATCTTAATTCTCTTCTGCCTAAAAGGCAAAAAAATACATTTGGACTACGGGAGGTGAACAAATGCATTGCAACTGATGTGAAACTGATGAAGGGTAGGATTAAATAAGCTTTGCTTCTTCCTACTCCTTTTTGGACAACTGTCAATTGTGCTATGTGATGTGCTGCAGTGTGCTTGTGTGCATGTTCAAGATTCATTAAACCATTACCATAAAATCTCACAAAATGTCTTAAATACAATTTTGAAAAGTCTTAAAATATATTAACGGTATTTTATTTCAGACAGATGCATAAACTTCAATGTGGCTTTTAAATGTTTTTGATAATTGAGGACGCTATAACGACTACAAAACGTTGTGTTGTGCCTCCGATTTTCCTTCATGTTTTTTGTACTTTTCTGCCAGAATTGGGGATGCTCCGATCAGGTTTTTATGCTGCCGATACCGATAAGCGAAATTGACCAATACCGATCACATGGATAAAGTGTTCATTTTTAAATGTACTATTGGCTGTGTCAGGGGTCACCAATGTTGTTTCTTGTGAGAGCTACTTTTCCAAAATGAAAATGGCCAAGAGCTACTCATTTTTGTAACATTTATTTTCATAGCTTATTTCAACCCAAACAAACGTCCACAACTCACATTTTGTGCGTGTGTCCTGCATTTTGGCTAATTAGCCGCCGCCCGACCCATGATCACATCGCAAGCCTTCACAAGGGAAAGTGGGCGGGAGATGGTTGCTATCGGCTGGATGCTGCAACGGGGGCAGATCGACCGATCGATCGGAGCACCCGTAGCCAGTATGGATGTGGAATGGGTCTTACATTTTTTCCCATTATGGTCTTTAAAAAAAGGCTATGTCCATATCTCAGACAGAAGCACACAAGCAAACATGTTCATATCAATAAACAGCCATGACGACAAGTGATCATCCCATAAATGACACATCTGTTTGAGCATATTGTGCTGCGACTCTTCTGGGGATTCAAAACCGGGGCCAAGGACAGATCTGCTCCATCCGGTTCCAGTTGACCCTGATGGAAACGCTCCTCTCAGCCGCCTGCTGGACTTGGCACTCAGAGCCAACAACAATTAAATACACCATAGCCTCGTATAGAATGTTTTGAGGCAATGGTGTGTGTGTGCTAGTAGGCCCCCATGCCATAGAAACAATGAAAACGTGCATAAGATACATGAGATCACATCTATGTCCGTGTAAGACTCCCTGGCCAAGGTTTCATGCGATATGTGAACTGTTCTCATGCCTAACTGTACCCAAAGGTCACTGCAGGGAAAAAGAACTTAAATTTGAAACCCTCTCTGTTATCATTGATTTTTTTCCTCTCTCCGTGTCCTTGGACAAGCTTAAAAATACAGTGTTGCTGCCGTGAACGGAGGCCTTGTTTTTCACAGTGCCCTCCAATTTAAAAGGATGTACAGACATTTAACATTGAAACGAATAGCATGTTGTAATGCCTTATTCCATCATTCAAATTTGTCTTTCATAGCTAAAAAGTGAACTGTGTGCCAGTACAGGTGGTCTTCGGGTCATGAACGATTTCCATTCCCAGGCTGTGATGTCTGTCAAGTTGCGGTGTAAGTCGATTGTTATACCTAAATTAACCCCAGTGTCAATCACACTGTACACAGAACACTTGAAGGACATGTAAAATACAGTAATAAAACACTAAATACAAGAATTAAATGAAACAGTGATATGAAAAAGCCAAAGCACTAGCAACCTTTCCATCTCCATAATGAAACCACTACACTGCTCGATTATTACTGTCGCTTTCAGAGGATCAGCGACCTGGCAGTTATTTGTACTGTAGTGTTAACAAATTTTGGGGCAATTGCGTTTGCTGATGTTGTTTTGGCTCGGTTCGGCCGACAGTAGCATGCTTGCTTTTTGCAATAACGGGGGATTGTTGATGGACCGCCTCCTCGTCATCCTTACACCATCTGGGTAGACATGACAGTAAGATTTTTGTCCTTAATTTTGGTCATGACAGTCGAGCGATTGAAACAAGTGCGGCCAATATTGAGCATGTAGTGTACTCTTTCTGCGGTGCGCCTCACTGTAACTACTAGAGTTTTGTGTTTACGGACCAAAATTAAGTAGTTTATTCATTTATGGGACCATGTACGTGTAGTAAACAAAGTACCACCTGTATGGCGACGTTCACACTGCAGGGTATGATGCCCAATTTGGATTTTTGGGATTTTTTTAAATTAAAATCTGATCTTTTTATGTAGTGTTACCAAAAAAATGTGACTTTGTGCGAAATGTGAACGCAATGTGTCCGGGAAGTGACAGAAACACACGGTTCAGTAGGTTTATGGAAATAAACATATGACAAGAAGGGCTTTTGCCTACATCTGTAAGTACCTTTCCGCAACTCTCGCACGGCAAAACGCGCCTTTCAATGACATACATCAGATATTCACGACCCGAATGTTAGGACTGCAGTAGCATCGGATACATATCGGATTTACTGTATATCCACATACAAAAGAGGCCTGGGTTGCATTTGAAAAAATCGGAATTGTACTGTTCACATTGAAATGAAAACAGATACAGATCACATATGAGCAAAAAACTGGATTTCACCTGCAGTGTGAATGGAGCCAAAGTCTACAAAAAAAGTAATTAAGACAACGTTTACACTGCAAGGTATGATGCCCAAATTGGATTTCTTTATGTGGTCGTTCACATTGCCAAAAAATGGGCCGAGAGGTGACATGCATGTGCAACAGCACATCACACGCATTTCAGTGTGTTTTGGAAAGATTGCTGCAGTGTGTGATCTCCTTAACGTGTTTTTGGCTTTTTCGAGCATTTTGGGAGAAAATATTTTCTTAACGAAATGATTCCGTGCAGGAGATTAAAAAGAAAGAGGGCAAGAATTTGATATCAGTTCGTGGAGAACTTGCTGGGACGTCTGTTCCGAGGAGCGTGTGGGTGAATTACCGGATGACAAGAACTTTTGCTTACATCGGTGACTACCTTTGTCCAACTCTCGCTTGGTAAATCACGCCTTTCGATGACGTATAGGTCAGGTATTTGCGAAAAATCAGATACAGGTTACATATGAGCAAAAAAAGACGAATTGACCTGCAGAGTCAACATTGCCGTAAAATAAAAGTTAGCATTTAAGGGTAAATTTAAGAGTAAACTGCCTTGTCACTGGGGTGGTACCCTCAAAAGGGTCGGCTTTAAATGATTGCAAACAAATGCAACCTGTGTCCCATTTGGCCTTGAAAGTGGACACACTATTCCCTTGGAGGCCACTAATTAAGGCCTATGGGGTACTGCAGATTGTACCCTGAAGGAGGCCTAATGTATTTCCCTTTAGGATCAGTGTTGTATTGTTTTATAAATGACTCCTGTGTTACTCAAAAAACATCTGTAGTTGTTTTGTATGATTACATACCTCCCCCCTCCCCATGTATAGCTGCAGTGAATGCTGTGGGGGCAGACGAGGGCTCCCTCGCTCGGTCCCGTCCATCCTGTGAGTCAGCGACTGCATCATACCACTAAAAAAAAATGGTTGCTTTTGTCTTCAGGTGTCTAAAGCGACTACCCACTGAATAGCCCCTTTTATGGAGAGTGAAAACAGGATTGCTGGAGCACATACTCCCACCTGAGTACGCACACACTGTACAGGTATGCATGCGCACCTGCTCGCTGACACCTGATCCAAAGCACTGAGCGGCTCCAAAGAGCGGCTCCATGTCGTCTTGAAGGAAAGACAAGAATGAGCAAAGCCACTCTTTTCAATGCTGCGCTTTGCTGAGGCGATGCATCACTGGTGCCATGCTTAACGCTCAATAAAACATCAAAAGGGGGGTAGATGCTGTGGACAAATAACGCACCCACGCAGACACCGGTTACACTAAACTCCCTTTTCACTGGGAAAGCCACACATGCACGCTCTGCACACCAGCGTAAGCTTGTTAGACTGGATGGCAAGCAAAGGAAGAGAGGAGCCTGGCTTGCTGGCAGTGCAGTGGTCATCTGAGCCACCTATAGGCAGACATAAAAGTACAAGAGGGCTGTCTTCACTTCCCACCCTGGCTCGACATGGGACGAGAGTTCCTTGCACCCAGAAGCAAAAATGCATTTAATTGTCACTGCTTTTTATGTCTCGTGAAGAGAAGGTCCTCAAGTCTTCTAAGGCAAAGGCAGGCTGGTTATTATTCAATTATTTTAAATATTTCAAGGGTGCACGACAGGATGCACATCAATATTTCAGCCCCTCCAGAAGCCTTTACAAAAGGAGGGCGCAGTGCACCTGCCTGGTAATGATGACCAAAAATATGCACAGTTAAAGCAAACATATGAAATATTTGTGACATATTTGCACACAAAAATATAAAACGTACTTTTTCAAACAGTTTAGACATAATTGTATTCATAATGTGCTAAACAGGAGCATATCTTTACAGCATTTTTAAAAAAATTGTATAAATTAAAAGGTGGTGGCAATTCTCCAGGCTGACAGGTGCAAAGCAGGAAGACAAACTGGCGCACAATTATGCTGCGCCTCTTTGCTCTCACCTGGAGATGGATGGCTTTGCGGGTGGGGGTGGACACACAAATCCACACGCATACACAAGTATGCAGATAAGTCACAGTGCCCCCCCCACCCCCCACCCTCCCCAACAGCCACGCAGAGGCGAGGGGAGAGAGCAGACATTTGCAACTTTTGCGCAAAGAGAGCCCTTCGAGATGCATTCATTTTGCGCATTTGCGTCCTTGTGAGATTTTCAGCACTCTGTTTCTAAAAAAAAAAAAAAAAAAGGTGCTCGCAACATATCAGCTTACCTTTTAGCCCAGCGGCAACGTGTAGTCCATCAGTCCCCCCCACAACACACGCAAAATCCTCCTCAAGTCTCTCAGAGAATCCGAGCCCAATTCTGACCAGAACTTACTTGAGGCGGGGAGAGGGGGGGCTGCACGGCGTCCTTCACGCCTAATCCGTGTGGACTCAGGGGTAAAAAGACAAAAGCCAAGGGGCGAGGGGGGCGGGGGGGGCTTCGTCCGTCTATATTCCACCTCTTCGATGCTGAACTTGAAAAACGAAGATCTCCTCTGTCTGCTGCGCCTCTTCCTCCCCACGGCTGCAGCCAGCGATGCACCCCCACGACCAGCAGGAAAAAAGGGAGGAGGATGGGGTGTCCCTCTCCAAATGGAAACTTTCACACACCTCAGCCCAGACAAGTGGGGGCGATAGGAGACAAGGAGTGTGGACTATTCCTCTCGATATCCTCCTTCTCGTGGTTGTCGCTTTTGCTTCTCCACTTGGAACCCTCCTCTCCGGAACATCGTCTCTGGATGGATGCTGAGACAGCGGCAGAATTGGGAGATTCTCTCCCTCTCTCTCTCTCTCCATCCTCCCATCCCTCCCACTTGCCTCCTCCCTGCACCTTCCCGTTCCCCGCCCCTCCCTCTCATTCCACCCAACATGCAGCAAGCTTCCACCACAGTCATCATTACGGGAAAATCATGCCAAATTCATGGGTGAAAAAAACGATACAAGTCTGCTTGTAATACCTCATTGCTACCATTTTTGACGTCACCAAAGTTTTGCCTTCACAAAGCCCCAAATTCTGCCTTTACAAAGATAATAATGCTCACTTTGAATTGGCGCGTTCTCAGAGAGGTTTCAACAACAATGTGGTGACTACGCATTTTACTCCTATTTGCTTATTTTGTTTTGTTTTTTTTTAGATTTTCCTTCCTTCATCACCGAATAAGATATCTATAAGAACATAGTGACACTTAAAGACAGAAACTGAAAAAAACTTTTTGACAACATGTAAACAAATCCTGTAAATAACTCCTGCTTTAAGGTCCGACAAAATATGTTTATGTGGAACTAATTTTCCCATCGGAATTAATGGAAATGTAAGTACAGTCAGTGGCGGTTCTGGCTTGGAAGACGTCCTGGGCGGACCAATATATAATAAATATAATATTAAGAATGAAATATGTTGTATTTTTGAGCAATTACTGTTCACAGCGGTGAAGAGAGCTCCCCATACGCTGTTTGGTTTGGTCACGTGGTGGACATTTGATTATGTCTGAGCAGCATGGGGGGCGGGGGGGGGGGGGGCACGAGTATCCCGCACACATCCTGACTTGATGAAGGGATTCCTCACCCCACCTCCTCGCAGCGCCCCCCAAGAGATTCCCCACCGGGCAATTTCCCATACTGTATGGCTCATAGCTAGAACCGCCAGTGAGTGCAGTATAATCCCTCATTTATGGTTTTTAATTGGTTCCAGACCGTGATAAGTGAATTTCCGTGAAGTAGGATTCCATCTTTATAAATTTAATATTTTTGTAGTTCGAGCATAGAAAACTTGTTAAACCTGGTAAATATGTTTTAAGCATTATTAAAGTCTTCTAGACATGACCCTACGGTCATCTTTACACTGATATTACCCAATATAGCAGACATAATAAGAGAAAGTAAGACATTTTAGACATAAGACAAAATATAGTCTGGCAACATTGACCGTGCTTCTTGAGGTGGTTATTGTCTCATCAATGTAACATTACTGACACCTAGTGACCAGCGTAGAATACTGTTTGTGGATAAAGAGACACAATGCACTTTTAGTAGCTTTATTAACGAGCAGAGAACACATACAGTATGCAGGAAACGTTCAAACAGCAGCTGCTGTCGGCCACAACTCACACCAATCACTCGCATTTGAACACACTGCTAAACACAGACGCTTCGTATAACATAAAAACCCTATAACATAAAGGTTCTCGGAACGGATTATTTACGTTGTAGGAGCGTCTACTGTACTGTATAAGGCATTCAGAAGACGCACTCACAGACCTGAACTCCATTACAGAAATGTGCATTTTCTACACTTTCGTTTGTGAAACTATTATTTCATGATTAAATTGGAAAATGTGCCCATCGCTGAAACCTTTTCAATGTGTTGCCTCGATTTCGGCTGCATTGTCTTTTACATAATCATTTTCATTTCTTGTATATCTGTAATGTTTGATAGCAAATGCAAACTCAATGTGTGCGGTTAATGGATGCTACGCAGCTATTTTGACTGACATACAGTACGTACATACATACATACATACATACATACTTTACATGTGCACAACTACTGTGGAATCATGTGTACTTAATCTTTTCCATATTTAATGAAAAATGAAAATGACCAAGAGCTACTAATTTTTGTAACTTTTCATAGCTTATTTCAACCCAAACAAACCAAATATGCTTGTTTTACCAGAACATTAACAAAATACTGGTATCCACAACTCACATTTTGTATTTCTTTCTCGTGTTCTCACAATATTAACTGAAAACCTGAATGAAAAGCAGGCTTGCGGGGGACCTGGTGCCCGCCGGCAACGTGTTGGTGTCCCCTGGTGTAGAGTATAGTGGTTTCAAAGTTTCCCAGTTTTATATCTGTTTTATAGTCAGAGGTAGACCATTTTAACATGCAGCTTGCATGCTGAGAATGTACAGTGTACAATGTACATAAATAAACATAAATATATAAAATATATATTATAAATGATTATATTATTATAAAAGTAGCTCGCAATCTGAACGCGTGAGCACCCCTGGAGCATGCCATGATAACTTGCCCAGGTGTGTGACTCACTCACTGAAGCACAATTATGCCTAGGAAATTTATGCGGGATCATTCCTCCCACACACGCCTAAGAAAGTCTTCCGCTCACGAACCACTCCCTCCACCCCCCACGCCACATCCCACCAACCTGCATTTAAGTACAGAGCGTCCATTAACACTGCAGGCAATCTATCATGCACAGGAGCTCTGCAACAATAATGCATGCTGCTTTCACACACCTACTCTGAATAAATGGCATAGCTAAAGCATGACTATTTCTGTATGTTGCCCAGCCTGGACCAGACAGAAGCAGTAGCTGTGGTATGATTTGTTGTGTTCGAACAATTCAGAGTCCCACCAAATTGTGTGCGGAAATTGTGCCTCTAAACTCGCAGTTCAGCGAGCAAGCAATATTCAAGTCGGGATATTCAGTCCTGCCAGGATTTCCCGGGCTTTTCTTGCGATGGGTGTGGCCGAAAATGCTCACAAAGTTGCAATGTTTTGAAGCTTATCATCTTATAATTTTATAAATTTCTTATCAATTTTAAGCAATATGTGTAACTTTAACCCCAAAAAAGCACAGGATTTCAACAAATCATTTCTAGTATTCTGCCTTGAAAAGATGTAGTAATAAAAAAGGCATTTTTGTGATGCATATGTATTACTCTTTTGAACGCATATTGTTTTGAGATGATTGATGATTGGTCAGAATGTGCTGGGATAAATTTATTTTTATTTTTATTTTTTCAATGAATTGGGTTGAAATCAGCTTTTTAAAATGCATGTAAACAGCTGAATAAGACTGTTCAACTTTTTAAAGGTGGGATTAACGTAGGTAGATTATGGGATTGTAAAAATGTTCCCTCTTGCATGTGCGATCAGAGCGAGCCTTCTTTGCATTCACGAGTCTCCGTGGAGGATCACGGTGTCGCCGTTAACAACATTAAATTAACGAGAGATGATGAAGGCAGTGGGAGGGGGACTGGTTATAACAGGGGTGTCCAAAGTGCGGCCCGTGGCAGTTTTTTTACTGGCTCACAGGCACATTCCAAAAATTTTATTTAACAAGACAACTGTAAAAATACAACAGCAGCAGAAATGGGAAAAAGAGAATAAAGCTGTAATCTAACGACAAAAAGTTGTAATTTTTATGAGAATAACGTAATATTTTGAGAAAAAAATAAAAATTTTAGTAGCATAGAATTGAAATGTTAAAGAAATTAGTGTCATGTCCAGTGTTTGTCGCTCTGCTGCCCCCTGTCTGCTATCTGTTTTAGTGCACGCTGTCCTGCAGAAGGCGGAGCTGATTACTCACACCTGTGTGGCCAATTACCTGCACCTTCATTAGCTGCTGCAAGGCAGCAATCTCCTGCTGCAGCCGTACCCGCTCTCCTGGTGACTCCTAACTGCTCTAGTTTTGTGTATTGATGTTATTATGGATGTTATTGACTACTGCGTGCTATCGCGCAGTTATTCCAGCCTCTCGCTATGGCTAGCTCTGCTACCTTTTTTCAGCAGCTCCCTCGTTTTCACTACTGTGTTTTTTCTCCCTGCCGGCAGTGTTTTTGGTTGCATCTTTTCTGGCTTTACGCCCTGAGACTTTTTACCATTTTTGTGCACCCTTGTTTGGCTTGTAGCCACCTCTTTTTGTCTTAAAACATTTTTTTGTTACAACGCTCGTGCTTCTTTCTCTGCATCTAGGGATCTAAAACCCGGCCTTGGCCAAAGGTGGCAATTAGACATTATTTTATTAAAGTCATAATATTATGAGAAACAAACAAAACAAAATAAAGTTGTCATTTTTGGAAAATTTGGTTGGGGAAAATTTATAAAATAGCAATAAAGTCAAATTATTATGAGAATAAAGTCATAATATGAGAAGAAAATTTCCAAGAAGAAAGTTGCAATAGTTGGGGAAAAAAAACAAAAAACTGCAGAAATGGAAAAAAAAGTTGCAATTTTATGACAATAAACTCGTCATATTAGGAGGGAAAAAAAAATTCATTTTAGTAGCATAGTGTTGAAATTATTGAATTAAAAAAAAACGTTTTTGTTAAAGTCGTAATATTATGAGAACCACACAAAACAAAATCAATATAAATCAATATAATATAGAAACAAGTCCAAATATTTCGGGAATAAAGTCATAATATGAGAAGAAAATTTGCAAAAATTATTTGAGAGGAAAGTTGAAATATGTGAAACATTTTAAAAAACAGCAAAAGTGGGGGAAAAAAGCAAAGAGTGAAGTTCATACTAACAGGCTTTTTCACTTATAACACAAAGCTGAGATGCTGTTTTTTCTTGAAATATACATAACTTCGTAGTATGCAGTAACTACATGTGTTGCTTTACAAAATATCAAAATGGTCCTTGCATCCTTTCATTTTTCACTATGTGGTTCTCTCTGGAAAAAGTTTGGACACTCCTGGTTTACAACGACAAGGAGTATGTTCCCGAGATTTGCAAAATCAGAATTGTTGGAGGATGCAGTCCCTTTGGTGACCATTTTACAACTAAACTAAACAAGATTTTTTTTTTTTTTGGAGTTCGGATGAGGAAATGCCAGCAACATGTAAAATCATGATGAATCTGAGCAGAATAAGTTCAGAGCAAATCTCTGACTCAGATCGTAATTGATGGTTTGGTACAATCCAAAAAAAGAGACTGCGTTCTCCGACAAAACAGCAGCGGCTCTCTTTGCCAGATCCGCTCTCAATTCACCGCAGATGCAAATCACATGGTAGCAATACAGCTGCCAGTCATCAAGTCAGTAGCCGTGATGGCTCTGTGGCATCACAACATCCATGGTGCTTTGCAATAATCAGGAATGTATCCAAGGAATGCATACATGATGGTGCACAGAGGGCTGATGAACACTCCCTCCGTGTAATAAACAAGCAGAGGGTCTTAAAGCTACTTAGAAAGGTACACAACTGCTAAGCCACTTTGGACTCTTTCCAGTCCAAACAAGGACATTGTAGCAACACGTCCTCATTGCTGATTAGCGTTACACACCGCTGGTATCCGCACTACAACGGGCACCAATAAGTCTTGCACAGTGGTTGCCAAACTTTCACGTACCCCTTCAGGCATCTTACTGGAAGTCATGTACCCCCTACTCCTGCACACTTAAAAAACAAACCACACAATGAAACATCTTTGATATATTATTAAAAATATTATGACATAATATACAAAAAATAAAAAATAAAAAAAATGGCCGCATGGTCGTCTAGTGGTTAGCATGTTGGCCACACAGTCACAGTGTGGAGATCGGGAAGACCTGGGTTCGATTCTCCCATGGGGCATTTCTGTGTGGAGTTTGCATGTTCTTCCCGTGCGTGCGTGGGTTTTCTCCGGGTACTCCGGTTTCCTCCCACATTCCAAAAAAAAAAAAACATGCATGTTAGGTTAATTGGAGACCCTAAATTGTCCATAGGTATGAATGTGAGTGGTAATGGTTGTTTGTCTATATGTGCCCTGCCATTGGCTGGCGACCAGTCCAGGGTGTACCCCGCCTCTCGCCCTAAGTCAGCTGAGATAGGCTCCAGCATGCCCCCGCGACCCTAGTGAAGAGAAGCGGTATAGAAAATGGATGGATTAAAAAAAAAAAAGTGTCTTATATTTCAACAGCACACATGGGCTCCTAATTTAAAACAGAGGTTTTAGATTTGTCTTCTGTTTGGTGAATGCATTTACATTGTGAGTGATTATTATTATTATTATTAATTAGGTATTACATTATATTAAGTGGTGACAAGCTGTAGTAAGATGCGGTGAACTGTGATCTTTATGCTCAACAACGTGGTACGTAATAATTGTAATGAAAACAAAGGCACATAATGTGCAGAAATCAATAAGGACATGAATTCAATACGAGGCTTATTGCTGATCCAAATGGACATATCAGTGTATAGCATGAGATTATGCATCAAACAACAATGCACAGCAGCACACAGCTGACATTAACGCTCATTTTTTCATCTAACGCACACACACAACAATGAACTTCATGCTGTCACTTTTCTTCTGCTCTGTACTTAGCTACCTCCTGCGCTGTGGCTGCTCACATGAGGCGTAATATTAGCAGGCTACATTTGCAAAATACAAGGAAGAAGAGTCTTGAACTTGTTTTGTTATGCTTGTCTCGATGTATTATTTATTATACTGACTATTGTATTTATTGTGAAAAAATCTTATTACATCATATTGTTACATTACCTTATCATTCTTCTATGTATAAAAAAATCACATATGCAATACAGGAAGTGACCAAATGTACTGCATAAGATGTGGAACGGACGGGGGGTAGGATTAAATAAGTTTTGCTTCTCCCTACTCCTTTTGGACATGTGGAACTGTGAATTGAATTATGTGATGTATTCCTTTATAAATTGTGTGCATGTTCAAATCAAATTAAACCATTCCCATACTGCTTCTTTTTAAGCCTTTCTCCCTGGTTCTTTGGACCACCTTGTTATCAGATAAGTCGTCAATATCTTACACATTATTGGCTGAAATTAAGCATTTTCAAGCATAAAAATGTTCTGGTGGCCTCATGGTTAGCATGCTGAAGATCTTGGTTCGAATCCCCGTTGGACATCTCTGTGTGGAGTCTGCATGTGCTCTCCATACGTAGGTTTTCCTCCACGTACTCCGGTTTCCTCCCACATTCCAAAAATATGCATGCTAGGTTAATTGGCCACTCTAAATTGTCCATATGTGAGTGTCTATATGTTGTTTGTCTATATGCGGCTGGCGACCAGTCCATGGTGCACCCTGCCTCTCGGCCAAAGTCAGCTGGGATAGGCTCCAACAATACAAATACAAGACATTGATGAACTGTACCGTACTGGCCACTTGTAATACATACCAGTCTTGGTCGCCGACGACAGGCTTCTATTATTTTATAATTATTTCTCTCCCAACAGGCACAATAATAATAACAATAATAATAATAGTCATCATATTCGTAATAATAACTCAGGCTACTGTTGTGGCCGTACTCCAGCTAACTCTGAATCCCCAATGTCACTTTCTGTCCACACGTTCGGAAGACATTTATTGAAACACACACGACCACAAGTCATATGTCTTAAATGGCTTATTTTCTGTGATTATATTTACTATATCAGGTAATATATGTGTAAAGGTGACTATAGGCTGTTATTCCATGTCTAGAGGGTTCTAATAATGGTACAAATCATATTCACAATGTCATAAACAGGTTTTCTATGCTCTAACTACGAAAATATTCAGTTTATTAATATTGGATCCTACTTCCCGGAACAAATTAACCACAATAAACGAGGGATTACTGTGTAGCAATTGCCTGTGCCTCTTGAGAAAGTGAAACTTAAGCTTGTGTGGCTGGAAAGTGAAAGTAAAGTTTGTGTGTGGGAGACTGAGACTGTGCTGATAGTGTTTGTTTACTGTCTTACCCTCTCAGTACTTTTAAATGGGTCATCTGTGAGCGTTGTTCAACTCAAGTTGTGCTATGTGAGTGCATGTGGCAAGAAGGCCTATTAGAAGCTATTAGAATCAAAATCCACTGACCTAATAGACTGTAAAGGTGTAATAATAATATCCAACAGGAGTAATTAACTTCTTTTTTCACTTGTATGTCATTTAAGAATGTTAAAAGTGACTCTGAACATTGCCTCTCGACTTAATAAAAGGTTAAATGTTGGTCAAAAAGTTGTCACACCCCAAGCTACCATCCAAAATAAGTAGTATTCTTAGTACTTACTGTTTCCAAGATTAATTGTGCCTCCTGCTTCCTGATAAGCTTGTAAGGAAGTTAGAAATAAAGCTTGAAGGCCTTTTTTGTGACATCAGTTTGGTGAATAAGCAGCCCATTTGTAGCACACATTCAAATGGAGAGCTTGCTGCTGTCAGAGCTTGCACTGACGCCAGGCTAGAACTTAAATGAACGCACCATCAACTACCCCCCCATGTGAACATTTTAAGTATCAGCAGAATGTTTTGCAGCCAATTTTGAGCGCATCTGGCACACTCTAGAACATTTTATCTGTTCGCCCACAACATCAACAAACTTTTTGTAACTTTGTGGATTTGTGCAACTCATTACGCTAAAACCAAAAAAAAAGCAACAGGAAAGAATCTTTACAAATGAACAATATTTCTGGAGTATCGGGTCAGTTGTAACTATCTAATGTAGTTTTTCAACACACCATGCACACTCCCACATTTAGAAGTCATCATTTCAAAGACACGTCGCATAATGTACATAAAGTGTTCAGTGGAATTGTTTCAGTTGCTATGTTCCCTGAAGGCAACGTGATAGGGGAAAGTCCATTTGCGGCCTGCGGCTGTTTTTTATTGGCCTGCAGCACATTCTAAAAATATAATTTAACAAGAAAACTCAAAAAACAAAACGAAAAAAACCCTAAAAAATGGAAAAAATCAGCAATTGCACAAGAATATAGACAACATATTTCAAGAAAAACGTAATCTAACAAGAAAAAGTTGTAATTTTACAAGAATAACATCTTATGAGGAAAAATGTCATTTTAGTTATTAATGGTATTAGTTTAATTTTATTTGAAGTTACAATGAAGCACATCACATAGGCCAATTTGCAGTTCCGCATGTCCAAAAGGAGTAGGAAGAAGCAAACCTCCCTCCCCCCATCCGTTCCGCATCTATTGCAGTACATTTATTCACTTCCTGTATCTAATGTGACGAAAAAGTGATAAGTAATGTATCAATCCGGTAACATAAACGTCAGGATGTTTCCACAATCACAATGAATAATAACCATACATAATAATCAGTATAATAATAAATACAAGTAGATATAACAGAACAAGTTCAAGACTCTTCTTTCTTGTATTTTGCAAACATCATCTGCTTGTGTTGTTTCTTGAAATCGCTGATCTTAGCGCTTTGTTTGAGTTCCTTGCTCAATCCGTTCCATAATTTGATTCCACATACTGAAATGCTGTGGGTTTTTAGCCTTGTTCTCCCGAATAAGTTTTGTTTTTCCCCTGAGATCATCTTTCTTGTAGGAAAGCTTTGTATGACATTTTTGGGTAACGGGTTATCTGTTATATGTCTGCTTTGTGCAGAATTTTAGCTGTTTGAAAATGTACTAAATCAGAGAATTTCAATATTTGTGATTTTAGGAATAAAAGATTAATGAAAAATGACCGACATGTTTTTTTTTTGTTGTTTTTGTTGTAATATTATGAGAGACAAACAAAACACCAAATAAAGTTGGAATTTTTGGAAAATTGCGGAAAAAAGTTGTGACAAGAATAAAGTCTAAATAGTTAGTGAAAAAATAAATAAATAATTAAATTTACAAGAATAATGCTGAAATAGTTTGACAATTTGTATTAAAAAAACCCAGCAGAAATGGAAAAAAGCTGTAATTTTTTTAGACTAAAGTTCAAATATTAAAAGAAAAAAGTTGTATTCTGATATTCTGACTAGAGAAGAAGTCACAATTTGACGAGAATAAGCTCGTAATATGAGGAAAAAATGCCATTTTAGTTGAAATATATATTTTTTAATTGTGTTTTTTTATTTAAGTCGCCATATTTGGAAAAAACCAAAACTAAAAGTTGTAATTCCTGAAATTTTAGGTTAGCAAAAAAGTTATAGTATTATGGGAATAAAGTGCAAATATTGTGAGAATAAAGTCAGAATATTATGCAAAGATTATTGATTGATTGATTAAAGTTTAACGACACGATCAACACAAAGTGTCATGTAAGTGTCTGGACCTTAATATGTGAAGTTATCAATGACAAAACCTGTTTCTCGGGAGTGTAATCTATCAATTTAATTTGGGGGTAGAGCTTGTAAGATAGAAACTGATCTACTTTACCGGGAAAAATTCCCTACTCTTTTCGAACAGAGAAGTAGGTTCTTTAACGTGCAAATGGTGTGGCTTTTCTTTATACGGGACGGCGGCTTAAAGTCTCCTCTGTAAGACTAGATACTGAATAAAATGGCCTGCCAAAGGGCCTGTTTCCATTATCTAAAACCTAATAAAAATATTTATTTCTTTAAGAAAGTCTATGATGCATGATCGCCGAACTTCGCTGAACAAGGTTTTCAGATCAGGAACATTTTAAAAATTGACACGGATGTGGGCAAACTCAATGCATTCAACAAGTATGTAAAGATTAAGAAAAAGGTTTAAATATTTGGAATTCTTTTCTTTTTTTTTAATCCAGCAAAAATGAGGAAATAAAGAGCAAAGAGTGAAGTTGATTTCACTTACTGTACATCATAGAGGTGAGATGTAATTTTTCTTGAAATAACTTTTTAGCATATGCTTTACAAAATGTCAAAGTGTCCCTTGCATTATTTCATTTTTCAGTATGTGGTCCTTGCTGGAAAAGGTTTGGACACCCCTGAGCTATCATGATTCCACAATTCCCTATTTTTTTGTGCAAAAAAAAAAATATTTTATATATATATATATATATATATATATTTATTTATTTTATATTTCATTACTATTATGTACATTTTTTATCTTTCAAAAGATATATTTATATTATATTTCTATATATATTATATTATATATATTTATATTATATTAAGGAAACCATAATAAAACAAAATTTTAAAATACCAATTTTGTTGCAAAATATATTTCTTCTGTCAGTTTTGACAGAACCTTTGTACCGCATGAAGCTTTTTATTTTTGTCAAATGACATTTAAAATGAATTATACAGTAGTATAGTAGTAGTATATTCAAATTTCTGCTTAGTACCGTGACCTTGGAATTTCAATGTAAGTTTGTTGGTAAAACAATCACAAATGAAAATGAAAATAATCCAATATGTAATAATCCCATGAGGTGATCATACATTTATGATTTCCCAGTTACAGGCGATCCTCTGAAGGCAACCATAACTCTGATGTGGCCCACGGTGAAAACGAATCTGATGCCCCTACACTGATATACTTTTCAAAATTCAACATAAAAACTTGAATTTTCAATTTAAAATTGTATTTTTGAAAGCACAAAGCTTTTGGCCCAAATATATTTGTCCATAAAGCAACCCCCATTAGTGTAGCAATAGCCATGTTTTTATGCAGGCATCAAGTGTATACATTCAAATGACTGATACTACGAATCATGGCTAGCATAAAACGTCAATGAAAGACCGCTTCTCATCACATAACCTTCCTCTTGTATCGATAAACAAAACTCCAAAAGTGTATTATTTACTTGGAAGGTCGCAGCATTGAGCTCATTGTACAACTAAAACCAACAATGATACTTCCAGCCTGGAGGTGAATGAAATGATGCGTCTCTGCCCCATCGATCAGCAGCTCAATTGACATCCTTTCACGTTAAGGGAGAACTAATTAAGAGGACATACCTCATTACGCCTCATTAAAATAAAGATCAGGATGACACCCAGCACATTCCCGATGTTCTCAACGTTTCCCGATGGCAAGAGTGGCAGTCCTTCTCAGCGACTCTTTCTCAATGCTGTGTTCGGATCATAAATCAGCATCAGCCTGCAGAATTTTGTGTCATTAAACATTATTTACGGCAGACGTGCTGTTTGTTTGCATAAAATTGGGCCTAATAGGACAATATGTCTTTCAGAGTCCTTAACAAAGTCCACTATTCAAACCAAGTAGAATCTCTATCAAGATTCAAGATTCAAGATTCAAGATTCAAGAGAGTTTTATTGTCATGTGCATAGTAATACAGCAGTTATACTATGCAATGAAAATCTTATTCTGTTCATTCTCCCAAGAAAAGAAAGAAAACAAATGAAAGAATAGGAACATAAGAAACATAGACACATAAACATATATACCAATAAATTAAGCAACAACAACAGAAGAGACATTAATACAAATAAATAATACAAATAAATAAATAAAGTGCTATGAGTGTGTGTGTGTGTTGCGTGCGGCGTGTGCGAGTGCTTCGTTGAGGAGCCTGATGGCCTGTGGGTAAAAGCTGTTTGCCAGCCTTGTGGTCCTGGACTTCAAACTCCTGTAGCGTCTGCCTGACGGTAGGAGTGTGAATAATGAGTGTTGTGGATGTGTACTGTCCTTGATGAGGTTGTGTGTTCTTCGTAGGACTCTAGATTTATAAATGTCTTGCAGTGAGGGGAGGGCTGCCCCAACAATGTTCTGTGAGGTCTTGATCACCCGCTGGAGTGCCTTCCTATCACGTGTTGTACAGTTACCGTACCAAACAGTAATGGAGGCGGTAAGGACACTTTCGATAGTGCATCTGTAGAAGCAACTCAGGATTGTGGTGGACATGCCAAATTTCCTCAGTCTTCTCAGGAAGTACAGTCTCCTTTGGGACTTCTTCAGAATTTGTTGGGTGTTGTGAGACCAGGTGAGGTCCTCGCTGATGTGTGTGCCAAGGAACTTGAAGGTTTTCACCCTCTCCACCTCAGTCTCATCAATAAACAGGGGTCTATGCGGCTCCTTTTCCCTTGTTCTTGGGTCGATGATCATCTCTTTAGTCTTATCTGTATTGAGAAGGAGATTGTTATCACGACACCAAGCTATGAGGTCCGCCACCTCTCTTCTGTATGATGTTTCAACACCACCAGTGATCAGTCCGATGACTGTTGTGTCATCTGCAAATTTAATGATGCTGGTGTTGTTCTGGGAGGGCACGCAATCGTAGGTGAAGAGCGTGTAGAGGAGCGGACTCAGCACACACCCCTGTGGGGTCCCAGTGCTCACAATTCTTGAGCTGGATGTGCGATTGTGGACTCTGACTGACTGGGGCCTGCCTGTTAGAAAGTTAAACACCCAGTTACAGAGGGAGGGTGACAGGCCAAGTGTGAGGAGCTTATTTGTGAGTTTGTGGGGGCTGACTGTATTAAAAGCAGAGCTATAGTCTATAAATAGCATTCTGACGTATGTGTCCTGGCCCTGTAGGTGAGAAAGGGCTGTGTGGATGGCAGTGTTGACTGCATCATCCGTGGACCGGTTCTGGCGATATGCAAACTGTAGATGGTCCACAGTTGCCGCCGGGATGCTCTTTTTGATGTGGGTCATGACTATTCTTTCAAAGCACTTCATAACAATAGGAGTGAGTGCTATAGGGCGATAGTCATTCAAGCAGGTCACGTTGCTCTTCTTGGGTACGGGCACTATGGTGGTGGACTTAAAGCAGGTCGGTACAGATGCTTGTGCAAGCGACAGGTTAAATATGTCAGCAAGCACATCAGCTAGCTCTGATGAGCAAACCCGAAGTGCACGTCCTGAGATGTTGTCTGGCCCTGCTGCTTTTCGTGGGTTTGTTTTGTTTAGAACCCTGCGCACATCAGCTGATGTCACCATGAGAGGTGAGTCCTGTGTGCTCCCCAGGTTCAGCCACCCTCTCTGCTCATCAGGAGTTTGGGTGTCAAAGCGGGCATAGAACTCATTCAACTCATCAGGAAGTGTGGTTTGGCTGGACGTGGCTACGCTACTCTGCTGTCGATAGTCTGTGATGTGCTGGAGCCCCGCCCACATGCGCCGAGGGTCTGAGGTGGAATAGTAGCCCTCCAGCTTCTGTCTGTACTGTCTTTTGGCCTCCCGTATGGACCTCCTCAGGTCATGTCTGGCCTTTTTGTAGTCCTCAGCGGTGCCCATGACAAATGCAGTCGAACGAGCACGTAGCTTAGCCCTTACATCACAGTTCATCCACTGTTTTTGGTTAGGGTATTTTCTGTAATACTTGGTGGTGGTAACAGTCTCTATACATGTGCTAATGTAGCCAGTAACAGCAGAAGCATATTCATCCAAATCAACAGTACAATCTTCCCTCCCCGCTGCAGTTTTAAACACATCCCAGTTTGTGCAGCCAAAGCAGTCCTGAAGTACTTGATCAGTTTCTTCATTCCACACTTTAACTGCTGTACGTACAGGGGGAGCTTTTTTAAGAAGTTGTCTGTATGTTGGATAAAGGAATATAGAGATGTGGTCAGCCTTTCCAAAGTGGGGTCTTGGAACAGCCTTCAAAGCACCTTTCATGTTGCAGTAGACTTGGTCCAGGATGTTATTTTCCCTTGTGGGAAAGCTCACATGCTGGTAATATTTGGGGAGGACAGTCCTGAGGTTACAGTGGTTGAAATCGCCAGATATAATGAATACAGCGGCTATCAGACAAGAATCAGAATCAGACAAGCCTCCCTACAATTCCAAGTGCAAGTGTTAAATTTAGCTCCAGAAAGGTGCCTCCTGCCCATGTTTCCCGATTAAGGAATTTGTGGAAATCATGTTTGGCAAAGAAGCATTAGTTAAGAAAGAAGATGAACAAGGTTAATGTGTCTTATTGTTTAATTACTCAATGTTGTTGCTATTATTAGTCAGTCGCAGTCAGTCACATCATAGCATTTATGATATTGCGGTTGGTATTTGTTTATCACAGTGGCTTATTTCTATCATACCTCTTCCTAAGGGACAGGAATTTTTTGTCATAGTCAGGAAGAGCTACTGCCATTGGGACGTGCAATGTGCCAGTCCTGTCTCTTATTGAGCCGTACAAAAGGTCTGCCTGAAAGTATCTTGTGCATCATCTGTTTAAGTGGAACATACACTTAGATGTTTCATTTGTTGTCATATTTGGAGGTGTTCCAAACCGCCGTGCAAATTGCTAATGCTAATCGCCAGCACCCGTATGGAGCATCCAAAATAAATTAGCAGCGAGCTAGTGCATTTGTTTACATACATTTTGCTTACGTTGAATGTCGCAGAGAAATTATTTGTATCTTATCTAAGTCATGATGGGTGCTTCAAAGTAAAAGCTTTGAGATGGAACCCCCGACACCTCGCCTGTGCCCCACTATTTAAGAAGCATGACTTTATCAGATGGTAAAACAAATCTGCAAAAACTAATTAGACAGCCATTACTCATGGCAACAGTAACCTTTCGTCTCTCTGCCCTTGGAATTTCGCGGCTTTACTCTGTTTTTCATGGTTGAATACAGCCTATTTTTTTTTTAAATGCATATTTAAACAAATTCTAACTCTTTTGGCCTAAATTAAGCATTTTCAAGCATAAAAATGGATAAATTAACTAAATTATCCAAAATACTAATATACAGTCCCCTGTTTTTAGTGGTTAATGGCTTCCAGACCCGACCAAGATCAACTCATTTCCACGATCTAGGATTCAATGTTAATAGATGGAATATTATGGAATATTTTTGGAGTCAGAGCATTGAAAACCTGTTTATGACTTTCTAAATACGGGTTTTAACATTAATAGAACACTGTAGACATGAAATAGCATGCCTATAGTCACCTTTACACTCCTACTACAACTTTTTTTACGATCATGTCGGACATGTCATGGCTGACTTCATGCGGTGTTAAGGTAATGTAATGTAATGTAATTAGGGGTGCTCCAATCAGGGTTCTATTCTGCCCATTCTGATACCGATCATCCATGAGTGAGATCGGCCGATACTGACACAGATTCCCATCACCTGGGATAGTATCACCATCATAAGGCTGGACACACTACGTGTTTATGTTCAATAAACAACCACAGAAAAATAGTGTTTTGAGGACATAATTAGCATAATTACAACAAGCGAGCAAAATTGTTCAGTGACGCTTGAAAAAGTTAGTACGTACCCGATGAATGTAATATCCACTTGTAGCTTTCCCGTGGGACAAAAAAAGAGCTCTGAACTAACCGTATTGCTTGTTTGTTTTAAAAACAAAATGTCACCGTGGTAAAAAAAGTCACATTTGGAGTCCAAAAGACACGAGGCTAGGTGGATAACTCTTGTTAGCGAGCTAGCTAGCTGCCGCCAGTGACACCTTGGCAAAGCGTGTAAACAAAGATGCAAGAAAAGTCAGATGGCAATAGGTTTGATAAGGGTGTGATCAAACACGCTGGCATCGATTGGCGTAGCCTGTGTTGAGATGAAGCCATTGACATTTTACGGACTAGTTTTGATTGTCGCTGCAATACGGGAGAGAGCGCATCGCGTTGTCTGTTCAATACGGGTGTTGGCAACCCCAAGTGACACAGCACACATGTTGGGTTTGCTGCCGCACACGACTATAGCTTTTGTGAGCGGCTTTGAAAGGCATTTATCGCCATATGTATTTTTCACAGAAATCGGCCGATATTGATCGGTGGCCGATCGACCAAAGCATCCCTAAAGGTAACGTCTCTATGTTTTGTGTCATTACTGCCGCCTGGTGACCAGAAAACTACATATCACTTGTATTTCAATGTTTTGACTAATAATAGACCAATAATAGACCACCTTGGACTTTAGAGGTTCCCCAGTGGATCAATATTTAAATCTGCACGTTTTACAACTGAAGTAATGATTAATATCTGTATTCAGGCAGACTCTTGGTTTGGGCCAAGCACAATTGATTGCCAATAATCATCCCTTTTTTTTGTCAAGCTACAAACGTGCCGCATTACTCCTGCCACCCAAATAAAAAAAGGATTATTCATGTCCTGACCTACAGGAGCGTTCCTGTCGTCGGGAGTCCTCCTGGCAAGAGCAAAATGCCACATATCTTTTTCATCTCGCTGCGTTTGGAGTTTTTTATCTGGCTAATACGAGTCCCCCAAACACTCATCAGGATGATGCCATGTAAGGGCCTTCCAAAAACATTACTAAAAATAAGGTTTTGGGATAAGTCTACAGCATGGGCCCCCGTGGCAAGGTCCCGTGCTCGACTGAGCCATCCGTCCACAGTCCCTCTGTGGACATTGTCACTACACATGGACATCATCCGCTCCCCTCCTTGGCTCCCGGCAGAGGGCGTCTCTTATTTGCAAAGTAAATAGAAGTCCTTTCGGGGGCACTTGCACTCACACTCGATCCCGTCATTCTTTTCGAGAGGACGCTCTTCCAGTGTGTGCCATTTGTTGTGCTGCGTGTAGCTCAAACACAGCAGGCGGGGGACTAAAAGAGCTCAACAGTTATTGTAAAATTGACAAAAGATGCGCCACACAAAGTCCGGCTAAGAATCTGAAGGCGAGCGGGCAGACTGGAGCTCTGGTGACATGCAGCAAATGTGCAAATAAGAAAACACGGTAATCTATAAATCATAACTGTGTGCTAGATGTCCGGCCATTGCATTACAGTGTCTATTCAAAGAGTATTTAAAGTCCATCGTCCACCTCATCGCTCAGTCAACACAACCTTAATGTGACCCCAGAATTAACCACCCAGCGGCGCTTGGATGTGGCCCAGCCCCCCTTGGCTTGCACTATAATAATCTATAATTATCTCTCAAACCTTGAAAGAGGTTGTTCCGCTCTCTTGTGTGCAAAATGCTGCCTGAAGTGCCATGAGAGTCTGTCAGCAGCCATCGAAGAAGTGCCGCCTGTCGACACAGCAGGAGGGGGAAGGCTTTCGTGCCCTGAGTGTGATTCTCCAACTGGATTTTAAAAAGAACATAATGCGGCTGCAATTAGGAATCTATGTTTATAAATACAGTGAATGGATGAGTGAATGTCCTTCACAGCTCTCTGCCGGAATCAACACAGAAATCATCTTGGGACACAATTCACACATGGATACATCCAGTACATTCATGTGAATTCATTCAATTCATTCATTCAATCACGACAAGGCTAATCACGTCTAAGGACCTTGCAAACATTTATGGGGAATAATGGCAAATGTTTGCAAGTATCAGAGGTCTCACATGAACACAAAGAAAATGTCTGGTTTACCCTATTTTCCTAAATGTAAGTGGCACTTTTTTTTTTTCATAGTTTGGCTATGCGACTTACATCAAAGTATATATAGAGTATAGTTTAATGTGCTGCTTTTAAGTAAAAGTGGGGTGGTGGTTGGTTTTTTGGTGAGACCAAGTGGATGCAATAATTCCCTGAATTGCGCTTGTGATGCAGTTAGGCACACACAATGAATGACACCTGATGGGATACTTTGTAATGCGCTGCTGCCTTGGAGACTATGTGTCTAAGTAATGTGCAACTATAATTATATGATATGTGGATTGAAGTGTTGCATTTTAGACAGTATAATTATTTAGTTAGAACACGAATTATATCTAGCTTGTAAACTGTAGCTGCTGCATCAGCCACCGACTAAACTAAATACACACGTAATCACAGTTAATTGGTTCCAGAGCCGACCGTGACCAGTAAATGTCCATGGAATGGGACCGTTTATGTATAAATGAAATATTTTTGTAGTTAGGGCAGAGAAAACCTGTTTATGACCTTCTAAATACAGTTTGTAAAAATATTGGAGCCCTCTAGACATAAAATAACACCCCTATAGTCACCTTTCCACTCACATTACCCAATATAGTAGACATAACAGTAAATGTCACGTATGAAAAGTGTCTTCAAGAACATTTAGTGGACAGGTAAGTTTTTATTGAAGTCATACACTTAAATGTATTTCAGCTGAGGTTTCTCTCCTTGTTGGTGTAAACATTGTCCCCTCCCTCTTACTTTGTCTTCTCCTGTGAATTTAATGACAGTGCGAATAGTCCAGTGTGAAATATATATATATATATATGATGTTGCTGTTAAAATTTAAGTGTACTGTTAGCACTGTGGCTCGCATAGCTATGATAGTCTTGCTAACATTTTTTGTTGTGTGTGATATACTGCTGATCAAAATTTTAAGACGAGTTGAAAAAAATAGCAAGAATTTACATTTTGCACTGTTGGATCTTAAGAAGGTTCTAAGTAGAGCTTCAAAATGTAAAACAAAGAAATGGGAGTGAGACAAAAAACATTTTGAGTAATCAATTTATCGCAAAACAAGCATTAAAGTAAAATAGGCTGTTCATCAGCTGATCAAAAGTTTAAAACCACAGCCTTTAAACACCGAACTCCTGGCAAAAATGTGGATTCAATGTCATTTTCTGTCATTCACAATGCCATGATCTCTTGGTGGCAAAGGCAAAAAAGCTTTCTCTCTTTGAACCCGGTCAGACTCTTGAGCTGAATGAGCAATGCCTTTTGCAGTGTGCCATTGCTACTGAGGTTGGACGGAGTAAGACAGCCATTGGAAACTTCTTCAAAGATCCTGAGGGTTATGGAACAAAAAACTCAAGTGATAGGCCCAAAACAATTTCCGCAGGACACGATAGGTTGTCCTTCAAGACACGGGAAGATCCTCGGCCCCAATGAAGGTTGTTACCGGTACAGAGTGCAGTCTAATAACCATCAGACGCCATCTACAAGGGAAGGGTTGAACAAAAAAGGTCTTCAAAGCCCTTGTCTCCTTCAATGTCACACAATTGACTGTTTGGAATTTGCACGAGAGCACCAAACATGGGACATTGAAAAGGTGGAAGAAAGTTTATTCTCTGATGAGAAAAAAAAAGTGTAACCTTGACGGTCCTGATGGCTTCCAACGACAAGGAGATCCCACCTGAGATGTTTTCAACATGGCACAATGGAGGGGGTGCCATCATGATCCGGGGTGCTTTTACCTTCAACGGAACAATGGAGCTTCAGGTTGTGCAGGGACGTCAAACAGCAGCCGGCTATGTGGAGATGTTGCAGGGGGCATCCCTCATGACCTCGTCTGTGTGGTAATGACTGGCTTTTTCAACAGGACAACAATGCAGTTCACAATGCCTGCCTGACAAAGGAATTCTTCCAGAGGAATAACATCACTCTTTTGGACCTCCCTGCGTGTTCCCCTGATCTAAATCCAATTGGGAACAGCCATCTTCACTACCTGGATCAACATTCCTACTAACCTCCTGGAAACACTGGCAACAAGCATGCCCAAACCCATTTTTCAGGTGATTAACAACAATGGTGCAGACTTTTTTTAACATTTTATTTCTATTTCAGGGGGGCTTGGGGTTTTTTGAGCTACGGTCTTCAACTTTTGATCAGCTGATGAACAACCCATTTCACTTTAATGGTTTATATTAAATTGCTTACAATTTTTTTTTTTTTTTTTGCATTTTGAAGCTCTTCTTAGAACCTCATTAAGATCTACTAGTGAAAAATGTAAATTCTTGCACCTTTTCAACCGGTGTTAAAATATGTATATGGCTTCTATTATATTGGACATGCATAGATCTGCATAGATAGTGTATATGTAAAAAGTGGATAAGAGTATGAAAATAAGCAAAATAGCACTGCTCGGAGCCAGGAACTTAGCCTGCATTATGGTTTCATTCATTTTGAACATGCATTACACTGAAGTACATCACATAGTACATATGTTTATGTTCTTATTCTTTTTCTTGTGTTTTCTTTCTTTTCTTAGGAGAATGAACAGAATAAGAATTTCATTGCATAGTATAGTGGTCTGTTTTACAATGCATACTGTATGACAATAAAACTCTTGAATCTTGAATAGTACGATTCACAGTTCCACATGTCCAAAAAGGAGTAGGAAGAAGCAAAGCTTATTTAATCCTACCCTCTGTTTCACATCGATTGCAATTTCTTCATTTTCTGTATTGCAGTGTACTATTTGCCAAAGGTAAATACACAGGAAAATGATAAACCAATATAATAATGTGGTCCAATGATAGTCAAGGCTAATAATTATGGTAAGGAAATGATATAACAGACTTAATGATGAAAATAAATGGATAATTAGCTCGTAGTTGACAGAAATATAGTTGGATAATGAGTACAGACAATGTACTCACCAGAAATGAAGAGGTGTAAGTGCAGGAGTGGTTAGACATAGCTTGTATGTACAGTGGTTCAGGACTTTTCTTCCTTGTACTTTGTATTTTTTATTTATTTATTTATTTTTTACCCCTGTCCTGTCCAGCCTTTAAAGCAGATAGAATTGTACATCTAAATGCCATCAAGTGCTCATCAGATTTACTCTGCCAGGGAGAAGTGTTTGACTTTGATGCTTGTTATTAAGCAAATTTGAAGCGACCGGACCGGAGCAGGAGGGGACAGAGAAGAAGAGAAAAGGAAACGGGGGGGGGGGGGTGCAGGGATGAGAGGGGGACAAAAAAAAAAAAGAGAGACAGAGACAAGGACAACAGCAGCAACAACAACAATTGTGACAACAAGAACAGAACAACAGAAACATACAGAACGACATCAGCAAATAAATGTCTGTGACAACTATAAAGACGAACAAGGACAAAGGACAAAGGACAAAACAATATTCCTTGTACTTTGTAATCAACAACTGCTTGTACTGTTTCTTGAAATGGCTCATTTCAATGTATCGTTTGAGTTTTTTTGGCATAAAAAAGGGATAGTTTGGATTTTTTGAGTTGTATGACAGTCCCATCAGCAATGTAGTGCATCAAACAGTGACTTACCCCCCACAAAAATTGGTCCCGTGAGCCCAGTCCTGGTCAGAGATCCGTGACAAGGAAGGTAGTTCCGCTTAGTTGCTGGGGCTTCTCAAAACGATATGCGTTCAAAAGAGTAAAACCGTTGCATCACAAAAATGCCTCCTCAAAAAAAAAAAAAATCACTGTCGCCTGTGCATTCTTGTGTATGTGATGAAGACGCTCGCATCTTCTTCCGCCACGGAGCGCTGCGGCTATCTTGATTACACGGGTGTCCCACAGCAGAAGATGCGAGTGTCTTCATCTCATACACAAGAATGCACAGGTGACAGTGCGCAGGGATTCGGCGGGAGAGACAAATATAACACCGGGCGACACAATGCTTTGAGGAGCCAAACTCTTTACTTGAACGGCCCCAGCAACTAAGCTGAACTACGTTCTTCGTCACAGATCTCCCACCAGAACCCGACTCACGGGACCAATTGTGGGCGTAGGTCACAGTTGATGTAGTACACTGCTGATGGGGATGTCATACAACTTCATGTAAAAAAAAAAATCAAAACTATCCCTTAAAGCTACAGACACACAAAACACCGTGTTCTGAGTCGTGCTTTCGAAAAACGCTTAAAATTCTGTAAATTCCAACATCAGAGGTTAAATTTTCAAGAACACACTTCCAATACACTATTGTGGGACCTCACACATATTCAAAATGAATAAAATTGAGGAAAAAAAATTGAATATGTGCCCTTTAAAATTCCAGCCTTCAAAAACATCTTTGAGAATGACTCTGAAGATGACAGTGGTCATAGGACTGATGTGTTGTATTTACCGCATTCATGCTGCCGTGATAAAAACATGAAAATAAATTGACTCTTGCATGCAAGCGTGTTTGAAAGAACGTCACTGGAAATGAAAAGCAAACGGAAAAAAGAAAAAACCATTTGAGCAGGAGCTGAATGAAGACAAATACCTTTGACAGCTGCTGTGATTTTATCTTTTACGACAAAAAAAAGCAAGCCTCTCTCGCACTGTGATCGAGGTTCTTCTAAGAGGGACGACTGGCCCAGTCAGTGACCAGGCATTGATGGAGGCATCCCAAACAGCTTTGGGGAGTGTCAGTTAAAGCTGATCATTATCATCTTTGAAATGGCAACATCTTGTAACGGATGGCGTTGGTGACAAAGTAGTGACAGGTTACACAGGCCTCTAGTCTTTCCATTTGGAATAAGCAAACAAATTAAGGAAACACCAAAAACGCCATAAGGTGGGTGCCAGTAAGTTATAAAGACAATTACGGGACTGAAAGGGGCACGGTGTAAAAAAAAAGGCTTCTATTACCTGGTTGGCTGTATTTATGATCAGTGACGAAGCGGAGGAGCAGTGGTCTGTGAGATTGTGCGTCCATGCATTGGATTGCACCAACAGGCTGGAGGTGTAAACCGTCGCCTGCTAAACAAGCGCACGATGGAGATTTAGATCATCACTTAAGCTTTCTGACATTAAAACGTTCCGCCTCGCATTGCTTGAGCCAATCGATGCGTGTTTTCACACGGGTTCGGAGGGCCGACAATCGCTGATCAATTTCATTGTGCTGACGCCCTGTCATCATCTCCACTCATTTGCCCGAGGAAGCGCAACAAACAACATAAGTGGATCTGAGGCGGCGTGTTTTATCTTCACACTTAAGGAGAAAATGCATACAAACGCAGTATAGGACCAACATAGCAGGATACTGTTGGTGTTACACACTGGAATCTCGAAGTTAAAATGATATTTTCTGGGGCGCTGGTTGATCTAAATATTTATATTCATACTGTTACACATGTATATAAAAAGAAGCAAAGCTGTGTTAATAATGCTATTTAATACTAATAATTGTCTTATGTTAACTTTGCCAACAAGTGAGGACACGTGGTGATGCTGACGACTTACTGCTTTGAAACAGAATGCGCCTGCTAACTTTGTCTGTCTGTTCTTCTCACCTTCTTTTAACACCTCTTCCAGAGGAAAGAAAAACTCGCTAAATGAATCCCTTGATGCCGACTAAACTGAGCTCTTGAGCTATGTCCTGCGATATCACGCGACGCCATGCATGACAGCAGCTCCTACTAAGTTTTGTGCAAGTTTAGAGGCAAATTTTGGTAGGATTCCGAATTGTACAACCTCAGGGGTGTTTGTTTGCACAGGTTCCACTGCGCTTTATTGCCTAATGCAGGGCTACGATATAATAATGAGTAGAGCTACAACAATTAATTGATTAGCCAATTAATTCACAACTATTTTGATATTCAATTAATCTTTTTTTTATTAAAAACATGTAAATATTGTCTAACTTCATATTGTTTTGGTCCATCTAGGGCAGGGGTGTCCAAACCTTTTCCACTTTTTACTTTTTGCTGACAAATGGAAAGATGCAAGAGCAACTTTGATATTTTGTAAAGCATGCTAAGAAGTTAAATATACTTGTATATATTTCAAGAAAAAACTGCATTTCAGGTTTGTGATGTATGTGAAAAAGCGTATTACCAGTATGAACTTCAGTCTTTGCTTTTTTTTTATTTTCAAATATTTCACTTTTGTTCTTAAATAATCATAAATATTCTTTGCATAATATGACTTTATTCCCCATATTTGTTTTTCACAATATTAAGAGTTAAAAAAAAATATTTATAAAATTAAGTTGGAGGAGGTACTACATGAACAAACTCCTCTCTAGTTGACTGAATGGTTTACATTATTTGGGTGATGTTTGGTGGGCTGCCTATCGAGGCCCTCAAACTTAATCTGTTTACCTGTACATTCAAAAAATAGATTCTCAAAACTATATAATTTAATTTTGCAAGCATTTTGGTTCAGCTCTCTCTCTCTCTCTCTCTCTTTCTTGTACAGTCTCGTCTTCGGTATCCCAAAATTGAGATATGGATTTAGTAACTTCACAAGGCCGGGGAACCTCACTCCATACACGTCACATTATTCTATACTCTAGTGCAATACCCTTTTTATTTGATTTGTTTTGTCATTTTTTCAGTTCAGAACAGTCCTGCACCAAAGCTTACCTTCCCGTTTACATCTTGATTTTTACAGCAGGCCACTCAGGCAGGAAAATACTAGCTGGTACGTTCAGTAAATATTCCAAACATATAGGACGTCATGTATTGCCCAACATTGACATACTGTGTGCATCAAATTGCGTGGTTGCTTGTTTGCTTCATGATCAATGAAATAAAGAAATCTGACAATCAGGGACCCGATAAAAACTGTCCCAACCCCAACAAACCATAATTATAGCAACTACACCGCATAATGCAAACAACTGACTGATCAAATTTTGCAAGGTCCACAAAATTCTGAACCAAAAACAATAACTGGATTTATGATGCCCATCCCTAAGGTCCACTGCATTCTCATCACCACCAGTTGCTGACTTGACGATTGGCGTAGTTAAAAATGCTATTATAAGCACTGGCCTGCCAAGTTGGGAAAAGCAAATGGGAAGAGGAGCTTCCTAATAAACGTGTCAGTGTTGTTTGAAAACAAAACGTCTCTCCCCGCTGCACGGAAGAAGCCAAGTAGCAATTGCATTTGAATCAGATTCACCTTCTACCTTGATTCAATCTTTTATCTGCGCAGAGGTGCAGCGATTAGAAAAAGACGGCTTTTATTTGGATTGGAGGCGACGCAGCGATAGCGCCGAGCCGCGGGCTAAGAAAAGTAAAGTCAAGCCAAGTTCAAAATTGATTAGAGGGATGAACATACGAGCGAGTTCTTTCTCACACTGTTTAAGTTCTACTCTGCTGCTCTTGTTTTTAATTGTGTCATTATTTGCAAAGGAAATGTCAGTCTGTACGGTAACAGTCGGATGTTCTTGTGCACATATACGTATGCAGGAAGGAAACAAATCACTTTCAAATGATCAAATTGCCTTATTAAATGAGCTAACACACCTGTGTTGATGATTTAGATTATGGCATGCTAAACAATGATTGCATGCAACGGGTAGAAAGGAGCTTTTTGGTTGGCGTCAAAAATGTGCAACATTATCTCATGTTTAAACTTTATACAGAGAATGAAGTTTTTGACTTGCGCTATTGTCAGTGGTAGATTTAAAACAATTAAAATTAATTAATTTTAATTAATAATAATTATTAAAGTTAATTATAATAATACATTATAATAACAATATAATTATTAAAATAAATTCTAAAATAATTAGAATTATAATAATTTTATTACAGCAATAATTAATTAATAACAAAATAAAAAAAATAATTACTTAATTTTACTAAACAATACCTTCACTTTATGTCCTGGGCTCCACGTCAGTGTGATTTTAAAAATGATGTACACATCATTGTACATCTAATAATTCACTATATTGTCGCTGCAGTACCCAGCATGCCTTGCGAGCACTTTGTAAATAACCGTTACTTATGTGTTTGTTGTTAGTGCGGAGTCGTTGTTGCCCACATTGAATGGTAGTTAACCTGTTTATCATTCATTCAGTTGTTTTTCCATTTAAAACCAACACAAAAAATAAAACAGATAATGTGCTTTTTTTAACAAAAGCAAAAAAAAAAATTGTTTTGTTTTTCGTGTTTTACATGTATTAAATAAGTCAAATATGAAGAATATGGATAATAAGAGCATAAAGTAATTTTTTTCTGGTATGGTGAGCTCACCTTGAAGTACAGTGTTCCAAATTATTATGCAAATGGATTTTTAGTATTAAACAAAATGTTTTTGTTTTTTAATTAAATCCATGATGGCATTGTGTCTAGGGGGTCTTTCAATTACTGATATCAATCTCGGACAACTGTCATGATTAGTCACACCATGTTCCTCACTGATGTGACAAAAAAGGAAATCAGTGATATTGTCAACAATTGTAAAGCAAAAACATCAACTGATTGTAATGGTCTCTCAATGGAAATGATGAAAAGGGTTATCAACGAGATCGTAGAACCGTTGACGTACGTCAGTAACTTAAACTCCACATTATTAAGCATGCCACAGATTTCAAGCAATATGGGAGAGTCTCTCTGCTGACAAAAATGTGTCAAATATTGTAATGCCTTGGACAAGGCATGAAAACATTCAATAATTCACAAAAACTTTCTTACAGTGGCTTGTGCTAATAAAAGGCATAATGAGAAAGGTTTTTGCCAGACAAATGTATCGAATCAAGAGAGCACTTGCTAAAACGCCATTACAAAGAAGCAAACAGGTATTTGAAGTTACTGGTGCCTCTGAAGTCCCATGAACCTCAAGGTGTGGGATCCTCCAGAGGCTTGCAGTCATGCATAAACCTACTATTTGGCCACCACTAACTAATACTCACAAGCAGAAACGGTTGCAGTGGGCCAACAAATGCATGAAGATTCATTTTCTGATGAGGACTGTGCAATCTGGATGGTCCGGATGGATGAAGTAGAGTACGGCCAGTATATCTCAACAAGGATGTAATGTCAGCAAGGACGTGGCTGAGTCATGTTTTGGATCGGAATCATTGGGAGAGAGCTGGTCGGTCCTTTATGGTCATTGAAGGTGTGAAAATGACCTCAGCAAAGTATGTAGAGTTTCTGACCGACCACTTCATTCCATGGAACAATATGAAGAACCGTACCTTCTGTAGCAAAATGACCTTCATGCATGACAATGCATCATCTCATGATGCAAAGAATAGTTACTTCTCTGTTATTGGCTGTTATGGGCGTAAAAAGGGAGAAACTCATGGTTTGGTCCCCTTTTTTACCCTGACCTCAACCCAATTGAGAACCTATGTAGAATCACCAGGGTGGGAGGCAGATCACAACAAAACAGCAGCTGTGAGAGGCTATTCTGACATCTTGCAAAGAAATTCAAGCAGAAATGCTCCAAAAACGGACAAGTTCAGTGTAAGAATTGTGAAGGTTATATTAAATAAGGGATCGTATGTTAGCATCTAACTTGGCCTGTTACAAGGTTAGTGATTGAAATAGCTTTTGCATTAAGTAAATATGATCTCCTTATGCTGCAAATTCAACAAATGGCCATTTGGGTTCTTAACCAGTGAAATGCTTTGAAACTCTGTTGTGCATAATAATGTCGAACGGGGCATTTTAAGTTTTTATTTTTGAAAAAAACAAAAATGATCATTGGGAGGTTTGTTCAATAACATTCAGATTGTACTCCAAAATGACTGCTCACTGTAATTTATATTGACTATTTAGCAAAATCAGAGCAAAATATTGTTAGCATAACAATTTGGAAAACAGTGTAGTTTTACATGGACTAAACAAATGTAGGAGACACAAAAATATACAAAATGGCAAGTTTGGAGACTTTTACTGCCATAATTAATAAATATAAAACATAATTATGCACTAGTGTCATAGCGCCAGCATAAGTAACGCAGGCTGGCTCCTCCCCCTCCAAACTCTTCCGGGTGAGCCTGGCGTGCCAAACGGAATTAATTTATTATCCATCTTATTATGGACGATCTTATTATTATAAGATTATTATCTTATTATTATTATTATAATTATCTTATTATTGAGTAATCAGTTCATATTGTAAAGACCACTAAGAGAACGCATCCTGTCCTCCCACCCCATATGCTGTCACTACGGGAGTCAAACCAGCGTTTTACATAATGGAATTAAGAGCCACCATCAAGCTCGCACAGTTGACTGTGGCTTCTCCTCATTATGTAAGCCCTCTCAATCCATGTTTGACTGGGAATAGTTCATACGGCGGCACAGCTGAACAAATTTAACCTTGCAGCGAGCTCCAAAAGAATCGATAGAGTGAGCCCTCCTCCTTTGTGTGTGGGGACCAGCTTTACTGCTCCCCTGTGCCAATCCAGGATATACGCTCTTTAGAAAACACTAATTTGTATTTTGCACACTTGAATGGAAAGTGTGGAAGGGATAATGGGTTGCAAATAGATTCTATACAAGCAAACGCATGTGCCACGTGTAAGTGGGGGAAATATGTTCAGTTCACATGTTTCTTGCCCACAAATCACAAAAGGCATGAGGATGAAGGATGTTTGGACTTTTGAATAAATATTGGTTCCAAGGCAACATTTGATTTTATTATCGTGCCTCAGGTTGTCTGCTTCATCTTATCACACAATTTAGCCAGCTTTTTTTTTTCTTTTTTTTTTTTTATTGCATTCCACCTCCGCAGGCTGAAAAGGTACTTCAAACAGCGGCCGCTGCCGCCGCCACCGCCCGTCACGTTTTCTATTTCTGTGCATTTCCATGCTCTGTTTGATGTTGTTCATGAGCACTAACTGACGGTCGTAAAGCAGCATGGGGGAAAGCAAACGCTTTTGAATACAAAGTGCAGGCTGCAGTGTAGCGAAGTACACAGTACGTAACTGCTCTTTAGGAAAATGGACTGGAATTCAACACGATCGCCGCATCATGTCTATCGGTGCCTCTTGATCTGGTGAGTGGGGGATGCGGTCTGTACAAATGTTTTGTTTTGTTTGATACTGTATGAAAAAACAACCGTTTAGGTGTGCTTACACACCACCTAAACCAATACTTGACATCCAAGTATAGTGTAGTGCTCACACACTCGGGGCGAGTTATATTTTTATCATACTGTGGTCATTACAAATCCTACTAAAGAAGCACTTTAGCATGCTTAAAAGGAAGGCGCTCCTTATTTGGGCAAGTAATAGCCAACACTGAACTGCCAGTGTCACGATGAGATGAATTGGGGGGGGGTGTCACTATACAGAACACTAACTACAATCACGGTGCAAACACAGAAATGACACACACATGAAACAGGTAAGTAAAAACATAGGGAAACTGCTACTTCGAAAACAACAATCTTAACTCCAAACATGTAACATTAGCAACTTTCACTCCCAGCCACGGGAGTCATGCCAGCTCCCAGCATGCCTTGCGGCCCCTTTTCATAAATAGTTGCTCAGAGTATATGTTTTGAGTAACTTAGTTGTTTCTTATCCTCCACTAGTAAGTAAGTAGTAGTCAGAAGGGATGAGCCGGATACTTGTAAACGAGTATTCGTTGCGGGTAATGTATTTTTCCCCAAATATGACCATGAAACGGGTAAATCTTGTTATTATCCATAATTGTGGTGAAAGAAACTCACTCTTCACGCTCTGTGATTGGCCATTCACACACAGTGACCGCCCCTCAGACGGACAGACTGTGCAGGTTGGAGCCACAGAGGACTTGATTGGTGCCTCATTCACGTACACGGTGCAATTGGCATGCTGAAAACGGCTGGTGTGGCGTTGCCCACTGCCTCCACTTTATTAGGTTTTCCTCAGCTCGCCTCTATTTTGGTTTGTATCTAAATTTACCTGGTAAACTTGTTCGTAAAGTACGTGGTGCATTTGACAAGACAGCGCTGTGCAGGCTTGTGTTGCGTTAGTCATTTCAATTGGGATAGCATGACCGCTTTTTTCCTTGATTGGATACTCGTTTTAGACGACTCATCCCTGGTAATAATTAAGCAATGCAGCGGTCTTATTATTGAGACTTCCTCCTCCCAGTAATCCACAGGCAGAAAGCAAGGAATTGTTCCCTCTTTTTTTATTACAATTTAATTTGCTTCTTGGATTTAAAATATTTGTATTGCTGCATCTTACATATGTACCATGTGTTCTGTGTACAGTGTAATTTAGATAAAAGATCTGATTTACAGCAAAACTCAACTTGCATCACAATCTAGGAACGGGACTCACTCGTAACCACTTGTGATGTTGTCACGTTTTTTTTAGGTTTGTTTTAGATTCTAGACTTTGTAATTGGGATCCTCCGATGCAAACATGTGACATTGCTTTTTCAGAGCATGACTTTGGTTTGTAAAGACACACACACACACACACACACACACACACACACACACACACACGTGCCCAATGTGTGCACATGTATCATCCATCCCATCCATTCTTTTTCTATGCCGCTTATCCTCACTAGGGTCGCGGGTATGCTGGCGCCTAAACCAGCTGAGCTGACTTCGGGCGAGAGGCGGGGTACACCCTGGACTGGTCGCCAGCCAATCACAGGGCACATATAGCACATGTATCAGCAATGCGTAAACAAACTGGCCCTGGCTGCTAGTTAATTCATCATCCCCGCCAAGAAGACAAATCCAAGCATGGGGCGAGCCAAAGATGATAATCCATTTACAAGTTCTGTCTCCTCTGTAGTGTTCACTTTGTGCCGGGAGATAATTTAATGACCGCGCTGACCTCTCTCCTAGGTGCTACAAGAACATTTCCGTTGGGCGCGCCTGCTGTGAGATCCACTGCGATTCCTGCTCCCCGATTCATATTTGCTGCAACCCCATCCCCTCATTTGTCAAGTGACTGCACAGATTAAGAAAGCAGGTCTGGATATTGATTTGTGTGGCTGACTTTGGGGGTTGAGTCTGTGCAGATATATATGTGTGCACATCAAATATTAATATTTGTTGTCTTGGTTTCACTTACAGTCCCAGAATAAAGAATGAAGCCAAGGGTGGTTCAGACATTTTTTGAGACTGCTTTGAAGGCAGACTTTCAACAAGAGCTTGTATTATACAATCTGTGGGTGGAATAGATTAGTTTATTGCCATGTGACGTGGCTTTGTCATCGTTCATTTGGGAGCAAAAACAAATATGGATGCTAAGGTTTTTGTCTCATTATCAGCACTAGCATAACAATTCTCCAACCATGCCGAGGCTCCTGTGGCTCATTGGGGCTGCGGATGACATCTTCATGTGCTCCTGACAAGGTGGATTAAAAAAAAAAAAATAATAAAAAATCCTTTGCAGCGTGGGATTTAGCCTTTGTGATCTGCCAGGGCTGCAGATTGGCATGACCGCTTCTTATAATCATTTAAACAGCGCTCATGTTAACACCTTCATCTGGCAAAGGGCCTATAAATGGTTAGTTAAGTGGGAGCTCACTATGTGGCAAGAGAACCATGTGATTTTTTTTTTCCAGCCAATCAACAACAGAAATCTGTCATTCATTCTCCACTTTTCTATACTGATTTGACACGCTGTGTGATCACAGTAAACTGGGGTCAATCCCAAGAGGACTGGATGCAACACAAACCTAATTACCGACACTGTACCGGTAAATAAGCCGCACCCACTAAATTTCATATGTAGGCCGCACCGGTCCATAATGCCGCAGGTGTCCACTTCATAACATGGGATATTTAGTACACAGAAAGATTTTTTTAAACTTTTCATGAAATAAATGCTTTTTGCCAAACAGCACTGAACAGTGCGTGTAAGATGTCTAGTTAAACAGTAGCCTGCCAGAAAATTACCAGAGAATTAATTGCCGTCTTCATCCTCAACCTGGGAAACAAACCCACTAAAGCCATCTTCTTCAGAGTCATACTTCCTTCATCACACACGTAGTCAGTCGCTCTCTCTCTTTCGTTGTCACTTTCGTCTTGAGGCAAATTAGTCCTTTAGCTTGAGCTGTCGTATTCATCATGCAGTAGTACAGCCTTTCGAAACCAGTTGGTGGAAGTGGATTTTTTGACACACTAAAAAAAGACACACTATAAACCTTGCAATACTACCTCCACTCTGTGCTATGATGATGAGACGTGAGCCGCTTTTTTCCACTGGAGTTCAACATCTGCCACGGTCCAAGCAGTCCAACAGAAGCTGCAGTAATTCTGCAATCTGCACTTGATCAAACTTACGTAAGATTTTTCAGATCAAAACACGATTGCTGCATAAGACTTCAAAACATGTGATATTAGCATCCACTTCACTTGTCCAATTCACTAAATCTTGAAGCTGCACTGTAAGCATCATGGGAACTGTAGTTCTTTTAGCCATAAATTAGCCGCAATACTGTATAAGCCGCAGGGTTCAAAGTGTGAGAAAAAAGTGGCGGCTTATACACCGGACATGTTCCTGTATCAGTTAAAGACGGTTTTTGAGCCTTGAATGAATGAATGAACCTACGGTGGGGTTATGGTACGGGCAGGCGTACATTACGGACAGTGAACATAGGTGCATTTTGAATCCACAGAGATACCGTGATGAGATCCTGAGGCCCATTGTTATGCCATTCATCCACGATCATCACTTCATGATCATTTTGAAAACATCCCGGTTCTTGCGTGGCCAGCATACTCACCAGATATGTCACCCGTTGAGCATGTTTGGGATGCTCTGGATCGGCGTATACACCAGCGTGTTTCAGTTACTACCAATATCCAGCAACAGCAGCACAGGCCATAATCAACAACCTGATCAACTCTATGCAAAGGAGATGTGTTGCACCCATAAGTGGTGTTTACACTTGCACGCATTTTGCCTCTGCATTGCACTGTAATTTGCCGTGTCATTTATTTATTTATTTATTCATGGCATGCCTGAATAGCATGAAGACTAGTATGTGCACTGTATGCGCTCTGTTTAAGCATACATTATGCACTTGCCATGTAATTCCTGACCAAAATGGTGTGAATTGGCATGAAATTACCATCCTCCCATACGACTTATTTACACCTTGTCAAGTACTTTTTACATCTAGTGCGTGACAATAGTACGTGCGATGCGCAATGTTCCCTCATGGGTATGCATTGTCACGACCACTTCCCGCATCTGTTAAGTATTGGTGGTATTATTTGGTCCCTCTGTGTCCCGCGTGACGCCACGCAACAGCAGGCATCACCCCTATCTTCATTAATTCCTCTATTTGCAAGGGACCTACTAGATGTTGAACTCCAGAGAAAAAGCTCCAAAACAGGGGTTGCCAACCCGTGGATCATGAGCTACTAGTCGACCTTTGACGGTCGATCGCAAGAACATTTTGAAAAAAAATGATCACATCAGTGCCCTCACCACTTGGAGAATGACTAAAAGGCACGCATTTTGGCCCCAGAACCCGGCTGGAGGTACATTAGTACACCGGCTCGCCTCGTACACTGACTCGCCCCCCCACCCCGCGCTAGCAAAATGGTCAAGCAAGAGAGGGAGGGAGTGACAGAGCGCTGCAGCGATGTGCCTGCGCAAAAAACAGTAATTATTGCACGTTAATAGGGATCAAGATCTGCCTTTACTACCTCAAAGTTAAGGCACAAATAAAACTCCATAAACGTGCACCTCCAAGTTTTGCACAAGTTTTTGTGCGGTCCCTATAATTAGCAACCAGTAGTTAGAGCGGCACTTCCCGTGTGAGCTCCCTACACCATGACACTGCAGTCCGGGCACAGTGAGAGGGAACTACCTCTGTAGCTACGGAGCCGAATATCCAACATCCAACGTGAGACTAACTTCACCATGGTACACTGTGGACGTGTCTGCATGGTGATGTTGCATTTTCTTCTTCTTGCGGGTTACATGGGTCAAGTGGCACCCAGCTTTGAGGTACATTTCTGCACCTATCATGTTAGAGTGTGGCGCGGAGTTAGGAACGCGATACGACAACCGGATTGGCCCGATCTCGCGTCGGAAGCCGATGTTATCCGATCTTCACAAATACAGAGGATCGGCAGCCGATCCCCATTCGATCTTCATGATTTCTAATATAAGCTATATCTCCCACTACTACTTCATTACTACGATTATGTGTGACTGTTTCAATGCAGTATTGTCATTGTGTTTGTTATTATTTTGTCCTTTCCGTCAGGGTCTTTATAGTCATCACAGACATTTGCTGATGTAGTCCTGTATGTTTCTGTTGTTCTGTTTTTGTTGTCACAGTTGTTGTTGTCCTTGTCCCTGTCTTTTTTTTGTCTCCCTCTTATCCCCGCACCCCACCCTCTGTTTTCTTTTCTCTTCTTCTCTGTCCCCTCCTGCTCCGGTCCGGCCGCTCCAAATTTGCATAATAACATGCATCAAAGTCAAATAAATTCTGTATAACTGGGGAAGTGTATATCACGCTTCTCCCTCCCTGGCAGAGTAAATCTGTTGAGCACTTGGGGGTATTTAGAGCTACAATTCTATCTGCCTTATTAAAGGCTGGACAGGACACGGATTTAAAAAAAAAAAAGAAAAAAAAGCTATATCTCCCACTTCATGGGGGGCAGTAGATCTTAACAGCTGAGACCAGGGATCTTGGTCTCAAAAAGGTTGATGACCACTGCTCTAAGAGGTAAGTCTATATTATCTTACAGCTGCAGAAAGAGATTGCAGAAAGAGCAGGAAGGAGGCATAAACTACCAAAAAAGAGGCACGGACAGTATGAGAGAGGGAATTACTGTCTAGTAGGGATGTCAAGAAACTTTCAGTTCACGAGACGAGAGATTGGGTCTATGCAAATGAGACAAGACAATATTTTAACATTTCTTTTAAGAAAATTACAATAAAAAATATGACAATATATTGCAATATATTAATTTAATTTCTACTGCATTACACTCTTCTGCACTCTGTGTGTATGTCCTGCCTCCACCCACCGAGACACACATGCACATGGCAATATATTAAGGCCGGCAAAATTATTGATTTCTTTTTTATTTTATTGTGTGATTTATTAATTAATTTTATATCTTCCCAGGTCTAGTGGTCAAGATATTTTTTTTCTGAAAGAGAAATCTTGTCAGACTTTTACTGACTAGAAGAAGACATATAGACTTGTCTATATGTGCCCTGCGATTGGCTGGCGACCAGTCCAGGGTGTACCCTGCCTGTCGCCCGAAGTCAGCTGGGATAGGCTCCAGCATGCCCACACGACCCTAAAGAGGATAAGTGGTAAAGAAAATGGATGGATGGATAGCAGACATCGCTTTGGGCATTATGATCCTTTAACAGAAATTCACACAGAAGATTAAAAGAGGCTACAGACGTTACTTGCTCCACCCCCGACAGGCAGAGAAAAGTTAACCCATTGGGTTAACCCAAAGTTAACCTATGATTGGACGGCCCCATTATTTAGGCATAGGTTGCGGTAAGTTCACAACTCGTTCACTAAAATTATGCATTGTGAACATTTTGAAATTTTCTTTGCGCACTGGCACGCAACCACACACAATTTACTCTTACTTCACACCTGTTTACACTTTGGCACGCCTTTGCCATGCATAATTGCATACCATAAAGACAAAATGCGTGCAAATGTAAACCCAGCTCTACTCTCTACACACTTATTCCTTGACTTCCGCAGTGTGGTGTGGGGTGCACTTTAAAACAATGGCGCCAGCTCTCTCCACCCACCTCTGGTCCTCCGCTGCCCTCTGGGATTTTGCCGGGTCTAGTCTGTCCATTCTCCAACACTGTCTTCCCATCTTTTCTCCTGTCTTCCTCTTCTGTGGCTTCCTTGGACTGTTCCTTGCAGGATAGTCTTTGCAATGTTTGATGAGCAGGAAACATGTTCGTACCACCTAAGTCTGTATTTCCTTTATGGCTGTGAGTAAGTCATTGTGGGGTCTGATTGCGTCCCTGCTGTTTCTGTGGACCTCGTTGTTTGTAATGTGGACTGTGTAGTGGATGGCCGAGATCTTTCTAGAGCATCGCATTACCATTGCCAGTATCTTTTTTTTTTTTTTTTTTTTTAACTGTGTTGTGAGTGTCCAGATTTACAGAAACACTGACAGGGCAAGGGAGCACATATTTTGGAGTGGCCTTTTAGTGTCGTCAGCCCAAGGCACACCTGTGCAGTAATCATGCTGTCTAATCAACATCTGATATGCCACACCTGTGAGATGGATGGATTATCTCGGCAAAGGAGAAGTGCTCACTAACACAGATTTAGACATATTTGTGAACAACATTTGAGAGAAAAAGGTCTTTTTTTTTCTACGGAGAAGACGTTTTACATCTTCAGCGAATGAAAGATGGGAGCAAAAACAAAAGTGTTGAGTTTATATTAATTGTTCTTTGTTTGTTGGTGACTGCAGATGCCAGTCTGGCACAGTGGGCTTGTCCTCCTTTGTGTGTTCACGCCGCATCCCTCAAAAAGCAGCTTTGTGCGAGCAGCATCAAAGTGCAATATGCCTTAACACTCAACTCGTGTCGACACGACTCACAAAGCTGATTATGTCTGGCTGCTCTTGTCACAGCGGACCTTACAGTGACCATATTGTCCTTTATGACATTGTTGGCTGAGCATGTGTCAAGCTTAGGAGGGGTGGGGCAGCTTTATGAGAGCGGCGTAATGAAAGTTTGATCCCCGCTACAAACGTCCTTAATTATGATTTGTTTCTGACTGTTTGATAGAATGAGCCGGCAATAACAGGGAGGCGAGGGGAATTCATTTGGGACGCCGAGCCGCCATCCACACTCCCATTTCAAATCAGGGACGCTCGTCACATCAAAGTGCGTCTCTGCGGTCGCCATGAAGTACAAACAAACAACAGAGCAGCCAATCAGAGGCTCCAGTGAGACAGACTTACCTCAAAAGTTGTCTAAATGGACGGGGACATGCTTTAAAGCTGCCATTTCACACCTTTGATCGCGCAAACTTTTTGATGGTGAAACCGAGTTGACTTTGCATATATGAATTTGGGAATAACACCGCCAGGATGGCAGCATTGGAAAGATATGTCCAGATTGAGCTGTCTCCACTGTGTGTTCTCGCTGGCTTAATGGAAGTGCCAGCGGTTACAATTTCATACATTTCAAAATGCAGCCCTTTGAAAGCCTGACATAGCAGGAATGTTTAAAAAAAAATTGAGTTGGATTTACTCTAACTTGTCCAAGCACAAGCAGCAGATAAGGTACGAAAAGTCTTCTTAGTGTCATTTTGTTCATTTTATTTTTTAATATTTCATGTCTTATTTTTTATTCCGTGTCTCTTCTGACAGCTGGTGATTTCATATAGCCGCAGGAGCAGCAGCCTGCTGTGCAATTAACAACCTACTAAGGCATGCTTCATCAAATATACTGCCGTAATTATAATTAATGACTTTCTAATTGACAAGGACACTAGGAATGCCACACTGCAGAGAGCCACAGGTGTAAAGGTCAAGAAAGATCATTGGTTGGTGAAAAAAAGGGCGGAGTTCTTAGGTGCGGAAAAAACAAGTACCGTAAAAGAGTGAAAAGACACTTCACAACAAAAGAGTAGTAATAATTAGTGTTCAGAGAGGTGATTTTTTTTGGTGTTTTAAATGCTATTGCTTCTCTTCAGCCTTTCCTCCTGGTTCTGGAGACCACGTAGCTGCCGGAGAAGTAGTCAGTGATCACAATTTGAAAGGTTTCCAAATTGTATTAAAAATAAAAGCAGTATATTTGCCTAAAGCGCTAGACTCTGTATCCGATGAACAGCCCAGAATGAAAGTACACAGTCTATACAGCAGTAGCCGCGCCCCTCTAGAAAGTGAAAGTTATGTTTGTGTGAAAGTGAAAGTTAAGCTTGTGTGAGAGGGAATAATGCATCTGGCTCCAATTGGTTCTAACTATGCTGGTAGCGTGTCTGTTTACTATCTCCTCTCAATACTTTTCCATGAGTTGTCTGTGTGTGTTGTGCAACTCTGGTAGTTCTGTGTGAGTGTGTGTGTGTGTGTGTGTGTGTGTGTGCCCGTGTGCGTGTGTCAAAAAGGCCTTCTATGAGGAGCTATTACACTAATTCTATAGGAGATTTATAACTATATTTTTATTTTTATTTGGCTTTTTGTCATTTTTTAATTCTGTCGCCAAAGAAGGGGATGATCATAGAACTAGAATGGACTGAAAATGGTAATGCTGCTTAGTACAATAAGGCTGCGGACAACAACAACAACAATAATAAAAAAAGAAAACCGGAATTTACACAGGCAAGCCAGGAGTGACGAGTCTTAATGTGAGCAAAAACAAACAAACAAACACACTTCCTTTTTCTTTCTTTGTTTTTTTGATGAACGTAGAGGTGGAAACATGCTTAAAATATTTTTACAGGACCAGCCATGGACCCTCAAGCGATCCCACTTCTGACACCGAATTATTGTGTATTTATTCTGCGCAGAAGACAGTTGAGAACAAAACCAAAACAGTCTGCCACGAGTGTCCCGCTGAAGGACGGGTAGAAGCATAGTTTTTTTATCAGGACTTTATCAAGTGGAAGGACGTATTTGATACATGCATATGATATATGACATCTATGATATGGAAACTAGGGGTGGTCCGATCAGGGTTTTATGCTGCTGATTCCCGATCATCCATGAGTGAGATCGGCCGATACCGATCACATGGATTAACTGTACATTTCTCAATTTATTTATAATGAGTGCTATTGGCCAGGGCCAACTCCAAGGTCCCCTGGTAAATGGGTAATTATTACAAAATGTATTTTTTGTTTTTTTGCCTTTATTTGACACAAACCTGAATTTAATTTGATGCATGCTTTAGAGTAATATGAATACACGAAAAATAAATTGTTCAATAATTAGTTTTTTAGTTCAACATAACAAAATTAACAGAGTAAAATAATCCAGATAAATATCTTTATTAAATAGAAATCGGTCCTGCTTAACCTTAAACTGTATAAATTCAGCGTCCAGGTTTCGGGGGTCTCCCGGCTTTCATCACCATTAGAAGCGTTAACGACTTGTGTTTTATTTATGACTGGCAACATTTAAATTGTGCACTACTTTACTGACCAAGCAGATCTCCACTCAGTGTGGCCATCATCTATATGCTATTTTGTGCTCATTTCAAGAGATTCAAGATTCAAGAGAGTTTTATTGTCATGTGCATGGTAAAACAGCAGTTATACCATGCAATGAAAATCTTATTCTGTTCATTCTCCCAAGAAAAGAAAGAAAACAAATGAAAGAATAAGAACATAAGAAACATAAACACAAACATAAATACCAATAAATTAAGCAACAACAACAGAAGAGACATTAATACAAGTAAACAATATAAATAAATAAATAAATAAATAAATAAAAGTGCTATGAGTGTGTGCGTGTGTTGCGTGCGGCGTGTGCGAGTGCTTCGTTGAGGAGCCTGATGGCCTGTGGGTAAAAGCTGTTTGCCAGCCTTGTGGTCCTGGACTTCAAACTCCTGTAGCGTCTGCCTGACGGTAGGAGTGTGAATAATGAGTGTTGTGGATGTGTGCTGTCCTTGATGAGGTTGTGTGTTCTGCGTAGGACTCTAGATTTATAAATGTCTTGCAGTGAGGGGAGGGCTGCCCCAACAATGTTCTGTGAGGTCTTGATCACCCGCTGGAGTGCCTTCCTATCACGTGTTGGACAGTTACCGTACCAAACAGTGATGGAGGCGGTAAGGACACTTTCCATAGTGCATCTGTAGAAGCAACTCAGGATTGTGGTGGACATGCCAAATTTCCTCAGTCTTCTCAGGAAGTACAGTCTCCTTTGGGACTTCTTCATAATTTGTTGGGTGTTGTGAGACCAGGTGAGGTCCTCGCTGATGTGTGTGCCAAGGAACTTGAAGGTTTTCACCCTCTCCACCTCAGTGTCATCGATAAACTGGGGTTTATGCGGCTCCTTTTCCCTTGTTCTTGGGTCAATGATCATCTCTTTAGTCTTATCTGTATTGAGAAGGAGATTGTTATCACGACACCAAGCTATGAGGTCCGCCACCTCTCTTCTGTATGATGTTTCAGCACCACCAGTGATCAGTCCGATGACTGTAGTGTCATCCGCAAATTTAATGATGCTGGTGTTGTTCTGGGAGGCCACGCAATCGTAGGTGAAGAGCGTGTAGAGGAGTGGACTCAGCACACACCCCTGTGGGGTCCCAGTGCTCACAATTCTTGAGCTGGATGTGCGATTGTGGACTCTGACTGACTGGGGCCTGCCTGTGAGAAAGTTAAACACCCAGTTACAGAGGGAGGGAGACAGGCCAAGTGTGAGGAGCTTATTTGTGAGTTTGTGGGGGCTGACTGTATTAAAAGCAGAGCTATAGTCTATAAATAGCATTCTGACATATGTGTCCTGGCCCTGTAGGTGAGAAAGGGCTGTGTGGATGGCAGTGTTGACTGCATCATCCGTGGACCGGTTCTGGCGATATGCAAACTGTAGAGGGTCCACAGTTGCCGCCGGGATGCTCTTTTTGATGTGGGTCATGACTATTCTTTCAAAGCACTTCATAACAATAGGAGTGAGTGCTATAGGGCGATAGTCATTCAAGCAGGTCACGTTGCTCTTCTTGGGTACGGGCACTATGGTGGTGGACTTAAAGCAGGTCGGTACAGATGCTTGTGCAAGCGACAGGTTAAATATGTCAGCAAGCACATCAGCTAGCTCTGATGAGCAAACCCGAAGTGCACGTCCTGAGATGTTGTCTGGGCCTGCTGCTTTTCGTGGGTTTGTTTTGTTTAGAACCCTGCGCACATCAGCTGATGTCACCATGAGAGGTGAGTCCTGTGTGCTCCCCAGGTTCAGCCACCCTCTCTGCTCATCAGGAGTTTGGGTGTCAAAGCGGGCATAGAACTCGTTCAGCTCATCAGGAAGTGTGGTTTGGCTGGACGTGGCTACGCTACTCTGCTGTCGATAGTCTGTGATGTGCTGGAGCCCCGCCCACATGCGCCGAGGGTCTGAGGTGGAATAGTAGCCCTCCAGCTTCTGTCTGTACTGCCTCTTGGCCTCCCGTATGGACCTCCTCAGGTCATATCTGGCCTTTTTGTAGTCATCAGCGGTGCCCATGACAAATGCAGTCGAACGAGCACGTAGCTTAGCCCTTACATCACAGTTCATCCACTGTTTTTGGTTAGGGTATTTTCTGTAATACTTGGTGGTGCTAACAGTCTCTATACATGTGCTAATGTAGCCAGTAACAGCAGAAGCATATTCATCCAAATCAACAGTACAATCTTCCCTCCCCGCTGCAGTTTTAAACACATCCCAGTTTGTGCAGCCAAAGCAGTCCTGAAGTACTTGATCAGTTTCTTCATTCCACACTTTAACTGCTGTACGTACAGGGGGAGCTTTTTTAAGAAGTTGTCTGTACGTTGGATAAAGGAATATAGAGATGTGGTCAGCCTTTCCAAAGTGGGGTCTTGGAACAGCCTTCAAAGCACCTTTCATGTTGCAGTAGACTTGGTCCAGGATGTTATTTTCCCTTGTGGGAAAGCTCACATGCTGGTAATATTTGGGGAGGACAGTCCTGAGGTTACAGTGGTTGAAATCGCCAGACATAATAAATACAGCGTCTGGGTGTTTGGTCTCGTGTTTATCAATGATGTCATGCAGGAGGCCTAGTGCATTAGCAGTGTTAGCTCGTGGTGGGATGTAAACAGCAGTTAAATACACAGCGCTAAACTCACGAGGCAAATAAAAAGGTCTGCATTTGTCATTATATAAAGCTTTAATGGCTGAATGTAACAGTTATAATAAAAAAAATACTAAGAGTGATCTGCAAGACTTTATTATTTAATTATTTTTTAATGATCTGTGTAAAGTAAACCTGACAGAACATCATTGTGATAATCAAGACTCTTCTGCCTTGTATTTAGCAAACATCAACTGCTTGTATTGTTTTTTGAATTTGCTCATCTCTGTACTTTGAGTTCCTTACTCAATCCGTTCCATAATTTAATTCCACACACGGAAATGCTGTGGGTTTTCAGCGTAGTTGTCGCATATAAATGTTTTAAGTTTAATTTTCCTCTAAGATCATATTTCTCCTCTCTGATTGAGAAATACTCTATGAGGTTTTTGGGTAACGAGTTGTTATTAACTTTATACGTTATTCTGGCGGTTTGAAAGTGTACTAAATCTGCAAATTTTAATATCTGCAATTTTAAGTTGTTGATTCATGCAAACATCCAGTGATGGCAAATCTTTCATCCTTGTTCACTGTAGTTCAGTACTATGTTTTCCAACTGACCTTATATCACCAGCCACATAAGAAAGCAAGTAAACAAAAAAACAAAAAAAACACCACCACAAACAGTGACCAAAACGAGGCGTTTACAGCTCTGTCTTGTCAAATGCACCACCTAAGTAACGAAACAAGTTTACCAAGTAACTTTAAATATGAGCTGAGCTGAGGAAAACCTAAAAAAAAACTGTCCAGAGTGGAGACAGTGTCCAACGCAACACGTGCCGTGAGAGCGTGAAGAGTGAACACATAAGTAGTTACCCAATGAGGATTTTCCTCCATCATGAAAAAATGCTCATCCCAAGTAGTTACTTCTTCTAAGCAAGTCAGTGTGATATTTCTGTGTATGCTAACAGACATACATTATAAGACACACATTTGTACATTAGATCGGGAAGTAGTGCATACAGTGCTGCATATTGTGGGTGCTGAAAAGTTGTACTGTATTCATCCACACACTCACACAGACAGAGTGAATATACACCGTGAGCTCCCTTGATGAGGTGAGATGCTCTTTACATATGTTTTGACGTTAATGTCGGCGGCTGAGGGAGATTGGGGCTTTGCATGTCACCACTCCACGCAACCTATTTTAATGTGACCTGCTCGGGCTGCCAGGGGCTCAGAGGTCTGCGAGATGTTGCGTCCGGTGCAAGGAGAGATCACAGATTTCATGCAAAACTGGGCCAAGGTCGGCGGCAGACCTCCGCACACGCTGAAATGTGTTTCAAGGAAAACAAGCTCGTCAGGGGAAGAAGCTGGCAGTAATTCAAACAGTGGAAAAAAGAAGCAATTTATCTCCCTTGTCTTTTTTGAACAACTGTTAATATCTTAGCACAGTGCAAAGGAGTCAAATGATTTGGCATAAACGCTCCAAAGCTCACAATGAGTGCTGACACAGAGTTGGAAATATATCCTAGTACATCTTCATCTGGACAAATTGCACCGAAACACGCAAACAGTAGCAAGACTGCTTTAGTTTTTTCACACTTTTATTGCTGTCTCAAGAACACTGTTTACCTGAATTTTTGCCCCATGGTATTATAGTTATTTAAACAGTGTCATTGTTTTTTGTATTCTGACGGACGTTCTGAAGTATTGTGTTTTAAAACACTTTTGTTTCAATTTTCGTAGGTAAAACAATAAAAAAAACATACCAGATACTGTGTATTTCCTGTACGTTTTGGTTAGAGTCACTCAGTAACCCAAAATGACAAAGCAAAACCTACACACACTATGCAAAGACAACAAATTAAACAAAGGTACTCTTACAATTTTTTTCAGGCTAAGATTCATAAAGAATCAACCATTTAAAAAAAATCCATGACAGTTAATGAAAACACGTTATACAGCATGTAATTAATGAAGCAAGAAAGGATTTCTTCCAACCAAACTGGACGGCTTCCTGTGTGTTTTTGAACACGGCTTACGCTGAGCATCTCATCACGACAGACAGCGCCACCAGATTTCATGTCGATCTATGAAACTACTGGCAGGTTACAGGGACAAATGTCCTGAACGTGTTGGACAGTTTGATGTTGGAATGGGTTGTTTCATTGAGAAATCTGGATGTTGAAAGAAATCTTAGAAGAAGAAGTGTAAAAATGTAAAAATGTATTTTTGCAAAAAATCTAAATCTCTTGAATGAGTGGAATGATTTCTGGCAAAGGTAGATCAAAGCACCTGGTTAGAATTTTATATTCACACAATTATTTAAGTAAAAAACAAGTTATTATACAGTATATAATGAGTTTTTGCATTTTTTAAATAACAGCTTCTCTCCAATTATCGCCTGTTTCCAATTAAGCAAATGGAGACCCCGGCTATCGTTAGAGCATCTACGGTACATGGTATTTACTCTCACAAAAACTTTATGTGCATGTATATTGTTTAGAAAGCAAACACCACCTGGATTGTGAGAGTCAAAATGAGACAGGACAGCCGAGGATCCCCCGCGGTTGAAAAGCTAACTCTGGTGTGAAGACATTTGTTCGCCGTCTCGTCGAAGAAGCCTGTCGCTCTCCCTCCAACCAATCCTGCAGACGAGCTTGATGGGCTCATCACGCGTGCCCCCCCACCTACCATCCTTCCTGATATCAGAGGCTCTTGACTTAAAGTCGGCCGCCCCTATTTAAGACGCATTTGGAGAGCCAGATGGCAGGATCAGACGGGCGGGACACGAGCGCTAAAGACGTCGCTCTTGCGCAAATTCCTGTAAACCCTTTCAAAAGATATTATTCAATCACTGTTGTTGGCTCATGGAATAGCGACGCATCACTGTCACTTGTCAGCTTAAGTTACATCAAGACTGCGCACACACACTTACAGCCCCTTTTACAAAAAACATCACTATGTTTATATTATTCCTAAATAAGACTCATCACACACATTCCCCGGAAGAAGAGCTGGAAGTACTCAGTCACCCCTCCACCCCCCGACTACTTCTTCTTCCACTTTTTTCCTATGTCATTTTTAAATAAGCACATGACCTTTGTGTGGGGCATCTTGACGTGTTGGCCCCGCACATGCCGTCTGCCTGCCTAAAAGGTCACCGTCCTTGACAGAGTGGCACAAGGCATCGCTCGGATTGGACTATTTCTGGTCAGCACAAACATATCGTAGCAAGTATCGAACAACAGTCTACATACTGACTTCCGGTTCTTGTTTTCACATATTCCTGTTTCGCATTTTGGCAAAGTAGTAGCAAATGTCAACATGGATGTTTTGTGAAAATAAATACATTAAGAAGCCAGTGTTGTTTTAGAATTTATTATTACACCTATAGATTCAGTCTAATAGCTTCTCATAGAAGGCCTTCTTGACACACACACTCACATAGCACAATCAGGGTTGAGCAACATGTACATATGACTGCTGGAAGAATACTGGCAGACACGCAATAGATGCAGTGTTCTCACTTATACAAGCTTAAGACTCACTACTACACAAACTTAACTTTCACTTTCTAGCATTCTGGGCTCTTCTTTTGATCTTCCTTATTGATGATAGAGTCCAGCGCTTTAACTAATACATTGCTCTTATTTTTTAATACAATTTACAATATCCATCCATTTTCTATGCCGCTTCTCCTCTTTAGGGTCGCGGGGGTATGCTGGAGCCTATCCCAGCTGACTTCGGTCAGCTGACAGGCGGGGTACATCCTGGGGTACAGGCGGGGTACATCCTGGCTTAAATTGCATGATCACTGACTATACTTATACTGATAGCAATGCGGGTCCAAAAAACTAGGAGGAAATGCTAAAGACAAGCAATAGCCTGTACAGTATTAAGAACACGACAAGACGCTTGCCACAGTGTACGCTTACCTGAAAATGTACGCAATTTCAGCGTAAATGTTCAATGTTAACCGAAAAACACGTTAACCGAGGTGTTTCACTATTGATTTGTTCCCACATTTCTGCATGCTAAGTATTATATAACTATTATATAATACAGTTAACATCGCACCAGGATGTTAAGGGCTATTTACGAGCGGAAATCTCCTGATGCGTTGCCATGGTACCCCAAGCCATATGGAGACATCAAAGGATAACCCCAGGTGCGTAAAAGTCAGCAATGACAACCGTGTGCTGTGTCACATAAAACGTCCAGATAGCTTGGCATATATTGCCCTACATTGGATTACTTTTAGTATATTTCATGTCCTGTCAAGGCTATTGCTTCTTTTTAGCCTTTCTTCCTAGTTCTTTTAAACCATGTTGCTGTTGGTGAAGTAGTCACTGACCACACAATTTAAAAGGCTTTCAAATTGTATTAAATAATAACAGCAATATATTTAGTTATAGCGCTGGACTTCAGCATCAACACGGAAGTTCGACAGCCCAGAATGAAGGTACAAAGAGTCCATATAGCAGATGAAATAGTGAGAGTCACTCTCAAAATAGTGAGTCTCCCAGTATTTTTCTATCTGTCATATGTCTGTGTTGCACAACTCTGGTTGTGCTATGTGAGTGTGTTTTTGTGTGTCAAGAAGGCCTTCCATGAGTAGAAATTAGACTGAAATGCACTGATCCTGAATCTACAGGTGTAATAATAATATCGAACAGTACAAAATGTTTTTCAATGTTTCACAATAATAAATATACTTTTCAAAGATTTGCTGGCTTCCAGGTATATTAGTCGCATGTGTGCCTAATACAGTGGCCAGTGAGCTTACATTGTATTTTTGTCCAATATATGCTTTGTGCATAAGGAGCGCTGGGGCCTGAGAGATAAAACTGCTGCAGTTATTTAATTTTATGTCTGGTGATAGCGAGATCGGCCAATGAGGAAGACGCATAAGTAATGAGCGCAATAAATGTTGACATCGCTGTGGGTCTCATTTCATTTGTGCCCAGAATTAAAAGACCTCCACAGCGAAATTCATGGGTAGTTCCTCTTTGCCCTCACACGAATACAGTGGAGGGTGTCGACATTTTATGCATGTGTTTACTAATGAGCATGGTGAATGCTAAAGAGAACATTGCAAATCTTTGCAAAAGAGTGACTGTGACACTGACCTGCTCTGGATAATGACACTATAGCGTCACGTAGCACATCGCACGTAGCAGATAGCACGTAGCGCTGCTCCTTGATGCTGACAGCTGGTGTGCAGCCTCTCCTCATTAATTCAGCTGGGTGGGTCATTCAGGAAGGGTAAAAAAGAAAGGAAAAAAAGAAGGCCGAGAGATTTATCCGACAGTAATGTGATCATTAAAAAGTATTATGAATGTAATAATGCTTGTTGAAGACTCACCAGGTATGGAGGGGAATTAAATCACCTTCTACGAGATGTAGAACCTCCTGCAGGCTCGCCACAATATTGGCTGGATTTCAAATGAGTCATCCGAGTACACGGACGAGTAAAACCTGCAGGGTGCACGAGGTTGCGTACATCTGAAATTAAAATTCACAGCACTGCACTGTATGTAGATAACACCTAGAATCACAGTCTCATTACAAAGCAAAGGAAAACTAATTGCACATGTGACATGTTAAAATGCAGAGAATTCGGGAAACGGATCCAGTCAGTTTTGGAGGGAACCAAGAAAGCACTTTGAAAGGCAGGCGTGAGGTGTCCTAGATCAGGAGAAATAAAGAAGAAAACTACAAAGTCAAGTATTTTGGGATCTCCCCTGTGTGGTTTACCTCTACAACTGGCTTCAAACTGTATATGTTCTTAGAACGGGGGGGCTACATACTGAAACATAAAAGCATGCAAGGGCCACTTTGATATTTTGTACACCAACAGATGTAAATATGCTAAGACATTATGTGTACTGTATATTTCAAGAAAAAAAAACTGCATTTAAGTTTTGGGATATAGGTGAAAAAACATACTATTAATATGAACTTTGGTCTCTGCTCTTTTTTCCCCATTTTTTCTGTTGTTTTTTGTAAAATTTTCCCAATATTTCAACTTTCTTCTTGAATAATCTTTGTAAATTTTCTTCTCGTAATAATATGACTTCATTCCCCAAAATATTTTGATGTTATTCCTATAAAATTATAACTTTTTCCCCAACCAAATTTGATTTTGTTTTGCTTTGTTTATTTCTTGTAATATTATCACTAAAAAAAACAACTTTTCTTTAATATTTCAAATTTACGACTAAAATGACATTATTTTCCTCGTAATATTATGAGTTTATACTTGTAAAATTGTGGCTTTTTTTTCATTAGACTATGACTTTTTTCTTTGAATATTTTGACTTCATTTCATCCAGCTGTTTTTTTTTTAATTTCCACTGTTATTTTTTGTTTTTTTTCTAACTATTTCAACTTTATTTTTGTAAATTCTTTTCTTTTAATATTACGACTTTATTCCCACAATATTTTGACTTTATGCCAATAATATTGTAACCTTTTCCTTAACTTAATTTTCCAAAAATGACAACCTTATTTTGTATTCTGTGTTTCTCATAATATGACTATATTTGACGTTATTTGTCCTCATAATATGATGATGTTATTCTCATAAAATTGACACATTTTTTGTTAAAGTATATTGTTAGAATGTGCTGGGAGCCAATGAAAAAAAAACAAAAAATAGCCCCCAGCCCGCACTTTGGACACCCATGTCTTAGACTGAATGAAATAGAGTAGAAAGATGTGAGGTCGTATCATTCGAAATTTTACCAAAAACATTCACAAAACACAGTACTCTGATCCACAAACCTTATAGCCAAGGGCAATTGTTATACAAGGTGCTATATTTTACCTTTTTTTTTTTTTTACCAATTTGAAATACATGTCAGAAGTACCACAATAGTGTATTAGTAGCGTATTGTCCAAAAACTAACCTTGATGCTGGAAATTAGACAGTTTAAAAGTGCTTGAATGCTAATGAGCTGTGTTCAGTCATGTCTCTAAGAACTGGTGTGTATTTTATGCACTTTTTACATACATTGTAACTCTGCACTTGTTTAACGTAATAGACGCCATATCTATGCTATAGCAGATACTAAAAAAATGATCAGCCCATAAAACTTGTCTCTGAATTTTTTAAGCTCACCTCTGTACTTTCTGGCTAATTCCAGCCTGGCCTTCCTATTCTTGCTTCATGAGTGGTTTACATCTTCTAGTGTAGCCATTGTACTTTTGCTCATGAAGTCTTTTATGAACTGGGTCGGGCATCGTTTGAATTTGAACGATTCCGATTCCTCATTTCGATTCCGGTTCCTAACGCTAATGCTTTTCAGGGCCAGGGTCATAAAAGTTTGCATGGTTTAAATGAGACCGCTGACCAGAGTTCTTTTCGGATGAAATGTCTGAACTTGAACATGAATTGTTTCATGACATTAACTGTTTATCAACTTTACTACGAATTTCTTACAGGGCTATTTTCAACCAGTATATACTGTAAATATCAAACCATTCAACTTGAATATAAATGTTATGAAATGAAATGTTGAAAAGCAGTATACTTTGTTTGTTACCTCATTGTTGGTGTAAGCTATTTTCTATGAAACCCTCGTGTTGTTAATACAGGTAAACAGGATATAGCTCAAACTTCTCTTATTTTGAAGGCCGGATGTGTGTTGTGTGAGTTGAGAAGGCCCCGTGACTAACAGAGACGTACAGTGCAAATGAATAAACTTGCCTAGCAATGGCCCCCGTCCTTTATTTACACCCAATTTCCACATCAGCTAGCATCCTGAAACCATGCGTTACATCGGCATGAGACAGACGTCATTTATTGTTTGACTTCTCTGACTGACTGCTTAAAGAAAGTACAATGTAGCGCATCAAAGACGAGGTACTCTGTTATTTATACACCATGAATGTGTGAAAATTAATATTGCTGATCTTGCACCCTCCTTTGCATGATATCATTGTGTTGCAAATGTTGCACTGAGCCGACCGTTTTTATATGAAGCTAAGCCAAACGTTTTAGCTGCTTCTTCTTCGCTCATGCTCGCCGGCTTCTTCTTTGTTGGTGTTCGCGGCTATTGCTTACAGTCGGCGAGCATCGAATCTAGGAATCGAGATAAAATCACCTGAATGATCCTGATAGAATCTGAATGTTAGTCCCCGTTCCCATCGAGGCTCAAAACTCGATGCCCAACCCTGTCTATGAACAGTCAATAGTGATACCTTCACTCCAGGTTTTCCTCTCTTTTGCAGTTGTTTATGTATGTAACCTCTCCGTCCCCCTTCTGCTCAGTGTCGACACACACGGCATCACACATTTTGACCAATCACATACAGCTATAACAGGTAAAAAAAGACAAGAAAAAAACGACAACTCTCCTCGTTCAACTCAGAGAGACCGCTCTAACAGCCGTTTCATTTGCGTTTCATTCAGATCTCACCGGAGATGTTTTCCACACGGCACAGTGGAGGGGGCGCCATCATGATCTGGGGTGCTTTTTCCTTCAATGGAACAATGGAGCTTCAGGTTGTGCAGGGTCGTCAAACGGCAACTGGCTATGCGGAGATGTTGCACAGGGGGCATCCCTCATGTCTAAAGGCCCTCGTCTGTGTGGTAATTACTGGCTTTTTCAACGAGACAAACAGCAGTTTGCAAAGCCCACATGACAAAAGACTTCTTCGAGAAGAATAACCTGACTCTTTTGGACCATCCTGCGTATTCCCCTTCTACATCCAACTGAGAACATTTTGGTATGGATGGCAAGGGAAGTTTACAAAAATGGACAACAGTTCCAGACAGTGGATGCCCTCCGTGAAGCCATCTTCACCACCTGCAGCAACATTCCCACTAGCCTCCTGGAAACACTGGCATCAAATCCAACAGTGCAAAATGTAAATTCTTGCAGTTTTTCAACTGGTTTAAAAATTCTGATCAGGAGTGAATTACTGTTAGAACGTCATTAAAAAGTCACTTTTTCATAATAGGGGACCTTTAAATAATCTAAGCAATCTCTTTATATTTTAAATGATATCTGACACAAAAGACAGAGACAGTCAAGGTCAGGGGTGAAACCAGCTGATCTTCAAGATTTTTGGAAGCAATTATCTCACTATTTGAAGAACAAGTGCCTCACTGATGATAAGCAGTCTTGTGAAAAGGTACTGATGACATAATACATTTTTTTTGTAAATCCTGATTGGGGGTTCTGAACCTGCTATCTCATGACACTAAGAGGCACAGGGCTGTATGGTCAAAGTTGAGCAGTGGAATGTTGCCTTTGGAGTAAAATATTGCAATCCATTGTCAGTATCATACCTCATACTAGTAAAACATACAGTATTGTCTGACAGTATCAATCAAAACTAGGGGGCCCCATTTTGCACAAGGGGGCGCATTCTCCGGAAATGTGCAAAGTAACAGAAGTGATAAATTTCCATCCATCCATTTTCTATGCCGCTTGTCCTCATTAGGCTCGCAGAGGGTATGCTGGAGCCTATCCCAGCTGACTTCGGGCGAGTGGCGGGGTACACACTGGACTGGTCGCCAGCCAATGGCAGGGCACATATAGAAAAACAATCATTCACACTCACATTCATACCTATGGACAATTTAAAGTATCCAATTAACCTAATGTGCATATTTTTGGAATGAGGGAGGAAACTGGGGTACCCGCAGCAAACCCACACACGCACGGGAAGAACATGCAAACTCCACACAGAGATGTCCAAACGGCGATTCGAACCCAGATCTTTCAGATCTCCTGACCGTGTGGCCCACATGCTAACCACTAGGTCATGCAGCCCATGTGACAAACATAATTAAATTAAACAAAATTCTGTTCAGAGTCCCAATTTGGCCAGGGGCGGCCTGACTGTGCCGAATGTTGTGCCCGTGTGCAAGTGTGTTGCTTTGTTGACAGAGAAGTCCGAAGAAAGAAAGACAGTAGGAGTAAGACTGGCTCTTTGGCTACGCTCGTTCAACTCCCACTCGGCACAACGAGAAGCACTGGCACATGTTCTCCAAAGTCCTTGTAAGCAGAATTACTTCCAGACAAGTGGGGCAGAGATTTGCCGCTGTGCACAATGGATGAAATAGTCAGTGGGGGGTAGGGGTGGAGGTTCCTTGAGAACAAGAAATCATGAATTATAAGAAGAACACAAAATGTTTTTCCGTCAGCTTCTCGCACTGCACAGTCTGTTGCAATGATTTGCTCTAACACGTGTTGACACGCATTTTTGCACATGTTCCAGTTGTGACACGAAGTGAAATTTGTTTTGGCTCAGGAAAAATTCATTGCGCGTCTCATTTGATTTCTCTTTGACTGGAAGGTGAAAGATGCTCCCGACAATATTCACACAGGTTTAAGTCGCCTTACTTCATGAATACACAAGCCAGACTCTAAGCTAAGAGGTGCTGTAACTAGGGATGTCTGATATTGGCTTTTTTGCCGATAAGCGATATGCCGATATTGTCCAACTCTCAATTTCCCATTCCGATATCAACTGATACAGATATGTCTATGTATATACAGTACATCGCATACCGCCTGTCATGGAATTAACACATTGTGGAGGCCCACAATAGTGCTTCAGACATTTTTCTTGGAGATTAATAAAGTGTCTGTCTGTCTGTCTGTGTACTACCACTACTACCAAGTGGTTGTTGCAGCCACTAAGCTATTACTAAAGAATTGTTGCTTCTTGTTGAGTTGAGTGGAGAGTAAACTGATTGGTGCCACCTACCTTGACTCCTGTCTCGTCGTGAATCGCATCTCCACAGTTGGTGACCCTCGACGTGGGTCCAAATGCAGACTGACAACAGAGACAACGAGACCGGTGCTATCAGCGGCACACCCACTCTCGTGGTTTCAACATGTCAAGCCCAGTTCCGACTGCGGAATAACACAGGGCGTGACAAAGTATTTTCATGCGTCGATGATAGCAATTACGGGAGCCAATAGGCCTATATATAAAGCAGTTTTTTATTATTGATTTTCATGATAGGAAAAAACAAGATGTCAACCAATATTACATTTTTATCCCAATATCCGGCCGATAATATCAGCCTAACTGTAACTGTAATTAACTTTCTGCGATCCAGTTATTCACAGCGGTGTCCAAAGCATGACCCGGGTGCCATTTGTAGCACACAGCTCATGATTTCAAAAAGTGTTCCAAAGGGTCCGTCAAAAACAAATCGTATGACACTAAGTATCACATTGCAGATAGCACGCAGCAGATAGCACGTAGCTATCCGGCGAATCAATTTTTCCCATAACAAATACAGTGGAACCTCGGTTTTTGTCATTAAACCACCACAGCAAGACTGAGTCGCCAACGCGTGGGATTCTTTGTTTAGGCACAGAATTTTGCGGATAATTGGACTAGCTTGTTGTACTGGAGAAAGTCATTTGTTGCTCCAAAAATGGCAAGAAAAAAAGAGAATTAACAATGGAAGCAAGACAGACCATTTTAACACTTAAAAATGTAGGTTTTTCCTCCAGAGAAATTGGAGTGTTCTAAAACTTTTGACCAGTAGTGTGTTTAATAGTGGTAGGTGATACAGTTGTCCCTCATTTATAGCAGTTAATTGGTTAATTGATCTGACCGTGATAGATTAATTTACGCGATATAGGATTCAATGTTAATAAATGGAATATTTTCATAGTTAGAGCACAGAAAACCCGTTTATGAATTTCTCAATATGTTTTTTAACATTATTAGTACACTGTAGACATGAATAACACGCCTATAGTCACCTTTACATTCCTATTATTCATTGTTTACAACACACTGTGCAACTCTTAAGCTACAAGGACTCGAGACAGCTTCTAGCTAGCAAGCTATCGAGCTAGTGAGCTAACCAGTTAGCCGCAAATTTATTTCTTGTAAACTTAAGAAGCCAAAACCTTACCACTTCCACACGGAATGAGAGGAGAACCTTTATTCACTCCATCATGTCGGGCATGCTATGGCTGACTTCATGACTTCATGCAGTGTTATGTCTACTATAGTGGGTAATACAAGTGTAAATAAAAGTAACTTTAGGCGTGTTATTTCATGTCTACAGGGCACTAATAATGTTAAAAACCATATTTAGAAAGTCGTAAACAGGTTTTCTAAGCTCTAACTATGAAAATATTCCATTTATAAATGAGGAATCTTACTTTGCGGAAATCCACTTATCACAGCCAGGTCTAAAACCGATTAACCACAATAAACGAGGGATTACTGTATTTGGTTCAAGCTGCCCTCCTCTAATATTTAACTTCTTTGCATAGTTTGACCTACATCTGTTTGGTTTCAGCATGTTTAATACACAAAATAGCCCTCCATTTCTGTATGTGGCCCTTCTATAGTAGCTGAAAAGCATCCAAAGACCTTTAGGGAAAGAAGGTTGACAACAAGCTGAACATGTCTCAGAAACGCACAAAATCTAATCCACACATTGGACAGACAACAGTAATATATGATTTTGAAAAAGCCACTTTTCAGGAAAACCCAAATGCCCTGCAGCCAGCGCTCTCTGCCAATAGAGCCTCTCATGTTGCCATGACAGTGACAACCAAAAGAGATTTTTTTTTACCCCTTTCAAGAGTTAAGAAGAAGTAGAGGAACCATCGCTGTATTTGCATTCTGGGGGTGGGGGTGGTGGTGGTGGTGGGGAGCTGACGTCTTACTCACCTCAGGCGTAACATTGCAATTCTCACAGGCTGTTCCTTAACACATTTCCAACCACAGGCGAGCCGAAGACTTTCACAGTATACTCAGAATGAAAAATATGTTAAATTTAGCACGCCAAATATGAAATACAGCAGAGAGTGAGAGTCTTAGCAAAAAAAAAAAGGCATACAATTTGTCTGCAAGAAGTCAATGGTTTGTAATTTTACGCAAAAGTGAAACCCCAGGTAATGCATGCATGAGCTTCACAAAATTGTTGAAGGTGTTGTTGTGATGGACAGCTGATCAATCAAGGGCCTGCCTCGCCTCTGGGATAGACTCAGTCCTGTTTGTGTTGTTTTGAGGTCACAAACGGCAGCCACTGTCAGCTGTGGGAGTTTGCAATGAGAGCATCTGCAAGTAGAATAGCTTGCAACAAAGTGAACTGTGCAGCAGGGAGGGTGTGCTCTGGCGGCATAAGGGACTTCCTGTGTTTAATGCAGAAGAGATTGAAGATGACTGGCAGCTGGCGGCCCGACACCTGCGCACCTGAACCCACTCCTACAAGCAGAACACTGACTGACAGGCACAGCGAGGATGAGGATGAAGCTGCTCATTAGGAGGGAAGAGGGGAAAGCAGCCAGCTCAATCATAGCCTCTTAATTTACTTGGATTGCCTAAATTAGTATTTTATGCACTCTGCGAAACTGTAAATTCGGAAATTTCAGACACTCTGACTCGGATTGAAGTGTATGAAGGTTCCTAAGTGCGAACCTGAAGAACATTTTCCAGCATGATAGATTATAACAAGAAAATCTATATGAGGTTGCATTATTTATTAACACATTAGATCTTGTAAGTCTCACTTGCCAGCAGACTGAAATGCAAATATTTTTAACTCATAATTCATACCCAGGAGGGACAATTTTACCAAAGAGCATCACCAAATAACATTTAAAAACCAAGATTTCATGCAAATATACGGCACCTAGTGGCTGGGGGCAGCATAGCAACAACAGAGCAATTTGATTGGATGCTCGTACATGCGGCCCGTGTGTTACAATGGGACGGTACGCTTATTTGTTTCAGACATGCGTAGCAAGTTACATGAAGGAACATCATATGGTTGTATTTGCACAATGAAACTTGTCTGAAAAGGAGTAGGAAGAAGCCGAACATATATTTAATCCGATCCATCCCCCGTGTCTATTACTGATATTCACATTATTCACACCATAACTTTTACTTGTTGACACTTATAACAGTTCACTTTCTGACATTTGTCATTTACATACTTTTTCCACTTTCTGTATGTAAGGATGGTGTTAAAAAAAAATCAGGACGCAGATATAATAAAAATAATTTTTAAAATGATCACTTGGCATTACATTGGTAATATTAAATAGAAATAAATTTTAATTAGTAAAACATTAAATAAATAAAACAACGTTTCGTGTTACAACACACTCCAATAAATTATTCATACTAAAAAGAGAACTAAAAAGAAGTAGTTACATGTGGCGGACGAATACGTCGCCGCACGTTACTACACTGACAGGAGAATGTCACTTTCGTTCTTTTTTGTTGACTTATTTCCAACGATTGTCTCCCAAACAAGAGGCAAGCTCTTCTGATAGCAGTGCATCAAAGAAAAGGAAAGTGACAGTGAAAAATCAAGTGAAATTAGACATCTTAAAATGCTCGGAAAGTGGAGAAATGCCGATCATTGGCTGCCGTCATGAAGGACAAAGATGGTATCTTTGAACATGCGAAATCATCTGCTCCTATGAAATGGACAGTGATAACTACGGCTATGTCCACACGAATACAGATTTTTTTACTCATATTTTTCTATGCGGTTTGGCCTTTCGTCCACACACAAACATACAGTAGATGTTTGTCCTTAATAACATAGCTTTTAGAAAACTCGTGCCAGGGTGAAGATTTTCAAAAACCTTGGCTTCAGTGTATGTGTGTGGACGGTGAAGACAGCGCTTTTGGCTTGTTGTCAACAGATTGCAGATCCACACTATCCATCCATACCCGCTTGTCCTAGTTAAGGTATGGCAGGTATGCTGGAGCCTATCCCAGCTGATATTGGGCGAAAGGCGGGGTACACCCTGGACTGGTCGCCAGTCAATCGCAGGGCACATGTAGACAAACAACCATTCACACCTATGGACAATTTAGAGTCGTCAATTAACCTAGCATGCATGTTTTTGGAATGTTGGATGAAACACGAGTTCCCGGAGAAAACCCCCACACACACAGGGAGAACATGCAAACTCCACACGATTCAAACCCAGATCTTCCAGATCCAGATGTGGCCAATGTGCTAACCACTAGGCCACCGTGCGGCCCCATTTCCACACTAGGTACTGTAAGTATAATTGCATGTGCGGCAAGGCGGGCAGAGCACAGTTCATACGCAAGGTAATTCAAAGTGCTTTACAGAAAAGAAGGGTAAATCACTTCATCAAATCATTACAGAAAATTCCATAAATCATTCCAGTAAACAAAACAAAAAATTAATTGAAGAGTGCAGATAAAATACTTTCAGTTGTCTTATGCACAGTTGAATAGAAATATTTTTAGTCAGGATTTCAACAGTGCCAAAGTTGAGGATTGTCGCACATCTTCTGGAAGACTGCTCCAGATTTTGGCAGCATAAAAGTGAAACACAGTCCTACCGTGTTTAGTCCTGACTCTGGGTACCCGCAGGAGACCCCTCCCTGAGCTTCTCAGAGCCCGAGATGGTTTATGTGGCTCTACCATGTCAGAGATGTACTTTGGCGCAAGTCCACGAAAAGACTTGCACACAAGCAGAGCTGTTTTCAAGTCTATTCTCTAATCGACAAGAAGCCAGTGCAGAGACCTGAGTACTGGACTAATATGGTCATATTTCTTCGTTTGCAATGACAAACATTACATTGCTGGTTTTAAGCATACTGAAATGAACTTTTGTGTGTTTACAGGAAACATACGCCTACTTTCGCTTTACATTGACGAACAAAGACGCTGCTGCTGCTGTACTGCTCTTTAAAACTAAAACTGTTACAACGCTTCAGCCAACAACAGCGATTTTGGGACAAAACCTGATCGGACCACTAGGACCTCTAGCTGGTCCTACAACTTTGACAAGCACGTCGTTATTTTGGAAGAATGCCATGAGAATGTTGGCATGGCAAGGACACCATGATTGTGCCTGACTGAATTGCTTCGCCCACACATTGAAAGCTTCCCTGTTATATACGCCCGTTTTGTGCTACATAACTTCTGTCATGGAGGCAGTTTAACAAGGACAATTTGCCAGACACACAAAATTATTTCAGCAATGATAGCGCCACAGCCGATGGAGTTCTGTCCTGACCAATAAAATCGCTAAATTTGCTAGCAGTCCAACAGTCTGTGAAAACACTTTAAAATAGAGTAGTGGAGCAGAAGGTCCGCTTTTGAAAATATCTGCGTTCGTGTGGACATGGCCTAAGCAGCATGGTGGTCTCATTATTGACACTTCCTCCTCCCAATAGGCCTGTCTCTCCCTCCCTTGCAACACCCCTTTCAGTGTGCAGGACAACCACAGGAATAAAAGTAAGGATAAAAGTAAGGAATTTGAATTCTCTTTTTTTATGACTGATTCATTTAATTTTTGTATTTTACATGTCCTTCATGCGTTTCACTGTGTACAGTGTGAGTGACTTCGGTGCTAATTTAGGTACAGCAATCCCTCGTCACTTCATGCTTCAAATTTCGCAGCTTCACTCTATCACAGTTTTCAGAAATATATTAATAAATCATGCTGTTTCATGGTTGAATGTGGCCTATTATTAGTAAAAAAATATATATTTAAGCAATATTTACATATTATTTTTGCCCTAAATAAAAATTTTTAAGCATAATAATGGCTAAATGAAGTACAATACAATACGATAATACAATACAATACAATAAGACATTGAAAAGACGCATTCAAAAATGATATGTAGTATTCTACTGTGGTCACTAGGTGTCAGTAATGTTACTGTAATGTTGAGTGGTGGACCAGACCTGATTGCTGGAACCACAGGCTTTTATTGCAGGTTTGAATTATCTCACAACAGGCACAATAACACCTAACACGGCCTACAGTTGTGGCTTTAAGCTAAAACTCAACTCTGAAACCCTGATGTCACTCCCTATCCGCCCCCACTGAGCTCCCCGAGCACCAGAACACATTTACAGCAACACGCAGGAGCAAGAGTCTTACGTATGTCTTAAATTGCTTATTTCTCTTATGTCTACTATACTTGGTAATAAGAGTGTAAAGGTGACTAAAAGTGTGTTATTTCATGGCTTGAGGGCTCTAATAATTACAAGGCTGTAAACAGGTTTTCTGTGCTTTAACTACAAAAATATTTGATTTGTAAATGAGTCCTACTTTCAGTGTACTTATCTCGGTTGCACCTGGAAAACATTAACTGCTATGAAGGAGATTTCTGTATACACAAAATGAGTCAAACAATTATAATAAAAAAGGAGAATGAACATTATTTGTTTCTTTCACAAAAAGAAGTTTTTTATAGTTGAACGGCATGAGGATAGATTTGAAGCTCGTCTAATGTTTGTTTTTCTCTTTATTATAGATAATACTTGTACTTCTGTTCAAAACTGTGACGTCTCAGCCAGCGAAGTCATCTAGAGTTTCAAGTTCATCGTTCCTATTGGTGCGGCGTGCTACTTCTTGCAGCATTATGCGAGCTTGAGAGCTGCCACAGTCTTTGTGACCGGCACAAACTAGTGACAAGCCGACAAAGTCAGAGCAGGTGACCTCGCCAACAAGCCGCTGCAGTTGGCTTCTTTAAATAGGGCTTTTCAAAATGTCACTTTTCACACATCGCCGAGCAATTTTCCTCCCTCCGACTCTGACTAACTCCCTGCGACCTGTTGTGGCACACGTGAGGAGACTTCTCCGGTCCTTCTCAGGGTGACAATGACTGACGGATGAGGTCCTACATTTCAGCCCATCATTAATGTGACGGTAGTTGAGATGAAGTATTTCTTCTTTTTTGCCCTGTGCAGCAATTGGGGCAAATAGTATTGTTGATCTAGATGCCTTTACATGCTAATTATATTTACTCTTGTAGGCAAAAGTGTAAGATACTCTACTCCTGTTACATAGATTTGACGTTGACACAACATGTTTATTGTTATGCAAATTTGGAGCGGCTGGACCCGAGCAGGAAGGGATAGAGAAGAAGAGAAAAGAAGACAGAGGACAGGAAAGAAGACAAAAGGGGGGACAATACAGAGAGACAACAACAACAGCAACAACAATTGCAACAATCACAGAACAACAGAAACAAACAGGACTACATCAGAAAATGTCTATGACAGTCCTAAAGCCCAAAATAAAAATAACTAAATAATATCAACAGCCACAGTGATTATAATGCTGTATTGTATTGATTACAATACTGTTTTGAGGCAGTTATATTTAGTAGTCATAAGTAGTAATGAAAATATTAACCATAATAATGATAAGATTGACAATAGCTGTTAGTAATCATCCTGCCGTTTCTTCTTCGTTTGCGTTATGCGGCCATTTTTTCCGGTAGGCGGGCTGGTCGATCACCAAATGTAGGAATCAAAACTTTAAAAAAACAATTTTAAAAAACAATTCCGGGAGAATCTGAACGTTAGTCCTGGTTCCCATCGATGCTCGATGCCCAACGCTAGTCATGGTTCACATAAGGGTTGTGGATGATGGTAAAATTAAAAGAAATATGTGTAGTTTTCCTCTAATAGCTAGCAGGTTACGCCAGCTTCGACAGTCAACAATGTAATAATCTGGCCTCACAAACTAATATATGATTGTAAATTGTTACTAGAATTACAACAGGCAAGCGGTGTAGATTATGTAGACGTGTCTTGAAGAGGGGACAACCCTGCGGTCTGCAGAGCCGTGTACACGGCTAGCCGCTTTAAAGGAAAACTGCACTTTTTTTGGAATTTTGCGCATCATTCATAATACCTATGTGAGACATGAACACATGACTTTCCCTTTTCTAAAGAGAGAAAAAAAAAAACAGCTAGCACAATGTACATGATGGGACACACCTATTTTGACTATAAGGCGGTAAACTGTCGTGGGGGTGTGAGAGGCAGGGAGGACTGTCAATATTAGTGCAGACCTGCCAACATGTATGAATTTGTCATACTTAGCATGCAATTTGACTCTTGAATACGCTTGTATGCTTCATTGCTCTCCATTTTATTGCATTTCTCTGGTCTCAGTTTTGAGTTCAGTCTGTACAGTACAGATATAAAAATAGATATTATCAGTTTCTCAACAGTATTTCAAATCTGGAGGGCGCAAAACATTTCTGTCCCCCAGGGAGGCATGACAGAAAACAATTGAGAACCACTGCATTAACATAACGTGACCTGCATATTAACCAAGCTCCAGCAACATTCTTATTGTAGCAGCACCAAAGAACTACTTTTGTGGCATAGCGCCAAAACGTCCCAGGCCACTACTGTACTGTAAATCATGCCTCGCACTTGTACAGTAGACAGTTGTGGCAATAAGCAAAAAAGTTGGTCAACTTTGGGATTCCACACGCTACCAACTAAACATCCGGACAGACTGAAGCAGAGGTTACCGGCTCTCAACGTAGACCTGACGACATCGTAAGCAAGACTCAGCGAGATGCTCGTTTTCTCTCTGCATTTGTTACCTGACGACTATGTTGAATTTACCAGCTCAATGGGGAGTCTTGTGTTGAAACAGCATCCCACTGAGAGCAGATATTGTAAGTGTCTTATTTTGTCCATGAAACATTTAGCACGAGTGCCACATGATGACGCTACGAGGATGGCTTAGTATTTCACTATGGCTGGATCTGTCTATCACCACCCAGCAACGTTATTCTCTGCCTGGGGGCAATAAAAGTAAAAAGTAGTAGTCGGCGGCAACTCTCACAAAGTCTGCCATGAGTACTGGTGGGAAACGCTTGCTCCATGCTGCTATTGTTGACGGAAGTAGTGTTCGTTGCTATGGGCTCTGTGAAATCAATGCAGCCAGGAAGAAAGTTACGATAATGCTTAAAATGACCAAAAAAACAACAAAATCTGTAAGTATTACATGTTATCTTGAATGTACCTGTTACTACATGGTCACAGCACGTATATAAAACCTTAAAACCTTGTTGGAGGTTTTCGGAGATGTTTTAATACGGGGCTTGGAATAGATGCATCCCATTACTTGCATTGTTAGCTGCCTCGTGCAAGCAGTTTTTCTCTACTTAGAACGCACATAAAAGAGAAAGACGTGTTCTCATGTCTCACATAAGGATTGTGGATGATGGGCAAAATTTAAAAAAAAGTGCAGTTTTCCTTTAAAAGGAGATGGAGGTGGCCCCACAACTAACGGATGGGCTAGCCTGACGACCAGGCTAGACTGTGACTCCGATTCCATCTGCTCTACGGATCATCTTTCAGTGTCATTCATTAGTGGTGAGTATCTATATTTTATAATTCAAACTGTGTTGCGTCTTAAGACACTCATAATGAGTATTGAAAAAATCCAAATAATTGAAGAAGAACACGGCCATTCATCACCATTTCATACATTGTGTGGTAACAAGCTGCTTCATGAGCAAACTACTGTCTGCAGCTGCCCATCAAATACATCACATAAGTGTCCACTGAATTGTACATGATATGATATTTTAATTAAATCATAAGTTGTCCTGTCTGTTCCAGGCCCTGCTTCTAATTGTTGACACATTACAACGAGTCCTTCAGTCATTGGACAGGCATCATTAATATTGTCTGTCCTGCCCCAGTAAAAAACATTTACACCTGCTTGGTTTTATGTTGGTGCTTTGATTAGAGCTCGCTAACGTCATCCAAAGTCAAATTTGGTATCATGTTATATCTCTGCTTCACATGTTGAACAACAGCAGGTGAATATCAGCCCCATCTCATCACTTTGAGTGCTCTCAGTGTCATGGTTTAAATATAGCTTGACGTTCTACACTTCCTAATCCCCCAGAAGTGCGCTCATCCAGGATTTGAACTCAGGACCCAAAGCAAAAATCACACTATTATACCACTGAGCCAGCATGCAGTCAGACAGTCATATGGAGCATTCACGACATTTTGAGTTACTATCATCAACATTTTTAGTGTGAGCAGCTGTTTGGGACTATGTAAAACATTTCTTTTGTGAAACGTTGGTGGAAAAAAAGAGATAACACACCACTTTGCTAGCTAAGAATCACAAACTGTGATGAAAAATAAATCTCTCCTATTGGCAAGGACTTTTTTTTTTAAACGATGGAGTTTCCTCCTTCTGATCTGCGACTACAAGAATCTTTCTTATGCCGAGCAGTCTTGAGACAAATGGTGCAGCTTTGGCAGTATCATGAATGCTGCCAAAAAAGTATTAAAAAAATAGATGCTGCCTCTTTAAGCATCCTGTCGTTGTACGTCAGTATGTTGTTTATCACTGTTTGGATCTTCTATCTCTTGAAGATGCTATCCTTTCTTTGCTCCAAATTACATTGTTTTCACCCAAAAACCACCACTGGCTAGTAGGGGTGCCACGGGACACCCAGCTCACAAAATGAGACAATACACAAATTGGGTCCACAAGATCGAGACGAGATTTTGACATTTATTTTAAGAAAAGTACAATGAAAAAAAACCTGGACCAACAAACTTTTTGATTTAACCGAGTCACAAAACGGGGTGTAAAATGTTTATTGTCCTGCGAATTTGAAATTTATTGTCCTTTTGGTCACTACCCAAAACTCATGACCATAGGTGAGAGTAGGAACGTAGATCGACCGGTAAATTGAGAGCTTTGCCTTTCAGCTCAGCTCAGACCACAATGGGCCGATGTAGAGTCCACATCACAGCAGACGCGGCACAAATTCACCAGTCGATCTCGCGTTCCATCCTTCCCGCACTCGTGAACAAGACCCCGAAGTACCTAAACTCCTTCACTTGGAGCAGGATCTCATCCCAGACTCGGAGATGGCACGCCACCCTTTTCCGGGCGAGAACCATGGTCTCTGATGCAAACACTTACAAACTTTACAAACACTCTGGTGTTGATTCTCATCCTGGCCGCAAACCGACCCAGTGAGAGTTGAAGGTCACGGCTCGATGAAGCCAGCAGGACCACCTCATCTGCAAAAAGCAGAGACCCAATCCTGCAGCCATCAAACTGGAACCCGTAACACCTGGCTGTGCTGAGAAACAAAATGACAAGGGCAGCCCTGGCAGAGTCCAAACCTCATTGGAAACAGGTCCGGCTTATTGCTGGCAAAGTGAGCCAAACTCTGACACCGGTCATACAGGAAACGAGCAGCCTGAATTAGCTGGTCCGATACCCCATACTCCCGGAGTACTCCCCACAGAATTCCAGAATTCCGAATGCCTTCTCCAAGTCCACAAAACACATGTTGACTGGTTGAGAAAACTCCCATGCACCTTCAAGGACCCTACCGAGAGTTTAGAGCTGGTCCACAGTTCCACGACCAGGACAAAAACCACACTGCTCCTCACTCTGTACCCGACCCCTTTGGTCCCTCCCATGAGTGGTGAGCTCATTGGAGGGGGGACCCATGTTGTCTCTTCGGGTTGTGCCCAGCTGGGTCCCATGGGTGTAGGCCTAGCCACCAGATGCTCTGCATCGTGCCCCCCGTCCAGGCCTGGCTCCAGAGGGGGACCCTGGTGACCCGCTTCCAGGCAAGTGAAAGCATGGTCCGATTGTTTGTTTCACCATAGGGGTCTATTTAGCCACTCTTTGTCTGGTCCCTCACCTAGGACATTTTTGTCATGGGTGACCCTATCAGGGGCAGAAAAGCCCCCGACAACTTTGCTCCTAGGATCACGCAAACTCCTCCACCACGATACGGTGGTAGCTCAAGGAGGAGTTTATGTTATGATAATATTTAATAATAATAATATACCCTAATAATGGAATTGGCATTTGTGACATACATTTTCTCACAGGCAATTCATAGTCTGTCAAACGTTTGGAGGATTTCTTGAAATGCTGGCTTTCCAACTGTATTAAAGAGCAGTATTTCTTTTGCGACATATAATTTATAATTATTAGTTGTTATATTATAATTATAAATATAAAAAACATTCAATATTCCTCACATTTACGAATTAAACTGAATGATATTTGTCATTCGCCCAAAACGGGGGAGTGGCGTTAGCTACTCACTCACATGCCCGTAGCGTGCACGCATATATGCATACACGTAATCTCGGAAAATTAAATTCTCGGAAAATAATTAACAGTCATGGCTGAGCAGGAAGAGGGTGGGATATACAGAAACCTCTGTTTATCACGGTTCATTGGTTCCAGACTGAGACCAAGTAGGATCCTTATTTATAAATCAAATATTTTCCTAGTTGGAGCATAGACAACCTGTTTACGACATTCTAAATATGTTTTTAACATTATTAGAGCCCTCTAGACGTGAAATAACACCCCTTCATCACCTTTAGATTTGTGTTACCCAATATAGTAGACATAAGAGAAAATAAGGCATTTAAGACATACTGTAAATAAGACTCTTACTTGTGTGTGTTACTGTAAATGTTTTCCGGTGCTGAGTGGGGGGCGCACAGGAAGTGACGTTGGTGGTTGAGAGTTGAGTTTACCTGATGTGATTACAGTGAAGGCCGAGTTTATTTATAGAGCACATTTTTAAAACAGCCACTACTTCCTCAACGTGCTGTACAAGTGTAACAAATATCTCAAGGTTTAATACAAACGTTAACACATAAGAGGCCAAAACAAAAACAAGCAAACAATCAACATAGTTAAAATACAATAAAAAGGTGCAAATAAATACATAAAAATGTATAGATCAGCTTGTGTTACTCCTCTGGTTTTCAGTTTGGACCTCGAGCACCCGAGCAGACGCTGGTCACAAAACCTTAGAGCTCTGACCAGAGTGGGCAAAACGAGCACTTCTGATAAATAAAGTGTAGTCAGCCCATGAGGAGATTTCATAACAAATAATGAAATCTTAATCTGAATTCTAAAAACAACAGGCAACCAGAGGAGGAGATGTTCTCATGCCTTTTACTTCTTGTGAGCAGGCGAGCAGCTGCATTTTGGACCAGTTGTAAGAAGCAAGTGGAGGGCTGTTCAAGGCTGAAGTATAGCGAGTTATAATAGTCCAGGCGAGACGTAATCAAAGAGTGTACAACTATTTCCATCTGGTTTAGGAACAGGTATCATTTGACCTTCCCAAGAAGCTGAAAAGGCAGTTTTCACCACTGAACTCATCTGTTTGTCAAGAGTGAAAGAACAAACAATAAAAGCAATAAGACTTTTTACAGAGGGGTCGCAGTGGGATCATAGTGGGACAACGGCGCGGCCACAGCAGTAGCCAAAGTCAGGGATCACTGTGCCTGTTGTGAAGATCATTCAAACCCACTATAAAAGCCTGTTCTTCCAGCGATCAAGTCTGGTGCTTGTGTGTCTCACCGAACATTACAGTAACATTACTGACATCTAGTGACCAGTGTAAGATGCTACATATCATCACGTCTTTGAAAGTGTCCTATCAATCCCTTATACTTGGATTTTAGTTCATTTTCTCATTTTTATGCTTGAAAATGCTTAATTGGTATACAGCTACATACTGTACAATATGTACAATATGTACTAATAATAGGCTGTAGCCAACCCCAAAACAGCATGATTTATGAATAAATATATTTTAGAAAAATCATGATAAAGTGGCGAGGCATTATTGTAGTACATTCGAACACTAGAGCCTCCATTGCAGTACTAACCATGACAGACAGCACCTTCTAGACATTCAACTTTGGAAACTTTTTTAACAAACACAGTGCCAGAAGCACTCCCAGCGACTTGAGTGACACAGGCTCCCAGCATGCCCTGTGGCATGTAAATAAAGTGGTACCTCGGTTAACGACCACCCCGGTTTGTGTGTTTTTCAGTTAAAGGCCTGGTCACACCGCCCGAACTATGCTGTAGCGTTCCTGGAGCGGTGAAAAAAATTCATCACCGCTCATAACCGTTCACCACCGTTTAACAGAAGTTGGCCCCCGTTCAGGCAACACCGTATACGCTCGGCCACCGCTGATGGTCCCTCCTACCGCTCCGAAAGTTTTGAACTGCACAAAATATTGGCAATTTTCCGCCACGGCAAAGTTCATCACCGCTCCAACAACGCCCAGTCAAAGTTTGGCGCCGCTAGACTCAAGTACGTGGATGCTTCGGTCCGCTAGACCAAAGCAGAAATCTCGAATGCTGGACCACTGCTGCTTCGCCAGCTTTGCACGGGCGGTGATTAAACGTTGCACAAACTTTGGTTGTAAGCGTTTTACGAGCGGACACGGGATTGTTGGAACGGTGTCAGGCGTTGAAGCAGCGATCCATTGCGGTGATGAACTTGGTTTGGCGTTGGTATGGAGGTGTCGGAGGGGGACCAGAATTTGGCTTTAAATATGGGGAGAAATGGACCAGGAGCCGATTTGGAATAGCCGTTGAGTGCAGACCTCAGTTATATCGAATTTGCTCAGTTACAGTAAAACTGTACTACCATGGATGCCGAGAGACTTGCTATGATTGGTGCACTAGTCCAGCAGAAGAATCAGAACCTCCTCAGATTGCAACAAGCTGTTGACAGAAGGAGAAGAGAGAGAAGAAGGAGAGACACAGTTGTGTGGGTCAGACAGTGGATACTGAGAAGGCCTGAACATGGACTGTATGACAAGCTGATGATGGAGCTGAGGAATGAGGATCCACGAGTCTTCCAGCACTTCATGAGGATGCCACCAGCCCGCATGCGCAGAACGCCGCTCTATCAACGCTCGCGTCACCGCTAAACCAACGTTCGCTAACGTTAAACCAACGCTAAAGCAACGCCGGCTTCAGCGGTGCACCGCTAGGACAACCCCCATGTTTTTGATTTTTTTTCCCATTTTGTGCGCGGTTACGGTTTTCACTGCTCCAGGAACGCTACAGCAAAGTTTGGGCGGTGTGACCGGGCCTTAACATCCCAAATTTTTGCTAAAAGGTTGCCTTGGTTTGCCCGCTTGGTTAGCATGTAATATAACCAACAAACTTGTACTTTTGCTTGGTTTGTTTACGCAGCCATCTTGGATCATGCGCCCAAGACGAAATCTCACAATACTTAGTTCACCCTTTACTACAGCAGCCTACAAGGCAATGAAGTGGCCACACAATTGACCCTCAGCATTGATGACTTTTCTTGTGCGACAAACTCCAAATAGGCTGCTATGAATCCAAAGAAGGTTGCGAGTGACAGCAACATTCAACAACAAGAAAGAAGTCATCGCAAAGTTGCCGATCTCGCCAGGATTTACTGGAAGCCCTCATCAACGCTAAGTACCATCCTGAAGAATAACAATATAACAAGGTGAGCTCATGATGCGAAAGAAGTGACGGTGTTAACAAAACAGAGACCACAAACCAGGGACACAAGTTTTGGCTGATGTCGATCAACGGCTAGCTGGAGCTAGCTGAAGCTAGCGGGAAACAATGACAACTGCTGCGTGACGATATAACGCAGAAAACACCTGCAATGAGTAATGAATTTAAAGCAAGCTGAGGCTGTTTTGAAAATAAATAAAAAAAATACACTTGGAGCACCAACTGCTCAATCTACATCAAATTTAAATGGAGGACCAGAGGAAGCTAAAGTACATCAACAAAATAAACAAACATTGACGATGATATCATCTCGACCACAAGGAAATTAAAGACAATTAAAGAAATTGGTATTGGTATTGATGGACATGACCAGGATAGTACTAGTGAGAGCCATGAAAGGTGAGGGTTCAGGAAGTGAGGGGACAGAACACGTGAACACACTGCAGCATGCAAGGTGCGATTGAGCTAGACCGACTCGATTGCTGAGCTCTTTGTTTCCCAGTTGCTCACATCGCCTTTAGGAAAACCGGGTGACGAGTCAAAATTTGCAGGCTGCGCGGGGCTCCGCTGTCCTACTTGTTTGTCCCAGATCTGCTGATGCAGTCCTCTCCCGTTTTCCCTCCATTTTTCCCCCTGCCGTGGACATTCATTATTCAAGCCAGTCCTTTTGAATTCTCCCTCTTCCGTGTTTTGCATAAGCACCAGCCATGCAGCGCTTGTTATAACTTTTCAAAGCAGTAATATTTAATATTTGAATACAATTAAATAGGTGGACTTTTTTTGCAGCCCCTTAGATAAGATCATTTAGCTGTGGCCAGTCTGAGGATACAGGAGCTTCTCCCAGAGAGAGAACAAATGCAAAGTCAGCTGCGATCCATCCTGCCTCCCACAGGGCAATTTCCTCCCAATTTGCATCCTTTTTCTTAGCTCCATTGCTCCTTCCCGAGGTTGGTTTGTTTTCCCTAGAACCTGTCCATGCTGTGCTGAGCAAATTAAGGTAAGTGTTGTATCTACACAGCTCAGCAAGTCACAAGATGTGTTTTACCCAGACGCTAATGTAATCAGTCACTAATTGAAAACAGTTGTAGCTCGTTGTTTATAATTCATAGTGCATGGGGTTCCCGACCATCCTCTATGGTTGTACCTCTTGTTGCAGACTTACTACTTCCTGTTTGCAGCCTGGCATCACCTGACACTGCTGTCAGCTGACAGACTGTTCTACGTACAGCATGTGCACATTTATCACATAATGACCAATCATGGCTAAGACCACTGTGGATCGATGTGCACCGTGCTTTATGGGTGGAAAATTTTATTATTAGTTTTTTTTTTATGCATATTTAAGCAAATGTTATGTTTTTTATGCCTAAATATATCATTTTCAAGCATAAAAATAGCTAAAAGAACTAAAATATAAATTATAAGGCATTCTGAAAACACATTCAATGACATTTTGGATAGATATTAATTATTTATTATTATTTTATAATTATTTATTAATCTCCAAGAGAAATTCACATTTGTGATGATATTTAGTATATACACTGATCACTAGGTGTCAGTAATATTACATTCATGAGACATTAGCTACCACAGGGAGTACTGTCTCCCAATGCTATCACATGTGAGTCTATACTATGTCTTATATATCTTATTTTCTGTGATTATGTCTACTATATTGGGTAATACTAGTCTATAGGGGTGTTATCTCATGTCTAGAGGGCTCTAATAATGTGAAAACCCACATTTAAAAGGTTGTAAACAGGTTTTCTATGCTCTTTAGCCTTTCTTCCTGGTTCTTTGGACCGCTGTGCTAACAGAGAAGTAGTCAATGATCACACAATTTTAAAAGATTTCAAATTGTGTTAAAAACAAGAGCAATGTACTGTATTTGATTACAGCGCTGAACTCTTGTCATCAATTAGGAAGTTCAACGAAAGAGCCCAGAATGAAAGTACACAGTGTGTATAAAGCAATTGCCGTGCAACGTAATCTTAAGTGAAACTTAAGCTTGTATGCCTGGAAAGTAAGAGTTAAGTTTGTGGGAGAGAGACTGTCTCAAACTGGTTCTAACTCTGCTGATAGCATGTCCGTTGACAATCTTCTCCTCCAGTAATTATTTTTCCATGGGTTATCTTTGTTGTGCTGTGTGAGTGTGTGCGTTTCAAGAAGGCCTTCTATAAGCTGTTACACTGCAAATGCACATGCTAATAGGCTGAGTCTGAAGATCTAATAATAATAATATCTAACAGCTGTAACTACAAAAATATTTAATTTATAAATCCTACTTTGCGGAAATTCACTGATCATGGTCGGGTTTGGAACCGATTAACCACAATAAACGAGGGATGACTGTAGATCATTGCTTTTCACAGGAAAAAAACATGAGCCATTGAGACACCCATAAAAATGTCTATTTCTAAGGCACGGCTACCTCCATCTCCCTCCAAACCCCCTGTGCTAGCTTGACGTTCAACATGCCTCGCACACTTTTAAAAGACATTTTAAAATATAAAATGCATAGGTACTCACCACTAATGAATGTACGATGATCGATGAACAGATGGAATCAGAGTCAAGGTTTCACTTTCACTCTCACGGCAACTATGGTGCATCCATGGACCGCTGACCAAAGTGCGAAATCTCAGTGCTTGACGAAAAACCAATGACGCGTAAAGACATAAACATGTAAAAATTGTGGACTTTTTTTAACAGTTATAGATTAATACTGATTTAGAGTGAATGAGATGTGGGGTTGCAAGAAAAAAACTGCCTATTTTCCGAGGAAGAAAAATAAACATAAAAAAGTAGTACCGACGTACTTCAGGCATGAAAGGTTGCGAAGCACACTGAATATAATTTACTGTTACGGGGGGAAAACATGTACTTTCCGTGGTTCGTGTGTGTAGTTCTACCCTGATCAGAACGGATCTTAAACCTTAAAAGGCAACACAATCACACTATACATGTAGAACAGAAATGAGTACAGAAAATAGAAAGACGTCTGTAACAAAACCTCTACTCAGTTCCTTGGATTTTTCACCCTGTGATGATGGGCCAATTTGCACATTTTTTTCAGATTTTGGGGTTGTGTTTATTCACGTCAGTTTTAGGGTGTTGCAAATTCATTTGGTGAAAAATAAACTGTTAAAAGCAAACAGGGAGAATTCAGAAGAGTGTTAACATGGTGCATGGCTCTGCTGCTCTCCTCCTGTGCCACATTTAATTGTGCTTTTTACACCTGCCAGAGTGAGTGCCACTCATATTTGTCATTGTAGTTTCATGGCCTTGAGTCGCATCCTTTTTTCTAGTGGCACTTTCATTCGCTTTGTCATTTGTGGTAGTGACTTTCTCTCTCCAGTCGACATTCCAGCTGCGTGACGCGCCTCGTTACACACCGCGGGTGTCAAAATGACTTCCACGAAAGAAACATCTGTGCAGCCTCGCTGGTAGCTCCGGCGACACCTCCTCTCTCCTTTCTCTAAATGCATTTTGGGAATTGAGAGATCCGTCCAGATGGTGCGCCAAGATCCATTTCTGGGTCACAAGTAGGAGGTCGCCAGAGACATGGAGCTGTTTCTCGTTTTGCTTGTCAGAGTGCTCCAAACTTTTGTCAGAATATGCTCCTTGGCTTGCTTTGCTAACTTAAGAGGGCAGGTGTGAAGGCACAAGTGGAAATGTGTCTGTGGAGATGGTTCTCAAGATTTTCTTATGGTCTTTGCCAAACAATTACATACAATGTATTGTATTGTATGTACTTTATTTATCCCACAGCGGGGAAATTTACTTGTTACAGCAGCAAGACAAGTAAAGAGAACAGTGTAAAGAAAGCATAGTGTCTACAACATGGTTCAGGTGGTGCAGGTGTTGTAGAGCCTGACAGCGGTCGGTATGAAGGACCTGCGGAACCTCTCCTTCTTACACCGTGGGTGTAACAGTCTGGTGCTGAAGGAGCTGCTCAGGGAAACAACAGTGTCATGTAGCGGGTGAGAGGTGTTGTCCATGATGGATGTCAGCTTAGCCAACATCCTTCTCTCCCCCACAGTATAATGTATACTTTACACAACAGTTTCCTGTTAGCTAAAGCTATTCATAATTAGCACTCTCACAGGCTAAAGCAAGAACAATATTGATTATTATTGGTAACAATAATAAACTTGTTTATTTTGTGCGTCTTTAGGTAATTTTAGGCTGAAGTCCCCAGTTATTCAAAATTGTAATGACGTTCTAACAGTAATATGTGTCCTTTAAGACTATTTATTAGCACCAAACGTGAGAAAAATTTATCATCTTCTATCATCATTATTTTAAACCACTGTGTACAAAATGCTATGTCGAATCAAGACAACACTCATTACTCCTCATTCTTGTGAGTTCATTGTCAGTACTCACGTTATTATTACAACAAGTCCATCCATCCATTTTCCATGCCGCTTATCCTCATGAGGGATACCTATGGACAATTTAGAGCAGGGGTCACCAACGTGGTGCCCACGGGCACCAGGTAGCCCCCCACAACCACATGAGGTGCCCGCAAGCCTGCTTTTCATTCAGGTTTTCAGTTAATAATGTGAGAACACTAGAAAGAAAAGTATTTTGAAACATAAAATGGGAGTTCTGGATACCAGCATTTTGTGACTGTTTTGGTAAAACAAGCATATTTGATCTGTTTGGGTTTAAAATAAGCTATGAAAATCATTTCTACAAAAATGAGTAGCTCGTGGCCATTTTCATTTTCTAAAAGTAGCTCTCGCAAGAAAAAACATTGGTGACCCCTGATTTAGAGTCTCCAATTATCGTAGCATGCATGCTTTTGGAATGTAGGAGGAAAACGGAGTACAACTGAAACAGTTTATAACCAACCAAGCAGGTATTGGATAGAAAAGATCATGGATACAATTCATTTTTTTTTAAATATCTTTAAAATTCTAAATAAAAACTGCTGACAAGAAACTGGAAACTAAAGATGAGCGAGTACACCACTATCAGTATCGTATCTGTTCACCCACCTAAATTATCTGTATCCATATCTGTACTCTGAAAGGGCGGGGCACGAACCAGACGTGGGTGTGGTTTATCTGGAAATGGGTGGGGCTGAAATCAGTACATAATTTTAAGTCCGAAATAGACATGGATCGATCAGAAGTTGCTATATTTATCGTTTATTATTCAGCTAGATGTGTACTGTTGAATTATTGTTTAATGATCTGTGTCAAGTTGGTGATTCATGCAAACATCCAGTGATGGCAAACATCCAGTGATGGCGAACAGGGAAGTAATCTGTCAGCCTTGTTCACTGTAGGTTTCTCCAAAGCACCATGACGAGCAAAGTTTTCCAACTGACATTTTATCACCAGCCAAATTGGAAGCAAGCAGACAAAAAAAAAAACACCGGCAGTGATGAGCCGTTTACAGCTCTGTCTTGTCAAATGCATCACGTATGTAACAAAACAAGTTACCAACTTACTTAAATATCATACAAAACTGAAATACGGCAAAATAGAGAACCAAGCAAGGCGAGCAGAGAGTCACTGTCTCTGTTGTGTCTGTTTGTGAAAAAGTGACAGGCATGGCTCCTCTCTCTGGCTGCAGGAGTCTGTCTTGGGAGGGGCGTTCACTGTGTGTGACTGGCCAATCACAGAGCGTGAAGAGTGAATACATAAGTAGTTGCCCAATGAGGATTTTCCTTTATCACGATTATGGATAATGACGAGCTGTACTCATTTCATGCTCGTACTCAGCAAAAATGCTTTATCCCTAATGAGCCGGATGCTGGTTTTAGACGACCACATTTCGACTGCAGCCCCTCTCTTCTCATGCAATGGACTATTCCATGTTACTGATGTTACTGCATGTGCTGACTGATTCCGGAAGGCGGGAGGGAAACAAACTTGTTGGCCCGGAATTACCCCAGGGGAGCGGAGAAGAGGAGAAGGCAAGAGAAAAACAATATTTATCAAAACTACCGAAGGTGTCAACTATTTTCACAGTCACGAGACATGACGACAGCAGCACTGCTACTGTTAATGTCAGCTGAGGAGAATGCTGTAGATGAAGCGGACAGTCATGCTCTTCATCACAAAGATGTGAGTATTAAAGCGGTATACTATTTAAAATGTTGCTTACTGTTCTTTTACAATTACAGTAAATGCTTAGAGATGATTCTTGTTAGGTAATCATATATATATATATATACATTATATATTCACACTTGTTCGAAGATGATAAACACGGCTATGTAACTAGCAACTTAAGCTGAGAGGTAACTAACAGATTTCAAAAGCAGGAAAAAAAAGTGGGCCCCAATGACGACGTGTGCTTTGGGCCCCCAAATGACTAAATACGCCCCTGTGTATAGCGTACAAAGACGTATGAGATAAAAAATCATATTGGTTGGTGCATATTGCAATTGTTTTTTTTCAAATAATCAAGCGCTCTAGTACTTGTAGTTCTGCTGGGTTTGAATATACACTACATCACGACGACTCTGTTTCCAACACAGCAGATGTTCCTCCATGCTAATCACTAATGAGTGGCACATAATTTCATTATTAACATAATTCATTCCAGACAAATTGCCTGCAAGCAAGAAGACATGTTCTATGGTATAGCAAAAAATGCACCTTGCTTTGAAATACTGTAAGACATTGACCATGTGTATTTCCAAATTGTGTTTTCACAAACACTGTTTGTGCAGCATGCAAGGGCGTGTCGCCCCGCGGTCAAATCTGCCTTCCCTCAATCGTCCTGACAAACCTTCACAATTCCCTCCGGCGTGATTGCGTTTTTCTTTTTTCCCCCCTCTACAAATCCTTTCACCTCCTCCAACAACTTTCCCGCTCACAGTCAATTATTCCCCACTGTCACTGAGCTTTTTCAGCATTTTCTACTTGACCTCGATGTGCGCAGCATCACTCTGCGCCGTGTCAACTTAGTCACTCCTTGTTCCCTGCGAGTCCATTTCCTGGCTGCTTCCCCGAGGCCGTCCACATCACCTGAAAGTAACACTGCAATGTGCACCTGCGGCCACATGGGACACCTACGCGGTGAGAAAACCCCCTCGGCTGTGTGCTTTCCTGTTCCTTGGCGAGTCAATTAGGCAGCAAATGACCCCTGGAATCCACTTTAATAAGCCCAGCTCCACAGAATTGACTTTAATACATCACAATGATGACAGTAATTGGACTGGACGCTTGATTGCATTTTCTAGAGCTGTAAAGCTACCTCTGCAACACAACATAAAGAAAGAGTGTTGCCAGTAAAAAAGGAGTTATAAAAATCATTGTTTTCCATCAAAGTGTCTCAGGTGGACTTTCATGGACGGGCAGCTTCTCGGAAGCGTCTTTGTCATCACAAATTCCACACGGTCATAAATGCAGAATTCCTCTGAGGTTGGCTTGTGTGGTTTGAGGAAACGGACGTACACGTATTAAAGTGATCGTACAGTATTGCAGCACCAGCGTGGTTTAGTCACCTTTGTCCTCGGGGTGTAACGGTACATGTGTTCATAATTGGACTTTGCAGTATTGGTGGGCTGCAATGTGAACTAGTGGTTAGCATGTTGGCCTTATAGTCATGAGATCATGGGGTTAAATTTCCGTTTGGGCAATGGGGAGCTTCCCTGTGCAGTTTTCTCCAGGTATTACAGCTTCCAAAAACATGGATGTTGGGTTAATTGGAGACTCTAAATTGTGAATGTGAGTGTGAATGGTTGTTGATTGGCTGGCGACCTGTCCGGGGTGTACCCCGCCTTTCGGCCAAAGTATATTGGGATAGGCTCCAGCCCACACGTGACAAGTGGTAGAAAAATGGACGGAACATTTACTACAGGTTACAGAGGTATACAGAGTTCACACATTGAGTGAATGAGTCTTGTCTTTATTTTAAGACGTGTAGCGAAGCCAGGTTGTTGCAGGTTGTTGCAGCCTGCAACTTGTGTGCAGTGTAGTGTCCCCTCCCACTTTCCTTCACACTGCACAGGAGTACGGCGACACACACAAACAAAGATGTCTGCCGTGTGGAACTTTTATGAGATTTGTGAAAGTGATGTAAAGCTTGATGCTGCAACACATGCCAAGAAAAAATATCTCACAGGGAAAGCATGTTAAAAAAATAAAAATCTCCCACACGCCTAGTGGTTAGCATGTCGGCCACACAGTCAAGAAATCTGAATTTGAATCTCCGTTGGGCATCTCGGTGTGGAGTTTGCATGTTCTCTCCGTGCGTGCGTGGGTTTTCTCCAGGTCTCCGGTTTCCTCCCACATTCCAAAAACATGCATGTTAGGTTAATTGGGGACTCTAAATTGTCCATAGGTATGAATGTGAGTGTGAATGGTTGTTTATCTGTGCCCTGGCGACCCCGCCTCTCGCCTGAAGTCAGCTGCATTTGCTTGCATATTAGTTAGATAGCTGAATAGCCAGGTGAAATACACAATAAAACCACACTACGCTACGGGAACACGTTTCGTCATTACACCCCGGGGCAGCAACATGGTAGCAACATGGCCAATGGCAGCTAAGCAGCCAATGTTCGCCTATATGAGTGTGACAGTCAGAATGCAAAGCAAATAACCCAAAAAATTATTGAGTTCATCGGACTAGATGACAAGCCTTCTCAGCTATGTGCTACCTGGAATTCCTACCATCAAGAGCTCCATAAGACAATGTACTCTCACACAGAAAGTCTCCTTAAGAAGCTTCTCGTCGTTTGTAGGTTTCATGAGTGATACATGGTCTCCTGAAAATGTAAGTAAACTAGGTTTTTGTCTAAGATGATTTTATGGTTCCTTTTTTCATATCATATAGCCAATAGCAGGGGTGCAGCCAGGCATTCTGGGGCCCCATGAAAAAAAATCACAATTGTCATGTTTTAATAATTACTTATTTTTTGGGGCCCCTGGCTGTTGGGGACCCTTCATTTTTCCTGCCTGTACGGCTACATTGGCCAGTAGCCAATAGTTAATCCATGTGATTGGTGTCGGTATCAGACGATCTCATTCATGGATGATCATAATCGTAATCGGCAGCATAAAACCCTGATCGGAGCACCCCTACTTCTGGAGTGAAGGCAAACATTTATCACTTTCTATTTTCGTCGATAATCTTTGCTTAAATTTTGCCTCAGTTTTTGTACACTCTCTCAGTTCTAATACAATTATTGCACTAGTCTGTTTCCCTGGACTGTATCATTCCGCAAAATTTTGTGCCCAAACAAAGCATCCAATGTTGACTCACTGTCGGTGCATTCTTTATTGAGTGTGACTCCTAAATAACCCACCATGGGGCCAAAGAAAGTTGCGAGTGCCAACAGATTGATAAAGAAGGTGAGAAACACTATTGAATTCCATCTCGCCAGGATGTATGGGAAGTCTGCATCAGCAATAAGTTCCATCCATTTGTCAGTTATAATTATTTTTGCATTATTTTCTACACGTAAAACTATAATTATTTTCTATAAAATTTATTTTTTTTAAATATTTTTTGGGGGTTCTAGAAAGATGAATTGGATTCACATTATTTCCTCCAGGAAAAATCACATGGGTTTTCGTACGTTTCGGTTTTCGGCTGACCTTTTGGAGCAAATGAATGCTTCCGCTGTATTCACTTTCGTCCTGAATGTGTTTTAGGCTTTGTGTAAATGTAATTGACAGCTTATTTAATGCATTGCTAGTTAATGGTAGCATGGTTCAATGGCATTAATAAGATTTCTAGTGATATTTTATTCTAAATTTCCATTATCATTCCTTCGTAGGTTGGATGGAAGAAATCACAAAGCAATCAGTGCCTCGCACTGACTAGTGGAGGGTCCATTTATAGCACCCACTTATATCAAACAAGGTTGCCCATAATATCTTAAATTATCATTTCAAATCCTTGCTGACCGCATGAGTTAGTTCAATACGACAATTATCTTTGGCTTTCATTTAGACTTTAGATGTGATTGAAATAGGAAGCGCTTGGCAAGCGTGCTGAGTTGTCTTGATGATCGCATTTGTCAAAGCCCCCATCTCGCCATTGATTTTAGAAGATAATTATCTTGACTATGAGGCCAAGGTCGTTGCATGAAGAGCCAATGTTGTGCTGAGAAGCCGGCCTGCTCCATTACCAATTTATGAGCTTTATAATGGACGAGCGATATCGTCTTCATCTCCCTGCAAATCTGTTTAATTGATGAATCATTTAGATTTCATTTACACAAAGCACATTTACAGGCGGCCGATGAGGAGCTCATAAATATTTATTATTATTATTACCTCCGCCAAGCACGAAAACATGTTAGTTCGTCAGCAGGATTATGCAAAAACTATATGACTGATTTCCATAAAACATTGCAGGAAATGTGCATAGCAATCAGAATAAACATGTATACAGTACAGGGTCAGGAACCGCAAAAGGGTACAGTCTCATTTTTATTCTGTTACACTGTCAAGCATACGATATCAGAAGGAATTTGTTAGAACAAACAATATTATCGGCCAATATTGGCATAAAAATAAGATAAATATCAGCATGCGAGTGCTGACGTGCTCCACAGAGCAACAAACTAGCCCAGTATGTCTCCGATCTGGGATTATTTTCAAGTTATATGCAGTTATATGCAGTTTGTAATGAAAGTGCTGGTTATGTGAAACCAGAGTAAGGCGTCTTCCATTCATACTTCTAACCCAGGGGTCGGCAACCTTTACCATCAAAAGAGCCATTATGCCTCTTCTTCCAGTGAAAAAAAAAAGTCTAGAGCTGCAAAGGAGCCTACTCCTTTTGGACATGTGGAACTGGAGATTGATGATATTATATTATTAATGATATTATATAATTATTATTGTAATACTATAATAATAATAATAATAAATAATAATAATAATAATAACAATAATAATAATAATAATTAGTGTTATTATTATTATTATTGTTATTATTATTATTATTATTATTAGACACAAGTCGGGGGCTGATCATCCCCGGCTGGGTCGCCTGGAAGAGGGTGTCTGGACCTAAGACCCGAAACACCTGATGACGCCAGGTCCGTTCACTGACGATGTGTCTAGGTTGCACCTCAAGGTGTATTATATCACTTATTATTATTATTATTATTATTATTGTTATTTTTTATTTTGTTATTTATACTTAATTTTTTTATACATACATTACAATGAAATGAAAAGAAATTAAAATGAGAAATACAGTACGTAGAACCACTCAAAATAATCCACAAACTCAACGGTGGGTCTACTCACGTACAAGGACATGCGCGCACAGGTGAGCAACATAGACATGTCATTCTAGGAGATTCTAAAGCCACCTTGCTGGGTGACGTGAATTCAAGAAAAATCTTTTTTGTAACTCCCGTCATGACACTGATTTTTTTTTCTCAACTAAAAATTTGTAATGATTTTCATTTTTATTTATAAGCACCTCAGAGGTCCCACCATATTGACATAGAAGTATGTTGCTGGAATTTAGAGAGTTTAAAAGTGCTTTTAGCAAGCCCTACTGGGAAAACACAGTTCTGTGTGTCTGCAGCTTTAATGCTAATGAGCTGTGGTTATTTTACAAATTATAATTATATTCCACTGACGCCCCAAAGTGTACTTGAAGCTAAAAAAAAGTCTCATAACATTATGGGCTTTCTAAAGCAAAGGCACATCCTATCATTCCTCAATCTCTCCCTTTGTTCATGTATTTTGTATTATTAGAGACAAATAAGAAAGAACATCCCGAAATGTCACATCAAAGCCACCTGAAAATGAGCCACCCCATTGTTGTGTTGTGGGAATATTGGTTTGTGATGTGCCTGCCTTTCAAAGCCTCTCACTCTCGCTGTGTGTGTGTGTGTGTGTGTGTGCGCGTGTGTGTTCTCCACGGACTCGCTGGGGGTGCAAAATGAATTGAGTTTAATGTGCAAGTGCGGACAAACAATCCTAGTAAATGTCTTTGACAGCAGATGGAAAGGCACATTGAAGTCACTGTAAGAAGTTTTTTTTTTAATGTGGTGACTCAGCTTCAGATTTGGAAGATTCAATGAAAACCAAGCATGACGCATTTGCAGCGTTGTGTTGGTCCTGTGCACCTCAAGTGTGTCTTTGAGTCCGTGTTGAGGTGCTTTCTGAAGTTTTTCAGACTTGACTTTGGATGCAAGTTTGCTCACGTACCGCATCTCCACTCTGTGGATTCCACAGCCTGCAAGAACGGAACCAGAAAAAGGATCGAACCAACAAAACGGGTTACAACAGTACGATGGACAGCTGGTGCCTGTCCACTTCAGTTTAGTTACAGCAGTGCATTTTTAAGGTTGGCTAAAATCAATCACATTTATCGTTACATTCATAGCCTTTAGGAAGACAACAGACAGACATACGTTGACAGAATACAGGGTACATTGTTTTATTAGGCCTTCTGTACACCAAAACAAATAAGTTACCAAGAAATAGAATACAGTCGTCACTCGTTTATCACAGTTAATTGTTCCAAAGCCAACAATGGTCAGTGAATTTCCACGGAGTAGGATTCCTTATTTATAAATGGAATATTTTCGTAGTTAGGTCCGCTCATAATAAGCGACTTTGTAATGCCGCTTGCAAATTCCCACGTTCCATGTTGTTTTGGGTTTGTTTACAGAGAAGAAGTCATTGGTTTTTCTCGCGAGACCTGGCACACATACCCTTAGCCTATGGTTTGTTTCATTTAATACGCTTACTCCACGCTTACATAGTAATAATACTTGTACATTATAATTACACACACACACACATGCAGTTCTGATGCATAACCAATGAAAGCCAGCATTTCACAAAATGCTGCAAACGTTAAGACAGTACAAAATACCTGTGAGAAAATACATGTCACAGAAGGAACATTATTATTATTATTATATATTATTCACTGTATTATTATAAACAGTGCCATCGTAACATTATTGGTTTATTTGGTCTCAAGAAATGTTGACAATAATATCATTTAGCTTCAATTTTTGGGACAATAAACATTCCAAAATGCACCAGCATTGTTTTGTGACTAAACGTTTGTTTATACAGTCATATTAATTCATTTTACTTGTCTTAAAAATGCTAAAATCTTGTCTCGTCTCGTTCTTGTGAAACCAATCTCGTGCATCGTCTTGACTCCCGAGTTGGGGGTCTCATGTCACCGGTAATTTATATATTTGTAGTTTTTTTCCGACAAAAATAAGCACAGTTTTTTTTCCACAGAAAAGACATTTCAGTCATCCTAAGCCAGCAGTAATTTATGCATATGTGATAATACAGGTAAGATGCACAGCATACATGTACCACTTTTTTAAAAAGCCTACAATTTTTACATGTTTGTTTTTATACTTCACTGATTTTTTTGTCAGGCATTGATATTTCGCACTTTGTTCAGCAGTCCTTGAATGCACCATAGTTGCTGTGAGATGCAAAAGTGGAACTTAGATATAACTTCTACTCCGTGACTCAGATTCCATCTGTTCATCGATCATCTATCATTATCATTCATTGGTGGTGGGTACCTAATTTTTGTACTTTAAAATGAGTTTAATAATTGTGTGAGGCATATTGAAGAGAGACAGGGGAGGGTTCTGGAGCTGAATTTAATCTTGTCATTACAGCAGTCACACTAATTGCAAATGTCGACCTAACATTTTTAATGTAGTTACTCACGGATTTTTGCCATTTGCTGGCGGTCTTGGACCGTAACCCCCAGCAAAAAGCGTGAATCTACTGTACTGTCAGTCCTCCTTGTGAGCTGTGCCATAGTTTACTTCTACAAAATGTATTCAGACCAAATCTGTATTCTTTCTGTACACTAAAAATGAAAAATGCAAACGATTTCATGCTCCCTGTGCACCTCTGCAGATGTATTCTGTATTCTGAGGTGTTGCCGTGCTACTTCTGCTGCAGATCAGCTTTACACACAGTGAGTGACATCACGTTGGCTGCTATAATGATGAACATGTTGACTACCTGATGATTGCGTAAACAGTGAAATTACACAGCAAGACTAAGTGGTCAATTAGTTTGTACTGTATTTGATTTTGCTGACACTCTATGTCCATCTACTTTCGTGTGACTCATTTATTGAACACTTGCAATGCAGTAACTTGCATATACTTAAAATGCATTTTGAACACAACATTGTGCCTTGTGTGTATACAATATGTTTCACAATGGCAGAGTATCTGTAATCAAAGTCCTGCAGTGAAAAAAAACAAACAAAAAAAAACCATAACGTGTACACCACCAGGAATTGTGTTTCTTGCAGCACGTAAGCCTAAAAACCTGACGTGAGAATCAGACCGCGCAGGAAGACAGAAATGAGGAGAGAAGAGCATCATAGTCTGGGCCGATGTCAGCTTAACTAAGGGATGATTCAACTGTAAGCGTCATCAAAAAGGACAGTTTTAAGATTGTTTTTATATGGCCGGGTCCCTGGTGATGTTTTCTGGACTACCAAAAGAATCCCAACTTCCCTCACTTCTCGTTAAATCACATAACGACAACCTGACCAAAGAATTCAGCTTGCAGCGATGAGTGTTTGGCAGCCCAAACACTTGCTTTCATCACATTTACTGTTTATGATCTTCAAACTGCGTCACCAGAGTCACTGAAAAGTCACAGAAACGCAAGAGCCGGGTAATTTCCACCTGCTGACGGGGACACGCTCAAAAGTGTTTCATTTATTTGCCAGTTCTGAGAATGGCGTGTAAAGGTGCAACGTTCAAGGCCCGACCGAGACACACTACTCAGAAAAAGTTAAGGATGTTTGGGTGAAATTTCAGGATGGACCTAAAATTCACTATAAACCCTTAGAGGTGATTTTTTTCATTAGTAGGCTTTCTTTCAAGATAACTTCTCCATGACAAAATCGAAAGAGAGCATCCGTATGATCACATGAAAAAGAAGTTTATTAAGTACCACAGCGGCATTATGGGCCTGCCTTCATCAATCTGTCAGAATCTCGTCACTTAGCGAAAAAGCCATTTTGCATGATAAGAAGTCGGGACTTTATCAAGCATGATTAACATGCGCGAGTGCCTTTGTTGTGTTTGGCAGCTCGTCTTTCGCTCGTAGAAGCGACCATTCAGCTCCCGCTGAGCCAGACGAGAAAGTGTAGGAGCCGCCTGGTAGCTAGGCAACCCCTGGAGAACAGCTCTGGAAGACCTTGAGATGCCTCCCATCACACTGCGGGCGAGCACTGGTGCTTGTACGCTCACTGGGGCTTCTGCTCCTCAGAAAAGTGTCAGAGCACGCTGACGGGATGAATGGGAGTTCTGGAGGGGATTCTCCAATAAGCCACACAGGAGTCAACGCACAAATCAAAAAGAAACATTATCCACCGCTGAGCCGCAAAAGCAATGTTTTTGTGCCAAACGTTTAGCGTTTGTCTCCTGGGCGCTGCTAAAATGGACTTCTGAAACCTGCTGCTCCTGCTGATAAGCCACACAGCTACTAGTATGTACAAAAAGGTATTAAACAAAAAAAACCACTATTTAAGCTGTGTTTACACATGTGGTTCGGTACTCTGGTCCGGAACAAGAATGAAAAAAAAAGATTCTTGGTGCGGTTCGCTTAGAGTTCACACTAATATTTTTTGTCAAGGAACCAAAGAACATAAGCATATTATGTGATGTAACTAAAATATTCCAACCAAAACCATTATATTTACCAGCTTAGATTTCACTGAAGGCTTCTAAAATATACTCTTAAAGAGCACCTTTTTCACATGCACACAGAGAGAGAGAGCCGGACAGAGAGGCAACGCTTCCAGCGCATTTTCTCTTGTCATTTCTGGATGTTTTTGACTGACATTTGAACATCGGTCCTTGTTTATGGCCAGTGTGGCGTGCACATTCGAGCGCGTCCTCCCACCCCGATTTGAAATACGACTGAAAAAATTGATAATGTGTATTTATTTATCTGCACTGTACAGACGGAACTCGAAATTGCCAGATGCTTGCTGAGTTTTGTTTTGACAATGAATTGATTCCACGCTAAGATTCCCACTTCCGAAAACTCAGCAGGATCTAAAATATCTTTCACCAACTCCCAAGAAAGTTTGAGCGTGTTCTCCATCGCCGCCATGTTTAAAAGACTTCCAGGCAAACCAAAGCAATCATTCGAGACAATCATCCCTCGCCACTTTACGGTTTGAATTTCACTACCACGGTTTATCACGGTTTCTCCAAAAATATATTCATGAATAAATCATGCTATTTTGTGGTTGAATCCAGCCTGTTATTAGTCAAAAATATGCATATTGAAGCAAATTTTACCTATTTTTGCCTAAATTTGGTATTTTCAAGTATAAAAATGGGTAAATGAACTATAATTCAAATATAAGCCATTCAAAGATGTGATGATTTGTAATATTCAACACTCGTCACTAGGTGTCAGTAATGTTACGTAATGTTCGGTGAGACACACAAGCACCAGACTTGATCACCAAAACAACAGGCTTTTGTTGCAGGTTTGAATGATCTCACCTCAACTCTGAACCCCCGACATCACTTCCTGTCTGCCCGCCACTGAAAATTGCATTTTTCATCATCCACAATCCTTACGTGAGACTTGACCACGTCTTTCTCTTTTCTGTGCATTTTAAAGATAGAAAAACGGATAAAAAAGAGGCAGCTAAGACTGCGCATAATGGGAGGCAAGTATTCCGCCTATAAAGCCTTCTGAAAAAACCTCCAAAACTGCCAACAACGCTTCATTTACATAACGTGGCCGGCATATTAACCAAGCTACAGCGGCATTGTTACGCGCTGCGCTCACAACGTCTCAGGCCACTACAGAAAGGTAACACGTCATATTGGAGCTGCCGCCACTGTGCTGTGTTTTTGTCTTTGAGTTTGGACAAGTTAAAGCTCGGTGTAGGAGTTTGTTTCGATGTTCCTATGTGAAATCAATGCAGTTCCGCAAATGCTTAAAATGACCAAAGTTCAGCAAAAGTGTTACATGTTCTCATCAATGTACCTGTTGCTACTTGGTTACAGCGTGTATACAAAACCATAAAACCTTGTTGGAGGTTTTTGGAAGTGTTTTAATAGCGAGCCTTCTCGGCGGCAGAGGTGTGTCCCATTACGTGCATTAATTAGCTGCAGTTGTTTAGCTGTTTTTACATCTTTAGAATGCACAGAAAAGAGAAAGATTTGTGTTCATGTGGATGATGGGCAAAATTCCCCCCAAAAAGTCCAGTTTTCCTTAAAGTAACTACTTAAAGATCTATTCATTTATTTCATTCTGTCCCATTTGATCAACCAAACGTTGTACATTTGCTGTGTGGCACAATAACCCCTGACTGTCGGGACATTTTAGAAAAGCCGTAAAAAAGTCACTTCCAGAAAAGACACCACAAAAACAATGTACAGTACCATTGAAACCGTTGTTCATGTAGACACGTCCTTGGTGGCCACGCATACAAAGCAAAGCCGGACAATACTGGTTTTAAAAAGCTTTCTCATGGTAAGAGGAAAATGTGAGCAGACGAAAAAGGGAATGAGATAAAAAGGGAAAGCCGAATCAGTGACACAGGAAATGGAGGGAAAATTAGTTGGGAAAATCGGAGCTAGAGGAGGGGTGCTGGTGATGTTCACCCAGCTATGAGAGCAACAGTCGCATGGTCGCTCAAGTACAATATTTTTCCCAACATAAGGAGTGTGTTATTAGGTGTGCTCGTGTTGCCTCGTCCTCCCTCCTCCGCTCCCAAGGAAACAAGTGTCTCACGCTCGAGTGGAAATCTCCTCCGCACATGTCACAAACGATAATGTTCCTCCTATCAGTGCGTGTTTTTTTTTTTTTTCCCCTGTCTTTCTTGAAGGCTGATGTGATTTTCACACCATCAACTTACACATCAGAGACGAGCGGACAAGCAAAGACAACAAAAAACAGGATGCTGGCGAGCAACGTGACGCTACGAGTCAAAGGTCCCGGAGTAGTAGCCAAGAAAGTGTACGTGTCCATCAACCCTTAAGAGATCAAAGGGACATTCTGGCCCATTCACATTTTGTCAGCCATTTTGGCTGTGTTGAATGAATATGAAATTTGACAGATCTTCAGGAATATTCCGAGAGTTAGCCTAAAATGGGAAAGCTACACAAAATGCCACAAAAAGAATTCCTGTTGCAAAAAAGTATGAACCCATATTTATCGTAACATAAACTAATGCAACCTTTAATATGAATTAATCATATCAAAGGATCCAATTACAATTGTGCATTTATATTTTGGTCACACTTTGAATAACTCTGTTTTTATAGCTCTTTGTCGGCGTTGAGCGTGTGACGTGACATCAACTCGGTGAGCAGCCACAGCTCTCCACAACCATTTAGCTTGTTAGCTTCCTTCATGGCACGCAAACGATGGTAATTAACGAGAGACGGGGGTTCTTGGAGCCAGAACTTGCTAATGTGTCACTTTTATTGTAAGATGTTTCTTTGAAATCGGAGGAGAAGGCGTATATGTTGGCAGGTCTGCACGTGTCCTCCAGATGCCACTACGGTTTCCCATTCCAAGCATGCAGCAACATTTCACACATCGCTAATAACTTTAGGAGAGCTGTGTAAACATTCACTATTAGCTATGTACTGTATATTCCGGGCTCAAGTAGTTTTAAAAGATTGATTTCTTTATAGGGGAAAAATATTGATAAATATTTTTGCAATAGTTTTAAGGAAGTTGGCATTCGGTGGTGTTTTTTTTTTGTTTGTTTGCTTTAAGCTGACCAAAAAATAAATAAAGAAATCATACAATAAATAATAAATAATACAAGAAAATTATTATTATATATAATATACTGTATATTACATAATGAAATAATTTATTAATATATAATAAGAATAATCTTATTACACAATAATAATAACAATAATAAGAATAAGAATACATTTTATAATAAAATGATTAGCATCAAGTATTCTGCTTATGCTTATAATAATAATAGTAATTATATATACAGTATATAAATAAATATATTTATATATATATATACTGCTCAAAAAAATTAGAGGAACACTTCGAAAACACATCACATCTAAACTGGGGGAAAAATGATCTTGAATATCTTTCCTGATAATAAGTGGGTGATGTATTAGTAACAAAATGATGCCACATCATTTGATAAAATGTAAATGATCACCCTATAGAGGGGGGAAATCAAAGACATCCCAAAAATGAAAGTGAAAAAATGATGCAGCAGACTGGTCCATTTTGCCAAAATATCATTGTAGCAACTCAAAATGATTCTCAATAGTTTGTGTGGCCCCCACGTGCTTGTACGCATGCCTGACAACGTCGGGGCATGCTCCTAATGAGACTACGGATGGTGTCCTGGGGGATCTCCTCCCAGATCTGGACCAGGGCATCCATGAGCTCCTGGACAGTCTGAGGAGCTACCTGGTGGCGCCGGATGGACCTAAACATAATGTCCTAGAGGTGTTTTATTGGGTTTAGGTCAGGTGAACGCGGGGGCCAGTCAATGGTATCAATTCCTTCATCCTCCAGGAACTACAGTCAAACTTGTCTATAGCGGCCACTAGAGGGAGTCTGCAAAAGTGGCCGCTATAGACAGGTGGCCTCTATAGACAGGTTGGCGTCCAGTTTGAATGTTGACCAGTAGAGGAAAAAAAAGAAAAAAAAAGGGAAAAAAATAATAATAATGTTGACCAGTAGAGGGCACTGCGGACTGCGGATAAAAGTTGTACAGCACTACTAGGCTTGTTATCATTATGGTTCATGGTTCATGGTTTTAATTCATCCAGAACATGCATATGAGTCAAACAGTAGCACATCACATAGTACAATTCACAATTTTGCATGTCCAAAAAGGAGTAGGAAGAAGCAAAGCTTATTTAATCCTACCCCTCATCAGTTTCACATCAGTTGCAATACATTTATTCACCTCTTGTTCTTCCAAGTGTACTTTGTAGGTCTACATGACAATGTAGTGCAATCATAGCCAAGGTTTTTACTTACTAAAAGGAAGCTAGAGGCTTAATAATAACTGATAGAATATATCCACGACCCACAGAACAAAGCTGTGCTAGTAATGTCTTACACTTGTTTTTAATATTTTACTTTCTATACGGCAGAGTGTCATTACAGCTTTAGTTCATCAGGAAGTGACGGGAAGTGACGGTGGGCGTCCCGAGCAGGAGAGCTAGGCTCAGTGCTAGCTGTGAGTTTCGAGAGAGTTGGGAAGTGTGTTTATGTTGGCGTGGATGTAAAGTCCTGCAGTGTTCTCCGCTGTTAATAAAGCCATTAAAGTGCATCGGCGACGTGAGTCTCTCCTTCCCCACAACAAGCGGCATTACAGTATTGACCAGTGCACACCAGGAAATAAACGGTGTCATTTCTTACAGGCATTGACTGGACAGCTATGTAGTGGGGCTTGTTTAACCTTTGCCTTGTGGGCAAGCAGGAAGGAGAGATGATGCTGAGAGATGTGTGTGTGTTCTGAGCTGCTGTCTGGTGGCCGCGTTCAGTAAATAAAGTTGGCAGAAGCAACAGGAGAAGTTTCCTTCTTTGCTTCGGAGCTGAATAACACTGACAAGTTAACAGACTAGTAGCGAACATGAAAAGAAGACGTCTTTTTTTTGTGTCGAATACAGAAGATGAGGACTTTGATGGATTTGTGGATGAGGATTGATGAAAAATAACATGAGTACATTCTAAAATACTTCAATTAAGTACAACCAAACTCAGTTTTGCTACCGCTGCCGCATGCATGCTAGCGTATGTTTTTTTTTTTTTTTTTATTGTAGCATCGCTGGGAGCACGTCCTGTTCCCAGCCTACTTTGCGGTAATGTTTTGGTGCAAATGCTCTTAAAGTTACATGTTTGACCAGGAAATAGCAAGCTCAAAAGAAGACGCCTTTTTTATGTGGAACAACTGACAGTTTGTGTGGATCTTGTGAATGATTGTGACTGAGCTAGGACTCAGTAATCAAAGTCTACACACGACGGCTTCATTGATTGAAAAACGAAACTTTTTCGTGCATGAAGCTTCTACTTGAGTTGGTAATTTGGCCGCTATATGCAGTCAGATATTGACAGATGAGACAAAATGGGTGGCCGCTGGCTGCGTTAGACAGGTGACTGCTATACACAGGGTCTATAACATGTAAATTTGCTGCGGGGGATTTTTCAGTGGCTGCTATAGGCAGGTGGCCGTTCTATAAAGGTGGCCGCTAAGACAGGTTTGACTGTACCTGCATACACTAGCCACATGAGGTCGGACATTGTAGTGGACCAGGAGGAAACCAGGTCCCACTGCACCAGCGTAGGTTCTGATAATGGGTCCAAGGATTTCATCCCGATACCTAATAGCAGTCAGGGTGCCGTTATCTAACCTGTAGAGGTCTGTGCGTCCTTCCAGGGATATGCCTCCTCAGACCATCACCGACCCACCACCAAACCGGTCATGCTGAATGATGTTGCAGGCAGCATAACGTTCTCCACGGCATCTCCAGACCCTTTCACGTCTGTCGCATGTGCTCAGGTTGAACTTGCTCTCATCAGTGAAAGAGCACAGGGCACCAGTGGTGTAGTTGCCAATTCTGGTGGTCTATGGCAAATGCCAATCGAGCTCTACGGTGCTGGGCAGGGAGCACAGGGCCCACTACAGGACATCAGGCCCTCAGGCCACCCTCATGGAGCCTGTTTCTGATTGTTTGGTCAGAAACATTCACACCAGTGGCCTGCTGGAGGTCATTTTGTAGGGCTCTGGCAGTGCTCATCCTGTTCCTCCTTGCACAAAGGAGCAGATACCGATCCTGCTGAGGGGTGAAGGACCTTCTACCGCCCTGTCCAGCTCTCCTGGAGTAACTACCTGTCTCCTGGAATCTCCTCCATGCGTCCAGGTACCGCAGTGATGCCCTGGTCCAGATCTGGGAGGAGATCCCACAGGACACCATCCGTAGTCTCATTAGGAGCATGCCCCGACATTGTCAGGCATGCGTACAAGCACGTGGGGGCCACACAACATTTTGAGTTGCTACAATGACATTTTAGCTAAATGGACCAGTGTGCTGCATCATTTTTTCAAATTTATTTTTGGGGTGTCTTTGATTTCCCCCCTCTATATGGTGATCATTTTCATTTCTATCAAATTATGTGGCATCATTTTGTTACTAATACATCACCCACTTATTATCAGGAAAGATACACTTCTCCAGTGTGGGGGACACCCCCCCCAGTGCTCCTATGACCACGGGCACCACTGTTGCGTTCACCTTCCAGGCTCTCCCCAGCTCTTCCTTGAGCCCTTGGTATTTCTCTAGTTTCTCGTGTTCCTTTTTCCTGATATTGCCATCATTGGGGATGGCTACATCCATCACAATGGCTGTCCTCTGCTGCTTATCCATGATCATGATTTCCGGTTGGTTGGCGACAACCATCTTATCGGTCTGTATTCGGAAGTCCCACGGGATCTTAGCCCTCTCATTTTCCACCACCTTGGGAGGTGTTTCCCATTGCGATCTAGGGGTCTCCAGTACATATTCTACACAGATGTTTCTGTACACTATACCGGCTATTTGGTTATGGCGTTCCATGTATTCTTTTCCTGCCAGTATCTTAGACCCTGCTATTAGGTGCTGGACTGTTTCAGGGGCCTCTTTGCACAGCCTGCACCTGGGATCCTGCCTGGTGTGGTAGATCTGGGCCTCTATTGCTCTGGTGCTCGAAGCCTGCTCCTGTGCTGCCATGATTAGCACCTCTGTGCTGTCCTTCAGTCCAGCCCTCTCTAGCCATTGGTAAGACTTGTTCATATCCGCCACTTCAGCTGTCAGTGGTACATCCCATGCAGGGGTTTTTCCTCCCATGATGGTTCCTCCAAATCCTTCTCTTCCAGTTTCCACTGCCTGAGACATTCACTAAGTGCTTCATCTCTTGGGGCCATCTTCCTGATGTATTCGTGGAGCTTGGATGTTTCGTCTTGGATAGTGGTCCTGATGCTTACTGATCCTCGGCCTCCCTCATTGTGCTTAGCGTATAGCCTCTGGACACTGGATTTGGGGTGAAACCCTCCGTGCATGGTGAGCAGCTTCCGTGTTTTAACATCTGCGGTCTGAACTTCCTCCTTTGGCCAGCTTATTATCCCAGCAGGGTATCTGATCACTGGCAGGGCACAGCTGTTAATTGCCCGGATGTTGTTCTCGCCATTGAGCTGACTTCTCAGGACTTGCCTTACACGTTGCAGATACTTGGCCGTTGCAGCTTTCCTTGTGGCCTCTTCATGGTTACCATTTGCCTGTGGTATTTTCCAAGGTACATGTAGCTCTCCTCAACTTCTACTATTCTGCCCTCTGGGAGTGCAACTCTGTACAGACTACCTTTCCTCTCTTTGTTACCATTCGGCCACATTTGTCCAGTCCGAATGACATTCCGATGTCCCCTCTGTAGATCCTGGTGGTGTGGATCAGTGTGTCAATGTCTCGCTCGCTCTTAGCGTACAGCAGTTCAGCTTCATCGCAATATCATGAGACATAGTACATGTTGTCACTCTTTCCGCAGCAGCATGGGAGCTGGCGTTTATGACTGGACATAGCGAGAAAGCCAACGCAAAGCAGTTTTTACTGATTCATTCATCATGAGCATTTACCCTCCACCAATCGCCTTTCTATACTTGTTATCCAATCAGGCTTACACAAAAGTATGCATATTCGCTAAAATCACCAAATATGAAACCATCCTCCGAGAGACTTGAAGTGGCGTTTGTGTTTAAAAAGCAAACAAATTGCAGAGTGTAGCGTCTGCCTCAGCACTCATTTGAGTCTTCTTCCTGACTGATGCAGTCCACTGTGTCTTCATTATCGGCCCTGCAGCGCAGCTTGTTATGGAGCACAGTCCGCCATTGATCCTCCTCTCGCGCTACAATGAACTCTGAACTACTGACCATGATAGATTGCTCACAATAAGCATGAAGGCGTAAACAATGGAACGCGGTGGTCCGCCCTGCGTCTTTGCAATTGACAGTGAAAGGTGAAAAGGTTACGGTCGGCAACGTCATGTTGCAACAAGACGCAAGGACGAGAAGGGAAAAAGTCTTAACAATGTGTGACTCTGCTGATATGTTCATAAAAATTAATCAGCTCACTTTGGTTGTTTGTATCAAAGCTTGAACAAAGCTTCTGGGAGATCTCCCGCATACGTTCTAACATCTTCGCTAATTACCATCCAAATGAGTCACAATGATGCAACAAACTTGCAAGCGCCCTAATTAAAAAGAAGCCAACAGCAATCATCTCAAAGAATCTTCCACTGACTGACTTCATATGAGGAAATATGTCAGCAGAGTCCTGCCAGGTGGGGGCTACAAACAAACTCATTTAGCGTGAATGCTAACATCTGACATCAGAGCACCTCAGGTGTGACACCCATATTAATGAAACACTCCCAACGTGTCGGCGTGGACAAGTAAAGTCATGCATCTTGGAAATTACCTCTCAGATGCCGCCCGGCAACAAATCGCTATCCCGCAGGAATTTCAACATGTTTAAAAGAGCAAGTCGGAAACATCGAATGTGTGCAGCCCCTCTGCATTGAAACAAATCATACTGATGGATTAGATTGTGGGCAAATGTGACAAGGAATGCATTTGACTAAATTTCCTTAGTCAACATTGGGCAAAATTAACACTCATGTTAGCTCTTAAACCCTTGGCTTAAAAAATGTTTAAAATAAAATACATGTTTTCTCTGCATCTACAGTTCAAGGTTTACATGGATGAGTCTGGTATCAACATAAATGGGGACGATACTGGGGGGCAGTGGCATCATTGGGCATATTTTATGGGGGCGGAATCCTCCCAAAAATATTCGTAAGCCGCCCTCAATAATTTGGTAAAGGTAATGGTTTATTTTGAGCATGCATACAAGTTATATTGGAATACTCACACAGTAATCACACAGTACAATTCACAGTTCCACATGTCCAAAAAGGAGTAGGAAGAAGCAAAGTTTATTTAATCGTACACCCTTTCCGTTTCACATCAATTACATTTGTTCACCTCGTGTATTCCAAGTGTACTCTTTGGCAATTGTAAATACAGTGTTCCCAAAAAAGCCCGCATTAAGTGAAATGCGTGAAGTAGCCAACTTCATTTTTTTACAATTATTTATTAGGCTGTAAAACCACTCACCATACACTTTTCTCACAGACAATAACATTTTCTCACATTTCTCCCTTGTGTAAACACTCTCAAAAAACGTCAAACCTTCGTTTGAATTTTAATTATCAACCTAAACCTAACAAAAAAAATTAGTCGGAAAAAAATATTTTTTAAGTCACTCACGCATGTTTCACTCATTTGACCGTGCTTTTTCGTCCTGGCGCAGTTCCGTTGTACTGTCGCCTTTTTGTATCTTTGTTCAAACATATTGCAGCAGTAACTCCTCCTGTTGCAGTCCTCTTCCTTCGAACCGAGGATTCATTAACAACCTAGCAAGCAAGCAAGCTAGCGATGACACAGGAGACATGGCAGGGCGGCACGAAGGAGATTGATTGACAATAGTCTACAGCCAATCGGGACGCAGAAAACAATGGGCGGTGCAGACAGACGAGAGAAGGAAGAGAGAGACACTTAACTTCCCACAGTAAAATTCTTCTTAAAGAAAAGCACCCACGGCCTTCCCCTTCGTTTGCAAAGGGTGTGTACCCCTTGGCACTTACCCCTTACCCCTCGGTTTAAGGTGAACTGGGACACCACTTGATTCTTGTGGGTAAGGGGTAAGACGAGAGGTAAGGGGGAGAATTGGGATTCAGGCTTAGTCCCGGTTCCCATCCATGCTTGAGACTCGATGCCCAACCCTAAACCACAATAATCACAGTAATAATCAAAGTAATCCCCACCGCAGCAACACAGGCACAATAACGCAGCCCCCAGTACCGGGGTCCTGTGGTTTTTAAGGGTTAATTGATGAAAACAGCACCGTCCCAAGACACCTCTAAAATTGTACAGTTATATAATACACTGCTACAACCTCAATAATATACATATTTATTCAATGAATATTTAAATTAAATTAATATACCATATTGTTCCATTGCTCAAAACTGCCAATCAACCTCCAGAGAATCTGCAGAATCAACTCCTGTGGCCTCCCAATCTTTGAACGTTATTTACATGTACAAATTAGATGTGTATCAACAGCGCATTGCGTAAATGTCATTAATTTTTTCGCTGTTGATTCTTGTGCGCTGTCAGTCATTCATCACATGATTGTTCCACTGTTGATGCCTCCAGCTTCTCTTTCACACGCACACACACACACACACACACACACACACACACACACACACACACACACTTATTTCCCTGCCGGTGTGCATATTTCCTCCAGAGAGGAGTACCTTTTTAATTATCTGGAATAATAAGAATAATTGTCCACTTGCCTCACGAAAATCACTATTATAATATTTTCCACTGTGAGTTAAAAAAAAATAAAAAATACCGGTGCACAAGCTAGATGCTGCTTTGGAAAGTGACAGGTTCAGTCCCTTCCAACACTGCAACAATATCACTTGGCACTCTCTCAAAGTAAGCCTGCGGAGTCCACGCAGATACTGGTACTGAATCTTGACAAATCCATTTAAGTGTTACTGCAAAACATGTATTGGACAAGACTGACACATGTTGTGTCAGTATTAAGGCCAAAGGTGACCCTCTTTGTTTGGATGCAGGCGTAGCGTGGGCAGAGCTGATCTTACGGTGACGATCAAGAAAACTCACGTTGTATCAATGATAAGTTAACTGTGTGGTGTCATGCACAATAAAGAATTTCTAGAATTTTGGAATATGTATGACGCATGCACGTTTGGTGCTTTGATTAACGGGTAGACAGTAGAACAATCCGGTTATGGTAAAAGAAACAATCTGTTCCAGGGTCAAGCGGTCACCGTCATAACATATACAGTAAGAAGGAATAACATGCCAGAACTGTCATAAATGTGTACAAATGCCTTATAATATCAGTAAAAGTAATAAATCACTCGTTCTCAGATATACTTTTTAATATTCTTAATTGCCTCGCAAGTGTAAAACGAAGTTAACCCTTGTTAATTATCAAAGGTTACAACAATTAACCATAGTAAGTGTGTTTTGACTGTGACAATAAGTGATGTGCGTGTTTATTTCAAAGGACTTTGTCAGGTCCAGCGTCTAAAGTCAAAAACAATCTGAGCTACCATTTTTTTTTTCAGATTTTAAAAAATATGCTTCCCATGTGAACAAAATGGAAATACTTGTAGAAATAATCAGTTCCAGAGCCGAACTGTCACCATCATAACATATTAAACATGACCTCATTCAATAGCAAAGACGTGTTTATACGTATTGATACGTCAAAGATGTAATATTTTTCATGCAAGTGTAAACGAAGTGAAGTAAAATACCCATTTGTTTCAAATGTGAGTTGCATGCATATTTTTAGTGTGCAAGATTTTTGTTTCTAAATGTCAAATGTGACTCTTCCGGCTTGTGGCTTTTCGTAACCGAACCGCCCGAAGAAGACAAATGGCGATGCGTGCCTGTATGATCACCTTGTGAGACACTTTTAGACCAATGTGCCGGTGACGACGCCATGGATGCTGCTACTGATGATGATAGCGTCATAGCCAGTGGCAATATGTGAGCTCACTGTTACCATGTGATGGATATCCCTCTCCCAGTAAAAAAAACCCTTTCTGGAAAAGTGGGGCTTGAATGTGCCTGCCTCCGTCCTTGCACCAAGGTCACAGTCAGCGGGAAGTCGTAAGCCCACGGACGAATTCCACAGCTGACAGATATTTAATTGTCAGTTCGTGGAAGTGATAACGGCACTTCCAAAGGAGAGCAAGTTCCGGTTCTATCTTGATGCTTCTTCTAGTGAGTCTTTTTAATCTTGATCTTTGTTTGGACCTGAGGAGTAATTCTTTTAAAGCACTGGGACATTCCTTTAATGGAATTCCAGGGTACTGTGACAACTCAAGTCAGCGGGGAAACGACTTGTAAAACCTGTAGTGTCGACGCCACCAGATGCATCTTTTTTCTTCTAATTCAACTTTTTTTGTAATATATACAGTATATATACGTTAGCTAATGTTGTTGATAATTATATGATAACAAGACTATTGTTATTGTATGTGTCTTAAAAATCGCAAAGTCCAAAATAGATTTTAAAAAATTGTACTGTTCTCTTTTGAATTTATGTTTGCTATTGTTGTGGCTGTAGTTAATCCTTGGTTGTTTACAGTAATCCAGTAATCCAGACCCAATTGTAATTAGTACATTTCCACGAAGTAGAATTTTCTTTTTTATAAATTGAATATTTTCATAGTAGAGCCTAGAAAACCTGTTTCTGACCTTCTAAATACGGTTTTTAACATCATTAGAGCCCTCTAGACATGAAATAACACTCCTTTCGTCACCTTTACCCTCGTATTACCCAATATACAGTAGTAGACATATTAACAGAATATACTGTAAGATATATAAGACATAATATTGGGAAAGTTGTCTATTGTTGTTCTTTTTCCCTTCCTGTTTCTGTTCAGTACTTCCTGTGGTGGCTACTGACTAGGGATGAGCGAGTACACCACTAACGGTATTTGTTCACCCATCTAAATTATCCGTATCCGTATCTGTACTCGGAATGGCCGCGGGATAAAGTGGAAGTGGGCGTGTTTTAACCGGAAACGGGCGGGGTAGACATTATTTTAAGTCTGAAATTGACATTGATTGATCAGAAGTTGCTATATTTATTGTTTATTATTCAGCTATATGTGCACTGTGTATGTGTGTTAGTGATCTGTAAGGCTTATTAGTTTTTAGCAGGGCTGTGAAAAATAGCGCGTTAACGGCGTTAACTAATTTATTTTATGAATTACATCAATTTTTTGGCGTATTTAACGCACGCTCTGTTATGACAACAGACAGCGGAACAGTGTAGCTCACCACAGAGTCCTTTATAACTTTATTCTGACCTGAACACAACAGCACTGCAATTCAAACACCATATATGTACTTCCAACTCTAAACAAACCAAATAAACGTCTCTAGTCCATTCGTCATTGCAGCGACACTTCCTCGTTGTCACCAGACAGACAGCAAGATGCATTCACGGACACTCCAAACATCACATGAACGTCTTTATTATGCGTGTATGTGTGGTCTAAATCGGGTCACCAACACAGTGCCTGCGGGCACCATGTGGCCCCTAAGGACCACGTGAGTCGCCCGCCAGCCTGTTCTAAAGATAGCTCAAATAGTACCACTTACCTTATTTTGGCTGTTATTCTTGTTTAGATCCAAAAAAATTCACAAGTGCCCATTCTCTTTTGTTCCTTTAAGTAAATGTGATTAAACGTAACTCCCAATTACGACGCGAGATGGGCACATGAATGCGCCGGGGCAGCTGCGGAGCTTTGAGAGTTGTTGTCTTAAGACAGACCTTGTTTTTGATGATCAACTATAAACGTCTATAAACGTGAGTAACCTGGATATTTCTCATTCATTCTCATTCATGTGGTATTATATTGTGTTGTGTGCCTCAAGCATCTAGCCGGCGAGCTGGTCACTAACTGCTGAGCTAAGTTAGCCTTGTCAACATTATATATATCTATATATACGTATATATACATACTGTGTATGGTTTTTCGCCAGCACTTTGTGCTCTATAGCTGATGTAATGTGAATTACTACTGTGTTGGATCAATAAAGTTCTTATCTTAGCCATCTGAGAAGATCAAATACATTGTTTTTGGTGCCTAACTGTTTCCCAAGTATATCAGTGCGTGTGTGAATGTATAAACGAGAGACATTAACTTAAATTTCTTGGTAGAAAGGCGTTTTATGATGTACATTTCCCTGTATTCACTTACAGTGCTGCCTTGCCACATCCACTATGGCGGCGACGGCGACGTACAGCTCAGCATCTGTATGGTTTTGACAGCAGAGCTTCCTGTTTCCCAGCGTGCTTTGCTGTACTGTTGTTGTAAATAGCTGCTAAGTTACATGTTTAGAGCTCACACAGTTGTCGGTTATTCTGCATTATTCGTTGGTAGTTGGTCCTAACCAATGACTTCCCATTTTGCAATAAAACAAAACCAAAAAAAAAGTAAATCAATAGCCATCGCATTCTTGCAGGCGCTGTTGTTGTTTGGTTCACATGGTGATAAACACCTCCCAGCTCCTAACTGAAGCTTACGCTTTAAGAGTGACAGCATCCCCGCCGCCCTTGAGGTCAAGACAGACATCAAGAACGTTTTCTGGAAGAATCATTACCATTTAGCCTTTTGCCATCTTTTCCCATACCAGCCCCAAAGAGAGAAAAATAAGTCTCCACCTTTTTCACCACGCGAGACCTTTTGAGTTCTAATTGTGACATAGATCATAAACGGCGTTTCATGCACACCAAGGGGGAAGGGGGCTTGTGTGTATGCCGCAGATCTCCAGTTTTCCTTGTGCCGTGTCCGTACAGAGCTTTGGGGAGGGTTTGAAGGGTATAATGCGTGACATTTGGAGTTTCCATAACGACCTTAAGGTGGGCGAGGATGAACTATGCAAAGGAGGAGATGGTGGGGTGCAGTCCAACACACTGACCACCCTCTTTGTGAAGGTGAGCTGAAGATATTTAGACATAGTCTGGAAAATATAACAAAACTAGAGCCTCTGTCACACAGAGCTTCCACAAAATTGCCACTTCAGAGCCAGAGGATGCGGCCTGTGTCTTTCACACAGAAACCAGCCCAGGCAGGATATTGCACACTCACAGTCAGGTAATTACAGGAGTGACATATAAAATACATGCCTGACGGTAACAATTGCTTTCAACACAAAAGGGTGTTTTTTTCCTGTCTCTGCTCTGGCATTGAAACTTTTCGTTTGTCCCCGGCCACACAGTGGCATCAGATCTTTCTTAGAACATCTCTATGTGGCGTTAGCATGATCTCCCGTGCTTGCGCAGGGATTCAAAATTGTCTATAGTAGCGTAACCAAACGCCCTGTTTTCTCAGGACATATCCCGTTTTCATGTCATGTCATGTCCTGGTTGTCCTGTTATTTTTTTTTTCAAAAAGTGATTCAAATATCCTGGTTTTCATGTTTCTCATTGGAACATTAAATTGCGCGGCATTGCTGTAGTGCTGTTGTGACGTAATCCCTGAGAGGCTGCCGTGTGGGCAGCTTTTTGACTTAGTGTTTCCAAAAACCCACAAAAAGCCAAAGAAAAAGCAAAATATACGCACGGAGTTAATACTCTGACACATGCCAAGTTGAAGTATTGTAAAACTGGGGATGTCACGAACAACGGTGGTTCAAATTTTGAAGTTGTCGCGACTTTAGAGGGCACATTTTACCTGAAAATGTTGGTTACCTTCCAAAACTTTACAAGTAAACTGTTTTTGGAATCATTTTTACACCAATGACTTGACAACAACAGTTGTGTAAGGCTTTCCATTGCTCATACTATTCCTTGTCGCCAGCAAACGGAGCTCACCATCATGCAGATAGTTCAGTACAGAACTCTGATGTGTGGATGCAACAAACCCGATCCGATGACTTGCAAATGACAGTAGAGCTTCAGCTCCGTCAACAAATGTAGTCTGATGAAGACCTCAGAGACCTTATTGGCAGCAAAGACAAAGATGAGCGGGACTGAAGCAAAGGACAGGAGGTAAAGCAGACAGAGGGAAAAACAAATATTGAGATTAAACATACTGTCAGGGAGGTATTCAATTGAAAATCCAGTAATCTCTTGCCACTTCACACTTAGAGTTTTGCAAATTAACTTCATAAATCCTGCTTTTTCATGGTTGAATATGGCCTATTGTTACATATTTAAGCAAATTTTGTTATATTTGTTGCCTAAATTAAGCATTTGAAAGCATACAAATTTCTAAATTAACTAAAATACAAATACGCCTTCAGAAGACACATTAAAAGACTTTGTGATGATATGTAGCATTCTACACTGGTCACTAGGTGTCAGTAATGTTACATTGATGAGACAATAGCCGCTGCAGGAGGTACTGAACTGAAACCGAAAGTTAAAAAAACAACGAACTCTCCCGATGCCAATATGTGTGAGTCTATATATGTCTTATTTATGTCTTAATTTCTGTTATTTATTTTATATTGGGAAATTCGAGTGTAAAGGTGACTATAAGGGTGTTATTTCATGTCTAGAGGGCTCTAAAAATTTTAAAAATCGTATTTAGAAGGTCACAAACAAGTCTTCTATGCTTTAACTACAAAAATATTCGATATGTGACATATCTGATAGTGTCGATGTGAAAACGGAGCATTATCATCTTTGGACAGGCAGATTGAGAGCTGGTTGGCTGTTTGCCCTTTGCTAATGAGCAAGTGTGCTTTGGCGCCCAGATTGCTGCAAACATCCATCAACTGCTTATGGTCCTCATTTGAATAACACATTAAATAATCACTCCTTGGAAAAGTGCAGCACATTTTTGGAAAAAAAAAAAACAAGGCAATGCTTTGCTGGTCTGCATGCATCATAAATGCATGTTGCAAGTTGATATGGGGAAGTAACTACAAAAGTACACAGGGTTTATTGATCTAGAGACCATACAAACTCTTTATTCTTAAAATCATCCATCCATCTATTTTCTATGCCGCTCATCCTAATTAGGGTCGCAGGGGTATGCGGGAGCCTATCCCAGCTGACTTCGAGCAAGAGGCGAGGTACACCGTGGACTGGTCGCCAGCCAATCACAGAGCACATATAGACAAACACTCATACTTATGGACAATTTCCAGTTGCCAATTAAGCTAACATGCATGTTTCTGGAATGTGGGAGGAAACCGGAGTGGAGCAAACTCCACACAGAGATGTAGTCGGAAATTCGGGGATTCGAACCCAGGTCTGCCCGATCTCCTGACTGTGTGGCCAACGTGCTAACCACTAGGCCAACACCATTCCTAAAATCACAATGATTAAAATTCGCTGGTCTGGTAAACTTTCAAACAGCTAAAATGATGCATAAAGCAAACAATAATCTGCTTCCCAAAAGAATTCTTCTCAACAAGAGAGGATAAATATGACCTTAGGGAAAAATTAAACTTAAAACACAGTATATGCAACAACAACCCAAAAAACCTTCTGCATGAGGAAACAAATTATGGAATGGATTGAGTAAAAAAAAACAAAAAAAAGCACTAAAATGAGCAATTTCAAGGAACAGTACAAGCAGTTGATGTTTACAAGGTGTAAATTGAACTGTGAATTGAACTGTGAATTGTACAATCTGATGTATTCCATTCTAACTTGTATGCATGTTCAAAGTAAATTAAACCATGACCATTAAAAATCATAGACACTGAAAAATCACACGCCTTTAACCTTGAAGAGGTGGCTGTCTTTTTAGCACACTTTCCGCCTTTCCGTGCACTGAGACAGCATACATTATTTTTGGCTGCATTCCACTTTGTTGTGCCAGTTGCAGAGGTCGAGCAAACTCTGGCTTGCTGGGACACATAAATGGAACAAAGCCATAAATGATGCTACGGTGCCACCTGTGCTGCTTGAGCATGTCACAATGTGCTGTTGCCTTGAACGTTATCAAGCTGAAGAAGTTTCTTTCTAGAGCAAAACTGATCTTTGTTGGTGTTGTCCATCAAAATTCTTGAATCTCGACCTGCATTTTACACAACGAATCACTCTCTGTTGCTTTTAAATCACAACTTTTAGGATCATACGTCAAAACTCCCTCTTCACCTGGCGTCAGTCCCGGCCTACGTGTCGCACTCACCTGTCTTCACACGAAGGACGAAGCCCTTTTTTTGTCACACTCCACCTTCTTGCTTTTGCATATTGTAGCTCTACTTAAAACCTCATTAAGATCCAAATGTGCAAAATGCTAAGTCTTAAGATTTTGATCAGGTCTGTATTTGCCTCTAACTGAACTGAACTCTGCAGATCTGGATGGAGGCTGCTGTGGAAAATAACCTATCCTAATTAAAAGGAATGCCTTAAATAAAGACAGAACTTGAGCAGTTTATTACCTTTGCAAAGAGGTTGAATATCATACAGCGTGCGGTCTGCAGATACCTGTCCAAGAATGGCTTTCTGACTGAAATTCTTGTATTTGATCACATGCAAATGAGTTACATCACAAAAGAAGCCAACCACCGCTGGTTGTCGGGGGAGAGAGGTTACATCAAAAGAAGGTACTTAGTCAGAAAATTGAATGCAAATGTCGGATTCGGGCCCCCTGCTAGGGGACACTGTGTTAAAATGCAACAATTAGAGGCCACAGACAGTACACCTACGAGGGTGATCGGATCGGGGTCGGCTGCCGATCTGCTCTATTTTGAAGATCGGATAATATCGGCTTCCGCCACGAGATCGGGCTGATCCGTTTGCCGTATAACGCTTGTAATTCTGGGCCATCGCTCCAACACGGTAGGTGCGGTAATGCGCCTCAAAGCTAGTTGCCATTCGACTCCCACCACCCGCAAGAAGAACAAAATGCAGAACCACCATGCGGACACGTCCGTGGTGTACCGTGGTGAAGTTAGTTTCACATTAGACGTTTCACATTTTAATGCTTTGAAGAGCTATTTTCATAACCACGTTCATCCACCCATCCATTTTCTATGCCGCTTCTCCTCATTAGGGTCACAAGGGTATGCTGGAGCCTATCCCAGCTGACTTCAGGCTACAGGCAGGGCACATATAGACAAACGACCATTCACACTTCAATTCCACAAATTCATGTTTGTAACAAAAGTTAAACGGATCGGAAGCCATTGGGACATCCCCCAAAAACATTCATTTGACTTCTCAGATAACATGCGGGTTATATCTGTAAATTATAACTTTTTTCCATCGTCGGGCTAATTCCTAAACAACAAAAATAGAAGCAGAACTTGTGGTATTTGGGCAAACAAATTCATTTAGCTATGATAAATTGTATTTATTGACACTATTTGCACTGCACAGCACTTTGGTCAACTAAGGTTGTTTTAAATGCGTTACATAAATCAAATTTGAATTTAATTGAGTTTCATTGCGTGTAGTGGAAAACTGAAACTGATGTGCACAAAAAGCTGTAATTCAAGAGGGGGGCTGGTTGCCATGGAAACAAGCAAGTACGACCATGAGGCCAACTAATTGCTACCGCAGCCAACGGGACGCAGGTTACGCCGGGTTTTGTTGCACTACAAATCCCAACAAGAGTTAACATGTTACCTGGCAGTTCCCATGTCACGGAGGTGGTTAGCCTTGAAGCAGCACACGTCGCCGTGGCAACCAAGCAAAGCTCAGCTCCAGAGCCATTGAAGATGGATGTGAGAGAGCACAGTGCATGAAAATGCTGTAAACCGACCAATCGATGGTCAACGTATCTGACGCAGCCTGAGGTGTGTACAGAATGAGGGCTTCATGTTTTCCCCTGACAAGACTGTGAAAGTTTCACTCTTTGCTGTATTCTATGAAAAAGGCAAGAGCAGAAGTACTGTTAAAAAAAAGTATTTTCTGGCTTAAGCAGGGAAAATACTAATTAGCTCTTTATAGGGCAAGGAAGCATATTTGATAACTTCAAAATAAATTTATTAATTACAAATATAATAGAACCATGTGATGTCTCCAGAAAGATAACAATACTAAAATACTAAAATGATTATTGAAGATGATAAAATACACGTATGTCATAATGTTATGCATTAATATGAATAAAATAATACAAAACTTGATTAGTCTAACAAGAATGTTACCGAAAATTAAGTTCCCAAGCTGCCGATCTTATTCCAGATCGCTAAATCTATTGAATTGTTCATCCTCGGTGTCGCTAGCGGTGTCAGGATTGGATTTTTTGTTATCAGAATTCATGGTTCCATTTATCACAGCAAGTCTTCCACGTCCTGAAGCAGCAAAACAGCCCCAGACCATCACACTACCACCACCATATTTTCACCATATTTTCACCATATGTTCTTTTTATGAAATGCAGTGTTACTTTTTTGCCAGATGACCCTAACCCTAACTCATCAGACCACAGAGTATTTTCCCAAAGCTTTTGGGGATCATCAAAATGTTATCTGGCAAAATTGAGATAAGCCTTAATGTTCTTTTTGTTCAGCGGTGGTTTTTATCTTGGAACTCTGCCATACAGGCCGTTTTTGCCCAGTGTCGTTCTTATGGTGGAGTCATGAACACTGACTTTAACTGAGGCAAGTGAGGCCTGCAGTTCTTTGGATGTTGTCGTGGGGCCTTTTGTGACCTCTTGGATGAGTTCTCGCTGCGCTGTTGGGGGAATTTTGGTTGGCAGGCCACTCCTGGGAAGGTTCACCACTGTTGCATGTTTTGGCCATTTGTGCATAATGGCTCTCACTGTGGTTTAGAAATGGCTTTATAACCTTTTCCAGACTGATTACTTTTTAAGTACTTTCTTTCTCATTTGTCCTGAAATTTCCTGAATATTTTAGAGCTTGGTATGAAGTCTAGCTTGTGAGGATCTTTTGGTCTACTTCACGTTGTCAGGCAGGTCCTATTTAAGTGATTTCTTGATGAAGAACAGGTGTGGCAATAATCGGGCCTGGGTGTGGCGAGAGAAATTGAACTCAGGTGTGATAAAGCACAGTTATTTCTTAACAGGGGGGGCAATTACTTTTTCACACAGGGCCATGTAGCTTTGGAATTGTTTTCTCCCTTAATAATAAAAAGTTCCAGTTTTGTTCAGTTGTGTTGTCATTGACTAATATTTTAAATTAGTTTGATGATCTGAAACATTAATCGTGACAAACGTGCAAAAAAGTAAGAAATTAGGATGGCGGCAAACACTTTTTCACACCCCTGTATATATTTTGGTACGTAAGGCTGACTCCCAATTCTACCCCTTAGCCCTCCCCCTTCGTCTTACCCCTTCCCCTACCCTTAAAACCCAGGGCCAAGGGGAAGAGGCATTGAGAAATGGGACACAACATGATTCTCATTACATCATCGCCCTTCACTGCTTGCTGGCAGATGCGATAAATGGTTCATAATAAATGTTTCCAACCATAAAGTAAGATGCATACATTTATAAATGATTTCAATGTTATATCGCCTACCTCACGACACTTTTTTTTTAAATAAAGGCACACATTTTTATAAACTGCGACATTTATTGCAAAACAACAAACTAATAAATACCAGCTCATAACCAACGCTGTAACAACATTTCTAAAAAATAGAAAATGTATCAAATATACATATGAAATAGAAATACTGTAACAAATGTGTAAACCTTATCAGGCATCATTTTGAGGTTGTGTACTTCTGTGTACTTCTGTCATTAATGTTCTCTCTCAGATTGTTTTGGAAGAAAGTTCAGAATGGCATTTTGTTACACTTTACTTCTCGATGCTGGGATTGGAGCTTTTGAATGGTACTAGAGTACTCCATGGTCTCACTGAGGGATGACTTCGGTTGGCTCAGCATCATCTCCTGCAGAAATGACACATATGCATGATTAATGAGCTACAACTATTAGCTCATTGTAAATAATAAGAGTAATAGTAGTATAGTAAGAGTGTTCTGAAAACAAATATAGAATAATGGTTAACAAAAATAGATGGAACTACGATAAAGATTCCAAAAGTTGATCATGTGGTGTGCTGTCCACATCTGGGCACGTTGTTTACATGTTTTATTTAGCTCACTTCCTGACCATCCATACTGTATGCTGAATACAGCAAACATATCTCACCATGAGAATTGTTGGTGGAATAGGGCGGCTATAATTCACAACAAACTGACTTCACTACGATGCGCTTCACTCGTGTTTCATGAGTGATTAGATAGCTAATATAAAACGCAAACGTCACTGTGATGTCACATGGCCGGGCGAGGTGTATTGTAGGCGGACACATGCTCCAAGCAGCCACCGCGCTGCCACGGAGCTTAGGAGAGCCAGAGTATAGAGCGGGGATAGCTACCCATTGTGGCCAAGAAAGGGAGTGCTTTAGTCGGACACAAACGTGGCACTCTCTCAGCCATTTCTGTTATGTAGAGTCCCCTCGCTAGCGAGCGATTTTAAAATACAACTTTAAAATACAACAATTAACAGGCTAATGTGGTCGCTATTTAATCATTTTCTAATCATTTATGAAATGCAGTAGATTGCAGTGAAAGTTAGATATCGGTGTTAGCCGGCTATAGCGACAACGAACAATTGAAAACATGGCTAATATTTACGTGGAGTAGCAAGTGATTAACTGACATTACTGTGAAAATCAATAATTATGTGTAATTACTTACATTTACACTACAGTATACGCTTCTTTCCGTCTCAACTCTGCCATCTTGCACCTTCATTTCAAGTGTAGTCGCCTACCACGCTATATTTTGAGGGCTGTATACCCCTTAGCACTCACCCCTTGCCCCTCCATTTAAGGAGAATTGGAACACAACTGGATTCTCGTAAGGGGTAAGGGGTAAGATGAGGGGTAAGGGGTAGAATTGGGATTCAGCCTAAGTCACACATGACTATAAGTCGCTGGACCAGCCAAAGTATGAAAAATAGGAAAAGACTCGGCAGCCAGTTTAGGCAGGAAATGTTTTGTCTGAATCAGCTGTGTCCTGTACTGGCTACTATAGACTACACAAAACAGTCTTTGACAATATCACATGACCATCAATCACAAATTGATATTTCAAAATGATGAACACTTAAAAGACAAAGAAGAATAAAAAAAGAAATACCTGCAGCAATGTGTCTTTTTCACCTTGAAGTAAAAAGCTTCCTTTGTACGACCATGAATCAGCGGCAGTGTACACAAAGTGTGTGTGGAGTGCATGTGTTTCGTATGGCTTCCTGGCACATTTGAGGCCTATTTACATGAAGACGTATAGAGTAAATGCCGAGGCTGGAGCGCCTTCTCAAGGTGATCCATCACGCTTTTTATCGGGCTTGTCAAATCTGCTGAACTTGCTGTTTGCGTCCCCCAATGTTTTTTTTTTCTTTTTTTTGAGGCTGAAGCCGTTCTTGTTATAAAATCTAGAGGCTATTTTTACATTTTGACTCTGGATGCAAACGCACATGTTCAGCCAGCGTTCTGGGGCCGCGTTACACGTTGGATTTTTACTTTAAATCCAGCCAACAATGTCATCTTAGCAGCAAATCCGGCGGCGGCGAGAGCTTTATTGTAATCGCTGCCACTACATCGTGTCCTCATCCGCAATTTGTACCGAGAGCCTGGGACAGGATGAAACGCACAATCGATGTGTGTTGTGTGAGTGAAGGAGGCTACAAGGTCGTTCCACAAAGTCTACGTGCATTGTGCTGGCTGCCAAAAGCCTTCCGGAGCCTCTTTTGTATAGAAGCTCCCCTCAGAGGTGTCCTGCTGTCCAAGACTCTCTGCCCTCTGGTCTTTCATGGTGACCTTCAGAGCGAAGGTTAAACAGACAGACACCACACACGCTCACAACCATAAAACATTCAGTGCGGATAAATAAAAGATCCATTTGTCCTACTGTACGTGAGCTCATGTTAATCAGCTGGCTGGAAAGTGACAAACAGCGTAGAAGCCAAGTGTAGTGATGTAGTGTGTGGCCAGCCAGTACAAGCTCTCTTTTTCAGAGGGGTTATTCAATCAATCTTGGAAGATTTTGTTTTCAGCTTCTTTTTAATTAAGCAACCGTCTCGGCTTAATCTTGATTTACTTTCAGTGGCTCGGTTAGAGTCGAGCAGTATGCAACCAGACAATTAAAATTGAATTTCCATAAAAGAAGAACTAAAAATAGACATTCCCAGCTACGCGTCGCAAAATGCGCCATTCTTTCTAGTTAGCACAGTGGAAAACAAACCGATCAATGACGCTGCTTGACCTTGTTCAAACTGCTGTCATAATAAATTGTCCTAACATGTACAAACAAGTGGAAAAAGAAGTTAATAGTAATAGTAAAATGCTTCGAATTAGCTTCCGTGACAGAGGTCTAATGTGAAGGTGATTCACAGATGAAGCTCTTTTTTTTTACATTCTTAACTGTCATGGCAGTGAAAATTAACTTCATAAAAAACTCAAGAGACATGGTTACCAATCAAACTCGACTTACATCACAGTCTAGGAACGGAACTTGTCCGTAGCCCGAGGGCCACCTGTACATAGTTTAGCTCGATTGATGGATTTCCAAATTGTACAACATCAAAGAAATCTCCTCATTGATACTGAGTGATGGTTTGGCAATAGACGGTACACAATACGCTCCTACAATACGTTCCTACGCTATTGGAGGAACAGTACCAGGTCACTTTTTTGAGCTTGGGTCATAATAGAAGACAATAACAAAATTAAGGGCACAACTTCTATAGACAGGAACATAGCAAGCGGCTGACAATGTGGACTTATGGCCAACTATTATTGGAATGTGTGTGGAGAGTAAGCAGATCTAAATGAGAGTTTTTCACTGTGTAAATCAAGCTACACGTTTCAGCAAAGAGGTGTTACTTTACCCTGCTATGCATGTGCGGTCTATATATTGCCACTGAAAGAGGTACATCGAAACTCATCGTATCACTGAGTGATTTTCAAATCAACAGACGTTACAAACGTTACGTTCTTAGCAGCACACGGCCAGACAGCATTATACATAATAACATAATACATTATACATAATAACACTTTGTACGGGTGCTGCAAACACAATAACATAATAGTCATGTCAGGAACACAACGTTAGCCAAAAAGGTCAACGGAAAGCCAGGCAGGAACGTGACTCCGAAGCTCCGCCCACAGTGAGCACTGTAGCCCCTGCTGTTTATATGTATAGTGGAAAAATTAAAAAAAAACTTGAAATAAAGGAAGTGGGCAGATGTCATGATCTAATCTGGACAGCTGACAGGCGGGGCAATCAAGCATCCGGATAACTCAGGGTGATGGATGCCTCATTTTCTTTTCACATCTTAATGATGAATCCCCCCGCAGTGTATTTTTATTTCAAAAACCACTGAGCCTTGACACTGCTGCTCTGACTAACACTTGCATTTATTCAAATCAGCCTTGATGTGCCTGCTCGGCCCCCCGGCGTCAAAAAGCAGCGCTCTGGGTATCTTCCCAACAACCCCAAAAATTGGCTCAAAGATGACGTTGTGTGCAGCCTCCCCAAAGTGGCTGCAGGCTGTTTTTATCGGCCGACGTCAAAGCTTTAAAGCAATTACACGCAGCCTTTGGCGAGGTGATGGGGTGAGGGGGCATTTGGGGTGACCCTGGCTCACGTCTCAACAAGGTGTTTGTTTAGATTAAGTTCTACTTTTACTTTATATGCTTAGATGACACTTAAAGAGCACCTAAAAGCAATTGTGCAAAAACATTGCTATCTTTGATCATTTTAACCACACACAGGCCTCGAAAGACAAATAAAAATAAACACCTACAAGACCTAATGAGCTTGTGATTTGTGCGATGAGATCATCCAGCCATCTCAGGCTCTACGACCCTGAGGAAGCGGTCTCCTGCAGGTGCGCAGAGTCACGACTAAACATGGTGAGGCTGAGTTTCAGCTTTGTGCTACGAAAATCTGGAACAGTCGTCCAGAAAATGTGACACAGGTCTCAACTTTGACAACTGAAAGTATCTGCACTCTTTTCTTTTAATTTCATTCATCAATTACTACTTTTATGTTTTATGGAATATTTAAGAATTTGTTTTTGTTTTATGAGATTCTTTTTATTTGCCCTCTTGGCTGTAAAGTACTTTGAATTGCTTTGTGGTCAAATTATGCTCTATAAATAAACTTGCCTTGCCTTTTTTTTGTCATTAGAGGACATTTTTCGACTCGAGTGGTCGTCGAGTGATGGGATTGAAAAAATAAGAATTACATCGAAAAGGTTCATGAAAAAACATGCAGAGGTAAAACATTTGAACAACTGATGAGTCAAACTTTGATAGTTTTGCCACCTGGAAAAACTAATTTCAAATTGAGGGGGTCCAGTGGGGGGCCTTAGGATCTTGTCTCTGCTATTTGCATTTGATGTGGTTCTGATGGTCTCATTAGGTTGTCACCTTCAGCGTTCACTGGGACGGTTTGCAGCTGTGAGTAAAGCTTCTGGGATGAGACTTGGCACCTCCAAATCTGAGGCCATGGTGGATTGCACCCTTCGGGTTGGAGAGTGAGGTCTTGCCCCAGGTGGAAGAGTTTAAATATCTCGGGGTCTTGTTCACAAGTGAGGGAAGGCTACAGCGTGAAATTGACAGGTAGATCGGCGCAGCGTCTGCACCGATGCGGTTGGTGTACATGCCTGTCGTGCTGAAGAGAGAGTTGAGCCTAAAGGCAAAGCTCTCAATTTACCAGTCGATCTATGTTCCTACCCTCACCTATGGCCATGAGCTTTGGGCCGTGGCCAAAAGAGCATGATCGCTGATACAAGCGGCTGAAATGAGCTTCCTCCGTAGGGTGGCTGGACTCACGCAAAGCAATAGAGTGAGGAGCTCAGTCGTCCGGAAAGACCTCAGAGTAGAGCTGCTGCTCCTTCACATCGGGAGGAGCCAGTTGGCTAGGGCATCTAGTCCTGATGCCTTCTGGATGCCTCCATGGTGAGGTGTTCCGGGCATGCCCAGCTGGGAGGAGGCCGAAGTAGGCAGAACTAGGACACGCTGGAGGGGTTGTCTCACAGCTGGCCTGGGAACACCTTGGTGGCTCAAGGCCGGGAAGTCTGGACTTCCTTTCTGAGACTGCTGCCCTTGCAACCCGAACTCGGATAAGCGGAAGACAACGGATGGAAGGATGGATGGATGGATGGATGGATGGAAGGATGGATGGATGGATGGATGGCTTTTCTGAAGACAAACATATTTGGGATTTGGATTTGGGATTTGGATAGCGCTTTTCAAGAAACCAAAGCACTTGTAAAACCCATGATTCATTGACTCCGCTCTCACATACTGGTGGTGGTAAGCCACAGCTCCCCGAAAGTAGACTGATAAATGTGGTTGCAAATTTGCACCAACTCTCTGACCACCACCACATCATATCCATATGGGCAAAGTGGGTGAAGCATCTTGACACAACAGTGACCGGAATAGAGGAAGTGGGGTTTGAACCACCAACTTTGGTTTCTGGGCAACCTACTGTAACCGCCTGAGTCACTGGAATGAAGATCAGTTTGATTTCACAGGTCTAAATCGCTTATTAGTCTTTAACAGCCCTTCTGTTAACATTGTGTTCAGTTCCACAAACAGTGAAGCTCCCTACCTTTTATTTGGTGCATAAAAAAACATTACATTTGATGCAATAAGTCAGTTGCACACACGAGGCACTTTAGTCTGCACAGCACATTTCACACCCAATGGCAAAGCAAGCCTTTCTGCACAAAACCAATGCCAAAGACAATAAAAGGACGCAAAGGGACGACGCGTTAAAAGCAAAGAACACCAAAGCAACTTAATTAAAAGCAACAAACGGGGGGGTTTACGGTCGCTTTGTTGCCAACATTGTCTCAACTCTTGAAATTAGTTCCAATATTTGAGCAGCACAAAGCCAGTGCAGCTGACGTGTCTCCACAACACACAAAACGGAGAACCTAAATTGAAAACCCATTTTGTGCAGTTCAAAGCCAACTGTCAGAAATAAAGCATCACAGAGGCAAGAGAGGTGGATTTGAGTGTGTGTGACGCAGCGTCGCGCCTCGTTCACAGGAGTTCATTTCGGGACATAAAGCCAAAGATGCAAAGGTTTGAGAAAGAAAGCACTAGTCCAGAATACTGCAGGGGTATAAGGATCAAAGGATGACAATCGTCAATGCTAGTTTTTCACACGACTGTATGTACAAGTATTTGTTTGTGTAAGGAAAGCTTACTCTTTTACAAGCTACCACATGGTGGCACTGTTATCAAACCCCAACGTTTGACCGTATTAAATCGAACTGACTTGACATTTCTGCTTTGCAATAAAAAAAAACAAAAAAAAAAACACGCAACTTCAGGGTGTGATGTCTGTTACATGTCTGTAAAATTTGATAGAGGTTGGTTACAAACAAAGCGGTACGGCCAGGACTGAGCGATTGACCATTTGTGTAATGAATCTAAAACTTGCTAACATGTCAAAGTCAGTCATCTCTTGCCATTTCACTCTTCGACTTTTACTGCTTCACTCTGTCACCGTTCTTCCAAATATGCAAGCGACGTTACAAAAAAAGCCCAAAATCGTTTAGAATAAGCGGACCTATATTACGTCTTATTTATGTCTGATATGTTGTATTTTCTCTTATAAGGTGACTATAGACGTGTTATTTCATGTCTAGAGGGCTAATAGTAATAGTAATGCTAAAAATTGTTTTTAGAACATCGTAAACAGGTTTTCTATGCTCTAACTGTGAAAATATTCCATTTAAAAATAAGGAACCCAACTTCGCGGAAATTCACCGTCGGGTCTGGAACCAAGGATGACTGTACAGTCTTGTGAAAAAAATAGAACACTACACATCACACTTTTAACTTTTTATTATGCTATTATCAAGATATGAAAAGTGCAAAAATTCTGAATAAATGGACTTTAAAATGAAATTTTAAATAGTATAGCTCCCTTGTTCAATGGAAATGAGATTAAACATATGTACAAACAACTGCTCACTGCTTCCCGTAAGTTTCTACTGCATGTACTCTACATAAATATGCATTCATCACAGCTGTAAGAGGCTGGAAAAGCCTGAAGCTGGATTGTGACCATACTTGATATTAACATTAGACTGTGGGTGGTAGTGCGGTCATGTGACACACCAGTAGGAAACAGAAAGTACAACTAGCTGTAAGGTGATCAGTAAGGTGCATTGTTTTCAGCAAAGACACAAACGCTGACAGCAAAATTGTACCATTGCATAATTCATATCTTACTTATGTCATTAAAGGTCACCACTCTCACGTGGCCCGCCTTCATCACCAGGGTTACAAAATGTTTTAATTTTTGGGATTGTCTTTCATAAAAAAAAGGAACACACACACACACACATAAATCAGCATTTGCTTTGCTGATATGAATAAAAGCAAAGTCTCTGCCACTTTTAGTGGTTTTAATGATCTATTCTTCCAGTTCACAGGTGACCTTTTGTTCTGTCTTTGGTCCATGAGGTGATGCCGCAGCCCAATATTTGATCTGGATGTGTGGAGATGTGGGCCACTGGCCTACCTCCCACATCACGTAGGAGTGCTGAGAGATGCAGCAGGAGAGCCAGGTGAGAATGTAGAGCCATCTGGAGGAGTCGCCTCGCATTCACACAGTTACAGCTCTTAGGTAACAATTGTCTGAGGCGGCCATGAGTCCTGGTTGACATGAATTTAGGAATCTTTGCCACTGTAGCACTTGGTGGAAAGGTTTATAGCGGATTATGATGCTCTCATACGTGGATTCTTGCCCCAACTCAAATTAGCTATGTGCAAACCAAACAAAGACAGAACAGAATGGATGGACTGTTCACGTGGTGTTAGACCAGTCCGGTTGTAGAAGAGAATGCACAAGATGTTTTGTTGGAAAGAACACCGGCTATGTCTTGGGACAGTTTTCATCAGGTGGACAATAGGATGACCAGGGTGCAGACTTTGCAGATAGGTTGGTAGTAGACCAGTAAGTTTACAGGGCTGATAAGAGGGGCTGTTCTAATGGTTAGTAAAGAAGTCATGGTGCTGCTTAGACAGACTGATCGACCAAATTATATTATCAATGTCCATAGACTAGCGCAGTTGTGGGACAGACTGGTTGGTTTGTTCTGGTAGGTGTTAGACTAACCATGTTTGCAGGACAAACAGAACAAGGTGTTCCTGATGGACAAGACAGAAGTCATGTTACATGAGCTGTTCTTGTGGTTGGTCGGGCAGTCACAGCACTGTTTCGACAGGCAGCTCAAGCTGGTCCAGCTACTGTAAAATAGATGACCATGGTTGGATTGTTCTTGTAGGGGTTAGACTAGCCTGGTTGTGGGGAAGACTGAACAAGATGTTCTGCTGGAAAGTAGGGCAGCCTTGGTACTGATAGAGCTGGTCTGGCAAATTGTTCCGTGCCAGACAGCCTGGTTGATTGTTCTGGTAGGTGTTAGACCAGCCCGGCGTTAGGCAGGACAAGATGTTCCCGGTATTTGTTTGTTAGATCAGCTAAGATAAGCTAATATCAGATAAGCTAGTCTAACGCATTGTATAACATCCATAATCGAAAATATAATGGTCTCCATTAGTGTGACAAATAAACGCTCGTCTTCTTGTTCTTGTGTGGCTGGTAGGACCACAGTCTACTATGTATACATTCAGTATGTACAGTCATCATTCTCTCTTCAGCTTTTGTTTTACTTGGCCCACAGTCAGAAGTCCAGCGCATCTATTAAAGCCATTGCCTCTGGTCACAGCAAGCAGCATAATCAATCAGGACAAAGAGCAAACATTTGTAACCGACTGATTGCAAGTCAGCGCGCACGCCTTTTTGAACAATGGATGAACTGATGCTTATTGACGACGCTCCAACCGCCTCGCACGTACACACAAACTGGAGTTATTTGTTGGGAATTATCTCTGTTGCCATACAGAGCATTCTTTTAAACACAAAAGAAAGTGTTTCAAAGGATTAAACTGTATTAAAATAGTAGGTTATAAAAGCTTACTCACACTAAGTAACAGCAGGAAATAGTCTCCAGTTGGCCCATCAATCAAATGTACTTTCCACCATGCTCAAGATTCATTTCTCCCCATCAGGGCGAGGTGAAAGGTCTCATTTTGTCATTACATTGTGAAAAGCCTTCGTATGCGGAGCCATTTAAATCTAACAGGCTTAAGTGAGGCCCACACGCCCTGCAAACTGACAGGCTAATGCTCAAGCTGGGCTCCTGGTGCCAAAAGTGTAATTAATTGAAAATAATTACTGCTTTCACAGTTGGAATAACGTTAGAGAATGATTTCAGACTTTTGGTGCAAGCTTGGTTAAACTCTCAAAATTCAAATGCATTTTTTTTTTCATATTTTGAAGGTTGACTGGGAACACAGTTTCTCTTGTTTGAACCCAAACACTGACATACGTAAATGGAATATGAGTCACTTTATTTGCTATTCCAAAGGGAAATAAATATGTATTAAACTTGTATACTTGTATACTCTTCTATTCCCTTTCTAAAAATGACTTTTTAATAATTGACCTGCATGCATCATCATCAATTAAACTTTTAAAGAAAGTACAGAATGATCTCCACAATAGATCCATTTGAGTGAAGTAATTTTTAGAGTGTCTCCATTGTGGAGAAAAAATGGAACTATGCAGTGTCCATCCAGCCTTACGTACTGCAATGGCTATTACTTCTGTTCAGCCATTCTTCCTTCTTCTTTGGACCGCATTGCTATCGGAGAAGTAGTCAATGATTACACAATTTAAAAGGTGTTCAAACTGTGTTAGAAAATAACAGCAATGTATTTGGTTACACCGCTGGACTCTTATCATCAATGAGCGAGATCAAGGAAAAGCCCAGAATTATATTACACAGAGTCTATATAGCAGTCGCCGCACCCCTCTAGAAAGTTAAAGCCTTGTTTACACTTGCAGGCACTTTGTCCCCGTAGTGGTATGCAATTTCGTGTGCCAGTGGCATGCCAGTGAGTAAATTGGTCGTTAACAGGTGTGATGTATGTGTAAGCTGTGTGGGGCTATGTGCCAGTGCTCAAAGAACATTTTGAAATGTTCAAAGTTTGTGGCATGCATCATTTCTGTCAACGAGTCATGAATGCAACGTGAACACACCGCAACCTGTGAGTATCAAAGCTTGCTTCCGCGTGTCTCATTCACATGAATGGGTTCACTTTTCTACCACCTCTTGGAGCAAGTCGAGGGAAATTGTCAAGTAAATTCTGTAGCACCTTGGATCTTCCTTGTGATTTTCTGTCTAATCAAAATGTCCAAAGTAACGTATTGAGCAATTCCCTCTCCCACACTGTCCGTGTCTGTTTTTTGTTTTCTAGTTTATTGCCTCCTTCCTGCTCTTTGCCTATTCTTCTTCTGCAGCTGCTAATACAGACTTACCTTTCTTTTTTGCATGCACTTGGAAATAGAGGAATTCATGAAGCTAGGGGTGATGCCTGCTGTTGGATGGCATCACGCGGGACGTAGCGGGACACAGCACAAACAAATTATGCCACAACTGCATCACGGATGCGGGAAGTGGTGATGAAAATGCGTACCCATGCGGGAACAATGTACGTCGCTCGACTATTGTCGCGCACTAGACGTAAACACTATTTGACAAGGTCTAAATAAGTCATTCAGGAGCGTGGTCAGTTTGTGCCAATGCACAACATTTTAGGTCACAGATTGTGTGCCTGGTGCGTAATTTATGTGTAAACAGAATGTGAACTGTGTAAACTGTGCGCAAACTGGTCTTTACGCTTTTCAGGCTTGCCATAAATAAAAAAATAAATGATACATATTGCCACGGCAAATTGCCGCTTAAGTTTGTGTGAGAGAGTGAGAACAATGCATGTTTTGTGTTTCTGATAGTATGTTTCGACCAGTCATATGTAACTGTTGCACAATTCTGTGCCACTGTGTCACAATAATGAAGTCCAGGACCACAAGACTGGCAAACAGCTTTTACCCACAGGCCATCAGGCTTCTCAACGAAGCACTCACACACGCCGCACGCAACACACGCACACACTCATAGCACTTTATTTATTTGTATTAATGTCTCTTCTGTTGTTGTTGCTTAATTTATTGGTATATATGTTTCTTATGTTCTTATTCTTTTTATTGTGTTTTCTTTCTTTTCTTGGGAGAATGAACAGAATAAGAATTTCATTGCATAGTATAACTGCCTGTTTGCTATGCATATGACAATAAAAACTCTTGAATCTTGAATTCTGATTGTGCTATGTAAGTGTGTCAAGAAGGCCTTCTATGAGACACCATTAGAGTGAAAATGCACTGAGCTTATAGACTGAATCTAAAGGTGTAATAATACAAGTAATATCTAAGAATGCTATTTTAAAACATGTCCATCAGTTTGTGAATGCGATTGGTTGTGTGCTTTTATGTGTGACTGACAGGTGTTCAGTCCAGGGTGTACTTGGCCAAAGGCAGATGAGAAGCCAAAGAGTGCACATGGATTATGTATTATCGATACAAACACGTTGAGCGGAATGCAGAGGAGTCCTGGAATCGAGGTCAGCTTGGTTCAGGTTACTGAAAGAATTTGTGAGCGGCTGACTGACCCGCTGTGGATTTCCCATTTTAGTCCACATCCACGCTGATAGATGTGGCATGGCCTCAATTAAGATGGAGATCTCCAAGAAGTGAAAATGCACTCGTGGACACTGTCAAGTATAAATGCAAATATGACATATGGATATCGGTGTTCAACAGGGCAGTTTGGACAAAGTAATGCAAAATTACGTCAAGTCTTGAAAAGACTTTTGAAGCAGTGACAGAAGATATAATACAGCTTAAAATGAACATAACTGTTTGGTTTGTTTGTATGCCAGATTGTGTAAATAAACAAATTTGTGAATCTGTGAAGCTCTGTTTTGCTCTGCTAGTACGGCTTGTTTGGTCAAGTGTGAATGGAGTCCAGGACCAAAAGAATCTAACCAAACAGGGGGACTGAGAGAAGCTGTCCGCCTTCCAGTGCTGCTCGGTGTTCTAGTGCTGGGTGAAGCAAATGTGAACACCAACCGCACCAACAGACCAAAAGAGCAGATGCCATCAAACGGGAGCATAACCAACAACCAGCCATGGCTCGCAAGTCTCAACAGAAAGCGGAGTAAAACATTTACATTTACGTTTACACCCAGAAGTGCAAATCCTGTAGTTAAACATACTTGGATGTTTTCACCAAAGAGGTTGTGTTGATCATTAAAGTTTGGTGAAGTTGTCAGAAACACAGTCTCCTTATATCACATCTCTGACAACCTTTTTGATGTCTTTATATCATTTATATCCTCTTTGTTGCATCTCAGCTGATAAAAAAAATCTTCCATAGAAAAGAAAGTCTGAAGAGTGTATACTGTAATAATATAATGAACGAGAAATATATTATTTATTATTATTATGTATTATTATTTATATATTATTATAATAATAAAATATATATTATCATCCTACCTCTAGTTCGAAATTAGCTGGGATAGGCTCCAGCATACCCCCGTAACCCTAGTGAGGACAAGCGGCATAGAAAATGGATGGATGGATATTATTTAGGCCGATTGGTTGCTTGAAAATATTTGAGTATTTGATAGACATTTTCGCATACTAGCATTGCAATGACATCACATAGTGTTTCTTAATTAATAAAAACATTATTTTTTTATTTACACAGCTGCACTTTGAGCCCAGATGGCAGATTTTTTTTTAACTGTTCTTTGCCGTCTGTTGTTTGGGAAATGTCAAAGTCGCTTGGCTTTTTTCCAAGACCGGCTATCTCAGGAGGACATGGTTCATCTGCATTCTTTTGTTGCGATCATCAGATCATCAGCACGCCATTGTCAAAGTGGACCCGCCAAAGGCCTGTAAACAAGCGCAGTCTAACCTTTTAAATTGACGACAAGCTTTTTTGTGGTGGCACACGGTTGGTGGCACACGACGTAATATGGACCTACTTTAACAACTTCATCATTCAAACTTCAAACAACAAACTTCTCAACCATTCGTCTGGATATACTCCAAATTAACACACATCTTAAAGGAAAACTGCACTTTTTTCATTTGAAAGAATAAAAAAACTTATAAAAACTTATAAAAAGACAGCTCATTACTGCATGTATGGGACTTACTTATTCTGCCTATACAGTCGTCTGAAAAAGTCTCCAAAAAGCGGCAACAACGCTCCATTTACATATTATGTGACGTGCATATTGCCCAAGGTACAGCGACATTGTTATTATTATTATTATTATTAACAATTATGCCGATCGAACTACGTTACTGGCGCATTGACACTTGGTCCCAACCCTGTCAGCAGCACGTCAGCGCCTCGCTCATGACACCTCAGATCACTACCAGAAGGTAAGGCTATATATTCGAGATGCCGCCAGTGCTGTGGTGTTTTTATTTTTGAGTTTGTTAAGTTAACGCTAGGTGTAGGTGTTCGTCTCTATGCTGCTTTGTGAAATCAATGCAGAAAGGAAGTTCCGGTAATGAACAAAATACGCAAAACACTGTAAGTATTACATGCCATCATGAATGTACCTGTTACTAAAAAAAACATAAGATGTTGGAGGTACATAATTAGTGCGGCCAACACACATTCAGATATTCCGTACATCCTCCATGCGTGTTGAGATCTTACTCATTCATGGTCACCACAATTACGTTCTCCACAAACCAAAAAAAGCAACAATTTGGGGAACGGCAAAAATCACACAGGCAAAAAATTGCATTTCCAGTTGTGACCTAGGCTTTAGTGCTGTCTTCTTAAATACAGGCAAGACAGACAACCTTGTTGTCCTCTATTGCTGTGGTTAGCCATCATGTCGTGCTCCAAGTGATGCGGCCAATGATGCCTGGTTTTACAGTTTCCGAATGAAAATAGTGGAAAAGAGCATTTGGAAGCTATGTGCCTACTTCTGCTATTCAAAATGTGTAAGATTCTCACTTTGACATGAAATGTTGAAGCAGGCTCAAACTCAAAGACAACATTCATGCTTCCATTTCATTACCACCACCACAGCAATGTGGTTTAAACAAAGAATAATAGGAGTGTAAAGATGACTATAAGGGTGTTATTTCATGTTTACAGGATAATAATAATGTTTAAAAAAAACATATTTAGAAAGTCATAAACAGGTTTTCTATGCTCCAACTATGAAAATATTCCATTTATTAACATCAAATCCTACTTTGCAGAAATTCACTTATCGCAGTTGTATGTAAGAAGTGTCTCACAAAAATGTGACACACGGCCAGCAGGACAAATATGCGCATGAGTCATAAGGAAATAAGAATAAGTTGTACATGTGTGTTTTCAATTAATTTATGGGAGAGCGTGCGTACCCACGAAACGCCGCAACACGGAAAGCTGTAAACCGAGGACCACCTGGAGTGAAGTTCATTATTTAATGGTCATGGGCAGAAATTCCAGTGTATACAGATCCTATATTTTTGGTCTTTTTGCTTTATGCAAGTCGTTGCTGTCTGTCGGCTTTTTACGGCTTTATACTGCCCTTTGTGACGCAAACCTGCAACCATCCAGTGACCGGTACCGGACATCTTCAACAGCTCGGTGTCGGGGTCCTGCTGCGATCGACACGAAAGGCAGCAGTGTGTACCATAAGTACTGTATATTTATGTATACTTTTATATACAGTATGCCCCTTATGGAGACTGTATTCAACGTTGAAGGTTCCACTGTAAACTAAATGCACCAGTTTGATTTGGTTCAATTGTATTCCCAAACTGCAAGCTTCTGTCCATCAGGGCTAATAGCTGCGAACTTAACAGCTGAAGTTTGTGGACGTGAAGCAGCTTGGCGGTGATAACGAGCACGTGTAGTCAGCAAAACAATTAACCTTGATAAACAGAGTGGAATTAGAACAGCAGAGGCTTCAATATCCAAGGTTAATGGTTTAGGAGAAAGTCTTTCTAGCCTGAGGAGAAGATCGTAATTAAAGGTTTCCAAGGATGTGATTTGACCGAGCGGAATGAGATGTTTTTGCTGCAGTCTCAATAATCACTGCACTGTATGGCATGAACAGAGACTCTTGATATGTAAAGCTCCATGCCCATTTCACACTTTGAAGTGATTGGACTTGTTCTGAAGTCTGAAGTCGCTGAGGTTCAGTCAAAGGGCTTCAGTGGTACTCATCAAGCCTTTCATTGGCTTAATGCCTTTCGCTGGAAGCGGCACCACAGAACTCATTGTCTCTGTGATGCAATTTAATTGAGGCCGAGTGAGGAGGCTTGTCATTTTTAAAGACTTTTCCAGTGCTGCAAAACTTTCTGAGCAGAGTGGATGTGACACCATTTTGTCATTTGACAGGAAAAAAATCAGCAGCCGGCAGAAGGTGAAAACTGGACTCACTACACAAACTTGTCGTGCACTTCACGTATTTTTAATTCTGAACTCTCAGATCACCAAAATACAAAGTTAATTGTCACTACTGAAAATGACTTATTTGATAACACTTTATTAATTCCAAAGAGAAATGGGGGTAGCCATGAAAGTATGCAAGTCCTGGTCAAGGGAAAGAGAACAGGTGGATCATGAACTTCTCATCATTGTGATCTGCAGAGAATTTGAACTACAAACTAGATCTGATTTTGTACAAGGACAGAAACTAAACAGTTACCGCTGTGAGCAGGGTTCGAACCTGCGCGGGAAGATCCCATTGGATTTCGAGTCCAACGCCTTAACCTCTCGGCCATCACAGCTGACAGAAAACAGACAAAGTGAAGAATTCCAGAAACACACGACTAGCTCCCGAACTCTCTCATTGGCATCCACTTACCAACCATCCGAAGTAAAAGGTGACTGGACAATGATGGGAGAAGACAGCTACTAGGGTTCAAACCTGCGCAGAACGACACCATTGGTTTTCAAGTCTAACACATTAACCACTCAAACACAACAGCTGATTTTGACAAATAATGGCATTAAGTCATGGATGAATCCCACAAATGTTTGCATGTAAGGCTTGCAATCAGGAGCTCATTCCCTTCAACAGTACTCATCTCAATGCCCAAAGTTTGCTTGCACTTGCCAAATGTCTGATTCTGGAGGTAACAGATACAAGTCTGCATTTGCTAATTAAGGAAAATATTACAGGTATTACTCTTGTAAGCAGTCATGTGTGGCCTCTAAGGGGAAATGATTACAGCAGTGTTTTACATCAACAACAGAGGGCCATCCAACCATTTGAAACCCCAACCAATGACCACACCAAGCAGAAGGAGACAAATTCCTATGTGTAAAGGTCACAAGATACATAATTCTAGACATCAGCACCTGCACAGGACGACCCCATTTGATTTTAAGTCCAACACCTTAACCACTTGGCCGTCGCAGCTGAGACACCTGATTTCAAGTAATTTGTATGCGTTTGTGTAATATATAGGTAACAATAATGAGGCCCTTGGGATACAATAATGGCTCCAACACTGTACTATGTCCAGCATTGAGGCAGACAAAGCTACAACTTGCATTTACAGCCACAAGCTACGAAGTAGATTTGTAAATGATCCAATCCATCATGTGTCTGGCACACGCCTTTAATCAATGCACTGGAAGTTGGTAAAAGGCCCCTGATTAATCGGGCGGTCATTGTGCACGCAATCAATGGAAACACACAGTGGATCATGAACTTTGAGAGTAGCCCAAGATGACCAACATTTGAGCGTGACTTTGAGTCAATTGCGGATGTTACAACTCATTCTCGGCCAATCTGTCTAATTTTGATGTGTGATGAATTTTGAGGGTCTTTTTAAGAATCCCATTACAGGAGCTGGATCAAAAATTCTATCTTTGCAAAATAATAATGCTCACCCGTGATTGACACTGTTTTTGTCCGAGGTATTTATTTACATTCAGTAGTCTAATAGTTCATGAAATTTCATTTCAAGGCAATTGGACTTCTTGCGGGTGCTTGGCAAATGTAAGCACTAAATGTAATGAATTTACAAATTGTGTTATTTTTTTGTTGTGCACATTTCATTTATCCTTCATTTTGTAGAACACAGCCTTTCCCGTACTTAATAAGTGTCTGCTGGGTCCCTGATTGTCTGAATACAACACAAAAACGACTTTTATGCATCATAAAGCACATTTTCTTTATTTATGTTTGCATAAATGTAATAATTAAAGTTAAAGTTAGTAATTACACAAGTCATGGTGCTGCAGGCTCTGATTCATTTTGAACTTGTTTGGCATTTGCACATAAAGATTATTTCTACAGATGCTCAATATTGGCATTTTTACAGATATCGATATCAACAGATATTGATATTGCCAGCAGGTCTTCCCTCAAACTAATGTGGTGTAAAGTAGCACATGATGCTTTTTTTGTCCTGTCCAGACATTGGGGCAAATAGCATTACATGCTAAACAGATGCTCTGCCGGGGAATAATGCAAGACACTTTTCTCCTGTTACATATATTTTATTTGACGTTATCTGATGTTTGTTGTTATGCAAATTTGGAGCGGCCGGGCCAGAAAAGAAGGGGCTGAAGAAGAAGAGAAAAGAAGCCAGGGGTGGGGGAGTGAGGGGACAATACAGAGAGAGACAAAAACAACAACAACAAAGGCAACAACAATAACAGAACAACAGGAAAAAACAACAGGACCACATTAGCAAATGTCTATGACCACCATAAAGTCCACAATAGAAATAACAAAATAATATCATCAGCCACAGTGATCATACTGTATTGAAATAGTCGTGCTTATTAGTGGTATCAGTATTAAAGAAAATATTAACCATAATAAAAAAACATCAGTGAGTTATGTGGGGAAGTATGTACAGTATGTACTGTGTGTGTGTGTATATGTACATGTATGCGTGCTCAGGTATCTCTGTAGGTTACTCCCCTCTCGCATAACCAGCGCTTTACGTCATGTTCGGCATGACAGGTTGGACTGTAGTTTGGATATTGTTTCCTGTTTTGCACTCTTGCTTTGGTTTTTGGGTTCCTGTTGGCCACGCAGCTGCTTTGCAGTCGCTGGAAAGTAATACCTGTTTCTCATTAGTTGTCAGCGCTGCTATTTAGGTGGAGCCGCATTGTATGCAAAGAGCAAAACGTAACACATGCACGGTGCAGTTCAGTGAGGTCTCGCTCCCGCACCGATATCATTATCAGCAGAAAAACCAACACTGATATGATCCGATATTGCATTTCTATGCCAATATCGGCCATCAGACATCCCTAATTATTTACAACACTGTATTTTGCAGTAAGTTTCCAAAATGTTGGGACGCAGGGTGCGTGAAATGCAAATAAATGCCAGGTAAGAGTGGCATATAGAGGTCATAGTTACACACCCTGCATAATGCAGAGAGCCGTTGATGGGTCATTCACAATAAAAAGCTCGCTGAGGTCAAACGACTGGTTTAAGTCAGAGATCACTGCATCTTTCCACTCGTGTCAATCCACAAAAAGATGAATCAAAGGCAAAAAGTGGACATCTTCAGCCTATCCCTGCCATTGTTGTTTCTGTGCGGTGAAACTTCATGCAGGCCAAAATAGATTCAAAAACAACAACAATGATTTAGATTACATTACAGTGTACTGTACTCTTAAATGCTCCCGTGGTCATACAACTCAAAAACCAAAGAAAACATGGTGGAAAACAATGAAAAATCCGAGGCATTAGCTGACAGTTCTGTATTGTCATATTAAGGTTGACAAAAACAGTTTTCCACTGGTGAGCTCATGCAACCCAAGTTGTGTAATGTACACACATGTACAAACAGTCCAAAGTCACAGCTCGCTTTGAAAAATAGAATTTTTCTCCCTCAATTTCTCTTTGGGTTTCCACTTTCAGACTCCTCTTGTGTGTTCCCTCTGCTTTCATGCTAGGTTGAGCTTTTGAGACATTGTCTGCCTTGTTTAAAATTTAAACAAGCGCTGGAGGAAGAAACAAAGCGACGCAGACGAGCGGAGAGTCTCGTCTGAAACCAAAGGTGTTTTTCTCAGGAAGCGCTGTGCAGTGACTTGGAATAGTCTTCGCCTCTTTGTGTCGGGCGACAAACAGCGAAGGCTTTCGGCATTCACAGTCGGGGGTCGGTCCAGCGAGCATAACAATGCCCCGGCGGTTTATAGTTAACATGCTGCACGAGAGGCGACTTCTGTGGGAGTTTAAGGTGTGTTTTGTAAGAGTTCAGGTGGGGCCGACGTTGTGAGTAATGCATTTAGGTGAACTGGCTGTGCTGCAGTGGAACAGGACTAGTTAATTGCGGTAGAAAAGAGTGTTGAGCGTTGCGTTGTTTTCATGAGAGAATCGTCTTTTACTGATAGAACAAAACACAAAGCAACAGCATCATCGGCAAACAGCAAAGACAGAAAAACAAATGATGACGTCTTATAAACTAAAATAACTAAACAAAATTTTAATTATTTGCAAAAATATGGTAAAATCAGTTCTAGAAAGCGTCGAAAAGCAACACTGACTTTGCTACTGTTGAATGTTCCTTTAGATTCACTCTACTAGCTCAGTGCATTTTCAGTCTAATAGCATCTCATAGAAGGCCTTCTTGACAAACACACTCACATAGCACAACCAGAGCTGCACAACACTCACAGATGAAAAAATACCGGGAGACACACAATTTATGCATTGTTCTCACTCACATTAGCTTAACTCTCACTTCAACACAACCTTAACTTTCACTTTCTAGAGAGGTGTGGCAACTGCTATGCAGGGTTTGTGTACTTTCATTCTAGGCTTCCTCATTGATGATAGAGTTCAGCGCTGCAACCAAATATGTCGCTCTTCATTTTTTTAATACAGTTTGAAAACCTTTAAAATTGTGTGATCATTGACAACTTCCGCGATAGCAATGCGGTTCAAAGAACCAGGAAGAAAGGACAAAAACAGCAATAGCCTTACTGTTGGCTCAGTTACTGCTCAAAATGATCAGGTTTCCTGGTTGGACATAAGAGGGAAAAAGCACACATCATAGCTTATTCACATTGTAAAGTTCACCACACAGTCGATCCCACAGTGAGAGTTACTTTCTACGCCTACCAACCAATGGCAAACCAGTACCAGTAACTGATACGCCCCTTAAAACATTTTAACCCACTTCTACCCTGGATCAACATTTGCAATTATAGTGATTGTTGTTCACCTCCAGAACTAGCGATGGAAGCTAACAAGGTAAATGCTAAATGCACAATCCATGTTGCCATATGCCTCATGCACACGTTAGACACATTTTAAAGTATAAAATCTATAGGTACTCTGCGCTAATGAATGATAATGATGATTGATAGAAAAGATGAATCAGAATCACAAGCTAGCGTGACAACTGTGCGTTACATCTGTTGTGGGGCCACCTCCACCGCACTCTGAAGCGGCAGGCGCTAGTGCGAGGCTCCCCTGCTCTGCAGGCCGTTGGGTGGTCCCGGGTAGCTGTCGGGGAAGGCGTTTCTCCGGCGACGTCTACACAATCCACTCAACTTGCCAGTAAAGATGTACAATCATATATTAACTTGTGTTCACCTCGCTGCAAATTTTAAAGACGGATTGTTCTATACAGTAATCCTACGCCACTTTGCACTTCAAATCTCGCAGCTTCACATCACAGTTTTCATCACATTTTTTGAAAAGTCTATTAATACAAGTACATTATGCTTTGAATGCCGCCTATTCTTAGTAAAAAACACATATTTTGCCTAAAAGAAGCATTTTGAAGCATAAAAATGGCTAAGTGAACTAAAACACAAATACAGGGCTTTCGAAGGACGCATTCAAAGACATTCAGTCAGTAATGTTAATGTAATGTTCAGTGAGATACACAAGCTCCAGACTTGATTGCTGGAACAACAGGTTTTCTTGCAGGTTAGAATTATCTCACAAAAGGCACAATAATCCCTAACACGGGTTACTGTTGCGGCCGTACACCAAGCCAAGCTAAAACTCAACTCTGAACCCCTGACCCCATTTTCTGTCCACCCCCTACTCATCTCCCATAGCACCGGAACACATTTATTGCAACAAACACGTGCACTAGTTTATTTATGTCTGAAATGTCTTATTGTCTACTCTTATGTCTACTATATTGGGTAATACAAGTGTAAAGGTGACCATAGGGGTGTTATTTCATATCTCGAGGGCTCTGATAAAGTTTAAAAATGTATTTAGAAGGTCGTAAAAAGGTTTTCTATGCTCTAACTACAAAAACATTTGTTCATATTTGTAAATACTGTAAGGAATCCTGCTTTGCAGAAAGTCACTTATCACGGTTGAGTCTGCAACCAATTAACCACAACAAACAAGGAATTACTGTATAAAAGTTAGACTTTTGCGTCTCATAGCAGGCACGGTGTGGTCAATGACTGTCGAACAAAGTGGGAAATCTAAACGCTAGAAGATGGAAAACATTATCAGTGCCAAAGACATAGATATGTAAAACTGGTGGGCTTTTTTTTTTTTTTTTTACAGTGTAACGTATGCTGTACATTATGCCTGTATTATCACGTATTTAGGGTGAATAAGATTTATTATATGGAAAAAATGGACTATTTTTGTAGAAAAAAAACAACAAATCTGCAAATTTGCAAGGCCTTGAATGCTGAATCACCAATGTGCGGGGATCCACTGCATAGCTAAATAAGATCCTGTGTAGCTAAATAAGACAACCAAAAGGGCCCCCGGCACAATGCAGTACAGGTGCATGTGTACCTTGCATGCTCTGGCCATATAAAGAAATGCTGAAAATGATTCATGAATGATTCATTGGGGCGATAATATGAGCTGACAGTTTGGGATAAAATGCAACAAAGATAGCGGAAGCAGGAACCTGAAGGAGCAAAAGTCCCTTGAATAGGTGTAATATTTCAGCAGCCTCACTCACAACATGACTAAACTATTTTGTCGCGTTTGATTGGGGCCCTCTGAAGTGAGCCGGTCATCCGAAACCAATCACCATGTTCCGTCTACTGGTTCCTGTAGCTTGCAAATAGCACTCGGCGTAGCAAAGAGTCACGGAACTTGCAGGAATTACCTCAGCTCACTTGTCACAATCCAATTAGGTCGTCTGTGTTTGCGGCGGATCGGCTCAGCTTCGTCTCTGACTTTCAATTAACTTCCTGGCCTTGGCAGCAAATCACGTTTGAGCAAGCTGAACTTTAACGTGTCTTTACCTTTGCACAATTGGAGGGAAATGTGAAATCTGCAAACTTATTAAAATGTCAACACTGAGATGATTTATGCTCCGGTTCATGAATGTTTCCTGATATGCTGGATATCTGAGACAACAAGACTAAGCCTTATTGTGCATGCCGAGCCCTCAAATGAGTGAATTTAATGGCCATTTTCGGAGAGTTTGTGTGCCAAGAAGCTCTGAGTTACATCTGCTCCACGATGCCTCTGCCACAGTCCAAATTTAGCTGAATTGCCAGAAGGGAAAAAGTGCTCTCCAAGCTGGTTAAGGACATGACATGAGGCTGCACAAAGCCCCACTCTCCTTTCGTCTTTGAGAATCGAAAAGTAGGCTACAATATTTATATGTATCATGATACCAAAACACATCTCATGGCGCGTTTTGACCGCCCCGGTCTTGCTGCTCGCTAAGTGATGCTCTTTTCACTCCCAAAGCAAACTTTCATGAGGAGTGTTTTCATTTTCAAAAGGCTCTCGGCTTTCTTTTCAAAATGAGCATTTGTCTCCTTTCCCGCTTTCAAGTCCTTTACATACAAACGAAATATATAATTACAGACTCAGGCCCGTTGGCAATGTGGTTATTCCCAAGTGGGCTCTTAGCTCATTTGCTGCTTGTGTCGCATTCCTACAGCAGGAACGCTGCCCGGGAGTGAAAATGAACATGAATGAACACTTTTAAAGCAGTGTGAGCAAAACAGGATGTTACTTCAGGTACATATGATGGCACAATAACCATGCTTGAGAGGAAGCGCGCCTCCTGATTCCAAATGCAGCACTCCTCTATTTTCTTCTTAATTTCACTCGAACCCTGGCGGCTGTCAAAGTGGCGCACCCTGCCTCTCCTCCAGCCGTCCCGCTGAGACTGCTTTCTCTGAGCTAACCACCATGGACGCAAGCCCACTTTCCTTTGGGCTAATTAGCTGAGCGACAAGACCGGTGGCAGCCACTATAAGCCCCCAAACCTTCTACTGCGCCCCGCCCCCTCCCCTCGCTCGTCTGCTTTGTTGTTTTCTCTGTCACAGACTAAGATAGGCTACGTCCACATTGGCAGGTTTCTCTTTAAATGTTCTCTGGAGCAAATATTAGTGTAGCCGTTTACAACCAAGGCACATTAAGTAGAAACTACGGAGTGCCACAGACATTTATCATCTACTGTAAACCGAAATATTACCAAAGACGGTATTCCGCAGTTTTTCACGGTTAATCGGTTCCAGACCGGACCGTGATAAATGAATTTCGGCAAAGTTGGATTTCTTAAATCAAAGAGTTTTGCAAGAGAGCATAGAAAACCTGTTTACAAACTTCTAAATATATTTTTTAACATTTTTAACGAGCTCTCTAGACGTGAAAGAATACGCCTCTAGTCACTTTTACACTCACACAAACCAGTATAATACACATAATAAGAGAAAATAAGACATATAAGACATAATATAGACTCACACAAACACACATTTGCGTAGCTTATACATTCTTTTCATTTGATATGCTTACTACACACGTCTATAGTAATAATACGTGTGTACCTGTACATTATAATTACACATATACACACAGATATTACTCACCTGTGAAAATACCACAACTTCTTTAATGACGATGATGATGCTACGTTAGATACGCATACCCAGGCCTTTGTCTTTGAATGGGTGAGGACAGTATGTCTTCTGATTTAGTTGCTTAAACCATTTGTATGCTTGAAAATGCTTAATTTAGGCCAAAAACATATACAATTTGCCTAAATATGCATATTTTTGACAAAAAATAGGCCAGAATATGATTGGAAAACCGTGACACAGTGAATCTGCAGAAGCTGAAGCGCAAAGTAGCAAGGGACAACTGTACTGCCATGTCTAAACAAGTGCAGATTCCAAGATCATCTGTTCAAACAATTGCAGTACGACCCCTTCGCCAAGGTCTGGAAGAATACTGGACTGGAAACCAGTTCCACTGTCCAGAGTGAAGCCATTTTTAATTTGCCATGAACTGAGAGGTGCCGACCAAGAGCCAGATACCTCCTGGACAAATGTTTGATGGTCAGACAAGACAAAGATTGAGATGTTTGGCCATAGTGACAAGAAGGATGGAGAGGCTTTCAAAGTTAGGAATGCTGTAGCAACTGGGTGGGTTCAAATAAGGTTCCAGAATTATGACATGTAAACCTCTAACCATTACTGTAATGACCATGAATCAGAATCAGAACAAGAATCCTTTCTCCACACAGAACCAGTACCGACTCAACAACCTCCGACTGCCGATGTGCACAGATTGTGCTGTTGTGCAATACAAATGTGTTAGCATTACGGTACAAACATTAGCAGACCTAAGCAGACAAACTACATCGATATTATCTGCGCCGTGACAACAAGGCTTCTCCAGTACTTTTATCAGCCTGCTTCAGATAAGCCAAGGCCACTCTCAGCCCAGTGAAAAGAAGGAAATTGTACTTTTACTACAAGAGAGTGCAGCAGTGCTTCACGCTGGATGTTCCAAGACAGCCAGGATAAAATAACAAAAGGCTGCCCTGCTCTGTTTTAAATGTGACTCTTTGGCTGCGAGGCACCTTCGGGTGACGCATGCACACAATTACAGCAGGCCATCTAACAGTGTCACCGACCATTAAACTTTATTAGGCACACGTACGCCCCTAATCCAGTTTGGGTCTTCTGTAGGTTTCCCTCTGTCCCTGACTGCTATATGACATGAGAGTGGCTTTAATGTGGCCATGCATCACGGGTCAGTGTTGTGTCATGGCGGGGTGGCGGGGTGGTTGTACGTGACTGGTGTGCTACACAGAAGCAGTACTGGGCAGAGGGTGTCAAGGCAACACCCCTCATGTTCTCCTTCCTTCAAAGCCATCTCAATTAAGGCTGGGCATGACCGCCACCGAGGAGTTGACGGATTGTGCTCCTCCAGGCCCGTCTCATCACTGCTGATGACTGATGATGTCGCTAAATGGAGTTCAGTTCACAAAGACAACACTATTAAAACTGTGATAAAAGCTCGCATACAACAATCCTTAATCTCGCTTACACTGTGTACACAATTATAAGGCATGTTGTTTTTGTAACCTGCCTTGTCCAGCTGGTCTCCAACCAGAATGAGAGTCGAGAGCACTAGACATTGAGCAAAAAGCTAGAACAGTCAACTCCATATCCAGCTTGACTCTTAAGGCATCAGGGAGTGAGGTTTACCAACATATTCTCGCAAACTCACCCGCCTAAACCTCAAGTCTCGATTCTCATTCTGCAGATCCAGGATGAAGCCTTGGGGGAACGCGGGACAAGCAGGGTCAGGTGGGTTACATCGGTGCCGTGACCATTTTAGGGTAATGAGTGTTTAGGGTGTGGTTGTGCCAAAGTATGCTGGTAAACCTTCCTTTTTCCTTTTTGATAAGAGTAACTTGCTTGGACCAGTCAGCCCCGTGTTCCGCCGAGTCGAGAGCGCTAAGCATTAGGCTAAAAGTTCCGAGCTGTCCAGCGTGACTCTTATGGGAGTGAAGAGTCCCAATGTATGTTCGTAGAGCTGCACCAGCTAACATCTGTTACATCTAAACCTTTCCATCCATGGAATCTGTCACTTCCTTGATTTGACGATCATAAACCTTTTGCTCAGCAGCAACCACAACGTCCCAGACACTGTTCAGCGAGGTGGACTGGTTTCTTTCCCGATAAATCTCCCCTTTAAGAAGGGCCCATTAGCTCTCAACTTTAGGTCATATGAGCAAGGCGACCATGTAGTGGACTACTACCACAATCATGGTCAGACTTTGTCCAATACCACCACTTGGATAAAAAGTGTCTTGTAAAAACTCCTAGTAGGTTTGGGAGTTGATTGTGAGTCCATTTTCAAGCCAAAAAAGCTAGCTCATCTTTAATAATAGCAGCAGCCCAGAGAGGTAGCCCACCTCCGCCTTGCTGTCGTCTGATTGGAAGTGGAGCTCTGTGGCCGTCATTGATCCATCTGGTCTGTCAAGAGTCATCTTATCTCATCTCATCAGTCCATAAGAGCATTGAAAAATCAGTCTTCAGATACTTCTTGGCACAGTCTCATGGTCAAAATAATCGCTTGCCTGTGGCCACAGTGTCATGTAGTCCAAAGGGGTCATGGCCAATAGCAGTACATGTACAGTCATCCCTCGAATATCGTTCCCTCACGATATTACAATTTTTTATTGCAAAAAAATAAAATAATGGCCAATCATTAGTCAAAAAAATAGAAAGACAAGTTTTATGTAGTATTCTGGTCACTAGGCATCAGTGATATTATGAGACATGCCGTTAGATTGCATTACCTTCCACAGACTGGCTACTGAGCCATCAGAGCCGAGCTGACATGCCATGGCTGAGATCGAGTAAAAAAAGGTTCCCCTCTCATTCTGTGTGTATGTTTTTGGCCTTTTTGTTCTTCTTCCTTACTCCATTTGAAATACTTTTTTAAGTTTAGAATAAGTAAATTGGAGAGGCTAACTAGCTAGCTCAGCGTCTTGCTGTGCTCGCGGCGGCTGTCTGTTATGTCCCTGCAGTGATCCCATAGCCTGTGCGATGTGATGTAAGCAGAGAGTAACAGGAGTGTTAAAGTGAATATCGGGGTCTTATTTCCTACAAGGCTCTATTAATGTTAAAACCTGTATTTACAAAATCCTAAACATGTGTTTTGATGCTCTAATTACGCAAATATTCTGTTTATTAATATTGAATCCTGAATTTGGCCGCTATATGTTCAGTTTTATACATGTTTTTTTTAATATAGTGAGACTGCACATTTTGGAGTGGCCTTTTATTGTAGCCAACCGTAGGCACACCTGTGCAATAAGCATGCCGCCTAATCAGCACCTTGATATGCCACATCTCATGAAAAATAGGAGCAAAAACAAAAGTATTGTGTTTGTATTTTTGTTGAGTATAATGATAAATGCAAACAAAGTTATAGAAACACACATGTCACAGTATCGTCGGGCTAATGCTGCATGTAATGTGTCAGTATAAACCATGATGTTCAACATCCAATGTTGTCCTTCACTAAGTCAGAAGCAGAAACAGATGTGTGAACAATGACAATCAAACAATCGCTACGAATCATTGTCACACAACAATACATGACATTGTGTCAAAACAAACAATGGAGCGAGGGGAAGCTGCCAAAAAGTCTGAATGGATAAACACCTGCATGCCGGGAATCTGGAAGCACCTCCAAAAAATTTTCCATTTTGATGATGAGGAGGCCGTGGCATGAGTTAAAAAAACAACAAAACCTCCACCAGCACGTTCATCACAAACATCCTGATAGAGAGAGAGAGCCAATCGGTTGACTCTTCACTCCCTGAGGCGTAGATAAGACACCGGCTCATGTGCATAGTCACTGATGCTCAAGTCAGAACAGTTACCTAGCAACACAAAACCACCTAACATCAAAGTCAAACAAGGATCACCACATTAGCAATCCAATAAAACTGTAGTCACCTTACATGAGGGGGCGTCAATAGCTCCTCACTCAGTCGGGAGCCAGTAGGGAGAAAAATAACATACAATTGAAATGATGGCGGTTTGGTTCCAAGATCTGCCCTTACGATAGATATGGGAAAATGGACCTCTGAAGTCAAAAGTTTACGCAAGATGTCAGCACCTTGTACAAGAACTCAGTTGAGGGAGCATAAAAAAAATTAAAAGTTTGGCTTTTTCTTAGGTTTTTGTCGGGTATTCAAAGCAGTAAGACTCCAGCTGGTCACCATAACCCCCTCATTTTTTAGCACCATTAACATAGGCTGTGATATTGTTTTTACCTTTTGCTATAGGGCCAACGTATTTTTACTCTTGTATGGCAATTAATGTCGTGAAAAGTTACAAAATGAGCTTTTCACCTGTCCAACGCGGCCAGCGGCCACCCATTTTGTCTCCCTTGGTCAATATCTGACTGCATATAGCGGCCAAATTACCGACTCAAGTAAAGCTTCATGCACGAAAAAGTTTTGTTTTTCAATCAATGAAGCTGTCGTGTGTAGACTTTAATTACTGAGTCCTAGCTCAGTCTCAATCATTCACAAGATCCACACAAACTGTCAGTTGTTACACATAAAAAAGCCGTCTTCTTTTGAGCTTGCTATTTCCTGGTCAAACATGTAACTTTAAGAGCATTTGCACCAAAACATTACCGCAAATTAGGCTGGGAACAGGACGTGCTCCCAGCGACGCTACAATAAAAAAAAAACATACGCTAGCATGCATGCGGCAGCGGGAGCAAAACTGAGTTCGGTTGTACTTAATTGAAGTATTTTGGAATGTACTAGAATGTTATTTCTGATCAATCCTCATCCGCAAATCCATCCAAGTCCTCATCTTCTGTATTCGACACAAACAAAGCCGTCTTCTTTTCCGTTTGCTACTAGTCTGTTAACTTGTCAGTGTTATTCAGCTCCGAAGCAAAGAAGGAAACTTCTCCTGTTGCTTCTGCCAACTTTATTTATTGAACGCGGCCACCAGACAGCAGCTGAGAACACACACACATCTCTCAGCATCGTCTCTCCTTCCTGCTTGCCCACAAGGCAAAGGTTAAACAAGCCCCACTACATAGCTGTCCAGCCAATGCCTGTAAGAAATGACACCGTTTATTTCCTGGTGTGCACTGGTCAATACTGTAATGCCGCTTGTTGTGGGGAAGGAGAGACTCACGTCGCCGATGCACTTTAATGGCTTTATTAACAGCGGAGAACACTGCAGGACTTTACATCCACGCCAACATAAACACACTTCCCAACTCTCTCCAAACTCACAGCTAGCACTGAGCCTAGCTCTCCTGCTCGGGACGCCCACCGTCACTTCCCGTCACTTCCTGATGAACTAAAACTGTAATGACACTGCCGTATAAAAAGTAAAATATTAAAAACAAGCGTAAGACATTACTAGCACAGCTTTGTTCTGTGGGTCGTGGATATATTCTATCAGTTATTATTAAGCCCCTAGCTTCCTTTTAGTAAGTAAAAACCTTGGCTATGATTGCACTACATTGTCATGTAGACCTACAAAGTACACTTGGAAGAACAAGAGGTGAATAAATGTATTGCAACTGATGTGAAACTGATGAGGGGTAGGATTAAATAAGCTTTGCTTCTTCCTACTCCTTTTTGGACATGCAAAATTGTGAATTGTACTATGTGATGTGCTACTGTTTGACTCATGCATGTTCAGGATTAAAACCATGAACCATGAACCATGATAATAAAAAGCCTAGTAGTGCTGTACAACTTTTATCCGCAGTCCGCAGTGCCCTCTACTGGTCAACATTATTATTATTATTATTATTTTCCCTTTTTTTCTTTTTTTTCCTCTACTGGTCAACATTCAAACTGGACGCCAACCTGTCTATAGAGGCCACCTGTCTATAGCGGCCACTTTTGCAGACTCCCTCTAGTGGCCGCTATAGACATGTTTGACTGTATGTGTGCGTATGCGAGATAACTAACAGGGTGTGCCTTGTTAAATGTTATATAAAACATCGCCGGTACAGTTCAGAAAGGTTTTTGAAAACAGTTTTACCGTGCAATGGTAATGGTAATGGTTTGATTTTATTTGAACTCGCATACAAGTTACAATGAAATACGTCACATAATTCAATTCACAGTTCCACGTGTCCAAAAGGAGTAGGAAGAAGCAAAGCTTATGTAATCCTACCACCCATCCGTTCCACATCTTATGCAGTACATTTATTCCCTTCCTGTATTCCATATGTGATATGTGATTAACAAAACAAGTTCAAGACTCTTCTTCCTTCTATTTTGCAAACATCAACTGCTTGTATTGTTTCTTGAATTTGCTCATCTTTGTGCATTGTTTAAGTTCCTTACTTAATCTGTTCCATAATTTAGTTCCAAGTACTGAAATGCTGTGGGTTTTTGCAAAGATTACTTAGTTATTACCCCATATCTCCACACAAAAAGTTAGATATGGTAATAACAGAGAACAGTAAAGAGTATGGAGTGATTTTTGATCAAGAGCAAATTTTGCTTTATTCAATATTGAAGTACTTCTCGCCACCTTATGTATATTTTTGATGTGAGATTTCTAGCTAATTTTTTCGTCTATTATGATCCCCAGAAATGTATTTTCGTTCACCCTTTCAATGTCCACTCTGTCTATTTGTATTTGGTCGTACATGTCCTTTCTGCTATTACCAAATAGCATTATTTTAGTTTTACTTAAGTTCAAGGATAATCTGTTTTTATCAAACCATCTTTTTAATAAGGCCATTTCATCCGTGACTTTTTTAATTCGCTCTGCTGTGCTTTCCTCAGAACAAAAGGCAATAATATCATCTGCAAATAATACCAGCTTTAAGTCTTTCACCACTTTACAGTTGTCATTGATATGCAAGTTGAACAGTTTTGGTTCCAATATTGGGGTACTGGGGTACTCCACACATAATATTTAAACTTGCAGATGTGTATTCTCCTAGCTTTACAAATTGCTTCCTCTTTGCTAGGTAACTTTTAACCCAGTTCAAAACTAATCCTCTGATTCCGTACCGTTCAGATTTTGTTGTTAAGATGTCGTGATTAATTGTATCGAAGGCTTTTGTGAGATCCATCTGCAGCTGCACACCTTCGGTGGTCTATAGCGTTAGTAATTTTTCTCTGTGATTTGTGCCATGGCGGTTAAAATGTTAGCTCTGATACGTACTGGCTATCTGCGAGTAATTTGTGATTTCTTTCTAGTTATTTCCTATGGAAAGTTTAGTTGTTTTAGTTTTGTACAGTCGTCCCTCGCTACATTGCAGTTTGAACATCGCTCCCTCACTCTGTCGCATTTTTTAAAAAAATAATTCATTAATAAATGATCGCTGTTATTAGCCGAACAATATTGAAAGACAATTCATATGTAGTATTCTGGTCACTATATTATTAATGACACTATGTTATTAATGACACAAAACATGATGACACATGGCATTAGATTGGATTACTTTCACACTGCATGTGGTCAGCCATGGCATGTCTAACATAATCCCATTTTGTGTGGACGTGGTAAACTTTGGGCTTTTTCCGTTGTCCTTCTTCTCCAATCTGTTAATGAGTAAATTGGAGGCTAACTAGTTAGCTCGTGAGCATGCTGTGCTTAAAGCTGTGGCTGTCTCTATTTGTTTTCGCTGTTTTCTATGCTGTAACTATGAAAATATTCCATTTATTAATACCGAATCCTACACTGGAATTTCACTGATCGCGGTCGTGTCTGGAAGGAATAAACCACATTCCACGAGGGACAGCTGTACACAGTCACACCAAAAAGGTTTCTTTTCTTGGACCGAAAATGGAAGGAAGTATAAAAAAAGCCAAACAAGATGTCAAAAGGAAGCAAAAAGAAGAAAAGTGTGATGGAACGACAATAGAAGTGACACAATCATGAGGTCTTTTGATTAGAGTGAATGACCAGAGGCTTATATGCAGGTCACTGTGGGGTGAAGATGTGCTAGACAGCATCACATCCTGATGCAGGAGCTCCGATTCGTTATTCTGATGCTCGCCTTTGGCTTTGCATTACAGAATATAAAAGGGAACAGGAAGGAGCAAAAGAATAGACAATATGATCACAGTCCAAAATCTAAAAAACATCAAATATTGAGTAGTATTTGAAGTGATCCCACTGACCCGCGTAAAATAACCACATTATATTTGAATAACGACTTCCGTGCTGAACAGAAGGTGCATGAGTCACCACAGGCGGACCGGAAGAAGGTTTTAGTGAGGCTCGGAAGGAACACCACCACAAAAAGCAGGGACGTCGTCATGACAGAGTAAAAGAGCATCAATCTCAAGCCCAAGTGGCACATTGGAGCGACAGGGACACAATATTGGACCCACTCTGAGTGCAGAGGGCCCGGAGGCACTCCAAGGAAAGGTCAGAAGAATGACGGACATGAAACAGCCACATGACAAAGCCGCACTAATGAGCTTCCTTGGCACGGTGCGACGGACCTGTCTGGTGTGAGGGCGCCATTCGGAATGCTCTCAGAAGGAATGTAGGAAATTACATTGGAAGCACAGATGAGTTGGTTCAACAGCGCCCCCTGGCAAGGAATTGGATACACACTCGCTAAAGCCAGGGGGACTCATCATCACCCCTTAAAGACAAGTGGCGACCCAAATTTCTCAACTATCTTAAATTTCATGAAAAAAACAACTTTAATGAACATTTTATCCACAAACTCAAAATTATTTTACCAAAAAATGCCTGTAAAGGTTTTCTATCTGCCCCTGCTAACATTTGGTCTTTACTTGCTACCTTAGCAGACAGATAACAGCTTCTCACTAAAGACTCCAGTTGAGATCCATTTCAGAACCTTTACTTTGAAGCACTGTAAAACTACACATACAGAAATAAAGCATGTCAATTATAACAAAATAATGTCTCTGTGACACAATGTGTTTCAACAAATGCACTAGCTTGACGCTAATTTACATTGAAAATCCTATATACATGCTAAGGATTGCCGATTTTACATATGACAATGAAATACACGTACTTACAGGCAAACAATTTCTAAAGCTCAACAAGCGACATGCCTGGCACATTCAAACCACTGCATGAAAAATGCCCTTCAGAATAAAAGCGCCTGCAACCCGTTTTCAATGTATCTTTGCCTGGGCCAAAAGAAAACCTGAACGTTTTAATTCTGAAGGGGATTATTTTCAATCCAGTGAGGTGTCTTCTATTAATACTCCTTAAGGCGACAGCACTCTGCAGCGCTCTTTGAAACCTGTTTTCATGGAAATTGACGAAATGTGTTGGTATAATGTGCCAAGCTTAAGTCACATGAGCGGCATCTTCAGGTTGCTTTGAAGGAGTGCTCTTGATTTGAAAGCGACAAGCCGACACCACCCTCTGCCAACACAGCACAAACAAACAGGAAGTCATCTACACAGATGGCAAGTATTCGCAGTTTGGGTCACAGCTTGTCATGAAGGGTTGATGGTGAGTCCCACAGCCAAACTACTTGAGAACCTCCGCTCTGAAGGACTCCAAAAGGTCGTCTCTGAAGTTCTTCCGACTTTAGACATAATTTTTGCCTTTCATCTTGGTCAAATTCCGATTTCTACTATTTCAACTTAAAGGATTCCACTGTAATATCCTTTCCTCTAGTGCTCGTCAGTAGTCGTGCAGCACACACAACTGCAGTCGCGTGATAAAGGTCACACAAAGTGACTGTCTTTCATTAGAACCTCGAGGAAAAATATCAAATAATCTCCAGCCTGGCCACACATCATGTTGCACCGCCGTTTCCTGTCAGCAATCCACGTAGCCTCGGAGTGATCACTGATGCGCGGAAGTTTCCGGGCCTATGGCAAGCTCCCATGCTGGCGTCCCTCCCTGTCAGTGCTGGTGCGTGCACAAGACAAAATGTGCCCTGCATCATGTGCTTGGCTTCCTGCTGAAGCACAGGAAACAGGAAATAGTCCTCCAGCGCACTTGAAGCAGTACTGCAGGGGGCTTCCTCCTGTCAGGAAACTGTTGGCGACGGGATCTATGCTTTAAACACGTCCGTGTTGTCCCGTTTGTGTGAGGGACATCTATTTGCCCGTGAATCCTCAATTCGCGGCTCACTTTAAGCCAGCGTTGGTGAACAATGTTTCAGTTTATGTGCTTTATTTGTTGTCTCGCTTTTAGCTCCAGACGCCGTGCAATTAAATGTTGCTTTCTCTTACTGCTTAATCTGTCAAAAGTGTCTTATTTATTGGACAAACATGTTCATTTGTCAACGCAGAGCTGATCACAGAATTGTGAAGCAATCCATCAAAAGTTCTGCTTAGCTGAGATGTATTTACTGGCAGTGGATTTAAAGAGTGCACACAAGTTTTGCTTGCAATTTTTCTCCGTAGGAAGAAAAGGGAGTAGAAATAATCTGTTCCAGGGTCAAACAGTTGCCATCATACAACTTTGATGAACTGTACATGCAATGTACATTTTAGCATTACAGTAATCCCTCGTTTATCGCGGTTAATTGGTAGTAAGGGAATTTCCGCAAGGCTGTCCTTATTTACAAATATAATATTTTCATAATTTGAGCATAGAAAGCATGTTTACAACCTTCTAAATACTGTTTTTAACATTATTAGAGCCCTCTATACATGAAATACCACCCCTATAGTTACCTTTACACTCATATTACCTAATATAGTAGGCAGATTAATTAGTAAATAAAACATGTAAGACATAAATAAGACTCATGCTCGTGTGTGGTGCTGTAAATGTGTTCCGATGCTAGGGGAGCTGAGTGGGGTACGGACAGGAAATGACATTAGGAGTTGAGAGTGGAGTTTTAACTTGGCTTTAGCTTCGGGATGATTGTGCCTGTTGGGAGATCATTTGAACATGCAATTAAAGATCAAGTCTGGTGCTTGCGTGTCTCGACGAACATTTAATAACATGACACCTAGTGAGTGACCAGTGTAGTCCACTGTCTTTGAATGCATCGTCTGGAATGCCTCATATTCATATTTTAGTTCATTTAGATGTTTTTATGTTTGAAAATGCCTAATTTAAGCAAAAAATATGTAACATTTGCATAAGTATGCATTTTTCAAAACTAAAAATAGGCTGTATTCAACTACAAAACAGCATGATTTTTTAATTTGTATGTTATTGAAAAATCGGGATAAAGTGAAGCTGCAAAGTTCGAAGCGCAAAGTGACGGATAAGTGTATTAACTTAGCAGTCATAAATTATAAAGGCGTCATACGTATGTGGTTTGCTTTCAGATTCTGCACAGTCAACCAAGTGTAAAAGGAAGTTAAGCACACTAAGAGTAGAAAAACAATAAAACTAGCATAGATGCCCAAAAAGGGTCACAGAGATGACAACGCAATCCATTTCTGATTGTTTGTCTCAAGATGACTTGTGGTCTGGAAAGCTTCTTCTTATTGGTGGAAACAGAGAAAGAACAGCAACACACACACACACACACACACACACACACACGCAAGTCCAAGAGGTGAGCGTACAATCCGGAGAGATGGAATCGGTGAACCTGTCTTTTCAATTCTGCTCATCCCGCTGTGATGCTTTGATCCACCCTCTCTTCCCGAGCTCTCGCCAGGGCCCCCGTGGGACCACGGGGGCGACCTCGCATTTTGAGGCCATCCCATATCTGAAAGGCAACAGCTGCCGCAGAATTACTACTTCCTCCTTTCACATCGCTGACGTCAAACACATCGGCATTTGTTTTGTCTTTCTTGAAATGGATTTTGTTTCGGCTGTGTTGTTATTTTCAAAACCCCTCTGGTGTCTGGAGGTGGAGTTCATGAGTCCTTGTTATCATCGAATTAATTTAAATGTGCTCCAAACTGACTTCTTGTTCTTCTGTGTTAAAATATCCATTTTCCGTCCCAGCAGATTTACCATCGAATCAATCCTCGGGTGCAGATTGCTCTTTTTTGAAAAAAATAAAATAAAATAACAACAACCTGAGTTTTGTACTATCTCTGTAGTGTGTCGGAATAACATAACATCCCTTGCAGCTAAGTGCTTGAGTTGTTTGCCAAGGGAATTTGGGATTTCCTTTAACTGTAGGTCACCAGAACATAACCAAACAAACTACTTCTACTAAACATCAGCTTTTACTGATTGACCTACACAGCATTTGGAATGATTATCTTTGTGATACTTTTTATTAGGGATGTCCAATAAAATGGCAGTAAAAGGATATATCAGCTCACCGATAATGATATTGACGTGTAACGTGTGTCAGCAGCTGTATAATGGACTTGTGATGTAGGAGGTGTGCGGACCAAATGATGAAAACTCATTGGGTGGTTTTCAGGTTCATTCTAAAGGACAGAGAAATAAAATAAATGTCCTCTCATCTGTTTTCTTCTGCACCCTCATCAATGCCAAGCACAATGTTTGTTTCATATGGATGTAAAATACAGATATTACATTTGCAATACAGTATATTAATATCGCATCACCTTGCTTTTCAAACAATCTATGCGTGAAGTGGAAAGTAAGTAACAGGAGCCAATCACGAGCTATCAGTGCACTCACGACGAGTTTGTCATCCCGCTGGAAATCGCAGGAGGTCATTATATATAACAGTATAACAAAAAACAGTCTGACTCACGCTGTCATCTTACAAAGAACACTAAATTCATTACACACTTAACACTGAAAAGGTTTGCCTAATAAATATACAAACAAGTAACATTACAAGTTTAAAATGAAAAAAAACCCAACTATTTTAAAGTTTTCCCATAATGCATTGGGTCTGAGCAGAGCATTCATTGGTGCCTGCCGGGGCGCTGCAATGATGTCAGCCTCCCTCCGGGCTCTTCTGGCTCCCTCTGGTGGACAGACGCAGCATTGCAGCAAACTCCAGCCATCAATTTTCTGTGCCGCTTGTCCTCCAATGAAATGCTTTGTTCAAACACAATGCATTATGGGAAAATGTTTTGTTGACACTTTTCTCTAAAAACATATTGTTTCAACTAGGGATGCTCCGATCAGGGTTTTATGCTGCCAATTCCTACTCCGATCATCCAGGACTGAAATTGGCCAATACCGATCACATGGATTAATTATACATTTTTCAATTTATTTATGATGAATGCTATTGGCCTGGGGTGACATATAAAAGGGAAAAGTCAGGACAATTCTGCGTTCTCTATTAGCAGCATTATGGCTTATCAGAACTGATATATTTTGTAGTACAGTTAGTGATTGAAGTGTACTTTTATAGTTATTTCCCCATATCTCCACACAATAAGTTAGATATGGTAAAATGAGAGAACAATAGAGAGTATGGAGTGATTTTTGGTCCAGAACAAATTTTACTTTATGCAGTACTGAAGTACTTCTTGCCACTTTATGTTGTATATTCTTAATGTGGAATTTCCAACTCATTTTGTCATCTATTATAACACCTAGAAAATTATTTTTGCACACCCCGTCAATGTTTACTCCGGAGAGTCCTTTCTGCTATTACCAAATAGCATTATTTTAGTTTTACTTAGGTTCATGGATAATCTGTTTTTATCAAACCATCTTTTTAGTACAGTAATTTAATCTGTGACTTTTTTATTAGCTCTGTGTGCTTTCTCCAGAACAAATGCAGTCGTAGCAAAAAAAATACTAGCTTTAAGTCTTCCATGACTTTACAGACATCATTCATATATAGGGTGAACAGCTTTGGTCCTAGTATTGACCCCTGGGATACACCGCAAGATATATTTAAGCAAGCAGATGTATATCCCCCTACTTTCACATATTACATCCTGTTTGCGAAATAGCTTTTTACCCAATTCCAAACTAACCCACATTCCATTCCGTTCAAATGTATTAAGTAAGTAGTACATTTAACATTACATGTAACATTCTACTTATCCTGTGCACAGTGGCATGGCTCGGATTGTAGAGTGGTCGTCTCCCATTGATGGTTGCTGGTTTGATCCTCAGTTGGTCAGTAGCTTTGAAACATTTCTGGGACTTTTCTACATTTTATTTCAGCATTCACATGCAAATTCTACTGAAATTGCTTACCGGTAATCAAGTTTTGAAATCAAATTGTTTCACCACAAGTTTTTGCTAAACGTAAAGTAAAAGGTGGCCGTTATAATGAGCGACAAAAAGAATGAAAGATGACAGAAGGTGCAAGTTAGACAAATATGATAATATGAGCACATGGACTATCAGTAAAAGTACTGCACCAGTCTCATTGTATATATCTTTGGATATAAAACCTTGCTCACTGGGCACAAATTGGATTGTGGCTGCCTAAAAGGATGGTTGAGCGATTAATGACAATGCGCCTTACAATATATTGAAGCTCATTTCAGTGTGAAATACCTCACATCACTCGTAGGCGCCCACAAGTTGTGTATAGTGCTTGAGTGAGCGCCGCTGCCACTGGAGCATCTCTGGCTTTTCGCTCCCCATCACATCAGAAGTAAGAGCCTGAGAGCTGGAGAGTTGCTCCGGGATTGAATTGCTTAAGCCCAGAAATAACATTGAAATTCCACTTCAGCGATCATCAGATTGGCGCTCCCCAAACAAACCTAAAGCAAGGAAAATCAGGAGAACTTGTTCTTGGCGAGAAATACACTGATAAGTCGAGTGTGGTGATCTTTAGCTGCTTCCAGTCGAGTTTGTAAGTTTGATGTTTACACCGTTTTTGGTCTCGCATGTGTGGAAAATTACTGAAATATTTAAGGATGTATAGGATCTCAGCTGATGTGAGTTGCACGTAGGGCCGAGTAGGAGGATGCATACGGCATCAGTGGTAACGGTAATGGTATTGGTTTAATTAATCTTGAACATGCACACAAGTTACACTGGAGCACATCACACAGCACAATTCACAGTTCCGCATGTCCAAAAGGGAGTAGGAAAAAGAAAAGCTTATTTAATCTTACCCTCATCAGTTTCACGTCAGTTGCAATACAGTCGACTCCTGTATTCCAAATGTACTGTTTGCCTTTTGTAAATACCTAGCAAAGTGATAAGGCAACAATACAGTATAGTGCAATGATAGTCAAGGTTTATACTTACTGTAAGGAAACTACAGACTTAATGATAGTAATAAATTGATAATAACTGATAAAATTGTTGACAGAGATATAGTTTGATAATGAGTGAATACAGACAACGTACTCACCAGAAATGCAGAGTTAGTCATTGCAAGGGTGTGTAGACGTAGCATTGTATGTACACAGTGGCTCAGTTGTCTTCTTCCTTGTATTTTGTAAACATCAGCTACTTGTTCCTTGAAATTGCTCATTTTAGTGCATTCTTTGAGTTCTTTACTAAATCCGTTCCACAACTTCATTCCATATACAGAAATGCTGAAAGTTTTTAGTGTCGTCCTTGCATGTACGTGTTTTAGGTTTCATTTGTCCCAAACATCATATTCCCAAAGATCTCCTCTCTTGTTGAGAATAATTGTTTTATGTTCTTGGGTTGCAGGTTATTGTTCGCTTTATGCATAATTTTAGCTGGTTGAACGTTTACCAGATCAGCAAATTTTAATAATTGCGATTTTAGGAATAAAGGGTTTGTATATTTTCTATAAGCGACATTATAGATTATCCTAAGTGACCGTTTTTGTAGGACAGTTAGTGAGTGAAGTGCACTTTTATAGTTATTACCCCATATCTCCACACAATAAGCTAGATATGGTAATACCAGAGCAAAATAGAGCATTTGGAGTGATTTTTGGTGTAGAACAAATTTTGCTTTACTCAGGATTAAGTTATTTCTTGCCACTTTATGTTGTATATTTTTTTAATGAGATTTCCAGTTCGTATTATCATCTATTATCGAGAAATTAGTTTTTGTTGACCCTGTCAATGTCCACGCCATCAATTTGTATTTGTGCCTTTGTATCCTTGTTGCACTTACCAAATATAATTATTTTAGTTTCACTTAGGTTCAGGGATAGGTTGTTTTGAAACCATCTTTTTATAAAGTTCATTCATCTGTGATTTTTTTATTAGCTCTTGTGTGCTATTTCCAGAACAGAATGCGGTTGTATCGTTAGCAAATAATACTAGCTTTAAGTCTTTTCGTGACTTTACAGATGTCGTTTATGAATACATTGAACAGTTTTGGTTCCAGTATTGACCCCTGGGGTACGCCGCATGATATATTTAATATATTTGATATATCCCCAAGCATCCTGTAAGACAGGGGCCCCCAACCGCTGGGCAAACATTCCAAAAATATAATATACAGTTGTGCATGTTTATGTTGTTTGTTGCGAGCGGCGACCTGTCCGACTTTGTTTGACCGTACCATTTAACTTTCTCCCACGCTGCACAGATATACTGTATATTCCCCCTTTTTCTTTCACCTCATATTTGGTCCTAAATGCTGATACCATGTGGGAATGCATAAAGGTAAGATTTGCTAACGTTATTCAGTGCTCATGTGCATATTTGTTTGTGCACAACCTCAATGCTAGCAAAGATTATACATCAGGTATAATCTTCTCTCTGGAAAACAAACTCCTGGATCGTAGTCATGGGTGGTGGGTCTGTATTTATAAATAATACATAATAAATAAGATAAATTAGATTGCGATAATGTATGCACTGCTACTATTTACATCCATTCTCGTCTTCAGTCTTCAGCGCAAAAATCCTTTCGCCGACAGCCCAGGCTCTTGCATGGAGACGCACTGTAAACCGGTTGCTAACTTATGATACCCAGTACATGTCTCTACAATCAATTAATCTAAGGATTTATGTCTGATTCTTATCAATCCAGGAGGCTGCTGCTGATGCAGCTGCATCTCTCGCTTGTCAAACCAGATTTCCGGTCGGCTGAGCGGTTTGAATGGCTGACTGCGTTTGTCTGCACCTAATACTTCCTGCTGGTGGCGCCACATCCACAGCAAAGGGGCACGAAATGCACGAGCTGCACATCTTATTCACTTGCAAAAGTCTTCAAGGTGGTTGTGAGTTTTTGTGATGTTTGAGGTTGTATTTACGCCCTACAATGCCGCACAAACATCATGCACTTTCTTAAGATTTTGCCAATAAACCCAAGTGCCAGAAAAAGGTAATGACACTGCAGGAGAAGTTTTAACTTCTGGATATGTAAAAGAGAGGAAAAACCTTTGCCGGCATAAGGAGAAGTCAACCTCAAGGTAGCAGCAGGGTTTGAAGAAGGAGGAGTGAGCTGGTGTAGCGTACGATGGCGCCTAGACGCATCAGCATAACCCTTTATATAACCCAGCAGTGTCAAAAAGAGACTTTTATGGCCATCTGAATTACATGTATGTATTTGCTATTCGCTAGTGGTCTTGGAACATAACCCCTACAAAAAGCGGGAGCCTACTATATAGGTGACAAATGACGCTATTATTAGTGTTATTAGGGCCCGAGCACCAACACGCGAAGGCCCCTCTATTATTATTCTTTATTATATATATTCCATGACCTTTCTTGCATTTTTTTAGTGCCTTAACATCTAAAACTTGCAAGCGTGTCAGGTTTGGCCAAAATGTTGATATTTCAGGGGTCCCGAACACCAACCCTCCAAACCTCACTCACTAATGACCCCTCTAAACCTTGAAAAAATTTGGCCTTGCCACCAATTTCACAGAACGTCACGAAACCTGGGGGTGACGTCAATCATGACAGGATGCCCAAAAAAAGTCTCAAGAACCCATATTCCAAAACAAACAGGAAGTTGGCCATTTTGGTTTCCGGTTGAGCAAAAATTGTATTTCAACGAAAAGCTCAAATGAAAATGACCGATACTAGACAGATGGGCGATGTTATACTGTGAAAGATTCTAGGCTGTTCCATAAGATGTGGGCGGGGCATGGCAACAAACTGATGATCAATCAGACAATTGGCCACTAAACTGTAAACGTTAATACCTCCGCCATACATGGGGGGGGGACCAAAGCCATTCATAGGAAGGGGGAACTCGGATTGCACTGTGTTAATAACGAGACATAGGAGTGTTTAGTCCTGTTGTGTCCATTGTTCTCTCAAAGCAAATGTATTTTACTTGTGAATTGTGTTGTGAAAAAGACACTGTCCCTCAATGAAACCTGGACTGACCGCATCTAAAATAAAAAAGCTGCTGGGTGTTGTTGCTGTAACTGAAGCAAAGCGTAAAGGATGGAGAAGTGACAGAGAGAGAAAGATAGCGAGGCAAGGAATGACGGCAGGGTGAGAAATTTAAACTCACACAGCCGACGACGCGCTCCAAGATAAATCTCCATTATTATAACACTGGTGGAGAGGGTATCGGGGGTGTGCATGGTGTCTCTGCTGGAGAGATTGACTGAGATCAGCTCAATCCCCCAAAAAGTGCCCAGAAATCTGATGACCCAAAGTCCTGACCTGCTGGGACAAACTGGAATTCCATAGTGGTGTCTCCAATTGTGAGCGTCAGTTTAGTACAGGTGGTCTTCGGGTTACGCCGTTCTGAGTTTCACCATTTTACCAAAGAGGAAGGGCGAGGTCACTGTTGTTCTTTTTAGTTAACTGTTTAACTTGAACCTCCATTATGTCTCCCAATGCAGTGAGGCGTGCAAAACAAAGTGAAAGTGAAAGTGAAATTAGTAGGGCTGTCTTTGACTAAGGATTTTCATAGTCATGGTAGGCGTGCAACAACAGTACCTTAATTTATTTAGTGACACAGAAAGCAAGACAAATAAAACCGGAACACAGCCGCTGCCGGCACACATTCGAAAAGTGTAGAGAGAATAGGAACAACGTGGCTTGAAAAACAACAACGTGCCAAAACTCTCAGTTAGTAGACTAAATTTTTACGTTAAAATTCAATGTCGGGATATAAAACGAAGTCGGCTCAGCAGTCTTACCTGTTTTAAATGATAATCAGTGATGCTCAGTGATGATCCAATGATATTGGTTGTTGTCGTGTCATACTGTATGTAAGAAGCTGCTGCCACAAGTTGCGCTTTACTTTCTGGAGTCATCTTTAACCTTTTCAAAATACTTCCACACTTTTTTTAATAGCCATTATGAGCCAATAAGTCCGTCAATGGTGATGGTCCTCCCAATGTTCAAAGCTAGCGCTCACCTCAGCTTCTTTGGATTGTGCCACTGAAGCAGTGATTTTACTGACTGAGTGATAAGTATAGGTCTCCTGTTAAACACACACGTCATTTTCATGAGGCTGTTTTGGTATCAAAATAGGCTATTTATAACAGAAACAAAAAATGTATGCTCAGCAGCAGCCGTGGCCACACCCCATGTAGTCAGAATGGTACAATCTTGATCACATGACATTTGAAAATCAGATCAGGTTCCTTCGAATCAGATTCTATTCTAAGACACTCCAAGCTGCTGAAACACGGCGACCATCATGAAGGATAAAGATGATGTTCTTGAACATGTGAACAGATCTTCTACTACGAAATGGACAGTGAAAAAAGGTATCAGCACTGTTTTCTCCTTATTGAGACTGTCTCTCCCTCCCTTGCAACGTCCCTTCCTGTGTGCGACACAACTACAGAGATAAAAGTAAGGATTTCAATGTTTTTTTTTTCATTTAATGTTCAGTGTTTTTAATACTGTATTGTATGTCCTTCATGTGTTTGGCGTACAGTGTGAGCGACTTGGGACTTAATTTAGGAATAAGATCCGACACCAAAACTCGACTCACATCACTTGCCCTCCTGGGCATTTAGTGTCCGGGGCAGAGGCGAGGCAGGAGGGGCGGCCTGCGTGCTAGGCTAAAGGCCGTAGCGACTGGGCCACCGCTGCCGAGCCTGCTGCTGGCCAGCGTCCGCTCTCTCGAAGACAGGATGGACGAACTGAGAGCAAGGATTGCAGCTACGTGAGATCGGAGAGTGCTGTGTGTTCGCGGAGGCCTGGCTGGACGGAGGATTTACCGGACTCGGCGGTCCGGTTGGGGACATTTGCCGCTTGCCCGGGGTGATTGGACTTGGGCGTCTTGTGGACACAGAGCCTCGGGACTGTTCTCCCTGAATGTTACCAGCATGTAGGCTTTCCCACGAGGGCAAATAGCATCCCGTACCAAGTCTACAGCAACATGAAAGGTGCTTTGAAGGCTCTTCCAAGTCCCCATTTTGAAAAAGCTAATGTCTCTTCTGTTGTTGTTGCTTCATTTATTGGTATTAATGTTTCTTCTGTTCTTATTCATTTTCTTGTGTTTTTCTTTCTTTCTTTCTTTCTGCTGGGAGAATAAACAGAACAAGAATTTCATTGCATAGCAAAACTACCTGTTTTACTGTGCAAATGACAATAAAACTCTTGAATCTTGAATCTTGAATCACAGTCTCGGAAGCGTAATGGCTATTTCTTTTCTTTAGCCTTTCTTCCCGGTTCCTGGACAATGTTGATATTGAAGAAGTAGTCAATGATCACACAATTTAAAAGGTTTTCAAATTGTATTTAAAAAAATGAGCAACATATATTGTTAAGAAAGTACACACAGTATGAAAGTACACACAGCATGTAAAGCAGTTGCTGCACGCCTCTAAGCAAGTGGAACTTAACTTGTGTGCCTGGAAAATGAAAGCTAAGACAGTGTGAAAGTGAGAGTGAGGACAAAGCATCTATTACTGTATGTGTCTCCCCGTAATTTTCCATGAGTCTTATCCAGTGGCGGTTCTAGCTATGGGCCACATGCACAATTGCCCAGGGCGGCATTCTCTTGGGGGCACCGCAAAGAGGAAAGAAAAAAAAATCCTACTATTTGGCCAACTTGGGTGTCCCACCTGAAGACTAAAATTACAACGGTAATCACTCAACAAAATGTCATACTAAATATTATGTTCCAGGGTTTCCCCTAGGAATTTCTGAAGCTGTGGTGGTGGGCTGCATGGGACTGCCGCCGCTGTCGTGTTGCTGCTGCGTTTGCAATTTTTTTTATCATGACAAATAACAAAAATGTTATGACTTAATTTATTTACTAACTTGTTTATTTAAGAACACTTAAAGTGAGAGTTTAAAATGTTGAGCCTCTTTTTGTTACCTGACCTATTTAGTCCAATAGCACTATGTGACTATTAGTACAAAAGTACAACATTTTGGACTATTTCACACAAACCAAAATTTAATTTGATGCCTGTTTTATAGTCAAACTAATACATGGGAAATGAATTGTTCAATAATATATTTTTTAGTTCAAAACAACACAATAAAAAAAAAATAATTTTAATATTTTTGTTATAGACATGTGTCCCGAATAAAGAGTATAAATAGGGAGTCCAGGGTTATATTAGCACAGGTGTAGCCACCTTGCAGCATTATTGAATCTACTTTGACAAAAATAAAGGAGAGGTGAGCTATTTTATGTGTCTGCCAACATTTAATTGTACTTTACTTACAAAGTGCATCTCCACTCAACGTCAGCTGGTGAGCTACCGCTTAGCATATGAGCTACAGTACCTGTTGGAATGTGATAGCATCCCTGTCTAAAGGTGGACACACTACCTGTTTGCTGAACAACTCAGACACACATCTAGTGTTTTGAAGACAAACCATAAGGATTATAATGATAACAAGAGTGCAAGATTGTTACTTGACACTTTAAAAAGTAACTTAGCATGAATGTGACTTCTGAATGTGACCTAGCCAGCTAGAGAGGCAGTGTAAATGGGTAAAAGATGCCAGCAAGTGTCAACACAAGACGCTAGTGCCGACACGGCAGAAAGGTGTTTCCGGTGCATGTTTTTAAAAATAAAGTGCAGTGAAATATTTTAAATTGTTTTCAAACTAATTGTGGTCAATATGTGTGTAAATAATAGGCTATATATGTATCTATGCAGTGCATACATTCATACAATAATTCTCCTCTTCCGCGGGCCGCCATGATCAATTACATGTAGCGAAAACCCTGTATTCATTATATCGCAGACCAAGAGTCTCAAACATGCGACTACTAAACACATCACTAAAATGTGAAATAAAAAGGAGGGAATTGTGAGTCAATATGAGTTGGTTTAGCCTTCACTGCTTGTTGACTGTGTCGTTCATTTGAGTGTGTCGCTCATTTGTGTCAACAAAACATGGAAAAGAGAAAGCCAAAGCCATCAGGTGCAATTAAGGAAGAAAAGGAGAAATGGACCAAAGATAATGGTATGGAGCTATAGCATTAGCACTTTATGTACACCAAATTATGGAATGTATATGACCAAAAAAGCTCATTTTGGCTTTGGGTGGCTATAGGCTAACTGCTGTTCATGTGTTTTTTTGACTGAGAGTTTTAACTGTGTAAATAGGGATTTAAATCAAATGCAGTTTAAAAGAAGCCCGGGGCGGCAGAATCGCCACTCCTCTTATATATGTGTTGCGCAACTCTGGTTGTGCTATGTGAATGTGTTTATGTACCGTATGTGTCCTGAAGGCCCCAAGAGAAGTTACAGTGCACTGAGCTATTAGACTGTATAATATCTAACAGCAGCAAGCACAGGACTACCTGTGGAAACATGTTCGTACCGAAAAATACTGATCAGAAAGCAGACATCAGCGCCGTCTTTTGGCAGCGATTGTCTTGAATCAATGGGCTCCTTGCTCTGAAATACAATCCCCAAATATCTTGGGAAGATTTGCCCTGAAGCCCAAATAAAAATAAAAAGAGTTCAGAGGACAAAGATCAATATAAAATTAATCAACGACCCTTTTTTTTATCTGCTTAGAAACACCAAATTTATTGTATTCGACCACCCCAACCTAATTATCAAACAGCAAGCTTGTAATAATCTTTAAAATGAAGGCATTCCCTTCCAAATATGCAAAATCAAGTTGCTTAATTTGTGTTATTAAAAACATGCGAGTGTTTAATACTTGAAAGGGCCTTCAGGTGGAATAGTAGTGGGCTTACATCAGAATTATCTACAAAGTACTTGTGAATCTTTGCTGGCCTGGGGGCTTTTACTTTGGCATTCAAGGTCCAGTTAGACGTGTTTGATCTTCTCAAGTAAAACTTCAGCCCTTGGATTTGAATTGGCTCTAAAATTCACTCTCTGTGGCCCTGAACAATACCTCCATAAGCTCCAACACTTTGTGCTCTTCAAAGGCCTTAAAACTGGGGCTTCTTTGTGCTTGGAAACAAAGACCGCCTTTTCTTTCCCGCTCTTGCCGGGCACCCTTCGCGGAAACCCGCAGAGAAAGTACAACAGGAACTTCGCAGGGGAAAAAAAAAGGAAAAATAAAATACACCTGGAAAAGTTTTCTCCCTCCTTCACATCCTGCAGTGCAAAGTTGCTGCGAGCAGCAGCAGACTAAGTGAATGTGCACCGTCTTATCATCTGCTGCCACGGCACAGATTAGTGCAATAGAAAAAGGTGGCGAAGGAATGGAAGGCGAGAGAGAGAAAGAATAAAAGCTGCTCTCCAGTATGAGAACAGACAGTTGCATTAGCTTCCTAATAAGAAGAGACAGAGCAATACTGAGCCCTGGCAAGGCGGGGAAAAAGCTTTGCTCTTTGCGGCGTCCTCCACGCCACCGCCACCCACAGTGCTCTGCTCTCCACCCACATCCTTCCCTACGTCCTTTTTACTTTGCATCAGATAGCGGCGGCTAACAGGAGAGGCATGTCATAGGTTTAGCTCACACACTATTAATTATACTCTGATCTCGCTTGTAGTAATAATCTACTCCTCGCAAGTGGCGTGCTCTGAATGGAGCCCCTTATCGTTAGCAAAGTGCAATGCATCTGCCAACTGCTGCCGTGCCGCGCTGCAACGTGATCCCCCTCTCCTGCAGGCCCCCAATGATTTATGGGGGCTCCAGCAGGGATTTGTGGTAATATTCCGGATGTGTCTGACAAGGCAAAGAAAAAGTCCTCCGCCAGAACGCTCAGTGGGTAATATGTAGCTCTGAGCACAGCTATGCAAATCATGCAGTAATTTGACATATATTCAGCTTATATACTCACTGGATACAATATTAGGTATACCTGCACAGCCTAATAAGATCCATTACAAAAGCTGTATTCAAATACTTCCTTTACACTAGTTTTATGGCAATCCTGCTAATAAAAAAAATCAACATCTAACAATCTATTTTCTACATGATCGCATTTTTTTTCTACATGGTCTCATGAGGATCATGGGTCAGCCGGAGCCTATCCCAGCTGATTTTGGGCAAGAAGTCACCAACCAATCCCAGGGGATAAACATATATAAACAAACAACCATTCACACTCACATTCCACCAAAGGGAGGAAGCCGGACTACCAATACAAAACACAGGCACAATTTTGGAGATGTCCAAATGGAGACTCACACCGTCGATCGTCGATCATCGATTGCGTATCTTGCTTGCTGCTGTAACAAGTGAATTTCCCTGCTGTGGGATTAATAAAGTACTATACATACATCTCCTGACAACGAGGTCAACATGATCACTCATCCCAAGAAACCAACAAACAAATGAATTCACTCACAAAACAGTAAACACCAAAACAATACCTCTTGCCTTTGCAGTAGTTTGTGCATAACCTGCTAACTACAGAGAAACAAATCAACCAACAAACCAACCATTAAACAGCAACCAAAGCACTAACTCTCACCTTTAGCGCCAGTGTTGGTGTAAGGAAGTGAAAGTTAGCAATGAAACAAAAACTACTAACCAACCAAAGAAACGACTAATGACCACTTCCACAACCCTGCTAACAGAAATAACAAACTAAAACTGTCAACTCGAGGTCCAGCGCAACTCTTAAGGTGTCAGGGAGGGAGGTTTACCGACTTACTTTCGCCAAGCTGCACCAGCCGGCATCCATTACGCTCACCCCCCAAATCTCAACTCTCATTCTGCAGACCCTGGTTTGACCTTGAGCGGAACGCGGGTCTGGCTGGGTCAGGGGGGTTACATGAGTTTCATGGATGCCAGTCAGTGTAGTTGCGAGAATGTACGTTGAGAAATTTCACTCCCTGACGCCTTAAGAACCACAACCGATATCGAGTTGACAGCTCGGACTTTTGGCTCCCTAGCTAGGGGGGTTGACTCTAATTCTGCTGACCCTGGCTCCAGCCGGGGCGAAAATCAGGGCTGGCTGGGCCAGGTACGTTACACTTGTTTTTGTGTGTTATAAAATAAAAGTTATCAATGAAACAGACAAACTTAACAACTAAATAACTAGAGTTGTGAACGATAACGGTAGCAGCCTCCTGTATTGATAAGAATCAGCCAGAATTCTTTAGATGAATCCATTGTGGAGACGTGCACCGGGTATTGCGAGAGAAGCAATCGGTTGACAGAGTGTCTTTTAAACAACGCAAGAGCCTGGGCGTCCGGCGAAAGGGTTGTCATGCATGCTCCACAGCTTGCCATGACTGAAGACAAGAATGGATAGAAATAGTAGCAGGCGTGCTAGCCGTGAGTCCTTTACATTTTTCCCACGTTCACGTGCTCTACGTACGGCACGTGATAAGTGCATCGTCCGTGCTTACTCGGCACATCCCCAGTTCAATTGTCCAATGAGCACGCAGAACTCACTTGGACCGTGCCGAGTAAGCACATGCTTCACACTTACAACGCAAGTTGTGCGCACTGATTTCTGCAGGATATACGGGGCAGAGGGGTCAACGCCCCCCTAAATAATTGGCTTGCCCCCCCCAAATAAAAACCCTGTACAAGTGAAAAATTAAACCAGAAACAGCGCAAGACTGCTCATCTCTCATTTCCGTGGCCGTGCTGTTCCGCTCTGTTTTGAACATGACACCACAGCGCAGTGTCTTGGCTCATTTGCATACTAACAATGATTGGCTGTTTACTGAGAGGAGAGGAGAGGAGAGGAAAGGAGAGGAGAGGAGAGGAGAGGAGAGGAGAGGAGAGGAGAGAAGAGGAGAGGGGGCGATCTGGGCTGTGAAGACACTTTTAGAAAACAGAGAGAGCGACAACTAATAACTAACAACTAAAAGCAAAGGTTAATATAACATCTCTGTCATATATTTGTTCAATCAACTGGGGGAATAGTTATAAAATAGCTGTTTTTCCACAGTGGGAGCTTTTCTCAGACACACAAGCGCAGAGGGGAGACTGCATGTAACAGACTGCCAGGACTTTAGTCTTCAGGTGGGACACCCGAGTTGGCCAGGTCTCAGGGTAGAGAGAGGCCTGACAAAGGGCAATACTCTTCTCCAGGTTGAGTGCTGGACACACAGCTAACAACCCATGCCGTGAAGAAAACACTGTTATATAAAAAAATGTGTTGGCACATGATGTGTATGCATAATGCCGCCTTCACATTTTTGACGAGAACCGGCCCTGAGTGTATATAAAAGCCAAGCTGACGGACAATTGCCAACATTTCATCTCCAAGATGCCGATGACACAGAAGAAGGGGTCAGCGGCGTCTGCAGCTCAAAAGGCAGCAGATACGGCCAGAGAGGCCCACCAGAAACGGGCCGCGGAAGATGAGAGGAAGAGGAGAGGAGGAGGGAAGAAGCTCATGCGCTGCCACTTGAAGCTGCTCTTGCAGCATCAGAACCCGGAGTCTCTTTCACACAGCTGTACCAGCTGGCATCCGTTGCATTTTGCATGATCCTGCTAACAGAGCTGCTAACAGAGCTAACAAACATAGTCAGCTTTGACATTTAAACAGGCTACTATAAAAAGACACTGGGAATGCAGAAAAGTCTGAACGCTAGGCACAAACGGTGACTCAAGGTAAAAACACGCCCACGATGGATCGGTCGGGTCGGGGTATCAGCCGGTGTATCCGTCATGCTGAGGAGGGAAGACAGGCTGAGTGAGCAGAATTTTAACATCGGACGAATGAGATTGACATGCACTGGCTACAGCCATGTTAGATGTAGATTCCTGACGATGGGAAACACAAGATCAGCCTGCCCCCTGTATCCCTTGGACTACACGGTTAGCCGTGAATGTATACGTGTATGTGTTGTTTGGCCAAGAAAAATGGGGGAGATGATTATTTAGGACCAATTATGCTGAAGTGCTGCCCGTTCATTACATTTGTTTGTGTTTTCCACTGCTCCTTCTGATTGGCGCCGAACAGCGAGTCTGCCTTTTCACACTCGACACGGCGCAATTAAAAGTTTAATTAAGCTGAATGAGAAACTGCCTCACATGCTTAATTTCTCATTTATTCATGTAAGGGCGAAGACACAGAGTTCCATTAGGCTCGCCCCGGCCCGGACAACACGTTATGTTTATAGATCTACTGTAAGAGTGGGGGAAAATGTCAATACTTTGATTTAGTGCAGGCTTCTATGATAAACACACCGTGCACTGCTTATAACTACTCCGGGCCAATATAACTATTTTAGGGAGTGTACAAACTTTTGCCGATTTTATGGTGAGGGTGCAAGAATATAGTTACATTGGAGGAGAGAGGAGCATGGACAAGGTTGGGAAGCACTGCTGTAAATGCATGGATGGGTTCATGCGACAAATGAAGGAAACTGAACACAGCGGTTGACAATGGGCTTAATAATGGATGCGTGGATTACTGAATGGATGATGAATGAAGAATGAATGATGGAGGGAAGGATGATTTTAATTGGGCGGATGGATCGATGAATGGCCCGAACTGTTGGAAGGGTGGAGGCATGGATCTTTTTTCGGAATTAATGAAAGGATTGATTAATGCATGGATGAATGAATGAATAATTGAAGTGATGGGTGGATGAATGAATGAAAGGGTGGATGGATGATGGATGGATACAATAGTACATAGTTAAATGGATGGATGAGGGGAAGGCTGGGTTAATGCATGAATGAAAGAAAGGTGGTGAGACGGGCCGGCAGACGGGTAAATGCATGGCTTTTAGATGGACGGACGGATGGATGGAGATACAGTCATCCTTCGCAGTAGTGCGTGTTGATTATTGATCCCTCACTATATCTCTTTTTTTTTTTCAGAATTAATTAATTAATTAATTAATGATTGCTGTTTCGTGGTAGACTATAGTCTATTATCGGTCAAAACATATTGAAATACAAGAGATATGTACTATTCTGGACACTAGGCTGCAGTAATGACATAAAACATTGGGACATTATCTTACATTATATTACCTTAACACTGCATGAAGTCGTGAAGTCTGCCATGGCATTGGCATTATCCATGCCATGGCATTATCGTCCCATTCCGTGTGGAAGTGGTAGGTTTTTGGCTTCTTAAGTTTAGAAGTAATAAATTTGAGGCCAACTGGTTAGCTCGCTAGCTTGTTAGCTCACGTGCTAGCAGCTGCCTCGAGTCCCTGCAGAATAAGTGTTGTGCAATGTGTTGGCAACAATGAATAACAGGAGTGTAAAGGCGACTGTAGGCGTGTTATTTCATTTCTACAGGTCTCTAATAATGTTTAAAACCATTAAACAGGTTTTCTATGCTCTAACTACGAAAATATTCTATTTATTAACCTTGAATCCTATATCACGGATATTCATTTATCACGGTCGGGTCTGGAACCAATTAACTGCTATAAACGAGGGACGACTGTAAAGATTTTTTTTGGAAGAATGGATGGATTATTGCATAGATTTTTTACTTGGTGGATCAATGGATGAATAGATGGGGTGCAGGGATGGGTGGATTCGTGCAAGGATCTATGACTGAATGATGAATGAGGGACGAAGAGGATTGGATGGCTTAATGCATGATTTTAGCTTGCTGTATGGATGGATGGATGAATGAAATTTGAATCGATGGAGTTTTGGTTAAATGGATGAATGAACGGATGATTGACTCGTGCATGTATTTTTGGTAGCATGAAGAAGTAAATGAGCAGATGGATGGAGGAGAGGGTCACTCCCCACTCTTCTGGTAAGACAATGACCTTCTATAAGGTTCTGGGATGTCTATGGGAAACTGAGTTAAAGGACTTTTGAATAGCCCCTTCATTGTTTTGGGGATTTTGCTACTCGTTTTTTGGAATATTGTGAAAAAGTCAAAGTGTGCTTGTGATGATTCTGGCCACCTTACGATAAGGAAAGTTAAAAAGCAAAAAACTATCCTCACTGTCCTTTGGCTCTATTTGTTTTTTTCTTGCTTCTAAACTGGAGTAAGTGGAATGCAAAGCAATTATCTACATGGATGTGTCTGCTTTTAACGCAGCGCTGCCCTGAATACTGATGCGCTTGTGTGCGTTTGAATTTACATTTCCTCACCAAGATGGTCGCGTTTGCAAAGCTGAAGGGATTCTCTCATTTTTCGGACTAACTGGTGTGTGTGTGTGTGTGTGTGTGTGTGAGGTTCAAGGACTGAGCCCACTGTTGCACAGCCTCAAAGATGATTTTTCCTCTGTGTAGGGGATGAAAGTGATAATATGCTTTCTTGTCAACTGCACTCACTCTGTGGCCTCACACAGTCTCTCGGGGAAAGAAGGAAGGTTGCTAACCTGTCAGCGGCTGTCAGCACAATCATTTGCTTAATGACTGGACTCAGAGGCGGCGGCACCTCAGGGGTTTGAGGGGAGAATTCGGTGCGAGGAGTTGATCAGCATTCAAGGGTCATATTGGAAAAAAAACGTCATGTTTATTCCCTCGGCTTAATTTACAGTCCTGCACCAGCAAGCAGATTGTTGCTTATTTTTGAGCCGCAATCTGTTTCCTCACTCGCATGTGTGACCTGACACTACGTAGCCTTCCAAATCCCAAGTCTGTACATGTTCTATTCATGGAGCAGTGCCGTAGGTGTCTGTACAGAATGCGCTTTCGTGCTAACAAAATGTCTCCATGCTCTCGCTGAAAGAACTGAAAAGATTTAAACGCCTCAAGTCATGCTGCTCAGAAGGATGTTGTTTTATTCTTTTTACGCTTGAATTTATAGCCATGAAGTTGCTTGCAGTTTGATTACATAGAGCAGGGGTGTCCAAAGGGCATCCCAGGGGACATAGTCGACAGACAAAATTAAAGGGATAGTTGGGATTTTTTGACATGAAGTTGTATGACATCCCCATCAGCACTGTAGTCCAATAACAGCAATTTACCCCCCAACTTGGTCTCCGAAGTCCACTTCTGGTCAGATTTCTGAGATGAAGAACGTAGTTCCACTTAGTTGCTGGAAGTGGGGGATAAGTCGCTGTTAATGGACTACAGTGCTGATGGGGATGTCATACAAAGTTATGTCAAAAAACTCCGAACTATCCCTTTAAACAAGGCCTGCCTTAGAACATTACAGTCCACTTTGCACTTCGACTTTCACGGCTTCACTCTATCACGTTTTGTCCAAATATATTCATTAAAAAATATTTATATTCAAAGACAGACAAAGTCCTGGGTATGTGTATCAGTGTTGACAGGTCCACTCATTACAAGCAATTTTGGGCTTGTTTTTTTGTAAAGTCACTTGCAAATTCCCTAGTTCCCTGTTTTTTTAGAGAGCTTGTCACTTGTTCTCTCTTGCGAGATCTGGCAACATTGACGCGTATTTAACGTACACCATTCCATTCCATTTTCCTCCGCTTATCCGGGTCCGGGTCGCAGGGGCAGCAGTCTCAGTAGGGAAGCCCAGACTTCCCGGTCCCCGACCACCTCCTCCAGCTCCACCGGGAGGACACCAAGGCGTTCCCAGGCCAGCTGTGAGACAAAATCCCTCCAGCGTGTCCTAGGCTTCCCCGGGGCCTTCTCCCGGCTGGGCATGCCCAAAACACCTCACCAGGGAGGCGTCCGGGAGGCATTCGGACTAGATGCCCGAGCCACCTCAGCTGGCTCCTCTCGATGTGAAGGAGCAGCGGCTCTACTCTGAGCTCCTCCCGGATAACCGAGCTCCTCACCCTGTCTCTTAGGGTGAGTCCTGCTACCCTACGAAGAAAACTCATTTCAGCCGCTTGTATCCGCGATCTCGTTCTTTCGGTCATGACCCAAAGCTCATGACCATAGGTGAGGGTGGGAACATAGATCGAACGGTAAATTGAGAGCTTTGCCTTCCGGCTCAGCTCTCTCTTCACATCGACGGTCCGGTACAGCGACCGCATTACTGCAGACGCTGCGCTGATCCGCCTATCGACCTCACGCTCCAACCTTCCCTCACTCGTGAACAAGACCCCGAGATACTTGAAGTCCTCCACCTGGGGCAGGACCTCATTCCCAACCCGGAGGGAGCAATCCACCCTTTTCCGACTGAGAACCATGGCCTCGGATTTGGATGTGCTGAGTCTCATCCCAGAAGCTTCACACTCAGATGCAAACCGTCCCAGTAAACGCTGCACTGTAAACGCTGCACTGTAAACAGTGTGGACCGGGCACTGCTTCCCCTTTCTGAGGCGCCGGACGGTTTGCCAGAACCTCTTCGAGGCCGACCGAAAGTCGTGTTCCATGGCCTCACCGAACTCCTCCCACACCCGAGTTTTTGCCTCGACCACCGCCGAAGCCGCGTGCCGCTTGGCCTGCCGGTACCCGTCAGCTGCGTCCCACAAGCCATCCATGCTCGATAGGACTCCTTCTTCAGCTTGACGGCAGCCCTGACCTCTGGTGTCCACCATCGGGTTCGGGGCTTGCCGCCACGACTGGCACCGACCACCTTGCGGCCGCAGCTCCGATCAGCTGCCTCAGCAATGGAGGCACGGAATAGAGCCCATTCAGACTCGATATCCTCGTCCTCCCCCGGGATGCAGGAGAAGCTCTGCCGGAGGTGAGAGCTGAAGACTCGATGAACAGGAGACTCTGCCAAACGTTCCCAGCACACCCTCACTACACGTTTGGGTCTCCCGGGTCTGTCCGGCATCCTCCCCCGCCATCTAATCCAGCTCATCACCAGGTGGTGATCAGTTGACAGCTCAGCCCCTCTCTTTACCGGTGTGTCCAAAACATGCGGACGCAGGTCTGATGATACGACTACAAAGTCGATCATAGACCTGCGGCCTAGGGTGTCCTGGTGCCATGTGCACTTATGGACATCCTTATGTTGGAACATGGTGTTTGTGATGGACAAACTGTGATTCGGACAGAAGTCCAACAACATCACACCGCACAGGTTCAGATCGGGGAGGCCGTTCCTCCCAATCACGCCCCTCCAGGTCACACTGTCATTGCCCACATGTGCGTTGAAGTCTCCCAGTAAAACAACAGAGTCACCAGTTGGGGTGCTCTCCAGGCTGGGTACTCTGAACTGCCGTTTGGCGCGTACGCACAAACGACCCTTTCCCCAACCCGAAGGCGTAGGGAAATGACCCTCTCGTTCACCGGGGATGACTCCAACACAGAGGCACCGAGCCGGGGCCGGCTCTCCCCTGCAGCAACTCCAGAGTAGAACAAGGCCCAGCCCCTCTCGAGGAGTTTGGATCCAGAACCCAAACCGTGGGTCGAGGTGAGTCCGACTATATCTAGTCAGAATGTCTCAACCTCTCCCACAAGTTCGGGCTCCTTCCCCGCCAGAGAAGTGACGTTCCATGTCCCAAGAACCAGATTTGGCCGCCGAAGACCAGGTCGCCTAGGTGCCCGCCCTCGACCGCTACCCAAAACGCAATGCACCGGACCCTTATGCTTGCCCCCGCAGGTGGTGGGTCTACGGGGGAGAGATCCCGTGTGGCTTCATCGGGCTGAGCCCGGCCGGGTCCCACGGGTGAAAGCCCGACCACCAGACGCTCGCCTGCGAGCCCCTCCCCCAGGCCTGGCTCCAGGCGTAACATACACCATCATCATAATTATCAAACAAGTTGCAGGTTTGCAGTTGTGTGGAAGACGTGTGTGTAGTAGCAGTAGTAGTAGTAAATAGTATTACTATATAAGCGCAGGGGCGGATTGGCCTTCGGGAGTTACGGGAGTTTTCCCTCTGGGCCGACCAAAATGGGCCAATGGGTGGCCGTTTATTTATTTATTTATTGCTGCGCCTTATTGCTATATTAAATGGAAATTTGTACATGCCAGGCACTACGACCTAGCGGAAAACGGCCGCTGAAGTTGAAGACCACCGTCAATCGATTGTCTCTTTCTGTATCTATGTAAACGTGTGATTAGCTGTCACTCCAAGGTGTTTTGCAGGTTGCCGAGGTGTGCGTGTTCATCTCACTCACTGTGAGTTGTTAGCATGCTGGCCGTTTGTTCCGCCTGAGTCATGTCAACTAATGTTAATATCAGAGGTTTTTTTTTTTACATTAATATTTGAATCTGTGTGCAATGGCCACCACAGGAAGTACTGTACAGAAATGGGAAGTAAAAAAGAAACAACAAAAAGGATGCTAACATGGGGGAGTTTATGTCCTCTATGTCTTATTTTCTCTTATATCTACTATATTGGATAACACGCATGTAAAGGTGTCTAGACGAGTGTCTAGAGGGCTCCAATAATGGTAAAAACTGCATTTAGAAGGTCATGAACAGTTTTTCTATGCCTCAACTGTGAAAATATTACAAGAAAGTAACAATTTAATGAGAGTCTCCACTGAGTTGATATTAGCGAGATTCATGAATTAAATTGTGAAGTGCCCTCCCCACATCCTTCATTTTTCTATATGCGGCCATCAGCAAAAAATCTGCAAATTTTTATATTTGTGATTTTAGAAATAAAAGATTTGTATGTTCTCTGTTTGCGGCATCATGGATTTAGCAAGTGAAGATTACTTTTATAGTTATTACCCCCATCTCCACACAACAGGTTAGATGTAGTAATACCAGAGAGCAGTAAAAAGTATGGAGTGATTTTTGGTCAAGGGCAAATTTTGCTTTATTCAATATTGAAGTATTTCACCTTATGTTTTAATTTTTAATATGAGATTCCCAGCTCATTTTTTCATCTAATATGATCACCAAAAATGTATTTTCGTTCACCCTTTCAATGACCACAACGTCAATTTGTATTTGCGCGTGCATGTCCTTTCTGCTATTACCAAATAGCATTATTTTAGTTTGCATTGCAAGTGCATTCCAGACAAATTTTTAGAATGCATTCCGAGCGCAGTTAGAACACCCTTCGAATGGTGTTCCATACTTTTTCACTTCTAATGCGCCTCGAAAGTTTTTAGCATAAGCAAACATTCGGGCCCAAATATTTGCAATGTGCTCAGAATGCAGTCAGAATTTTTCGAATGCACTTGGAATATCCAGGGATTAAAGCAGGAACTTTCATTCCGACGGCATTCCGGCTCATTCGGCCTCTAGTGTGACTAAGGGTTTATGAACCCAGTTTTCTCAAGAATCTAGGGTTTGAAAACTGCAACAGACTGGCCTTCGCAGGCACTACAATTGGTGTCAAGTCCTCAAAGCTTCATCTCGTTAGTTAGTTTTAATGGTCTGTGTCCAAATACCATAAATTTACGCTAAAATAAGTGTCCATTGGATTCAACCGGCCGGGCTGCTGAGAGACACACACAACTGGGAGGTGTCCAGCAACATTCCAATGGAGCGGCTGGAGGTTGATTGTCTCTGCAGAAGGCAGGCTGGCGGATTGCTTCCTCTTCAAGTCCGTGATGATGGGCCCGGCAAGGATCCTTGAATTGGATTACAGACAGCAATATGATATTCAATTACGTCGTCGATGATGCCATCTCCTCGTTAGTTTCATCGTTGCCGTGCCTTTCTTAAAGCATCTGCTGAATTGCGATGGACAGAATGCTGTACTGCAAAATATTATGATTGTTGTTGTTCAAGTTGCGCCAAGCTGAGTCAGTCCTCCCACCACCACTGCTGCCACCGCCCCGTCATCTTTTTGTAGATTAAAGATCCTCCCACATGCATTAGGAAACCTGCTTGTGTACAGTATATCATCAATGGAGAGAGTTTCCCAAATGAACAGCCCTCTGTGATTCATTGCATCCCACACAGGACATTAACGTTTGATTGGATCATTGTCGGGCACAGCACTTTATCCAAAGTGAGATCCGATACGAGAGCTGTATCTTTACAAAGATAATAATAATCATTAAAACATGTATATACCGTATAGCATGAATATTATGGGTTTATGCATAGACAAATGTGGGACTAACTTTTGTAAACTCTAAAATCAGGGGGGTGAAAACCATGCAAAGGTTTTAGGTTGGAAGTGGGGCACAACTGCACAATATTTTTCTAATAATGTTTTAAATGCTTATACAGCGGAACCTTGGTTAGCGCCATTAATTCGTTGCAGAAGTTCTTACTCTAACCAATTAAGAAATAACATAAATCCAATTAATCCGTTCCAGAAATCCCAAAATGTCAACACTGAACAGATTTTTATATTGTATAAATATAGCTTTACAATTTGAAACAATATAAATACATATAAAGGATGAATGAAAGAGATAAATAAACATTTAAGGTTACTTTACCTTGAGCAAATTCAAAAAACAATACAAGCAGTTGATGTTTGCTAAGTACAAGGCAGAAGAGTCTTGATCATTACAATGATTGTTCTGCCATGCTTGTTTTTTATTTTTATTATTTTTATTACACTGATTATTATATAAAAATATTACATGGAATGCAGTAAGTGAATAATTTGTACTGTACTAGATGTAGAATGGATGGGGGGTAGGATTAAATAAGCTTTGCTTTTTCCTACTCCTTTTGGACATGTGGAATTGTGAAAGGATGATTCATGAGATGTATTCCATTGTAACCTTCATGTTCAAATAAAACTAAACCAAACCAAACCAAACCTTCAGTGAAGACGTGATTCTTCACGTAACTGAAAACAGGAGAGTGGTGGTTGATTTTGCTGCCACATCACGTCTTTGGGAACAATCACATCTTCGCTGAAGGTAAACGTACCCTTTAGCCCTTTCACTCGTCATTTATGTGCATTGAGAATTGTTTTATGAAGGCAAAGTTATACAAAGTGAAACTATAAAAACATGTTATGTGTTAACATAGATGGGCAACGTAATGTCCGGTTCCGGTTGCTATTTTGTAGGCTAACTAATAGGATGGTAACAAGGAAGGACATTCATCCATCCATCCATCTTCTACCGCTTATCCGAGATCGGGTCGCGGGGGCAACAGCCTAAGCAGGGATCCCCAGACTTTCCTCTCCCCGGCCACTTCGTCCAGCTCCTCCCGGCGGATCCCGAGGCGTTCTCAGGCCAGTTGGGAAACATAGTCTCTCCAACGTGTCCTGGGTCTTCCCCGAGGCCTTTTACCGGTCGGACTTGCCCTGAACACCTCTCCAGGGAGGCGTCCAGGAGGCATCCTGACCAGATGCCCAAGCCACCTCATCTGGCTCCTCTCAATGCGGAGGAGCAGCGGTTCTACTCCGAGTCTGTCCCGGATGACAGTGCTTCTCACCCTATCTCTAAGGGAGAGCCCAGCCACCCTACGGAGAAAACTCATTTTGGCCGCTTGTACCCGCGATCTTGTCCTTTCGGTCATTACCCAAAGCTCATGACCATAGATGAGGGTAGGAACGTAGATCGACCAGTAAATTGAGAGCTTTGCCTTTTGGCTTAGCTCTCTCTTCACCACAACAGACCGATGTAGAGTCTGCATCACTGTAGACGCCGCACCAATTCGCTTATCGATCTCGCGTTCCATCCTTCCCTCACTCGTGAATAAGACCCCAAGGTACCTAAACTCCTCCACTTGGGGCAGGATCTCATCCCCGACCTGGAGATGGCATTCCACCCTTTTCCGGGCGAGAACCATGGACTCGGACTTGGAGGTGCTGATTCTCATCCCGGCCGCTTCGCACTCGGCTGCGAACCGATCCAGTGAAAGTTGAAGTTCACGGCTTGATGAAGCCAGCAGGACCACATCATCTGCAAAAAGCAGAGACTCAATCCTGCAGGCACCAAACCGGAACCCCTCAACACCCTGGCTGCGCTGCGCCTAGAAATTCTGTCCATAAAAATAATGAACAGAATTGGTGACAAAGGGCAGCCCTGGAGGAGTCCAACCTTCACTGGAAACGGGTCCGACTTACTGCCAGCAATGCGAGCCAAACTCTGACACCGGTCATACAGGGAACGAACAGCTTGAATTAGCTGGTCCGATACCCCATACTCCCGGAGTACTCCCCACAAAATTCCTCGAGGAACACGGTCGAATGCCTTCTCCAAGTCCACAAAACACATGTAGACTGGTTGGGCAAACTCCCATGCACCCTCAAGGACCCTGCTGAGAGTGTAGAGCTGGTCCACAATTCCACGACCAGGACGAAAACCACACTGCTCCTCCTGAATCCGAGATTCAACTATCCGGCGGATCCTCCTCTGCAGAACCCCTGAATAGACCTTACCAGGGAGGCTGAGGAGTGTGATTCCACGATAGTTGGAACACACCCTCCGGTCCCCTTTCTTAAAAAGGGGAACCACCACCCCGGTCTGCCAATCCAGAGGCACTGTCCCCGATGTCCACGTGATGCTGCAGAGTCGTGTCAACCAAGACATGCCTACAGCATCCATGGCCTTAAGGAACTCCGGGCGGATCTCATCCACCCCCGGGGCCCTGCCACCGAGGAGCTTTTTGACAACCTCAGCAACCTCAGCCCCAGAGATAGGAGAGCCCACCGTGGAGTCCCCAGGCTCTGCTTCCTCACAGGAAGACATGTCGGTGGGATTGAGGAGGACTTCGAAGTATTCTTTCCACCGATCCACAACATCCCGAGTTGAGGTCAGCAGCACACCATCCCCACCATACACGGTGTTGACTGTGCACTGCTTCCCCCTCCTGAGACGCCGAATGGTGGTCCAGAATCTCTTCGAAGCCGTCCGGAAGTCGTTCTCCATGGCTTCTCCGAACTCCTCCCATGTCCGAGTTTTTGCCTCAGCGACTGCCAGAGCCGCAGACCACTTGGCCTGCCGATACCTGTCAGCTGCTTCCGGAGTCCCATGAGCCAAAAAGGCCCGATAGGACTCCTTCTTCATCTTGATGGCATCCCTCACCACTGCTGTCCACCAACGGGTTCCTGGATTACCGCCACGACAGGCACCAACCACCTTACGGCCACAGCTACGATCAGCTGCCTCGACAATAGAGGCACGGAACATGGCCCATTCAGACTCAATGTCCGCCACCTCCCTCGGAACATGGTCGAAGCTCTCCCGGAGGTGGGAGTTGAAACTCCTTCTGACAGAGGACTCTGCCAGTCGTTCCCAGCAGACCCTCACAATACGTTTGGGCCTGCCAGGTCTGACCGGCATCCTCCCCCACCATCGGAGCCAACTTACCACCAGGTGGTGATCAGTTGACAGCTCCGTCCCTCTCTTCACCCGAGTGTCCAAAACATATGGCTGCAAGTCCGATGATACGACCACAAAGTCAATCATGGAAGTGCAGCCTAGGGTGTCCTGGTGCCAAGTGCACATGTGGACACCCTTATGCTTGAACATTGTGTTTGTTATCGACAATCTGTGACGAGCACAGAAGTCCAATAACAAAGCACCGCTCGGGTTCAGATCAGGGCGGCCGTTCCTCCCAATCACGCCTCTCCAGGTCTCACTGTCGCTGCCAACGTGAGCATTGAAGTCCCCCAGCAGAACAAGGGAATCGCCTGAGGGAGCACTCTCCAGTACTTCCTCTAGAGACTCCAAAAAAGGTGGGTATTCTTAACTGCTGTTTGGTGCATAAGCACAAACAACAGTCAGGACCCGTCCCCCCACTCGAAGGCGGAGGGAAACTACCCTCTCGTTCACCGGGTTAAACTCCAACATGTCGGCCACAAGCCGGGGCGCAACAAGAATTGCCACCCCTGCCCGTCGCCTCTCACTGCTGGCAACGCCAGAGTGGAACAAGGTCCAACCCCTCTCAGGAGGACTGGTTCCAGAGCCCTTGCTGCGCGTTGAGGTGAGTCCGACTATATCTAGCCGGAACTTCTCAACCTCATGCACCAGCTCAGGCTCTTTCCCTACCAGAGAGGTGACATTCCATGTCCCTAGAGCTAGTTTCTGTAGCTGAGGATTGGACCGCCAAGGTCCCCGCCTTCGGCTGTCACCCAGCTCACTCTGCACCCGACCCCTTTGGCCCCTCCCATGAGTGGTGAGCTCATTGGAGGGGGGACCCATGTTGTCTCTTCGGGCTGTGCCCGGCCGGGCCCCATGGGCGTAGGCCCGGCCACCAGACGCTCGCCATTGTGCCCCTCCTCCAGGCCTGGCTCCAGAGGGGGGGCCCCGGTGACCCGTGTCCGGGCAAGGGAAAACGTGGTCCAATGTTTTTTGTCATCATAGAGGTCTATTGAGCTACTCTTTGTCTGGTCCCTAACCAAGGACCTGTTTGTCGTGGGTGACCCTACCAGGGGCATAGAAACCCCTGACAACTTAGCTCCTAGGATCATCGGGACACGCAAACTCCTCCACCACGATAAGGTGGTAGCTCAGGGAGGAGGAAGGACATTTTGTGCTAAAAAATATATCAATGCAGTCGCTGTACCCAACTGTCATGGTGAAGAGAGAGCTGAGCCGGAAGGCAAAGCTCTGAATTTACCAGTCGATCTACGTTGCCACCCTCACCTATGGTCATGAGCTTTGGGTTGTGACCAAAAGAACAAGCGGTAGGGTGGCTGGACTCACCCTAAGAACTAGGGTGAGGAGCTTGGTCATCTGGGAGGGGTTCAGAGTAGAGCCATTGCTCCTTCACATCAAGAGGAGTCAGTTGAGGTGGCTCGGGCATCTAGTCCGAATGTCTCCCTGGTGAGGGATGCCCAGGCGGCCCCGGGGAAGACCTAGGACACACTGGAGGGATTGTGTCTCACAGCTTGGTGTCCTCCCAGTGGAACTGCAAGAGGTTGCTGGAGACCGGGAAGTCTGGACTTCCCTACTGAGACTGCTACCCCTGCGACCCGGATCCGGATAAGCGGAAGAAAATGAATGGATGGATGTTTTGATTTAAACGTTAACTGATACTGTCATGAACCAAGGAGTGAACGTTACCGTCGACAGCCGCAAGAGGTCACGCGAGGCTTGTGACAGCTAGCCTATTCAGCCTCCCAGGTATGTTCTGTATGCTGTTTTGCAACTGGATCACCCAAATGTTAACATATGGGACACCTATTCAGCAGTTGTATTGTGTGCTATTGTATCATAGAATAACTTGCCTTTCCAGATGAAATGTCTGTCCCTGGCCTTTCTTTTTTTTTTTTAAGAAATTTCAAAATAAACGTGACTTATAGTCCAGTGCAGGGGTGTCCAAACCTTCCAAACCAGGGCCACAAAGTGAAAAATGAAAGGATGCAAAGGCCACTTTGATACAGTATTTTGTAAAGCAACAGTTGATATGCTAAGGATTGTATAGATTTCAAGAAAACAAACTGCATCTGAACTTTGTGATAGAGGTGAAAAATGTTATTATTAGTGTGAACTTCAGTCTTTTGCTGTTGTGTTTTTTTTATGTTCCAAATATTTCAACTTTCCTTGTAATCTTCGTACATTTTCTTCTTGTAATATTAGGACATTATTCCCATAAGATTTTCACTTTATTCCCATAATATTATAACTATTTTCCAAAAATGACAACTTTATTTTGTTGTTTGTTTCTCATAATATTACAAATAAGAAAGACATATTTCTTTATTATTATTATTACAACTCTGTGCTTCAAAAATGGCATTATTTTTCCTCATAATATAGTTTGTTCTCCTAAAACTGTAAAAAAAAAAAAAAATCTTGTTATAATATGCCTTTTTCTTTTAATTGTTGACTTTATTCTTGTCATTTTTACTCGTATTTATGACTTTACTCTCATAATATTTTGACTTTATTTTTGTACACGTTATAACTTTTTTCACAACCTTATTTCCCAAAAATTACGTTATTCATTGTTTTGTTTGTTTTTTGTAATATTTTGATGAAAAAACATCTTTCTTGAATATTTCAACTTTATGCTCTAATTTTGTTATTTTTCCTCATAATATTATAACGTTATTCTCATAAAATTACAACATTTTTTCTTATTATTTTGACTTTATTCTTGAAACATTATTGCAGATGTTTGCTGTTGTTGGGGTTTTTTTTTGTTTTTTTTGATAAATTATATTTTTAAAATGTGCCGCGGGCCAATAAAATGGTCCCCGGGCCGCACTTTGGACACCCTTGACCCAGTGTGACTTTGACATGTCTTTGTAGTGCAGGTGTACCTGCCGTGTGGCTGCTCAGTGTGTATGTTTGTGTGTGTGCAGTATGACAAGTTGCGTAGTTAAGCGTTTCTCCGTCTGCACTCCTCTGTCATGCTTGATGTCAGTTGATTGGATGAAGAAGGAGACAAAACAAACTCTTGTCAAGGATGAGACACTCATGCTGGCCCACATTCCGCAGCTTTTGTGCGTTTGATTGAGTCGTGCGATGAACAAAGGCGACTGACTCGGTTTCCCGTTGCCATGGACAGCGGAGTCGTGTCAACTCGGAGGGTTTTATTGCTGAAGCAAGGCTTTTGTAAGCGCCATACATCTGCGTCCCATGCGAGGAGAATATGTGGGATTGGCCTGTCAAGCTCACTGAGGCAGAATGATGGCTGTGTGTTTCCAACGGTCTAAAAAGCCAATTTGTAATTGGGACGGCTGCAGCGCGGCTTGTGCTTTGTGAAAAGTGGGCAGTCGGCTCGCATAAATTTCTGATGCATGGTCACAAATGTTGAGCTCTCGTAACGTGCACAACACCAGGCTGGCTTCATCAGGGAGCTGCGTCGTCCTTCAACCAACCCAAAGATCAAGGCCAATTCAACCACGACTATGCAGCAAAACTAAACTAACTAAGTCCGTTCATGCATTAGGGGCAGGTTAGGCACTGCCCTACCCAAACCAGCAGATGGCACTGTGGTGAAATAAATTGTTTTTTGTCCTGGAAATATGAACAAAATCTTTTTGGCTAACTGACTGACTCAAGGTAGCCAATGGAACTAAGGTCCAAGTTCAAAACAATGCCAGCAAACTACATGATTATCTTTAGTGTTGTCTGGTAGGACCATATATAACTTATTGTGTGGACATATCGGGTAATAATGAAGAAAAGTCATCTTAATTCACTAAATGTTCTGCAAAAAAGATCAGTTTGGATAATCCACAATGCTGCGTATAGGGAACATGCAAATCCTCTATTTCCAAAATCACAAATATTAAAATTTGCTGATCTAGTCAATTTTCCAACAGCTAAAATTATGCATAAAGCAAACAATAACCTGCTACCCAAAAATGTCATATGACTGGTCGCCAGTCAATCGCAGGGCACATGTAGACAAACAACCTTTCACATTCATACCCATACCCATACCCTGTTGCGAGTCGCCACAGCATAAGAGTTACGCAGTGTGTTGTAAACAATCAATAACAGGCATGCAAAGGTGACTGTAGGCATGTTGTTTCATGTCTAGAGGGCTCTAATAATGTTAAAAACTGTATTTAGAAAGTCAAAAACAGGTTTTTCCTATGCTGTAAGTACAAAAATATTCAATTTATTAACACTGAATCCTATATCGCACTTTAGCATCACATAGCTATTGCGATGCGAACGTCCTCCCCCCACTCCTTAATGTTATGTTGTTGTATGTGATATATGGTATCTATTAGGTCAGACAAGTGCAGAGTTACAGTGTACAAAGTGGATAAAGTGCACAATAGTGCTTCTTGGAGGCAACACACTGGGTCAGCAAGAGGCATGGCCAAACACAGCTCATTAGCATTAAAGCTACAGCTACACAAAACAGCATGTTCACAGTCGGGTTTAGTAAAAGCGCTTTGAAACTGTCTAAATTCCAGCATCAAGGCTCGATTTTGGACAACACACTTCTAGTATGCTATTCTATTTTAAATAAATTAATAAAAAGCGGATTAATATGATAGCAGTAGCTAGCATCAAAGCTGCTACGAATACCAATGTACCTAATTGCACTGCTCTCACATTCTCAGCGCACTGCAAATCCGTGCAGCCCACAAAATGCATTCCAAGCTGAACTTTAAATGAAAGAAACACATAGTAATGCATTCTGTATCATTTTGCAGTGTAACTCAGCGAGTGGCAGGTGACAACAAGCGCTAACGACATATAATACAATGATGAACACTGGCCAGCCAATGATAAGATCCTGTTTGCAAATATTTACTTTCGCAGCCAATCAATTCATTAACAGCGAGTTACATAGGCTAGCATATAGCTAATGCTGCAACAGAGTTAAGAAAGCTAGATGCTGCTTGCTAACCCGTATTATGGCGAAACGAACAGGCAGTGCAACATCCACTCATCAAGCCAAGTAATAAATGCAATGTGGCCTGGCTGCCGGAATACGTGCAAACGGAAGAACAAGAGGTGAAACTGGGTGTGATATTTTTTTCTTTTTCGAGTGAGAAAGGGCTTCTCTAAAAAAACGTGCTGCAAAGCCAAAGTAGCAAGCCAGTTTTCGGAGTGAAGAGTGTGAATGTGTGGCATAACTGTGCATGTTTTAGTGCATGTTTTAGTGTGTACGTAGTGGATACAGGAAGTGTTATGCCAAGTTTGTGTTGCGTGCCATTACGCAATCTGTACCGGAAACGCAACCGGTTCTACGCATGTGCACAACGCGTCTACATCTGGTCGGCCTATTTTTCAGCAGTCGCATGTTAGCCATGTGCAATCTACGCCATCCGTCAACCTATTTTACAATAGCAACACACACACACGCACACACCCTACACACACATATACACACACACACACACACACACTCCCAAAAATGTTACTGAGATTTGATAAATTGCAACATAATAGATTTTTTTTCTAACATCACATCCATGGTGCAATGGATAAATTATAAGCCCTCATTTCTTGGTTCCATAAATTATTTTACGTTTTTTTTCACCACTGAAAAAAAAATACAGACAAAAGCCTTTGCCAGGAAGATATGTTGGGCTGGATGGTATTTCACCATTTAGAAAAAAATAAACTCTCGCTGAATCCTCGAGATTAACCCATCATTGTACTCTGCTTGTGGTTGTTTACATTCGAATGTCACTGCAGGGCAGTCACTTTTTCCCGCATGGAATGTACGTTTGGATTGTTTATCTCCTGTAATAATAAAAAGTTTCATCTAAAAACAGCATTTTGTGTTCAGTTCTGTTGTCATTGACTTATATTTAAATTAGTTTGATGATCTGAAACTTTTAAGTGTGACAGACATGCAAAAAATAAGGAAAGGAAATCAGGAAGGCGGAAGGCGAACACTTTTTCACACCACTGTACAGTTATTGACTTTTTTATGTTCATACATAAAAAAAAAAAAAAAAAAAAACTACCACGGCATGTGATGCCACAGAATCGCTGTCGTAAAAATTAGCCAAAGGAGGAAGTGACGGAGATCTCGTGGATGCGCACAACCGATTGCGTTTCAGGGACGGATTGCATAATGACATTGCTGAAGGGACCGGAAGGTCGGTTGAGAGTTAATTTTATTTTTTTTTTACATAGACAAAGCTAAACATATACAAAAAAGTGGCATCAATTTCAAGTACATTTGCAGGATAAAAATAGTGCCACAACAGGGTGCTTTAAAACAGAAAGTGAAAGTCCAATTAGGAAATGAAAGTATACCTAATTAACAATACAAATGGCCAACAAGAAAATGAAATCATAAACTAGGACTCTGCTACAAGCCCATGGCTTGTTTTGTCCGAGGGTGAGAATAAAAGAAGCAACATTGTGGAATCCTCCTTGCCGTCTGTTTGCAACCACTCATATACAAAATATGACAGAATGGAAGCTCTCAGGTTTTGCACAGGCGTGATACTAGACTGTGCACGTCCGATGGCGCTCAGAGAGGTCCAACGAATGCTCAGGTCGTTTTTGTGTATGCTCAGATACTTGACAAATTAGGGGGTACATGGACGAATACGAATACAAGGACTCACATGCTTATTTTAAAACAGCTTTATGGTTGCAAATAGAACAGAAGATTTATGTACTGTATGTCCACATATGCAAATATAAACAACATGAAAGCGCACATCGCATAGAATTGAGCTGTTGATGCGATGCGACATGACAGGCACCTGCTTTTATCGGCAAGGATGACGTGTGAGCCGGCGTGACCAACGCGATAGCGCCGTTGTTTAACGCCTCTTTTTGTTTTGTAGCAAAAGTTCTGACGGTTCTACCATGCGGGCTTCCTTCTTTCGTTTCACCAGTAGATAAAAAAAAACGGCCTTATCGCATATCCTCTGCTCGTAAGGATTGCACTCGGGAAATGAAAATTGCATTTGCGTATTTCCCGGGCCTCGAATAGCGGATGCAAGATGAGGAAACAATATTAAGAAATCAGCTTAATTGAAAATGAACAGCAGGTGTTTTGTGATCTAGCGGCTCCTCAGTTAAATTGTACATTCATCTGAATATATTGCCTTTCCTTGATGCTATTTATAAACAGTAAGTGGCCTTTATTTCCCTTAAGTGTTTTATGTCATTAGAACATAAAGACGTTGCAAATAAAATACGACTCCTCAATAGTTCATTGCACGCCATGACACAGCATTAGGCTCCCGGGGTTGGGGGACGTTGAGGTACTGCACCCCTCACGACATGTCAGAGTTCCAGCTTACCGGGGTGTGATGCACCATTGCAAGACTGCGTTAATACACATTAGCTTTATGAGTGAGCGTGCACAGAAAAGATTGTGATCAAGTGCACATTTATTGTTTCTGCCGCTGCAAAATAAAATGTCAGTCGATGCGTCGCCTCATTTATTTGTCATCTTTAGACAGTAAAAGTGGCTCCACACCGCACCGAGGAGTAAAATAATATCACTTTAGTCACACATCGCTATTGTATGTGTTGACAAAATGAAAATGATCCGTGCAGGCGTTGAAGAGGCTGCAAGTGACTGCACGAAGGAGAACGCGTGGTGGTCTGAGCTTCTTCGGTCGTCGACTTTTATGCTGCGCTGACAGGACTGTGCGCTCGCTTCTAAGTAAGCAGGCTCTCAGTGCATGCAGGTGAGGCTTCCACCTTCAATTAAGCAGAAAAGGCGGAAGAACATTCCCGACCCACCCGACCTCACTCCCCCGCATGCATTTCCCAGCTCGTGCTCCCGGGGCGACAGCGGCCCATCCATCACGGCACCCTCCATCCAGCATTCGATGGTGTAGAAAAATATTAGCAGATAGCCTTTGGCTGCCTATTAATTAACGTGATTGATAAACTGCCGGGGTGCACTTATGACTGAGGGAGGGGGTCGCTTTAAGCACATCAGACGCTAACGACCTTTTTAATCTCAAGATCTCTTTGGGAGTCGCACATCACTTTGAAGGTGCTTTATCACTGAAAGCGGTTTGTACGCGCTAGCGCTTCCTATAAGAAGACTTAACTCTTGGGTGGGTGAGGGAACCTTTTTTGCTGGACTTTAAAAATAGACTGTTCTTAAAAATATATTCATTCATAAATCATTGCTGTTGTGTGTTTGAATTAGGTGTATTTTTAGTTTAAAAAAATGTATATTTAAGCACAATGTATTTATTTTTTGACTGAATTAAGCATTTCCAAGCATAAAAATGGCTAAATGAACTAACACACAAATAAAAGGCATTCAAAAAATGCATTCAAAGACGCTGATGATATGTAGTATTCTACACTGGCCACTAGGTGTCAGTAATGTTACTGTAATGTTCAGTGAGACACACAAGCACCAGACTAGATTGCCAAAACAACAGGCTTTTATTGCAGGTTTGAATGATCTCACAACAATTCAATTATTATGATCATTTTGGCCTGGAACCAATGAAATGCTATAAATGTATTTAGATTTTTATAATATTAAAATAAAAAAAATTAAGTACAATGGAATATTATAACCTAAATAACATAATACTGTACTGTATATAATATATAAAATGTTAAAATGTGATTATGATGATCAATAGCCAAGCCAACTTTATTTGTATCGCACTTTTAAAAACTGCAACCACAGCCCAAAGTCAAGTGAAAAGTAAGTAAAAGATGTAAAAGAAGGTGTCGGACACACATAAAAACATAACAAAAGAAATAACAGCAGTCAAATCAAGCAATAAGCACATAACAAAAATGAAATACTACTAAAATTAATCATCTAAAATTACATATTTGATATAATATAGTATGTGAAAGAAACAGAGCAAAATTACTGTGATATTAATGACTTTTTAAACATTTTGAAAACATGTATTTTACTTCCACTGTACTTCTACTACTACTACTACTTTTGTAATGTACATGTTTTTAAATAATAATAATAATAGATTTGATTTAGAAGCTAACCGAAGGATGCTGTACAGTGAAAAAAAAGATTAAAACAATACATAATATTAAATAAAATACAATTAAATAAAACAAAACAAAACAGTGATTCTTTATGTCTTTGATAAAACACTGAGCCATGTAGGTCATGTTAGCCCGACTTGGCTCCCCTGGCTGCCTTGCAAAACTCTTTTCAGGGTTTCTGTGTGGTTTTTTGCATTGGCAGCTTTTTTTCTTCTGCATTTGTTTTTGATCTTGCAGCACGTATGTTCCATCCATCCGTTTTCTATGCCGCTTGTCCTCACTAAGGGTACGGGGGCATGCTGGAGCCTATCCCAGCTGACTTTGGGCGAGAGGCGGGGTACACCCTGGACTGGTCGCCAGCCAATGGCAGGGCACATATAGACAAACAACCATTCACACTCACATTCATACCTATGGGCAATTTAGAGTCTCCAATGAACCCAACATTGATGTTTTTGGAATGTGGGAGGAAACCGGAGGAGCTGGAGAAACACCACACACACACACGGGGTAAACATGCAAACTCCACACAGAGATTGGAACCCAGATTGTGTGTTTTTGGCTTTGGATCATTTCTGTGTTCGGAGCGTTTGGACGTTGCTGCACATTTTCGTCCACTATAAAAATGACTTTCATAAGCGCCCTTTAAAGGCTGAAATCCAGTTTCATAATTCCCAGTAGCTCTGGGTCTCCAAGTATGTGTCATTGCTGCGTATTGATTGGCTCAGATGAATCATATGAGGACAAAATGACTCACGTGCACAAACCCGAATACGATCTGCAGGTTGATGCTATCGACAACTGACAGCAGCCTGATGAAGCGAGGTGTGAGACAATGAAAAGACTTTTACATGTAAATACGAGTAAGAAAATGAAAGATTCTCACTTATCTTGACAACACAGTGAGGGGGAGTGTGGCCTTCATTATGTCCAGTTGTTGCCTTAAGCCTGCAGCACAAGCACAATTATAAGTGAGCGGACATAATGTATGTACTGAAGCCCAGACGTTCCCCCGTAGAGCCCTTTTCATCAGGCACATGCTTAAAGGTTATCTCTCAGCAGCTTTCATAATCACCAATGTGCTCTACGCTATTAGCTGAAAGTCAAGTTGCCCTTTGAGCAGGTGCGTCCCACTGCCACGACTGCTGACTGCTCACAAAGTCGGCCAAAGAAGCTGGGCGATAACAAATAATTGAACAATAACTAAGATGAAAGTCTCAAGTACTCGTCCGCCTTGTGTTCCTGCCAGCTTAAATCTCGTCTGTATGTTTAAAAATGTCTTGGACGAGGAGTCAAGCTCCGCGTCAATAATGATGACGGGTGGCAGGAGCAGACATTGCAGAATCAAATGTCTCTATCTATCGTGTGCCATCGTAAGCTTACCATATCTGTACATGATGGAACGGCCTGCTTGTGTTTTGTGTTGATGTTCGGAGTGCCGATGTCCGTGAATGCACCTTGAGGAAGAGACGGTTTGAATTTTGGAGATGTACAGTGTTGACGTGTTAAGGTCAGAGTAAAGTTAAGAAAGTGTCAGACTCTGTGACTATGTTGTGTCGTTTCGATAATGACGCACCACATTTCACTGTCGGTGAAGGGGGAGTTACATCCCGACGCACGTGCGCCGACGTGCTGTCGACGTATCCGACATTAATTCGCCTTACCCGGCCACGGCGGGTGGCTCTTCCCACTGTACACTCTGGTCCTCCCGGTCACGAGAGCTGTCGGTGCCGTAAGAAGCCAGGACCCCCTTCTTGCAATTGAAGTAAGTGGACTTCACGAACCTCGTACGATGCCTACACACGGCACGTTCCCATTGAGTGAAACATCCGACAGCCTTACATGAAGCACAGCTAGCACGCATGACTCGCACTCCGCACTCGTGATCTAAAAGCTACCAACGGAGGGCAAGCGGCAAGCACGTAGGTGTCACGAATCGCTTGCTCCCTAAGTACGACACACTTGCAACCCTTCTGATACCCTACTTCCTCTACGTGCTGGCCACGGCCAACAAATTTCCCAAAAATTGCGACGTCGGGCTGTTAACTCCCACTTACGGCGTGGTAATGTTTGGAATAGTAATTAATTAGATGACCTGTTACAGGAAAATACTGACAGCATTATTTTTTGTTTTATTACATTGCTATCAATTTTCTGTTGCAATTGAACTATTTTGTGTTGCTTCGTATTGTTTTATTTTAAATTCATTCATTGTGTTTTATTTTATACTATTTTGTATTATTCAACATTGTTTTATTTTAGATAATAGATTTAAGCCTGTCAAATGATGAAATATTGTAATCAGATTAATCACAGTTTTTAAATTAATTAGTCATGATTAATCACCATTACCAGCTATGTCTGAAATATGCCCATTTTACTGTATTTAATGAAGAGAAAGGTAAATGACAGGACAGGATTATATATATTTGTATGTATTAACAGCTCCAAATGAACTGACTATGTCAATCAAGCTAAAAGATGTAAAAATCCATTTGTCTAACACTGTTTCTTTAATTGTAGCAGAACTCACACTTTAGACCACGTTATTACGAGCAATGAGGGGTTACCTTCAAAGACATCACGTAATTTAAGATAAATGTACTAGTTTTCAGTGTATTTTGTTGCATCCAGACGGGAACGGATCACTGAGTGAAAACGATGTAATACACATCACATCTACGTGTGGCGCTGTGAACAAACACGCCGGCGGAACCACGTGACACAACAAAGAAGAAGAAAGAAAGTCCGTCGTCTTCCGCTTTTCAAGAGAAGAAGATTTACTTCAGCGAGTCATTATGGACTATAAAACAACAGAATATGAGGAGAATGTCGACTGGGGTGAGTCATGCACGACCAAATATTCAGCAATGATGTTGGTTTGTCGTCAATGCTCACTTCTGGTCATGTGACGGCAACAAGGCGGCGGTGAGTCGGTGATGTCGTTGTTTTCTTATTGGCTGTATACACAGTAACGACAAGCATTCCCAGATTTTCCCACTCTGGAAGGCGTTTTCAAAAAACCAGAACGCTTTTCCCGTGTGGATGAGAGGCTGAAACGATGAAATGCTTTGCCCTTTTGACCTGAAAACGTTTCTGTGTGGATAGCCCCTCTGTGTGACTAAGCTTATGGCGACGGATCAGTCTGCCGTCTTAACAGAGGCGTGCTTGCTCCGGTACGCAGGCTTTAATTACGCTAAAAACGTAATTATTGAAGTAAATTAGTTACCACCGTTAATGCATTATTTTTGACAGCCCTAATTATTTTTCATAATTTCACATTGTGTAATTTTATATTAGTTTGCATAATTTTATATTGTTTCATTTTATAATAAAACATTTATTTTTTTGAAATGGGATTATTTTACATTGCTATGCTTTTATGTTATGTTATGCTATGCTATCCCATGACGTGTTATGTAATGCCATGCCATACTTTATGTTTCAATAAATGTTATGTTCTGCCGACCAGTCCAGGGCGTACCCCGTCTCTCGCCCCAAATCAGCTGGGATAGACTCCAGCGACCGCGACCCTAGTGAAAATGGATGGATGGATTATATGTTATGTTCTACATACATTAAGAAAAAGGTCACCACCTGGATTTAACGCAGCAAAAAGGGTTAGGGTTGGTTCAGCAACGTGTGCCCTCTGTGTGGATGAGGTCAGCTGATTAAATATACTGAATGACCAAGATGACTATGTCAGCATTCAAGCCTGAACCCCATTGAGAAGACTTTGCACAGTGGTCCGATTACTGCAATACAAGTCATCAGTACAAGATGTTGGCGTAAAATGAGTGCAACTCTGCACAGAAATAAATGTGACATTGCAGGAGTGTGTGGAAACGGCGTCATGCCGCTAAAGCCGGTCCAAAAATGATATGTACGTTATGGTTTCATTTTGTTCCGTGAATGTTCAACTAAATATTTGCCAAAGTTACGTTTACGCTTTCCTGTCCACGCAGTGACTGACATGATCTGTCCCCTTAGGGTCACAAGGTTTAATCACGCCGCCTACTTTATCGCAAAATCCATTCAGAGCAATTTAACGGGGAATAATGTATCCATAAATTTGCCACATGGCAGCAGCTGTCAAAAAGAGGATGGATTAAATGGATTAGTGCGCCTCCGTGGAAGGCGCTGACATTTTCAGGAAACAAACAAACAAGCGCAAAAAAAAAAACAAAAAAAAAAAACGGAATCAAAGATATGTTTATTATTGTAGTTTGCAGAGGTGCACACCTGCACCACACTGGGAGCTGTTACTAATTTTTTGCTTCCCTCGTGTAAACAGCCATTAGTCCAGTCCAGTGGTCCAAGAAGAGAACAATTCAGTGAGTGAAACGGCACAAAAGGGACATACAAGGTGAAATGGAACTCTGTGGAGCAATACGCAGGAGCAGGAAAACGCTCTCTGCAGTCCTAATAACGCAGGAATTAGACTTCTACTTGCAAATGACTAAATGGAGGAATCTAATTAAATAGAGGATTTGTAAAAGTATCTGTGTGCAGGATTACAAAGGCTGAGCCGGGCTAATTCCACAGAGGGATGTTTCTCCAAATGGCGATTACGTAAGAAGTCACTGGGCCACCTCTGCATCGCACGTGGAGCTCCTTCGAGGTCACCGCGCTCATTAACTTCAATTAGAGGGTCTCCAACCCGCGAGCCGAAAGGTACGTCCACTTGTCCGCACGGGAAAGAGGACCACATCACAGGTTCTGCCAGCTAGCCTCCGTCCAGTGCTATTAGATCTTTACTTTATCTTGTCACGTAGTAACTTTGGTCCAGCACTTCAGAGGCCGTGACACACAGCAGTGACTAATGAGCTGCCATAGACATGTGCTGCATCTACTTCACTTCAAAGATGACACATTCAAACAGGCTCACCCAGCCAGCGTGCCTCCCTTTATTCCATATTAACACAGGCGCTGGAGCCTAAACTCATTTTGAGGGGCCTTTGTACTCGTTTGTTTGTCACAGCTCACTAGTAGTGCAGGAAGGCTTATGGCTTCCTCATTGACTGATGCTGCAAGCATGTGATCACACCGCCATGCATTCAGCAACATCACACTGACAGGACATCTATGCATTATAAAAGGCAGGATATTGCATATTTTTTTTTCTACTGCCCAAGATGCTAACATATTCTTACAGAGCCCTTTGTCCACTTTTTACATATGACATATTCTCGGAAGATGCTGATTAAAAACCTGACAAGGAAGTCAAAATTTCACTCAAAACTTGCGTATTTTTTGCAAAAATCACAGAAAAAGAGAACTGCAATTTTAAGTTAATAAATAATAGTGGCAAATACCCCCTAAATATGTCAGCGATAAAAATCGGAATGATTGGACACGGCATGATTTTTAGGTATGAACACCATTAACTTCATGTTTTATTTACATGGAGTCATTTGGCCCCATCACTATAGCCTAGCATCTCGCTTCGTAAACCAGAAGCCGTTCTAAGCACTTCCCATGCTAATTAACGTGCGTGATGGCAGCGGACAGGAAAGGTAATGATTGTTATTGGATTTCCAAAGTATTGGTACTTTGTCAATATTATCTGTGAAGCAGCAATTGTGTATTCTTTACTTTTCCGTCTTAGTTACATCTTCAAAGCAGCCCGTGATCTGTCGTTTATCCCGTGCTTTACTCTAACAATTACAAATAGCGCAATCAGATATGAACCGGCATGATTTCACAGGCGAGCTTGGCGCTATTATTCGCTTCTCTCGTCTTTGGTGCCGTCTGGACAGTAACAGGGACCAGCGGACCACGTGACAGTTTTGTAGCTCAAGGGCTGCTTGGAAGATACAACTAAGACAGAGAAGTTAAGAATAACCATACCTATTTCTCTGGTATTGAGTAGTTCGATGTTGACTCTTTGGTACTTTCACTCGTCTCGTGGGGGCGGAAGTTGTCGGGCCAGTATTTAGAGACTGACCAATAAAAAGGCAGATAAAACCGCCCGCAAGAGTGAACTCAAGCAAAACTTTAAGATTCTCAAACAAAAGTTTAAGATCTGCAAACAAAATGTATTGTTTCATGAGAACTATTGTTTTATTTGTAAACAAAAAGCAGCATTTTTTTGTATAGTTTTGGCACAAATAATTTAATTTCTTTTTAAATAATCTAAAAAAATGTAAAACATATATGTAAAAAATATTTATAAAAATATATATATTAAACAAATAATAATATAATAATATAATATTATGATATAATATATAATAATATATAATAATAATAATATATTAACAAAATGATCGAACTATAGAGTTCCCATGTCTGTAGCTGACTGATAGTTGGAAGTTCCAGATGTACAAAGACTCCCTCAGTCAAGCGGTGGGCGTAATACATGCAGCAGGATCATTGATTATAGGAAATTAAATGCATTTCATTGACAGTATTCATAATATTCATATACTCTATATGTTATCAATGTGGCCCCGGAGTAACTTTTGCCTCTTTTTACCATGTTGTACTCGTCTAAAATCATTTCTCGCAAAAAAATTGCTTTCTAGGCAATACTATTTAATGTCAGGACTAAGCAATGGATCACCAGCTCATTTATACAGGAGAGAAGTATGAAAGCAACTGTGAGATGCTTACACTGAGTCTGTCACGTTTTAAGACGAGCAACTCTCCTCACATAATAAGGTGCTTCTCTGCTCCTGCGGGCGCTTTAAACTCCAAAATAGACTCGCCCCTTATCGCTCCCCCCGCCCATGTGCAGCACGCACCTCGGCGTCGACGTGAAAAGGATGATTCCACGGGTGAGGGCGGCATGCTGAGCACGTCCTCTGAGGTGTAATACACTGTGTCGCTACATTAGGATGCCATTCAGACAAACAGCAAAGATGTTACTAAGAAGATTCATGCCTCAGCACTGCAGCAGCTGCAGATTGGCGGGAGTACATTCATTTGAACTCCTCTACTTTTTGCCGCACAATTCATGAATAAAAATGACAGCATCAAAATGAACATATTAGAACGAGCACTGTGATAAATAGTCAATGACAAATAAACAAAAGAATAACATCTTCCTCTGATTTCAAATTAGCAGTGTTTTCCATATGTTATTTATTTATTTGTGGCAGGCCGCCATACATACCTGTATTATTGGCGGTATTTTTTTTTAATTTTATTTTTAGATTTGGCAATACTTTTTTTATTTTTATTATGTGGCGCTACCTTTTTTTTTTTACTTTACCTTTTGAAAAAAACAATGCTTTTTAGATTATTTTTTTTTGTTGTTTTTAGATTTGGCGCTCACAAACACATTATAATAACTCACACATCCCTGAAACACAACAGCACAGGTAAAGTCCTGGGGGAAACACTGATTAGTATAATTAATAAAAAAAAAATACATATTTAAAACATTTGTATAAATTTTTTTATGTTTATTAAATTTGTTAAAAGAACATAATAATTTAATATTTAGAATTGTGTTAGTTGTCGCCAATTGTCAGTTCATCTGTAAAAATCATTAACAATACAAAACTATATTTTTTGACACCTATGGAGCCTAGGATGGGGACATGGTAAAAAAAAAAAAAAAAAAAAAAAAAAAAAAAAAAAAGCAAAATCCAGAAAAAGTTTTCTTTTTTAATCATGTCCCCTCCGGGGCCCTGTAGACACCTCGTGTATAAACCGCTAATTTATCATTCATACTTGTCATGTCATTAATCACCACAAGCAGCGATACGCACATGCAAATTAGCTCTGAGATTTGAAAGTTCAAATGCCCAAACGTGACTCAGCAGTTCAATGGTGAGGTTGTCTGGCTCGGCTCGATGCCTCATTGCAGCGTCATTGTGCTACCCACCTCTTTTTAAACATGTTGCTATAGACTCATCATTCCCATCGATGCAATCCCCAGCTGCAACGTTTCTCCTCTAATTGTCTGCTGAGATCACCCGCTTGCCAAATAGTGAGCTCCCAAGAGGAGAGGAAAGATGGATGACAAAAAAACAGAGGCAGAGGAGTGAAAGTTTAGACTTTTATTTTTCTCATCAGCTGGAAGACTTAGCGGGCTTTGCAATGTTTTGCATCAGCAACTTTCAAAGTTGTGGCACCGTGTTAGGAAATCAATGAATCCAAGCGTTGGAAGGAGTCTGCGTGTGTCACTTTGTTAAGTCCTGTACTTCTTCACCTATCTTGGAGAAATGAAAGCTGGATATACTTTAGAGTAGTCAGTGTACAGCTTGTACAGCGGGGTGGACTCACTATGCACTGAAAATGAGCCAACACACAGCCATTGTTGTCTAAATAGCTGCAACACAAGTGAATACACCTCAAAGTGAGCATGTCCAAATTGTTATTATTGCTATAAGTCATAATTATCTTGCTACTCTCTTGTGTTGCTTGTGTTGACTCATTTTCAACGGATAGCAAATCTGTACTGTGATACAGACTGCACACTGACTACTCTAAAGTACATCCAGGCTTACTTTCACCACTAATGACTGATAATGTCAGATGATTGATGAACAGATGGATTTATTAAGCTGTGGAGAAAGCTTTGCAGCACACGGATATGGTGCGTTCAGGGACTACCAAACAAAGTGCGACATCTCAACACTTGGTGAAAAAACATTAGCAGTAAAGCATAAAGACATGAACATGGGCTGCTACATGCATGTGGTACATTTTACCTATATTAGAACATATTTATACATTTTTACAGATTTAGGGTGAATGAGATGTCTTTTCTGCATATTTTGCAGATAACCCATATGCCGATATTGTACAACTGTCAATTTCCAATTCCAGTATCAACCGATACCGATGTGTGTAACATCTGTAGGCTAAAAACTGTTTTATTGATTTATTAACTGAGTGACATAATACAAGTAGATTTTAGAGAAACCGCTTTATTGATTTATGTACGAACTAAGTGCCTTAATATAAGTACATTAAGGAAATGACTGTTTTGTCGATGAATCTATTAATTGAGCGAGTGATTACGAGTAATTTATAAAAGTAATGCTTTATTAAACTGTTAGCTGAATAGATGAACATTGGTTGAAGTAGGAGAAAGAGGAGAGGGAACAAAGATAAAGTGCATTCACATGATCGGCAGCCAGGTAGGATGTACTATGCTGGAGGGGGCATGTGCCGCAAGGTGCTGTTGAGAGTCCGACCACGTCAGCTAAGACGCAATTGTCAGCTGTAGTCATCACACACACATCACCAACAAATGCAAGGGATAAGATATTTTGGTGCAAACAATTATTAAACAATTCTGAAAAAGAGATTTCTATGGAGCTGGTAAGTTCATTGTGAGCTCTGTTGTTACTGTTTGTTAAATATGCAGTTACTTCATCCTCACGGACTTGTAAGCAGCACAGTTAACTGCATGATGCAGCAAATTCCTCAATGTTGCAAGTTAAATACATTTTTCCCATAAAAATAATGTAAATCCAATTCATTCATTACAGAAAGCCAAACATGTTAACACAAAACCTTTTTTTTTTACAGTTTTACAAGCAGGAAATCACTTGCAATGCATATAAATACGTATAAACAATGATGGAAAAGGATAAATGAACATTTAAGGTTACTCTGACCTTCACTGAAGACGTGATTGTTGATGTGGCTGAAAATAGGAAGGTGCGTGATCTTGCTGCCACATTGTGTCTTTGGGAACTCTCCTGTCTTCAGTGAAGGTAAACGTAACCTTAAATGTCCATTTATGCCTTCCATTCATATGGCTTTCATATTTATGTATTTAGAATAGTTCTGTGCATGTAAAACTATAAAAACGTGTTTTGTGTTATTATTTTTGAGAGTCAACCGCTGATGACGTATACGATACGGGCAACATAACTTCCGGTTGCCATTTTGTTTAGCTAGCTAATAGGTTGCTAACAAGCAAAGACGTTTTCTGACAACAAAAAAAATACATTAACAACACAGTTGGACTCACGCAGCGTATCCATAACACAAAAAGGGACGCCATATTGTACGCCAACCAGAGAATGTACTTAAACAGAGGCAAAATTGTGGCGTAAATTTACGAGGTTAACGGGGTGGACACCAACCAAGGTATTCTTTTTAATTTTTGTTAAATAAATATTTATGTAAATGAATAAAACATATATCTAACAGGGGCAGACCCTAACCAAGGTTCCACTGTATATATTGTTTTATTTTTTGAAACAAAAAAAATGTTTAAATAAATCAAAGTATATGCAGTCGTCCCTCACAATATCGCTTTTCGATTATCACCCTCTCTCTATATTGCGTTTTTTCAGAAATCAATTAATTAATTAATTAATTAATCAAGTCCCTGCATCTTAAGAGTTGCGCAATGTGACATAAACAATGAATAAAAGGTGCAAAGGTGACTATTGGCATGTTATTTCATGTGTACAGGCCCATATAATATCAAAACCATATTTAGAAAGACATGAACAGGTTTTCTATGCTGTAACTATGAAACTATTCCATTTATTACCTCAGCCAAGCACAGAGTTTATGTTTTTTTGTGTTAAAAATAACTTGAAAAGTTCTGAATGGATTTGGATGAAATTTTCAGGAATTGTCGGAAATGGGATATGGAAGACCTGACTAAATTTGGGGGGTGATCTGGACCACCGTCTGGATCCAGGAATTTTTTAAAGGATTCTTTGACATTGCAAGATAGGACCATTTTCGGCATTTGTGCATAGAACTCCACAAAAAATGGTTGGACAAGTTTCCAGCCGGTTCTACAAAATATCAACGACTGATCCAAAAAATATAGGATTATTATTTTGGTGTGAATCACAATATGTACGGAACTATGCTGCTTGGCGGAGGTCTGCACTCTGAGAGTGCTTCTCTAGGTATCACTGAATCCTAGTTTGCGGAAATTAATTCATCCTGGTCGGGTCTGGAAACAATTAACTGCGATAAACGAGGGACGACAATATCTGCGACTTTGTGGGGTCTGATTCTCAACTGACGGGTCACGACCCAAAAGTGGATAGCGGACCCATTTTTAGTGGGTCACAGGTCTTTGCCTGGGGGGGAAAAAAAAGCAAAAACAATCTTGCGCTATTTTGAAGAGGATTTTTTTACGCTGCGAGGTGAATGTGTCAGAACTGTCTCTTGTTGAGCCTTACAAAGTACACATCTGCAGGTATAAAAATGCTCATTAAACTTGGTTTGTGCTGCTAATTTGCACTGCCTCGTATTTAAACTGTCTTTTCATTAAATATACACTATATGAGATGAAAAATCTCTGCAATTTGAGTCACGCCTTGTCATGTGAGGGTGATGGTTGGTCCGGCAGCCAAACCAGTTGAGAACCACTGGTCTTTCCTATACCGTGATCCACTAGAGTCCTTTATGGCCGTTTACTATCCACCACGCACAAACAAACAGAAGGCCACAAAGGTCAGTGCCCTCAGTCGATTGTGCTTCCACACGGGAGGGTGTGAAGGTCTGTCCTATCAAGCTAGCGGTGCTTCAGGTGGACACTTTGAAGCGAGTCGTGCTTGAGGGATGTTGAGTGTGCTGAGGAGGTTTTATGTTGTTTGCCTTCATCTTAGTTCAAGTAGTCACCTCAGTGGCCTCTGGCTTCTCTCTTACTTGCAACTCTGGCGTTGTGCAGTGCTCAACACTCGCCGGGGTCAGGGAAAGTCTCTCTCGAATTGGGTTAGGGGGTGTTATAGGTACTTCCTGCTGAACCATCAGGTGCTAATCCCCCCCTACTGTTAAAGGCGACATGCAGTATTGGTGCACTGAGTTGAACTGCAGCCAAAGGCAACAGGGATTTTTTTTTCTTCTTGAAAGCTGGAGCTGAGCCTTCATATCACTGCACTCACTCTCTTTCTTTCTTTCTTTCCCCTTCCTCTCAAGGGGGAGGCTGAAATATAAGTGAAAATAGTCCACAACCAGTGCGTACCCCGCCCTTCCGTCGGGAGTTCTTCTGAGCAAAACAAAGTCAGTCGGAGCAGCGTTTAAAGACGTGTAAATGAGGAGGAGAGAAAGCGCTGCGTCCTCACTCAACGCCTCGCTGTCAGCACATCTCGCACGCGGCCTGGCTGTCAGAAGAGTGCAAACCATCTGCGGGTCGGAGAATAATCACTGACCTCCATCTGCCTGTTTGTCTCTTCATCTGTCCATTTCCTCTCCCCGTCCTCGCTGTCACTCAGAGCCCTCATCTGCTCATCGGGCTCCACTTAGACACGTCTACCGGTCACCTGACTCACCGTGATAGCCGTGGTTCCTTCTGTCGAGACTTCCATTGCTCTTCTTTGTGTATTGACTAGAAAACAGAAAATGCAATTATTGGCTTGCTCCAATTCATCGTGCTAACTCTGTACCGCTTATGGCGAAAAACAGCAGGACTGGTCGGCAGTAAGTTTCAGAGCGATTGTGATGGGGGCACTGATAAAAGTCAACCGCTACACTACCAACAACCAGTACAGGGGTTTTGTTACTAATTCCTTCCAAAAGGTCAGTCAAAACCCCAAACGTACAAAAAACGTTTTTTTAATATGTTTTTGTATCCCTGCGCACTGTCGCCTGTGCGTTCATGTGAATGTGACGTACACACTCGCATCTTCTTCCACTGTGGACCACATACGTAAACAAGATGGCCACGCCGCTCCGTCGCGGAAGTAGATGTAAGCGTCTTTGTCACATACACAAGAATGCACTGGCGACAGCGTGCAGGAGACAAATATAACGCGGAGTGGGGGGTAATGGACTACAATGCTGATGGGGATGTCATACAACTTCATGGCAAAAAATCCAAACTATCCCTTTAATGTATCATGATACGGTACGCGATACATGTGTGCCTGTGGTCCCCCGGGGTGAACCTGGGTCCACCCATCCCGCTAAATGAGAGTTGAGCAGCACTAGCCGATGAAGTATCAGCAATAAAGCCTGAGATGTCAACTCGTCGTCCAGTGCGGCCCTTACGGCTTCAGGGCGTAAGGTTTACCAACGTACTTCAACACAGCCACACCAGCTGGCATCCTGCATATTCGGGGTGAATATGACCTCACTCTCATCTGAGTCACGGCACCATGTGATAGTGGTGACCCATGCAATCCGGCCCTGCTTCCGCTGGGGCTCGAACCGAGATCCACCGATCCCCGCCAAATGAAAGATGAGCAGCGCTATCCAACGAGCTAAAAAAAGGCCGAGTTGTCAAGTCGTCATCCAGCGCAGGGAGCGAGGTTTACAAACGTACATCCACACAGCCACACCAGCTGCCATCTGTTACACATGGCTCATGATAATATCTCGATATGGCTCTTGATAACTTACGATATATTTCTGCGTTTATAGGGGTGAAACTAAAACAAAGTGCCAACAGCAGTAGCGCAAAAACAACATGTCTGTTCTAATGCAACATAACTGGAATCAGAATTTGTTTTAGGTGTCTGACAAATGGTGACACTATTTTAAACTCATTCAGAAAACATGATATCTCATGTCTCTTAAGTAGATCAAATCGAAAACACGGTGCTTGCTTGTAGTCTGTTAGGTCAGGCAGAAAAGTGTGGATTGCAACTGTCTGTAAGGAGTACAGCACTGTTTTGTGGATGCTAAAAAAGGTTGACTTGTTCAGTCATCCTGTCTCCATGTTATTACGCCGACATTTCAGCAGCACTGGTGTGGGCATTTTGTGCATTACCCCGGTTTACTTATGACTTAATTTCCCAGTTGTTGTTTATTAAGTGCACGGTAGCAATATAAGGGATAATTAATTGCTAAATGGTGTTTACAGGCTAAAATTGTACAAGGCACACCCCGTTGCTACCTTATTGCATAGCTATACTAGTATCTATGAGTGATTACACACTACAGTTGTTACTAATCCATCTGTCCTTTTGAGATTGTGGAATTATAGGAGAAAAAGTCCAAATATAATATGACACATTCACTATATCACAATATCAAATAGCTGCAGTATTTTGAGTTTTGTGTGTCTCCATTCTCTCATCCCAGCCCTGCTTTCTTTTCTATTATCCTCCAATAACAAGGGCAACAATGCACATTTGCTATCAGACTTTTATCACAACGGGAGACGTTACGATGCATTCCAAGCCGAGATTCAGCTCATGCTGCAGTCCGGCGCTTGCAGCCCGATAAGGGATCAGGCTATGAGCGTGATTGCATTATTTCTGCACAAGCCGCTCAGCAGATACAATATGTTGTAGTGAGGGGCAGCGTTGTGTTTCAGCCCTTTCGGTGCGAGCGTACAAGTTCAGTTTGGTGATTTCATCAAGTTTCACAATCAGACCTCGGCGAGGAGGCTGGAATGCTTTCAATGTGCATGATTGTGAACATTGAGATTGGTAGGCGGGTCAGGACAGCGTTTGCAGTAATCCAGTCGCTGTACCAAACCGTTGTGGTGATGAGAGAGCTGAGAAGGCAAAGCTCTTGATTTACCAGTCGATCTACGCTCCTACCCTCACCTATGGTCATGAGCTTTGGGTCTTGAACGGAAGATCAAGATTGCGGATACAAGCGGCGGAAATCAGTTTTCTCTGTAGAGTGGCTGGACTCACCCGAAGAGACAGGGCAAGTCATCGGAGGAGATCAGAGTAGAGCTGCTGCTCCTTCACATCGAGAGGAGCCAGTTGAGGAGGCGAAAATCTAGTCTGGATGCCTCCCGGACGCCTTCCTGGTGAGATGTTCCAGGCATGTCCAGCTAAGAAGAGGCCCAGGAGCAGACCTCGCACACTTTGGAGGGATTACGTCTCACAGCTGGCCTGGGAGTGCCTTGGTGTCCTACCGGTGGACCTGGAAGGAGTGGCCGGGGACCAAGAAGTCTGGACGTCCATACTAAGACTGCTGCCCCTGCGACTCTGACCCGGACAAGCAGAAAGAAAATAGATGGATGATTTCAAAAGCCACCCACACGGCATCTATTCAAGGATTACGTCACATGCAGCAGAGTACCCTAATGCCACTCAATTTAAGAGCTCATAAAACAATGAAAATCAGGACAACGGGACCTGAAAACAGGACATTTGGTCACCCTAATTCACGCCACCATTCTGCCTCCTGATGCGACATGCTAACACAAACTGATTTAACCATAGTGACCGGCTTAGCTTTATTAAACTTACGACGTTATCAACATTAAAATTCAACCTGCCTTATTCATTTTTTATCACCTTTCCATGGCCTTGTTCAGGATAAATTACCCAGGAGGCGTCTTATTCTAGTTACTATCAGAATGCTGCGGCACATAAAACTGACAAATGTGCTCATTCGACCCAAAACATTGAACTTTCCCCTGCTGAGGGTTACTGTGCTTAAACCTGAGCGGACAGGGCTGACATGTCGTAAAGCAACTACGCAAAAAGCAAAACAGCTATCGTCCGCGTCATAGAAGGGATGCAGCAACGTTTCGACAGCGAGGGTCAGAACAATAACTTATGTGATTGGAGGACTTGTTGTGCGGTACTGACATGGTGAGAAGGCAAAGTTGACGGCGGGAGGGATTCATGTTTAGCGCCAAAAGAGCACCGTAAAGCCTGAAAACGCCTAACCTTGAAAATGATGATGTTCACACACCGCTGTGTGACACTTTACAGCGTGTCATAAAGTTACTGTAAAAGATATCTCCTCAAAGAAAGCTCCTTTGTGTCTGCAGGCAGCTGGCAGGAAGTCGCAAGGATGAAAAAAAATGATGAATTCACAGGTTGATACAGAAAAATGTATCAATCCAGAAGCGAAGGCGAAGCATTGGGAATGAGAAAGCAATGGGAGCTGAAGACACTCTCCAGACAAGCTTGTGAATTGTACGAAAGAGACGTGATAGGAAACAACGGTCTGGCAAACAAAGATGAACTTTTTAGCCGTGAAGGCGTCAACTCATCGATGAGGATGTCAATATCTGAGAGAACGCCTCTCAGCCTATCAGGGAGTCTCCATGGTCCCAATTAGAGCGGAGAGGACATGCTGTTGTCTGCAGCAGCTTCACTTTGCAATTTAAGCAGATAAGAATGGCTCCTGTTTGCAGGCTGGTCGCCATGGTGACGGATTAAAGTGCAGTCGAGGACGCTGAGGCAACTTAAAGTGGTTTAAAAGTCTCATCCCATGTCAAGGAACAACCTCACCAAAGCCTTTTAGCCTTAGAACACACAAGGTACAGAGATAAAACTGTATATTGCACATAGAAGACCTGATTAATCAAACTCTGCTCAGTGACTGACCGTTTACGTGCAAAACCAATATTCTTTGGCTGTTGAAATAAGCGGCAATGTACTGCACCATTTGCAGTTTTCGGACGTATTCGAAATGAAGTTGCTCTGTGTAGTTGTATTATTCTCTCTCTCTCTACTTTTATTAATCTACATGCTAATTTGCTAAATTTGCTGGTTACGCTCGGCTGTAACGCGGTTCCAGCTTGGGTTAATATGTGCTTAGCACTATTTTTTCTGTTTTTGCTGCTCTACATTCAAGCTATCTTAGCAGTTAGCATGGCTTCTAATTCAGCTATTCCACGTCCTCTTTTAGTCACAATGACACTGGCAAGAAATGTCGTTTATTTGCCGCCAGATGGATTACTTTGAGAAAGTAACTGTGGCAGGGGTGTAAGGTACTGCATCACACTGGGAGCGGAGACCAATATGTCGGTCACTTATTCAAATGCAGTACAGCTGGACACCGCTTAAAACAACAACCACAAACACTAAATTCCACAACCACAAGACAAAAATTCCATGGCTGGCTCATGAGGCCGCACTCGCCACTGATGTTTAAGGTAAACTCCAGTCAGCCCCAGCTGCTGCTCTGCGGTGATGAGTCAGAGCTACACTCATTGCGGAAGCACGGCGGCCATTACCGATTGATGTCGTTTTCATGCTCACGTTTAAAGATGGGGGAGGAGCATCTGGATGGCAGACATTTGCATGTGCCTTTTACTGTACACCACAAAAGTAGCACAATGGCAACAGTCTGTGGTCCCCTGTGAGGCGTGACCGCTCATTACGTAGGTGTTACATGGATGCAGAAACAACACTCGGATATAATTACAATCACTTGGCAAGCTACTCAGAAGTGTGAATGTGAAAATGAAGATTGATTTGAATCAGGTGATAAGCATGTGGAGGACTCATTTTGGGGCCAGTCAGTCAGCGTGACATGAATGTGTATCGTAGCAGAAATACATACTCTATGTATGCTAGTGGATCATTAGAACCAATATTAGTCAAATCAAATGGAATAATGGACACAAAACCACATTTTCCATGGTAACTGATAACATTTTTGAAGAAGTAACCCTGCTACTAATTAAATTGCTTTTTTGGGAAAGTAACTAGTAACTACAACTAATTACTTTTTATAAGTAATTTGCCCATCACTGGTCTTGAACTATCAAACTAACAAAATTATTATTATACATATTATGGGTGTTTTTTTGTTGTGTTTTTGCTTTATTGCAAAATATGCAAAGGTGGTCGTCTGGGAAGTAAACAAGGAGGGCCGTTCACATACTCTTGCTATTCAATATTTTGCTGTTCATAGTTCATAAATGCTGCATCATTTAATCATGTGCATTTAGGTTGTCTTATTTAAAAAAAAAAAACTGAAATGTCGGTGTCTCATAACATTTTTAGCATGCAGTAATGCAAAGCAGCTTCCAGTGCCACTGAAAAAGGGACCCAAGCACATGCTGCAGACTGTAGGCCCATTAAGAGCTCAATTCCAGGTGGACTGTTAGAAGTTATATTTTCTGTATCTAGCCGCATAAGTCAAAAAGTTAAATGAATAAATTAAAGACATCAAAACTTTGTTGACTTTGCTTTTTATTATAAGATAACTTTTTGTTGTGAATACACACTACAAGAATGAAATTCAAATATGTTTATAAAAGGCAGCTCCCGCATTGGATCTCATCGGACTGTGCAGGCAGGCCCATTGAAGCGTCGAGCGAGGTTGTATTTCTACTGCACGGTAACATTTCAGTACAAAGAAACTGCCTTATTTTCTGAGGCATTCTGTCAAGCCAAAACACTAGACTTGAAAAGTTTGGATTGCGTTCTGCCAGATGAAATAAGATGTTCTTGGAAGTTCAGGTTCAGACGGCCTCTCATCCTCCTGTTTCCAATCTCAGCAGATGAGCAGTGAGGGAGGCTTGAAAGGAGATTTCACGTTTGAATTTGTTTTTATCCTGACACTCCTCTTAATAGAAGAAAAATCTGACTCTGGAAAAGAGGAAGACAAATGGTGGCCGTCATCTGCAGTGTGATGATTGTCCCTCTCTGGGAAAGCCAACAGCGTGCTACGTATGGATCGTGCTTCCTACAGTCAGCTCGTCCATTTAAGCCAAGCAGACGTTGCTTAATGGAAATTGCACAACGTCAAACATGGCATGGATGCAAACTGTGTGTCTGTTATCATTCATTATTGATCATCTTCCCAAATGTGGCTGCTTCACGTTCTGATGCCGTAGGCATAGTGGCTCCTACTGGCTGCAACAAAAATGACATACAGCCTCTTCACACCTACAGTGGATTGTAGACTGTTCATCTTAAACTGAAAACACCGGGTGGCTATTATTGTGCAAAAGGTATCAAGATAATATATGAAAGGCCCTGTCCCTCTGTTGCGCACATTCCACTGCCCTCAAATAGTGCATTCACTCAGGATAACTTGTTTTAGTCACAGCAGAGAGGCCCTAATGACCAACATGAGGACGACACATTCACCAGCCAATGAGCGATGCAAAGCACAAGTTGTTGTTGACAATGCGCAAGATAAAATGGCGATGGGCCGACAATGGCGCCTCAGGAGGGCCATTAGGGCGCCTTAACGGGTACACAGGAGGGGGCCTCAGCATCAATATCACCATCGTCATCCCTGGGAGCAACACTGAGAATGTCCAAACTGTTTGTGCTAGGGAGGAACGTCTAAGAGGTGGGGCGGCATGGCTCAGGTGGTGGAGTGGTTGCCTCCCGCCCGCGAGGTTGTTGGTTCGATCCTCCGTCCACCCATCACTATGTTGAAGTATCATTGGGCAAGACACTGAACCCCCAGTTAACAGTGTCAAAGTGCTTGGAGTCGTCTCCCAACCTGAAGGTTGCTGTTTGGCGGTGTGGCATGGCTCAGGTGGTGGAGTGGTTGCTGGTTTGATCCTGCGCTCTGTGTGACCATGTTTAAGTATCCTTGGGCAAGATACTGAGCCCCCAGTTGCGCCTAATCCTGCGTCATCAGTAGGTAAATGTAGTTCTTTGAGTACCTTGAAGGTAGAAAAAGTGCTACACAAGTGAAAAGTCATTGACCATTTTTATCAAATCTATATTTTCCATTGACATGGATACATTTGGAGTATTTTATTCCAAACAGTTCAAACAACTTTATAAAACCTACAGTATATTCCCAGGAAGTGTTTTAGGTAACAGTTACAGAAGACGTACAGAAGACTATTGAAATATCAACACACTGTTGTTTTGGCTCCCATTTTTCATGAGCTGAACTCAAAGATCTTAAACTTTTTCTGTGTATAAAAAAGGCTCACGGTAATCCTTGGCTAAGGTTGGGTATCAAGCATCAATGGGAACCGGGACTAACAATCCGATTCTACCGGGATTGTTCATTAAAAAAAAATTTTGATTCCTACTTTTGATGACCGACCAGCCCACCAAAAAATGGCCGCATAACGCCAACGAAGAAGAAGCCAGCGAACATCCACGAAGAAGAAGGGGCAGGAAGCGTTTGTGTTCACCCATTTCAACCATGGACAGTGTGCGACGATGCTCGAAAGTTTGGCTAAAATTCTGCAAGAAAAATGAACGGTCGTCGCAGTGCAACATTTGCAACACCATCATATCATGCAAAGGAGGGTACACTACTAACATGTGTGCGTCTACATCATGTCTTATTTTTATTTTCTCTTATCATATCTACTCATTATCTCTGCAATGGGTGAAACGCGTGTAAAGGTGACTATATGGGTGTTCTTTTGTGTCTAGAGGGCTCTAATAATGTTAAAAAAAACATATTTATAAGGCCCTAAACAAGTTGTCTATGCTCTACCTATTCAAATTCATTTATCACGCTTGGGTCTGAAACTGATGAACCGCGATAAACAAGGGATTACTGTATTTAGTTATTGTATTTTGTCATTTATTTTTGCGAGCATTAATAATTCATCCTATGGTATGGTACGGCAAGATGCTGATCAGACATCTTGATTATTGCACAGGCTGGCCACAATAAAAGGCCAGTCCAAAATATGCAGTTTAACAGTATTGGCAGGAACAAAACTGCTTTTGCTTTCTTGGCCCATGGTCTTGACCCCCCCATAAATCAAAGCTGAAGTACGTATTGTATAATCACTAACAAACAAAGAGCCCCTGGAACGCAAAATTCGTATTGTGATGTTTCCAGCATTTGTTTAAGTCAGTCGGCAGCACATCAAGCAGACGCTTGTACGACTAACCTTAAAAGCATTTCTTAACGGACTACACAATAGCTCTCGTCGTCTGAACTTGACAAGTCAATCCGCCATTTCTGACACTCGAGCTGCTTTAAAAAGGTGAAAGTGCAAGAAAATATTTGCATTTCAGATGTTTTTATTTTAAAGTCGCAGAAGATCATGTTATTATTTCAGAGACGTTTCCGCTACCGCCTGTTGCTTGATGGAACTCAGCAGCGTTCTTGACTTTCATCTGCAAAAATAAAAGCCCCACAGTAAAAGCCTTTTCCCTTCTCTTCTTCCATTGTTGCGAGAAGACGGACGACGATTTGTCATTACATTGCAGTGTTGTTGTTTCTCTTCTCATTTCAGCCCAAAAGAGCGAAGCCAGGGACTTGTTGTGTGTGAGGAATACATTATGAGCGTTGGAACTCCGCTGAGGAGCTTAAAGTTGTGGATTGGAGAGGGCTCTGGGGGACATTTTGGGAAAGATGGCACTTGAACAAGAACTTCAGGTGAGTCTTGGTGTGGTACTTTCACAGATGGTACACCTCTGCCAAAGTGAAACCTATATATTATATACATTCATTACACATAGATTTCACATTTCTATTTCTTTTCATTTTGATGATAACTAAAAACTAATGAAAACCCCAAATTAAGTATCTCAGAAAATTTCAATTTTACTTAGACCAATAAAAAAAAGGATTTTAGAAATGTTGGCCAACTGAAAAGTATGAACATGTACAGCACTCAATACTTGGTCGGGGTTACTTTTGCCTGAATTACTGCAGCAATACGGCGTGGCTTGGAGTCAATCAGTCTGTGGCACTCCTCAGGTGTTATGAAAGCCCAGGTTGCTCTGATCGTGGCCTTCAGCTCTTCATCGCATTTTCCTCTTGGCAATACCCCAGAGGTTTTGTGTGGGGTTGAGGTCAGGCAAGTTTGCTGGCCAATGAAGTGCAGGGATACCATGGTCCTTAAACCAGGCACTGGTAGTTTTGGCACGGTGTGCAGGTGTCAAGTCCTGTCCTGTCCTGTGAAAATGAAATCTGCATCTCCATCAACTTGGTCAGCAGCGGGAAGCATGAAGTGCTCTAAAACCTTCTGGTAGACAGCTGCAGTGAGCTTGGACCTCCGAACGTGGCACCCCAAGCCATCACTGACTGCGGAGACTTTACACTGGACCTCAAGCGACGTGGGTGCGGTGCCTCTGCTCTTTTCCTCCAGACTCTGGGAACTTGATTTCCAAAGTGATGTGATTGTTTGGGGTGCTGGACATGCTCATACGTTTCATGTTCACACTTTCAGTTGGCCAACATTTCTAAAATCCTCAGAATATTCTAATTTTCTTTCTGAGATACTGAATTTGGGATTTTCATTAGAAAGAAAATAAACAAAAGAAAAAGAAATAAACATTTGGAATACATTAATCAGTCAGGGTGTAATGAATGTATGTAATACAAGTTTCACTTTTTGAATGACATTACTGAAATAAACTTTTTGGTCATATTCTGATTTATTGAGCAGCACCTGTATAACCCTTGTCAATTTTAGAGACATTTTAAGGTCTGTTACTAGCCTCAGTATCAGTATCTGTCCAATGGGTAAATGTACTGGATTGGATATCACAAAATATATATAATCCTTCCAATCTGGCTAACAGTGTAGCTAACACAATTTGTGTGACGTATACTATTACATATAATATATATTGTAGTTATTAATATCAACATTTCAAGCTTTTTTTTTTACATTATGACTTTTGCTGCGGGGCACACTTTGGACGCTCCTGCTTGAACATCTTTGTCAGGGTTGAGTGCGTGACATGACATCAACTCTGTGAGCAACCACAACCCTCTTCAACTATTTAGCTCGCTGGCATCCTTCATCATGAGCAGACGATGGTAATTAAAGAGACCAGGGGAGTGTTATTGCAGCTGGACGTAATCGTCATATTTATTGCTAATGTTGATCCAAAATCAGAGCCGACCAATCACAGCCTTAACGGTCCACACCGTGGCAGCTCGAGGATTTTGTCGAGACTGAAACTGAAACTGCAAAAATGCAATACAATAATTGGCGTGCTTGGACCGCATTGCTATCGGTGAAGGGGTCAATAATCACACAATTGAAAAAGTACTTTTCTAGCATTTTTCTGATTATTTTCACACAAAGCTACAACTCCAAATGTCTAAAGGTGTGGAAGCTGAGGTTAAAGATCAAATTGGTGACCAGGTATCTTCTGGTTTCAACTGCCAACAGATGCTGCTCACTAAATCAGTGGAAGCTTGTTGGATATTTGTAATATTTTGCACATGATTGTTGGCACAATTATAAACAACTAAAGTTGGAAGCTCAAGGATGGCGGTGCTGTGGAGTCCTCTATGGTCATACTGTGCTTGGCGAAGGAGTGACGTTAGAGGCGTTCAGTCACAAAGTAAAAAAATGTTCGATGTTTTCCAAACAGCGATGGAAGTAAAGCCAACTGAACATTGTCACGGGCCAACTGTGTTTATAGGAGTTATTAATGAAGTCTTGATTACTCCCCGAATGGCAGAGCTAAAGTTATTTATGGTAGCGGGATGTTTATAATAGGCTTGCAATTGGTTCAGGTAGGCGATGGTGCTGTGGCTGGAGAATACTCGCAGTAATTACATGTGAGAATTGGCTGCATTCAAATGTTGCATCACTCCTCCTCTCTCCTCCGTCCCCCCGAGGTCTCCATGCTAACTGCTACCTGCGGTAAATTAGCTTGCCCTTTATTGCTTGCCCCCAAAATGCAGAAGCTCCTTTTCAGATTGCCAGTGTGTACATTTGGATATTTGGAATACTAACTTCCACATTGCACCTTTACATTTAGTCTAATAGCTTCTCGTGGAAGGCCTTCTTCACCCCATACACTCACATAGCACAATCAGAGTTGCGCAACTTTTACACAGAAGCTCACACAGAAGCTAAACTTTCACTTTGAGATTCTAGAGGGGTACGGCAACTACGTTACATGTACCGTACACCCACCATTCTGGGCTCTTCGTCCATCTTTCCCACCATTGTAGAGTCCAGCGCTGTGGCCAAATATATGGATCTTATTTTTTTATGATTTGAAAAGCTTCTAGATTGTGTAATCATTGACTACTTCTCCGATAGCAACGCGGCCCAAAAGAAATAAAACTAAAGAGAAATAATAGCGACTACACGTCATTACAAATATTAATGGAGGGTATCATACAGGACACTGAAAACCAATTGACCCTCTAATGAGCAAGCACTTTAGTGACGGCAGTGCAATGGGGTCCAGTGCGTACAGTTTGCAGGATGTTCCACTGTCAAAAGTAGGGAAATGTTACAAAATAAAATGATACATCACACTTTCTGGTATCCTAGAGTAATCACCCACAGGGTAGGGTACGTTAAGGGGCAGAGCTCGACACAGTGCAGTGTGTTGATTGGTGGACAGAGAATGATCACTTCCAGCGAGGAGAAAAGACAAAAAAAAGAAAGCCTTTCTTATTCTTGAAGTGCTGCCTGGAAAATGAAGAAAGGTAATCCAGGTCGTGGTTCATTACGCCGTGAAGTACTTTCAAGTCCTCAGCCGCAAAAAGCCAACAGCCCTCCTGGCGCTGGAGAAGCCACTTGGATTAAAGGTGAAACATCTTCGACTAACCCCAAGCAGTTTATACCCCAAATCTCCATTAACGGTAAGTCCAAATGGCTGAATTGGAGCCTCTTCAATGAAACAAATACAGTACTGTCCACACTCCTGATCAAAATTGTATGACCAGTTGAAAAATTGCAAGAATTTACATTTTTCACTGTAGGATCTTAAGGAGGTACTAAGTAGAGCTTCGAAATGCAAAAGAAGAAATGAGAGTGAGGCAATTTGTTGCAAACAGTGACGGTTCTGGCTTGATTGACACCCTGGGCGGACCGACGCTGTGATGCCCCCACATCCCCCACCCCTCAAAAAAAGAAATTGTTTTTTTTTTACACATTTATCCGACTAGTTTTTCTTTACAAAAACTATTTTTGTAACCATTAAGTTAAGTTCATGTGGTAGAATAGAGAGATTTCCACCTTTATCTTTGGCCCCCGTTTCTCCTCTTCTTCTAAATTGTGCACCTAATGGCTTAGACTTTCTCTTTTCCATGTTTTGTTGACAAAAATAACGGCACTCAACTAGCAGTCAAGGCTAAACCAACTCATATTGACTCACACTTCCCTCTTTTTTTATTTCACATTTTTGTAGTGAAATAACATGTTTGAGACTCTTGGTCTGCTATAAAATGAATATAATATAATATTAAAAATGATTAATAGATGAATAATATTAAAAGATGTATTTTTGAGCAATTACTGTTGCAACTTACTTTTTTGTGAACCATATCATTAACACGAGCAATGAAGTGAGACAACCCCCCCATAATGTTTGGTGTGGTGATGACGTCTGAGCAGCATGGGGGCGCGAGTATCCCGCCTGTAGAGGGTGCCCATCTGCCACACATCCTGACTTGATGAGCACACAACACAAATAAATGGGATTTCCCCCCCAGCAGCACCCCCTCAAACCGCCCCACCCCCTGCAAGAGAGTGCCACCCTGGGGAATTGCCCTTATGGGCCATAGCTAGAACCGCCACTGATTGCAAACATGCATTAAAGTGAAATAAGCTGTTCATCAGCTGATCAAAACTTTAAGACCACAGCCTTTAAAAGCCAAAATCTTGGCAAAAATGTGGATTCAATGTCATTTTCTCTCAGGTATTCCCACTGTCAGGATGTCTTGACGGCAAAGGCAAAAAAGCTTTGTCTCTTTGAACGCGGTCGGATTGTTGAGCAGCGTAAGCAAGGCCTCCTGCGGTGCGCCGTTGCTGATGAAGTTGGACTCAGTAAGACAGTCATTTTGAAAGAATTCAAAGATCATGAGGGTTATGGAACAAAAAAGTCAAGTGGTAGACCCAAAAAACTCCGGCCCTGAGAATTAGGATCCAATCGGCTGTCCGTCAAGACACGGGACCATCCTTGGCGCAAATGAAGGTTGTTTCTGGGGTGCTGAGTGCAGTCCAATAACCATCAGACGGCATCTGCGAGAGAAGGGTTTTAAGAACAAAAAACCTCTAACATCTTCAAAAGCCTCGTCTCCTTCAATGCCTCAAAGCTGGCCGTTTGGAATTTGAAAGAGAGCACCAAACATGGGACATTGAAATGTGGAAGCAAGTTTTATTCTCTGGTGAGAAGAAACACAGTGGAGGGGGGCTCCATCATGGTCTGGAAAGCTTTTCCCTTCGATGGAACAATGGATTTTCAGGTTGTGCAGGGGCGTCAAACGGCAGCTGGCTATGTGGAGATGTTGCAGGGGGCATCCCTCATGACTGAAGGCCCTCGTCTGTGTGGTAATGACTGTATTTTTCAACAGGACAACGCTGTAGTTCACAATGCTCGCATGACAAAGGACTTCTTCCAGAGGAATAACCTTTTGGACCATCCTGAGTGTTCCCCTGATCTAAATCCAATTGAGAACATTTGGGGATGACTGGCAAGGGAAGTTTACAAAGATGGACATCAGTTCCAGACAGTGGATGCCCTCCGTGAAGCCATCCTTACCATCTGGAGCAACAACTTGTGTACTGTTTTTAATCGCAGCAAAGCAGACACTGTTATTCAAACAGAAGCTTTAAGTATCAGTTTGTCTTTCTCAGTAAAAAAGTGAAAATGATCCAAATTCTGTCTCTCATGTAATCGTCCCGTTTGTGCACACTCTATATGCCAACAACCTCAGCATGCTACAGTCAAATGCGAGCATGTCTTGCTGGGACGATCCCTTTGACTGACATTTGTCACCCTGCGCTTTGCCAGGGGCCACTTCGGGCTACTTCCTGCTCCTCGATGAATCGCTCCAGGCAACCTCTAGCATCTTGTCTCCTCAGTACATGGGGATTAGAGGGACACGGAGCGCCCCTCCTAGGAGGGGCCCTAGCTCCCTTGATGCTCTGGAGTGAATGCAGAACAAACACAGCGGGTCTTTCCGTACACTCATAAATGTCATCACTGTGTCGGGGATGTGATGATCAAACTGCTCAAACATTTCTCTCCCATCTTGTAACAACCTTGATCAGAAGAAAGATTTCATCCTCTCGCAGCATCGCTGTGACGAAGGACGCAGACGGAGACCGTAGTTGTCATGGCAACGTGGTGCTACAAAGCCGCTCTCCGACTTGACTGTTTGTCAACTGGAGGCTGCATGGCTGGCGAGATAATGATTCACAAGACACACAAAAGCACCCACTCGCGCCGCACACCCCGCCGGACGCCGAACACGCTGCACGTGTGCGTTGTGTGCGAGATCAACGCTCACTCGTATTTCAGCATCCATGCAATACGTCCACGCCTTGTGCAAAGTCAGAGACGTGGTTCTGTGTTGCGTGCGTCAGAGTTCCACAACCCACACACAATAGTGATTTCAACAACAAAAAACATTTTTTGAGTCGCAAATGCTGAATCGTGCATGTGCGGCGATTCACGGTACATGCGTATGGCACCCATAGCTTGGTCTCGATTGTGTCTCCTTCATGACCCCAAAGCAATTATGGCTAGATGGGCACTTGGATGAAATATTGTTCAAAATCAATACGTTTTATTCTTTGATATTGGTTGAAAGTTGCAACTAGTAGGATGAAAAAAATGAACATGCCCTACCAGTCAGAGGGAATCTGGTTCGTTATTTCAGGGCAAGGAGGGTGGCTGCCAATGAACATGCATGTGGCTACTTAATAAGACGAGGCTGCAGCTCCACTCTTATACAGTCTGTATGAAAAATATAGTCCTGCCGCGCATGAAAAGAAAACGCAGGATGAAATGGTAACTTAGGAAGAACAGCATGTGTGTGTTGTGTTTATTTAGTAAACAACAGCAAGAGACTCCATAATGGAGATAAAAATATTGTTTCTGTGTCAAAACAACAAGGAGAATTTGATACGAAGCTTTTTGTTTCTCTGCATAAAAGCTACGACACATTAATCTCGGCCCGTCGTGACCCCAGTGGGATTTGTCCGAAATAAAAAGGCGAGCAGTATCCACTGCCCTCCTGAGCGGCACATTCCCGATGTTTGTCGAGCTTCATTAATCTCCTCATTCGCCGGCGTCCAGCGCTGAGTCCTTGAAATACTTTCCACTTTCCACCACGAGTCCTCTGAGGCGTTCGGAGCGTAGCGGCGTGAGAGAGAGGAGGCCGGCCCGAGAGAAAAGATTGATTTTCCCATCATGACTTGAAATAGCATATTTATTGATCGCATAGCAGGAGGGGGAACGGGGGGGGGGGGGGGGGGGGGTATCACATGGGCATACGCTTATTCAGGTCAGCCTAGGGCTTCTTAAAGATCACGCGGGTAAAATACTCCGGCATCTAAGGTTCTGTCCACACGAATACAGATTTTTTTAAAAAGCATATTTTTCTATGCCTTTTGGCCTCTCATCCACACGCTAACATAAGTTTTTGTGGGACATCTTTCACAAGCATGTCGTTAGTTTGGAAAAATGCCGTGAGAATGTTGGCATGGCGAGGAGATTGTGATTGCCTTTGACTGAGCACATGACAGCTTCCCTATTATATGCGCCTGTCTCGTGCTGCATAACTACTGCCGAGGAGGCAATTAAACAACGACATTTTGTCAGACACGCAATTATAGCATCACAGCTGATGGAGTTCTTTCTTGACCGATGAAATGAACTAACTATACTTCACAGCATTGCAGTGATAATCAACATTTGCTACATTTCAATAAACGTGTTTCATCCATTTTCAGTTTTCTGTTCACTAAATTTTGCTGACAAATGTGAAATAAACTACTGAAAAGTAACGCTACTTCGCTAGCAGCTCACATGTGTCTTCTGCTGTGAATCGCCATGTACAGTATGTTATGGTGAGTCGGAAATGATGTCATCGTCGCTTCTGATTGGTTAAAATTGCCTTAACAGTCATGGCTGCAGCGTCGCCTTTACTTTGGCATGCGCATGACAGCCTGTGAATGCGTATTTGTGTGGAAGGAAATAGTTTTAAAACCACTGTGTAGATCAGTGCTTCTCAAATAGTGTAGCGGGCCCCCCTGGGGGAGGCACGGTGAGCTGTCAGGCGGGGCGTGAGAGGCAAGGAGGACTTTCAGTATTAGTGCAGACCTGCCAACATGTATGAATTTGTCGTTCTCAACATGCAATTTGACTCTTGAATAGGCTTGTGTGTTTCACTGCTCGCCACCATTTTGTTGCATTTTGCTGGTTTCATTTTCGAGTTCAGTCTCTACAGTACAGATAAATGAATAGATATGATCAATTTCTCAAGAGTATTTCAAATCGGGGGCGGCATGAAAACATTTCTGTCCCACAGTGGGAACATGACAGAAAAAAACTGAGAACCGCTGATGTAGATGAAGATTTTTTTGGCACCAAAGAGGTGCAAATGTGCATTTCTGAAAATATCCGTGTTCGTGAACATGACCTAAGACACAACATCAATATGATTAACTTTAAAATCATTCATCATGCGTAGCAGAGTCATGTGCACAACCAGCAAGCAACCATCACGTTTCAGTCTGTTTCAAAGATGTCGATCGCACTTCAAAATGCCCAAATAAATGAAATGAAATGATAGCATAAAACCCTGGTCGGAGCATCTTTAGTATTACCCAGTGTAGTAGACATAAATACGACATATTCGACATAAACAAGACATAGACTCACACATGATAGAATTGGGAGAGTTCCTTGCTGTTTTACTTCCAGTTTCTGTAGAGTACTTCCTCTGGGGGCTATTGTCTCATCAATGAAACATTACTGACACCTACTGACCAGTGTAGAATACTACATATCATCACAAAGTCTTTTAATGTGTCTTCCGAACAACTTATATTCGTATTTTAGTTTATTCAGCCATTTTTATGCTGGAAAATGCTTAATAAAAAAAAAACAAACATCAAATTTGGGTGCATATTTTTTTTTAAACTTAAAATGGGTCATATTCAACCACGAAACAGCAGTGATTTTTTATTTTTTTTTCAAAAAGAGAGAAGTCGAAAAATTTGAAGCACAAAGTGGCGAGGGATCACTGCACCGCTGTTGGCTGCAAGCACACCAAAACATCAGCAAACTCAACTGTCCTTTTTAGGGTTTTGACAGGTAAGGATCCCAGACGCAGAGCCACTCCACACAGTTTGAGTGAATCGAAGTCTTTTAATGAATAAAAATGCAATGGTCGCCAAAGCAGAAAAAATGATGAACAACAACAAACTGAGATAGACGGTGCAAGACTGGATAGCAAAAAATGAAAACAGCATCGTAGGTAAGCCGGTAAGTGGTCAAAAATACTAAAGTAACTAAGAATGAAAAAATAGGAGCCAAAAGGAAATTCCTACATGACCAGGACAGTGTCACGAGGCGCTAGGACGGGACACAGGTGTACAAAAACGCAGCACAGGAACTACAACAATCAACTAGAAAGGCAAAATGAAGCTGACGGAACTCCGCTGTCTCTGGCATGCAGGCAACGCAGTACGACCCGACGTCGACCTCTTGTAGCCAGACCCAACCAGGGGTCAGTTGATGCACTACACTGCTGATGGAGAAAAATGTGAACTATCCCTTTAACACTACACATAACTACCAAGTCACTATAATATCTGTGAGCATGAAGGATCTGCTCCTATGAAAGCGACAGCAATAACTAAGCAGCGAGGTGGTCTTATTATTGACCTGGAAAGATTTTGAATGCTTTAGCTGTTATTCATTCTTGTATTTAGAATGTATTACTGTATTTTAAGTCCATCGTGTGTTCTGTGTACGGTGCGAATGACTTAGCCGTTCATTTAGCTATAATTTGGGTATAAGATCCGACACCAAAACTCGACTTACATCACAATCCAGAAACAGAGAAAGTCAGAACCCTAATATTTGCCTCCCCTTATTATCTGTGGTAACATACGCAGAAGAGAAGTGGTCCGTCAGTCCTTGATTGCTCAATTTAGAGTACATATTGCCGCAAAATCAATTGGTTTTAATTCCAAAAATCAGCCAATTCCCCTGGAGCACTCAAAAGTAAAATGTTGCTTTCAGTGTGAAAGTGTTGTCTATCGACAAGGCTGACCTTTCAGGAAACGGAGAGTGTTGACAGGATGAAGCTATCACGTCACTTTATTAGCTTTATTGAACGAGCTGCCGAGCGGCGTCATCGAGGAAAACCTTGGCAGCAGCAACTTGAGTCAAGAGTATGTCAACTTACTGTGCCTCTGCTGTTGGAGCTTGACAGCAGGCAGTGTGACTTTGGGCCAGTTAACATGTGCGCTCCTTCTGTTCGCAGCTTCACTTTGCCAGGTGGGCCAGTTAACAACAAACAATGGCTCTGTTTGTGTTAGCCCAACAGTGCACCTCATCACCCAGTGCATCACTATGCCGACCATGCTCTAAGTCATCTATCGCACCCCTAACTTCTGTGCATCATTTAGTACAATGCCCAGCAGAGAATGTAGCGCATCACCAAGGGTATCACTGTAGCCATTATAGTCCAGCGCTTCACTCATTCAGGTAAATGATCCTGGGAATAATCCAGTGTACAACCCAAAGTCACCCAGTGAAGAGCTGGTACATCACCCAGTGCATAATTCGCTCCATCAGTACTTAGTCAGGTGCTTCATCCAGTGCATCTTCAATGAATCACCAGGAAAAGTGCTTCAGTCTGTGTGTACTACATCATTCAGGCAGTGTTGCTGGGAATAATCCAGTGCACAACCCAATGTAGAGCATCACCCAGTGCTTTCTTCAGTCTGAATCACCCAGTGCAGTGCAGTGCAGTTAAGTTAAGTTTATGGACAGATGATTTTTGAGGCTCATCTCTGTGCTCTGTGGCAAATTCCAGTCTGGCCGTCCTATTCTTCTTGTAAATGGGTGGTTTGCATCTTCTGGTGTAGCCACTGTACTTTTGTTCATGAAGTCTTCTGTGAACAGTCGATAGTGATACCTTCACTCCTGCCCTATGCAAGTTGTTGCTGATTGTTGTTTCAGGGTCTTTTGTTACAGCTCTCACAATATTTCTGTCATCAGCTGCTAATGCTTTCCTTGAACTACCTGTTTGACATCTCTTTCTTAGTACCAGTGATTTCTTTCTTCTTCAGGACATTCCAAATGGTTGTACTGGCCATGACCGACGTTTGTGCAATGGTTTGGATTGATTATCCATCTTCTCCGAGATTTATGACTGCTTAGTTTTCACCCATAGACAGCTGTCTGGTTTTCATATTGTTTTCACCTCTAAATGAAGTCTACACAGGCAAAACCTATCCTATCCAATCTGAAATCGAGCGTAGACATTTAGTGTTATTCATTGATTGAACAAGCAATGCAATAGGACACATGAGGGCAAAAAAACACACCCGTCCTGTACTTCTGTACTACTATCTTCTAAATTGTGCATCCAATTCAGATACAAATAATACCTGGAAATAAAAGACGGAATATTGGTCTCATATTCGTCTTTTGATTTTGATTGTCCAGTGCGTCATTCGTCGCATCATCCATAGTATCTGTCCCCCACTGCATTCCTCTGGGCATCATGCAGTGCGTCATGCAGTCTCCCTGGCTGGCTATGCAAAGGTGGCATCACTAATTCATGACATCCATACAGCAACAGGCTAAATGTGTCCTTTCTAATTCCTTAAATCCAAACAGGTGTTCTGCTCTGGAGGTCAGAGCGTCCCCGAACCAGGACCTCTAGTGGAGCCAGTGTGGGTGAGTCGTACCTGCAGGTTGTAGTCCAGTAAAAACACACCTCCGGGTCACACATGAACCTTTTCTGACGCCTCTTCAATAATCCCATTGATTTGTTGACATCCCCTGAAGGCTTTTCTCAGCATGCACACTTCATCTTGTGAGGTGGCACACTCAGCTTGAACTGGCCTTTACCGCAAAGAAATAAAAAGGGCTCTCACAAAGACATTTGCATGCTAAAGAGATATTATTGGTTTGGGTGACACAGCCGACTGAAAACTGCTCCTTCACTCCCAAAGCCCCCAAAGTTTCTGTCAGTGATTGACACAAGCGAACTGAGAGAAGACTTTAAGGCCCCCGCCCCGCCCCTGAAAAGGATTTCAAATATCCAAAAGCAACAGAAAACAATCCTTATAATCCCTGAATCATAATTGCCATTTTAAGCACTACATAAAATATCAACCTCACAATCCCAGCATGCACAAGGCACTTTGTCAGCGCCGGGTTTATTTTGGCACAAAAGCCTTGAGGGCCATTTCTTTCATCGCATGAATTTGACTTCTTACGGCTTCGTCATGCTCCAGCATCACGGTGCTGGCGTAAGCGATGCTGGGTGGCTCCTCCCCCTCCAAACACTCCGGCACAGCTTGACGTGCATCTCCAGAAAATTCTAACCTTGTGTCATGTGACCGCTGAGCTATGATTGGCCAACTTTTTGGGGGTTTTTAGTACATTGGAACCCCAGTTATTTGTCATTTACATCAAAAATGTTGCTTAAGTTTGTGTACATTCCCCGGTTAGCTTACAACATGGTAAGCATCTTTTTGTTTCATTGACAGACTGTGTTTCTGTCAAGGAGCGTCTTTGTTAGCTTGCTCTGTACTGGAGACCGAAAGAACAAGTCATTGTCCCCAAGCTCCATCGCCAGTCTGTGACATCATCAGCGGCTGACTCTGTAGTTCTTTGCTAACTAACACAGTTACGCCACAAGTCTCTGCTTTCCTTAAGGATCACGGCTGCAAAGTAAGCCGCAATGGAACCAAAGAATGTTGCAAGTGCCAGCATTTTGATAATGAACGTGAGAAATACTATTGAACTCAAGAAATAACTTATGGCAAAACATGAAGGTGGTGTCGACCTCTGCTCACTTTAAGTCATCATTTATATGCATATACTGTATCTGCAACTATAATTAGAAAACTATATTTTAAAAAAAGTGTCTTGTTTAAAAAAGGTTAGTTGTCTTGAATGGATTAATGGGATTTGCGTTATTTCTTCTAAAATTTCAGTGATCGTATAATTCGATTTGAGTCTGATCTTCTGGATAGGATTAATGATGCTACCTGAGGTTCCACTGTACAGTCATCCCTCGTTTATCGCAGTTAATTGGTTCCAGACCGGAGCGCGATATGTGAAGTAGGATTCAATATTAATAAACTAATTAATATTTTCGTAGTTAGACATTAGAAAACCTATTTAGGACTTTCTAAATACATTTATTTTATTTTTTTTTACCATTATTAGAGCGCTGTAGACATGAAATAGCACCCCTTTTGTCACCTTTCCACTCCTATTATTCTTTGTTTACACCACATTGCACACATGAGGTCTTGGGACTTCCTTATCATAACATATTCGGCAGGTCTGTTAGCATCTTCATTCATGCTTGAGCGATGCTGGAGGCAGCAACTCATACAGTGGTTTGTACAGATAAATATGCAAATCAGGGGGAGCATGACAGAAAATAACTTGAGAACCACTGGCATAACATAATAATCGAGCTCCCATCAAGAGGGTTGCCGTAGTGATGAGTGACGCTGGAGCATTAGTGTTTATGTGCACTTTATAAAACACCCTGTTAAATGTCCTGCGTCCTCGGTTTCCAAAGTGTGGTACGTGTACCCTGAGGGGTACGCCAATTGTCATTGGGGGTACCTGAATAGAAATGAAAAACAATTAGCACCTAACACTCACAATTACCAGCGCACCGTCATAGCAGAAAGAAGGAAGGAGACGCGGCATGAAGTTCTTCATTGGTCTGTGTGAGTTATATGAACAAGTAAGTTTGATCATTACAGTATGTTGTGTATTGCGTGTCAGGATGAGAGACGTGCATATGTAGCAATGTTACAAAACCCGTATTTTAGTGATGAAAAAGTCTGACACTGGGCGTGCGCGCTCTGTAAGGAGAGTCCGTGCGGACGTCCCTAAAAATGCAATCCTTTCACATGATGTCGGGTGTATTTTCAATCGTGTACTTGTTCGTTAGGTAGATTATTTCATCATCAATTTCGTATCGGATTTATATCGAGTGTTGGACCACATCAAGTCAAATTAGCACTGCTGCACTGCAGTGTGAGGAAAAGATTATTAGACCCTTGTTTCTTCAGTTTATGGATCCATTTTAATGGCTGGTCCAACTAAAGGTACATTTGTTTGGACAAATATAATGATGATAACAAATATACTGTAGCTCATAAGAGTTTAATTGAAGAGCTGATATCTAGCAACTTCCATGGTTTTCTTGATAAGAACCTAAATCATTGAAGTTCTTACATGAATAGCTATAGCATTGTACTGCCAAAAAATTGAACTCTTAGGAGCTATTTTTTGTCACCGTTATATTTGTCCAAACTAAGGTACCTTTAGTTGTATCAGGCATTAAAATGAACAAGAAAGTGAAGAAACAAGAGTGGTCTCATCATTTTTTCCACAACTGCGCATGAAAAATATCACACTTGACTTTCTTCCCTGGACGTTTTGATTATCAACAAATGCAAACGGCTATTGTGTTGACGTTTAAAACAGATTTTCACAGCCCAAGTTATGATATATTTAGTAGTAGGGTTGTACTTGTACTTAGTAGTAGGGTCCGTGGGTCGATCGCAGCTTTTGTCTTGACTCAATGTTAAAGCAATGGGGACCAAAGACACTATTTACCGGTATAAAATCTGCTAAAACTACTTTCATATTTGGGGTAGAGAAGTGAATGAGGTATCAAATTAAAGTTCAAGTCATGCTTTATCAGATAGAAGCCATAACATTACTAGCATATGAGTGTAAAAATGAACTTCTATTTATCCTGTAAATATTACTGCTACTTGTTTGGGCGTGGCGAGCAGCGCTTCAGTGCTACAAATAAATACAGATAACGATAAAAGTTAGCGAATTTACACGTGATGCACTTAAATCAGTGCCACTTCGTGTTGCGACACAAACAAAAGCCTGTGTCTTGTTGGAGCTGAGAATTCAATACAACAGCAGGAATGCCATTCAACAGTGTGTCCTGAGTTGTGGAGCTTGTCCTGTTGCGCTTCTTTATCCACACGGTCTGAACAGCCTGGAGGCAAACAGTTGCCGTAAGCAACACGTAATTAGACTCTCACTAGTAAATGAAATCAAGGCAATTCAATGCTTTTTTTTGTGGTGTAAACAAATTTCAGCCAACTGCCTGCCTACGCAGCTCACAGCGTGATGAAGTTTGCTACTCGGGAATGTAAACAGTGTTTTTAGCTATGAAGAAGTTCCTGGAACTAAAAGGTTCCTGTGGCCTGTGTAGTTTGCGTTTCCACCACATTGATTCTTTTTGTTTGTTTGTTTAAGTGCCAGTAAATAAAACACAAAGCAAAAAGCTACAAAACAAGAAAAGTGACTAAGGCTTTCTTAGCAAGTGTCTACGTCCACAGTGTCCAACACAGAAAGATGTCCCCCCCAGTGAATGTTGAACTGTCTGCAGCCACACTCTTGTTTAAACATGGCGGCTGAGCAGAAACACTACAAGTGTGTTGAGCCACTCGGTGTTCATCAGCGCAGCGCCCCTCCATAGTCCCTGGGACTTCCAAAAACAGCCCAGTGGCTCGGAGAGACTTTTTCGGCCCCTAGAGCAGGGGTGTCCAAACGTTTTCCACGGAGGGCCACATCCTGATACAAGGGCCACTTTGATATTGTGTAAAGCAACACATGTAGTTATGCTAAGAAGTTATATATGCCAATAAAAAACTGCATCCCACCTTTATGAACTTGGGTCTTTTCTTTTGTTTTCCATTTTTTGCTGTTGTGGGGTTTTTTTTTCTTTTTTTTCACTTTATTCTGGTAATATTATAACCTTTTTGCCCAACTGAATTTTCCAAAAATTAGAACTTTACTCTCAGTTTTGCTTGTTTTTTATATTACAGCTTAAAAAAAATAACATATTTTTACTTTAATATTTTAATAATAACTTTATGCAACTAAAATTATATTATTTTTCCTCATAATACCAAGAAATAAAATTACAAAATAAAATTACAATAAAATAAAATTACGTCTTTTTTCTCATTGGATTAAAACATTTTTTCTCTTAGATTTTAGTGCTGTTTTTTTTTATTTTTGCTGCTGTTTTTTTGAAATTTTCCAAATTTTTCAAATTTCTTCTCATAATTATGACATATAACTTTTTCCCCAACCTAAATTTAAAAAAAATTCCAACTTTATTCATTGTTTCGTTTGTTTTTCACAATACTACAACTTTTTAAAAAATAAAAAAAATGTTTCTTCACTATTTCAACTTTCTGGTACTAAAATGACATTATTTTTCCTCATAAAATTATATATAATATTATCTCACTTTTTCTTGTTCGATTACAACTGTTTTCTCTTCATATGACGACTTTATTCTTGTAAAATTACTGCTGATTTGTCCATTTTTGCTGTTTTTTGTTTTCTTGTTAAATTAAAAACACACAAATGGTCCCCGGGCCACACTTTGGACACCCCTGCCCTCGCGAAACCTTTTTCTATTTTTTCTTCTTGGTGAAAATGCAGGGGAAGGATAATTATATTTGAAAAACATGGCTGCCGAGCTAGAATTGGCTTTACTGCTGGCAAGAAAAATTGTAAAGAAATGTTTCAACTGCAGTTACCTGCAGCTATTATGTGACTTAACAATTTGTAACTTAAGTGTTAAACCTCGCTCTGACATGATGTCAGAAGGAGGCATGCTGGGAGAAAAACATCAGAAGTGAGGCGGCTAATGCCTCCGCCATCGCTACCGCCTGTCAAGGCTGCTAAATGAACTCTGTGGCCTCACCCAGCTCCTCCATCCACCTGTGTCGCCATCCAGGCCACAAATCAAATCATATTATATTGTCATTTTCCATCTTTGCCTCTCCATCCTTCTCTTGCCATCACTCTCCCCGCTGACATCCCCCTCCCTTCCGACAAGCCTCTAAGAGGAAAAAAAACATGAGATGAGATGTGAGTCAAAGGGTTGGGAATTTTCCCATTCCTGACGTGTAATCCCATCAGATCAGCTGGAGATGTCAGCCTCAAAAAGGTTCCCGGGCCACCCGGAGCTCCAAGGTCCGTCCAATTTCAACATTTTTTTTTTGTGTGTGTGCGGTGCTAGCCTAATAGCGCCTTGTGTTTTTGTCCCACTCAAGTGGAATGACATTTCAATGTCACCGCAGTGGAAAGTTTCCCGGCGTGGGCTCGGTTCACGGTGACCTGCTTCCATTTGCAATGTGTCATGTTCCCCACCAAAGGTAATGGCCTCCATCTTTAAAAAGGGAACACACACACACACACACACACACACACAAATATTGTACATGTGCACAAACACAATAAGACTCCATCCCTTTTTTTTCCGGGTGAATGATTGTCTTAACATGTGTGCCCTTCGCTTTTAACAGAATTGAAAAGTCACCAACAAAAGAAGAGCGTTCATATACTGTAGCTCAAACTATCTCGCTAATTAGGATGAAAAAGGCTCAATAGGTAGCTCCATTAAATGGATACATAACGATATCGTCACGATAGAACCAACAGGAATGCATGTCAGTCCCCTAAAGGTGTGTGGCGATTCACCTAAACACCCTAAGGTTACAGTGTAGGACATTTCAAGACAGTCCCACTTATGGGGTCAAGCTTTGGGGTTTTACCCAACAGCACCACCATGTGGTGTGGTTGTCAGAAAAATAACCGCACAGGCAAGAGGTTGCATGTTGTGACATTTTTTTGTGCAGTGGTTTACACTGCAGAGTTGGCTTACACAAACAATACAGTGGAGCCTTGGTGAACGTCATTAATTCGTGCCAGAAGCTCAGACTCGAACCGAAACGGACATTAAACAAATCCATTTTTCCCAAAAGAAATCATGTAAATCAGGGGTGTCCAAACTTTTTCCAGTGAGGGCCACAATACTGAAAAATGAAAGGACGCAAGGGCCGCTTGGATATTTTGTAAACCAACACACAGAGATATGCTAAGAAGCTACATGTAGCTCAGCAAAAAACTGCATTTCACCTTTGTAATATAGGTCAGTGGTCCCCAACCCCCGGGCCACAGCCCAGTACCGGGCCGTGGGTCATTTGGTACCAGTATTTTGAAAAGTGGCCGGATTCTCTCTGTTACACCGTCTCACTTGACGCATGTCCATTGTGCGTGTGCTAACTTTATCTCATGCCGCACAGATAGACTACTACTGCATTTTTACCATTTTTCTTTCACCTCATATTTGGTGTGAAATGCTGATACTATGTGGGAATGCATAAAGGTAAGTTTTGATGACTTATTGAGTGTTAATGTGCACATTTGTCTCAAGTTAATTCATGCTAGCGTACTGCCTTTTAGCACACACGTCAAACAGCCATGTAATAATCTCTCTGGAAAAACTTGGCTGGAACTTGGACTGGTGGCTGGTGGGTCGGCATTCATTTTGTGCTTTTAATGTAATTTGATGTTATTCATGTATTAGTTTTACACAATACATCATAAATAAGATAAATTAGATCGGCATAATGTCCACGGGAGATTTGTGGGAACACAAGCCGGTCCGTGGGTCACAAAAGGGTGGGGACCACTGATATAGGTGAAATGCTACTAAAAATTACGTTTTTTCGATAATAATACGACTTTTTTCTTGTGAAATTGCGACTTTTGTTCTTCATTCAATTCTGACTTTTTTCTTAATATTTTGACTTTATTCCTGCAAAATTACAGCTGTTTTTTCCATTTCTGCTGTTTTTTTTAAATTTTCCAATTATTTCATTTCAGCTTTCCTCTTTTTAAAAATAATGATGTATTTTTCTTTATTTCAACATTGTTACTTAAATGATATTTTATCTTCATATTATTAGTTTATTCTCGTAAAATTGCAACTTTTTTCGCATTACAAAACAATTTCTTTCTCTTAATATTTTGACTTTACTTTACTTTACTTTCTGATGTTTTCCATTTCTGCTCTTGTTATTTTTTGTATAATTTTCAGAATATTTAAACTTTCTTCTTGTATATTTTCTTCTTCTAATATTTTCACTTTATTCTCATGTTATAAATTTTCCCTCTCTCTTTAGTATTTTCAACTTCATGCTACTAAAATGACATTTTTCCTCATACTATTACTTTATTCTTGTGAAATTATAGCTCTTTTTGCTTGCTGGTTTACAACTCTTCTCTTAATATTTTGACTTTTGATTGTTTCTCCCATTTTTAGTGCTGTTGTTATTTTTTTTTAAGCTTTAGACTGTGCTGCTGGGCCGATAAAATCACAGCCTCTGGTTGCAAATGGCCCCGGGGCCACACTGTGAACACCCCTGACTGTAAATCCAATGAATCCCTTCCAAAGCCAAAACACGTTGTCACGTTGATTATTGAAGGGGCTGAAGACAGGAAGGTGGGTGTGGTTGATCACATGGTGTCTTTGAACAGTCACGTCTTCAGTGAAGGTAAAAGTAACCTTAAATGTTCATTCATTCATCCCTTCATTCATGATTTAGAATTGTTTTATGTATGTGAAGCTACCGGTATGTTTGTAAAACTATAAAAACGTGTCACATTTTTGAGAGTCAACCGCTAATTACAGTCCAAAGTTTGTCAGCATTTGCCTGCCTCCATGCGTCCATGATTACACCACCATTTTGTCCATTTTTTTTTTTTTTTTCCATAAAATAATGTCAAAGTTTCCTTTTTTGCAGCAACAAACACTGCAGTTTCTGTCTGTTTACAGACGTGGACAAGACGCGCTCAGGGGCTTCCATTAGCATGCTAGCATGACGCAAAGGGCGGCTAAGCAAGCAGTAGTATGCATGCATTACCTCTGGTTGCCTGGGGGAGACAGAACATTTGCATCCACCTCTCCACTCCAGCTATGAGCTCTTCAGACATCAAGTAGTCAGGGTGAGTGTTTCCTCTCGGGGCACAGCTCGGCACACCAGTCTGTACAATGGTAACACAAATGAATAAAGCACAGCTGATTGTGTTAGACCCCCAAGGCAGTCCCCAACTAGCATGTTGGCTCCACTGGAAAAGACCTGTGAACCTTCAGCATGTGAGGATTAAAGTCAAGCCACACACAGCTTTTATTGGATGAGGGACAGGAGGCTCCCACAGGTGGTGAATGGATTATTTCACTTTCAAAAAGCCGCACTACAATCACGGGGACGTAAAAACAAGGGGGTCGTTTTCATTCTGAGATATTAACGTCTGAAAAGAAGCAGGTAATAGTTGGAACTACAGTATATGAGCCGTGAGGCAGGTTCGTGAGTATGTCGGTGGTGCCTATAGAACTATACAGGTTTGCTTTATTTATGCCTGTAAAAGGCCGACATGCTGAGGCTTTTTATTAAAGCACAGAACTAGAACTGCATATGGAGCTCAAGCAAATAAGCCACAAGAGAATCAGGATTAAAAAGAAACAACATACAATGAACAACAATAAACTGCTGTGATTGACTCAAAATTTCGCTGACATACACACACAGCGAAAGAGTGGAGTTTGGTGAGGCGCTATGCAAGGTAACATACTAGAAGTTGGGAGGGAAAAAGATGCTTGCACTCACTCCTTCACTATAATGTGTGTTTTTTTAATAATGAATTAATAATAAATGACTGCTGTCAAAAAATATTAAAAGACAAATTCTATGTAGTATTCTGGTCAGTAGACATCAGTAATGTTATGAGACATGATGTTAGATTACATTACCTTTCACACTGCATGCAGACTGGATACTGAGCCAGCAGAGCCGAGCCGACATGCCATGGCTGAGATGGACTGACGGACAAGCCATGACCAAGGTCGAATGAAAAAAAGGTTCTCTTCTCATTCGGTGTGGAAGTGGTGCGTTTTTGGCTTCTTTGTCCTTCTTCCCAATGCCGTTTAAAACACTTTGTTACATTTAGAATAAGTAAATTGGAGAGGCTAACTAGTTAGCTCGCTAGCTTGCTATGCTGGAGGCGACCGTCTGTTATGTCCCTGCAGTGATCCCGTAGCCTGCACAGTAAGAATAATAGGAGTGTAAAAGTGACTATTGGGTGTCATTTCATGTCCGCATGTCTAATAATGTTAAACTCGGTATTTAGGTTTTCTATGCTCTAACTATGAAAATATTCTGTTTATTAATATGGAATCCCACTTCGGAAATTCACTTATCACGGTCGGGTCTGGACCCAATTAACAGCGATAAATGAGGGACAACTGTATTAATAATGAGCAATACCGAGCCATTATGCCAGATCTATTCGAAAGTTGTAGCAACATAAAAGGCAACAAAATGAACTTGCCCACCTTAAACTTTTCCACCTGACGTAGTTTTCCCATCTGGGAAAATACTATCGAGATGGAGAGCCTTCGTCCCAACGTTTGATCAGCAAAGTAAATACAAACGAAAGTCACAGAAAGTCATTGCAAAAGTTGAAAAGCCAGCATTTCAAGAAAAGCTACAAATGTTAAACAGTACGAGAGAGAAAATACATGTCACAAACGCCAACTGCACAACTTTACAGAGTGAAAGATGACAACTATTGGAAATATTGCATTATTATGATACAGTATACAGTATTATATACAACCATCCATCCATCCATTTTCTATGCCGCTTCTCCTCATTAGGGTCGCGGGGGTATGCTGGAGCCTGTCCCAGCTGACTTCGGGTGACCCTGGACTGGTGGCCAGCCAGTCGCAGGGCTTACAGTATTATATGAATTATCATAACATCGGTGGCTTATTTTTTCAGTGTACCTTTCTTAAAAATAATGTTAAAATCTCGTCTCCTCTCGTTTTCGTGGACCCAATCTCGTTCATCGTCTCATCTCGTGAGTTGGGTGTCCTACAAAACACCCACTGTAACTTTTCAGTGTGTGTCCGAATCACCACACAATTTGATACACACCTTTAGGGGACTGACAAGTTTATGTAAGTCAAATTTTTGCAAAATTGGTTAGAGAAACATGGTCACCATCCAACAAATTGTCTTTACAGTGTCACAGACGGGACTGACTGACTGAGACTAAGGATGTCTGTATTTCATGTATGCTGGCATGTCTTCCAAAACATTTTGACCACAGCCCATAGGTACTGCTTGGTAGCTTCCAGTCACGTCCATAAAAGGTCATTCTCATCTTCCTTAAAGGACTTCCTGAGTCGAGACCTCTTGACTGCCAATTAGTCCTTGCACTTTTAATTCCCTCATCACCCTTGATATAAATTAGGCTCTGAGAAGGGGTCAAAGCACACAGTCAGCAGCAGTGCGCCCTTGTGGCTAGGACTGGTCCAATATGTCTAACGTATGACGATAATGGTGGCAGTCATAGTGGGCTTGAACCTCTGAGGCCTCCCTGTGAAGTCAAGGATGCGCTCCCTCGCCCGTTGCGCCAGCTTTCCACTTTAGCATACATTAATTCAGTTTCCCTGACATCACCAATCCATTTGCGTCTTTCTATGGCACCATCAAGGAAGCATTGAATAACTAATAAAAGCAGGCAGTGGATTAGGGTGGAGTGGATTTATGTGGCAGCTATCAGAGCTACTTTATATTAAGGCTACTTCACCACAGTGTCCACTGTAATTGGCTGTGACGCTAGCCATCAGATAAAGGCAATGACTGATGCGCTGCAATCGAATGGCGCTGGCGCCTTCCCCAGATGCCTTTGTCATGTGTTTGTGCACATGTGTGCTCATTGTTGGTAGGGTTAGCGATACACTACAAAATGCATTCAACTGCATGTGTAACACATTCAATCAGATTACACAATATAATATAAATAAGTGAGGGTGATCACAGGAACCTCTAAGGCAGACCTTGGCAAACGTTTTTAAATTATTATTTTTAAACCTTTAAAATCATAACTTGGTCAGCAATTGGATTTCCTATACTATTTTCAAATTACCATAAATCTTGAACAATTAATAATAAATTAATATTCTAAAGGAGACTGTGAACTTTCTAGTGATACGCCGGCCATGATGGTAATCATAGCAGGGTTTCCCCTAGGATTTTTTGATGCTGTGGTAGTGATCTGCATGGGAGGCAGACTGCCGCCGCTGTCATGCCAGTGCTGTGTCGCTGTGCCAGCAGTTTTATTTTATTTTTTTATATATTTACATTTACTGTCAGTAAGTGTCAACATTAGGGTCGTTTTCACAGGCTTGAACAACAAATGCATTAATTAAATTTAAATTCCTTCCTCTCGGTCCTTAACCGTCAAGTGCCAACAGGGCAGAAAGGTGATTCTGGTGCGTGTTTTTCAAAATAAAGCATAGTGAAACGTTTTTTATGATATTTGATATTATTATTTGATATTATTATTTCAGAGTAATTGTGGTCAATGTGTAAATAATGGGCTATACACGTATCTATATAGCACAGGGCTGCTCATACTTTTTCAGCCTGTGGGCTGCTTTTAATATGACCATGTCCCAAAGCTCTACCTCCTACTATAAACAGAGAGAATATACTGTATATATTTATAAATATGAGTATTTATGTACATTATACATGTATATCGGGGTGCACACAGTGAAAATGATTAAATCTCTTATCATAAAACATATAGCATGCATAAAATCTAAGCGGTAAACTTTGCAGCTACTATACTAAATAGTAATGGTTAGTATTTCACTTATACACTTTCAAAGTTTGCAAGTCATCAAAATAGTTGATATGATTCAGTAATTCACAGTTCAATTCGATGTGGCAATAAAGATAATTACACATTCCTCCATAGTCGTATGTCGGTGAAAATAGCTACGTCGCGTTCATTACACATACACTTATTACGTCCAGTTAGCATTGGCTATCAAACATTACAGTTATTGTAAACGAGAAATGAATAGGATTATGCAAAAGACAATGCAGCCGAAGTCAAGGCAACATATTAAAAAGCTTTCAGCGATGGGCACATTTTCCAATTCATCGTGAAATTTTTGTTTAACAAACAAACTTGGAGAAAACACACATTTCTATAGTGGAGTTCATGACGCGAAGCGCACCCATGAAACAATTACTTATTTTTTACATAACTAACAAGTGAACGCATTACTTTTGTTATAGATGTAGGCATCGTACCACTGACTTATTTTATCCATAATCAGAATAATAAAGATGAAAGTTGCATTATCAGTGTGTGACTGCCGACATCTGTTCTCCACTTTCTTTGCCGCTGAGGCAAAAGAGTGAATCAGGAGGGGGGTTCATGTCAGCTGACTGATGCCAGATGACATCTACAAAGTGATCTTTATGATGTAGGTGGAACCCTGTGTAGGGACCATGTCACAGCAGCTGCGGGAAGACAAAGCAACGATACCAAGCAGAGGCAGCAAGCGTGAGTATCGTGACGAAAAGAGACGCAAAATAAGGCTTTCTACGACAGAGTTCTGCAGAAAAATGATATTTTATGGGACATAAACATTTACCCTTAGGTTGTTGCATTTGCACAGGTGAGCATCGGTGGCAGTTCATGTAATACCTCTCTCTGTCAAGCTACAGGTAAGACTGCAAACAATCTTGGTGCTAATGAGTCATCTGGTGTGCTAATGACGCTTTTAAGATTTTTTTATCCACCATCAAGCTAAAGAACCTTTGTCAAATCTGGAGTAGTTGCCACTGCACCTGAGCCTGAGGATAGAAACAGGAGGTGAAATGTGGTGGTCCGTTACATGGTTGGTTTGTCGGACAAAAAGGATTTTCTCCAACCATAACATACCAATGCATTTCAAACCCACCAACATCCTCAGACAAAAGCTGGTTTGCCCTCAGCACAAAAAAATCCTAAGAAGCAAACTAAGCAATGTGGTTTATGCAGTGCAATGATGTTTACATTGGAGAGACCAAGCAACCCTCTTTCTTCGGTGTCAGCAGTTCGTTTGCGTCTCAAAAAGAAGGGGCATTCCTTTGAAGGCAATGATGTCCCGATTGTAGATAGGGAGGCGCCGTTGGTATGAGAGGTGTGAAAGAAGAGGGCCGTTGGTATGAGAGGTGTGAAAGAAGCATCTATGTCAAACTAGAGAAGGACGAGCTTTGAGCCATCACCTATTGTCTGCTTACAGCAGGGGTGTCAAACTCGTGCCATGGAGAGCCGAGACGCCACAGGTTTTCTTTCCAGCCAGACACTAAAGCAGGTGATCAACACCTCCTTCAATTTGAGGGAAGGAGCTCATCAATGAAATCACCTGCTGGAGAAACTGGTTGAACAGAAAACCTGCAGTGTTTCTGCCCTCTATTGACACATGTGGCTCACAGCAATGTCCTGACATCTCTTCCCCAAAGATTGTCTCATTCCACTGGAAGGAGTGGCCACTAATGAGCCGTTGTGCCACCAGGCAGACGAACAATGCATTGTTATACAGGATGCTCGTTCACTAGCCACACTTGGCAACAACGTAAACGACAACCCTATTGTGACCACCGCCCTGCCATAAATAGGGGGACTCTACACTTCAAAATTGACAACTAAAGAAATGATTCATGAGATGTTTTCCATTGTAACGTACATGCATGTTTAAATAAAATTAAACCAAACCAAACCAAACCAAAGAAGCCTTTTGGGAGGTTTGTCTTCAACAAACAAGACCCATGTGGACCAAACTAATGGAATATTCAAGCAGTAAAGTAAGCTTCTGTGATTCTGTGCAGTGCAACTGGGATAAGGTCGCTGCTCTCATCAAGCTCCCTCTCAACCTACAATCCAAAATAATGATATTTGACCCTTTAATAACATTATTTCATACCATGCAAAGATCTCACATAAAAAGGCCTTTGTTGAACGTTCAAAAGGCTTCCTGCACTCATGAGCCAGACTGCATTAATAAACTTGGCAAATAGCAGTGCTGCTGGGCTACATATTAAACCAGAGCTAATGCACCTTTTGATCACTGGACCATCGGAATAATCACTGTAAACACCGATGATGATGGTGTTGCTTGTGGTGGAAAAAGAACAGAAAAAGAGGGAGACCTGCTGTATTTTATGCACTTTGAGCAAGAAAAGCTCATCTACACTTTCAGGAGATGCCCTGTCGCATTGGATCATCAACACTGAATCTCCTTTTATTTGCCAAACATTTGCGCCTCACCTCAAAGCTTTCAGCTCCCACAGTCTTAATCAGTTCATGTTCCCTAAGCCCTTGTGGGAAGATAATCCTCCACAGGCACAAAGGTCTCAAAAAAAAACTTCCTCATGATGCACCCAATCAGGTCCGCTTTCATCCTCACACAAGTTCAAGCTATGGATAAAGATGTTGGAGTTAGTGTGTCATCCTGAGGGAAGCATGTTTTTTTTCCTTTTGTCTCCACTTTTATGATATTATATGCCTTATAACCTGTTGGGCTACAAAGTTAAATGCGTTTTGGTGTTTAATAAAGAGCAGCTACAAAAACATACATACCATACATTGGCAATATAAGAGCAGATGGAAAGCAGTTCATTGTTTTTTATTGATACATGCTTGATTATTGATTATTACTTGACGTGACTGAACTGATGTTGACTTTCTCGGATCTGATGCTGCAAGCACCTTTGAAAGTTTGAAGTTTAACCAGCATGAATGAAAACCAGCTGGAACCTTGCCCCAACTCACAACCATATTTTATGATGGTCGGAAGTTTCAAACATTGCAGGGAATCTAAGTAGGGAGGATTCTGTTGTCTCGATCCCCTTGTGTTGGAGATCGTTTAAAGGCAATAGGGTTCTTGCTATAACAAAGAGAAATACGTTTATAAAACATGAAATGTTTGAGGGTGTTCTCGGGGCATTAAATCGATTGCAACTGGACTGTTCGTGTGGTATTAGAATATTTTTGTATTAGATATTTTTGGGATGTATCACAATATGACGATATAATTAACTTCAGCGAAGTCTTGTATAAAAAGCTACAAACCTTAACATATATAATTAAAAATAATGATTAAATTAAAAGTAAATTTACCTATGGCACTGTGTAGAGTGTCCAAAGCAAGTCAGTCTATTTCAGTTGTTGAGGGCAGCTGCTTTCACAAGGTTAGATCCACTGTCAGTACTTACACACACTTGCTTCTTCTCATCTAAGTCCCGTTCCTGGAGAAACTCCTTCAACTCGCTTGCGATGTTTTCACCTGTGTGTTCCTCCGGAAAGAAACTTGTATGGAGCCAGGATGGCTTCGAAGTCCAGCCACTGGTTATGTAGTGGACCGTGAGGCTAACATACGGTCGAGTCGCTCGGCTACTCCACGTCTGCACTCCATTCGCAATAAAAGCCTGTTGTTACGGTGATCAAGTCTGGCATTTGTTTTCCTCACTGAACATTACAAAGACAGTCAGTGACCAGTGTGGAATACTACATATCATTCACATTCTTTTATATGTCTTTTAGTTCATTTTAATGCTTGAACAAACAAACTAAAAACAAACCACAAAAAACGTTTGTCCCAATATGCATAGTTTTTTTTACTAATAATGGTCTTTAACCACAAGCATCATGATTTATTAATTAATACAGTATGTTTAGAAAAACTGTGATAGAGTGAAGCCGCAAAATTTGAACCGCTAAATAGTGAGGGACGACTGTGTGTAGATCAGACAGAATGTGGACGACCGAATTACCTGAAGATTTTGGCAAAATGATGGTTAAAAAGGAAAAACAGAAATACACAAAGACAACATTATTTGACATAACAATCCCAGCCTACACGGTCAATGGAAGTCACACTATGGGAAACACCTTAAAAAATGGCATTACCCTTGTTCAAGCCTTGCTTTTAAGTTCCCATAACGTTTACAACGAGGTGTTCCAGGTATGTATGTCATGGTCATCTGGTGTTAACATCAAGGTTCAAAAGGGCAGTGGTACACAAAGAATGTTAGGCTAGTGATGGTGTATTGTTGGGAAAAGAAGTTCAAACTTGAAGGGGGACGTCCTTGAACTGGTACAGCCTTGGCACAGCGTTATGTCATCAAATGTACCCTCCTAAGATGCACCCCCTGAATTGGCACCCAGCTAATGTGTCTAGTGCAGTTCATCCCGTCAAATGATCAGCCTGATTGGAGGTTAGCGATTACTTAAAGCCGCACTATTGATCCACAGCTGTAATTTTATTTGCAAAAACAATATATTTTAGATTAACGCCGTGATGAGACGGAGGGCTGCGGGTTGTTATTAAATGTTTGTCTGTGAAACAAGTGAACAATCAATATTCTCAATTTATCTTCCCACCAAACCTCCCCTCGTCTCCAGATGCGTCCCGGTCCAGGAGGACTTTTATTTAGCACCAATAGGACTTGAAGGCATGGAGCGTGTCAATCAACTTGTATCAACACTCCTTATTTGTTGAGGATAAATAGATTTAGAGAGTATAGCATTTATATTGCCCAAATCTGACGATATCGCTGTGTTCACAGGAAACAAATAAATAAATAAAAATGTGTACAGGTTCAGGTACCGGGCACTGCATATTTTTTGTGCATGTGTTTCTTACATTTTTGCAGGAAGCTTAGCCTGTTCCGACAGCTCCAGCGGTGTTTTAAAAAATACATTTTTTGTTATCCATCACTGTTTCTAAAAGCTACACCTTCTGTCCAAGAAGATTAAAAGTACTCTGTGAGAACATAAAAGAGAAGTAAAGGACATTAAGGTTCTTAATGTCACAGGTGCTGCAATGTAAACGAATGAAAAACTCTGAAATCAGTGAAATTTGCTGGTTGAGAGGAGCAGAATTCTTTGGGGAAACTTTAAGAGCAACCTGGATTATATACATGGTCCAAAAGTGATCCGATCTGTAGAATAAATGCAAAAAATACCAAAACAAGAGCTGGTTAAACTCACTAGAACACATCTCTAACAGTGTCAATCGAAAGTATAATAGAGTATAATTTTTTGTCAAGACGGCATTCCTGATATAAGCTCACATTAGATTGTGAAAGTGTACCTAATAATGTTCTGAAGCCAAATATCCAAACTTTTAAACTTTTAGCAGAGCATCCCTGGAGGAAAATCCAGTCCCTTCATTTATGCTCTCCTGGCGGAAATGTAACAAAGAAAAGATAGAAAGTCCACCTGCAAAGATCCATCTTGTATTATTTTGGAGAAGCGTTGCACTGCTATTCATTCTTAAAACGTGGATCTTGCAGAATATTGCACCAGGAGGCTCATATGTCAGGCGACCGGGTGCTCAGGTATTCTGTTTTCTGTCTGACAGCTGAAGATGTTTTCTGAGGGCGAAGCAACTCCATAACAGTGATGCAGCCACGAATCAAGAGTGTACATTACACGCTGGCACACGAACGCATCAGAATCACCATTTCTTGTTTGGTTGCTTAGTTAGCAAGATTACACGCAACCTACACAACTGATCCATGAAATTTAGGAATGTGATGAGCAAACCCATAAAATCTAACCAGGCAAATGTGAGTCATCATAGAAATCTTCCTCTCGCCCCAAAATACAAATGGCCCATTCCAAACAGTGGTGCGTCACTACACTGTTTAAGTTAACTTTTTCCCTTCCTTGTGCCTCAAGCGAAAGGCAGACTCTTCTGAAGGAGTGCATCAAAGAAAAGGAAAGCGATATGAAATTTGACATCGCAGAAATCCTCAGAAAGTGGTGAAACGGCAATCAACATTGGCAGCCTGCCCCGTCCAAGCCGCTCAAACCCCGCGACCATCATAAAGGATAAAGAAGGTATCTATGAACACGGGAAAGAACCTGCTCTTTTAAACTGGACAGTGACAACTAAGCTGTGTAGACTTCCTCGTCCCAATAAGCCTGTCTTTCCCTCCCTTGCAACACCCCTTTCAGTGTGCAAGCAGAGAGTTGTTCTCTCGTCATTATTTCATTCTTCTATTTAATCTTCTTATTATGTACGTGTAAGTTCTGACTTACACTAAATTTCGATTTACATCGGCGGCGTATGTCGGCCAAAGACTTCTTGTACACTACTTCACAATCACAAGTTCTCTTTTGCCATTTGAGTCAAGATGGAATCTTTTCTGCTAAAAAATGTTAGTCAGCTTAAGTCGTCCTAAACGAGGAAGTGACCTGCTGACCTGGATGGATGAACACACCCGCTCGTTAGTTGTGCTAACGGTTCAAACAAGCAAAGATTGGGTTGTAACATCCTGCAGTATTTACAGTGGTGTGAGAAAGTATTTGCCCCCTTCCTGATTTATTTTTTATTTTTTTGCATGTGTTTGTCACACTTAAATGTTTCAGATCATCAAACTAAATTAAATATTAGTCAATGACAACACAACTGAAGACAAAATGCAGTTTTTAAATGAAAATTTGTATTATTAAGGGAGAAAAAAAATCCAAACCTACTTGGCAGAGTGTGCAAAAGTGATTCCCCCCCTGTTAAAACATAACTTAACTGCAATTAATTGAGATCTATCAGTCTGGAAAAGGTTATAAAGCCATTTCTAAAGGTTTGGGACTCCAGCGAGCCACAGTGAGAGTCATTATCCACAAATGGCAAAAACATGGAACTGTAGTGAACCTTCCCAGGAGTGGCTGGCTGAACAAAGTTACCCCAAGAGAGCAGTGACGACTCATCCAACAAGTCACAAAAGACCCCACAAACAACATCCAAAGAACTGCAGGTCTCACTTGCCTCCATTAAAGTCAGTGTTCATGCCTTCACCATAAGAAAGACACTGGGCAAAAATGAAAGACGAAAACCACTGCTGAACAAAAAGAACATCAAAACTCATCTCAATTTTGCCAGAAAACATCTTGATGATCCCCAAGACCTTTGGGAAAATACTCTGTGGTCTGATGAGGCAAAAGTAGCACTTTTTGGAAGGTGAGTTTCCCATTATATCTAAAAGTAACACCGTATTTCAGGAAAAGAAGATCATACCAACAGTAAAATATGGTGGTGGTGGGAGTGTGATGGTCCGGGGATCTTTGCTGCTTCAGGACCTGGAAGACTTGCTGTGATAAATGGAACCACGAATTCTGCTGTCTACCAAAAAATCCTGAAAGATGTCCGGCCAGCTGTTCGTGACCTCAAGATGAAACCAACTTGGGTTCTGCAGCAGGACAATGATCCAAAACACACCAGCAAGTCCACCTCTGAATGGCTGAAGAAAAACAAAATGAAGACTTTGGAGTGGCCTAGACAAAGTCCTGACACATACATACTGCAAGGTGCATGGCAACGTTGTAGCCGCAATCCGCTGCAGAGCTAAACACAAAAATCTAACCAAGCTGTGCATCCATGGCCTTTGAGCGACATTTTGTGTTGACATTATCAGCTCCATCAATGGTCAAAATGGCAGCAACTATGAAAACAAGGCCACTCACAATGCAAAGAAACCTCCAAATCTAGACAAGATGAGAAAACAGCAGTGCATGCGGGTGGAAACATGAACTTAAGACTCCGATAACAAAAGCCCAAATAGAAAATATGAACCTTAAAGCAGCAGAGGAAATAATCTGTAACCCAGCTCTAATGCCCACTAAAGAGCCCTAAAGCAATATCATTTCCCAAATGACAGCAAAGGGAAGTGATTTATTTTCTCTTCATAATCCTGATCGCCCACCTCGTTAGTTACAAGCGAGCACGACTAATGCGTCATACGTCTTCAAGTGGTGCTCATTTGTCAAACACGCATGTGAATACACGCGTACGTTCTCGCAACCTTTAGCTGAGATTATACGCGTCCACTACAGCGACACCGCATCCCATTGTGCAAAGTCTAAGCTCTTTATTGGCTCATCTATTCAAGGATAACACTTCTTTAATATACAAAAGTGTAATGAGGTGCCTTGAACCCATGCACGCATAAGAGGGTCAGCATTTATCTATTTGGTTTTATTTATACGGTGCCAAACGATCAAAAACTCATTTCACGGCACTTTTCGTTTGGAACAGGTTTAGCACCACGCTCCTTATTCCCTAAATCTGTAGCTCTAGCAGAACCAGACTGCATGTGATTGTTTGTAAAAAGGGTTAGCAGACACATTTGAAAATGAAGCAGCATTTTCATGAAAAATCGTCATTAAAAAGGTAAAAAGGTACGTACTCTCATTTGCTTGTCACGCATATTCCAAAAGCAGGTGACAGTTACAAATGTCTCTTCACATTATGACATCACTATTTGTCATTTAAGTTCAAGGAAAACTGCACTTGAATTTTGCCCATCATCCACAATCCTTATGTGAAATTTGAGCACGTCTTTCCATTTTCTCTGCTAAAAAACAGCTAGTATGAGCTATCTATGCATGTCATGGGACACACCTTTTTCAACTATAAAGCCCTCTGAAAAACCTCCAAAAACATTTTATAGTTTTATATACATGCTGTGACCATGCAGTAACAGGTCAAATCATGACCATATGTAAAACTTACAGTCTTTTGCCTTATTTTGATCATTTTAAACATTACTGGAACTTCCTGGGCGCATTGATTTCACAGAGCCCACTGACAGGAACTAACGCGTCTGTTTGCAACTTCTAATCATGGCAGACTCTGTGAGAGCCGCCGCCACCGACTACTATTGGACAAATGAGGATCCACAACCTAATCTTTTTGAGCCTGAATATACGAAGGATGAGCTACAGGTTTTAGAAGCGGAGCCCGCAAGAAGAGAAAGTGAAACGTCGTAGCAGACGTGGGCCAAGTCATTACACTGGCATGACTTGGAACAAATGTGGCGCTTCCCAAGCCGACAGAAATGGAGTGTTTGTGCTGCACTGAGTGGCATACAGTTTTACCATTCATGGAAAGGCTTCGTGTGTATGGCAAGAAGGACATTGATCCAAGAGATTGCATCACAACTAATGAAGAATTGTTATCTCCAAGAAAGAATAGAAACTTTTTTCCACCTCCCCAAAATAAACTGGAAAAGACGTCCCAGCTGGACCAGACGGACAACTGTCCATCGAGTAAGACACCATGATATTGATTGTGGGGCGGCCTGGCTCAGGTGGTAGAGTGGTTGTCTCCCAACCTGAAGGTTGCGGGTTCGATCCGCCATCCTCCTGTGATCATGTATCCTTCGGCAAGATACTGAACCCCCCTGATGTTACGTCATCAGCGGGTAAATGTGCTAACAGTCTCAAAGCACTTTGTGTGCCTTGGAGGTGGAAAAGCGCTATACAAGTGAAAGACCATTTACCATTTACCATTGTGATACATGGAGCACATGGCACATGATATCACAACACAGTCCATCTAGCCGTGTATAAAAGTTAATTTGATTGTCTATTCGTAGTTCTTCATATGCTTGTTCTTGTTTTCTCGTCAGTACTGATTGGTGTCCTGGGGGGGACAAAAAAAAGAGAGACAAAAAAAGAGAGACAAGAGACAAGGACAACAGCAGCAACAACAACAATTGTGACAAGAACAGAACAACAGAAACATACAGAACGACATCAGCAAATAAATGTCTTTGACAACTATAAAGACGAACAAGGACATAAGGACAAAACAATATCAACAACCACAATGACAACGCTGTCAATGACAATCACACATAATAGCAGTCATGAAATGATGAACTATGATAGTGATCACAATGACAATACTGCATTGAAACAGTCACACATAATAGTAGTCATGAAATGATGAACTATGATAGTGATCACAATGACAATACTGCATTGAAACAGTCACACATAATAGCAGTCATGAAATGATGAACTATGATAGTGATCACAATGACAATACTGCATTGAAACAGTCACACATAATAGCAGTCATGAAATGATGAACTATGATAGTGATCACAATGATAATACTGCATTGAAACAGTCACACATAATAGTAGTAATGAAATGATGAACTATGATAGTGATCACAATGACAATACTGCATTGAAACAGTCACACATAATAGTAGTCATGAAATGATGAACTATGATAGTGATCACAATGACAATACTGCATTGAAACAGTCACACATAATTGTAGTAATGAAATGATTATCTATGATAGTGAACAGAATGACAATTACTGTAATGCACAGTAATGCAATCATTGTAAAAAAAAAAAATATAGTTATACTGTTAATATCACCGTCGCTGTAATAAAACCAACACCATAACACCCTGGATAACTCAGTAAGTAATGTGGGGAAGTACGTATGTACTGTGAGTGTGCATATGAACAGGTATCTCTGTATGTGGGGAAGACTTCATGTATATAAAGGTGCAAGAATGTGTGGGCGTGTAATTGTCACTGAGAATGCATGAAAGGAAAGGGGCCGCCTTCCACCTCCCAGAGAGCCCCGCCCCAAATAGCCAGGCCGAGCCCCCGCCGCCAGAAAGCCACCAGGCCCACAGGGGCAGGCAGCACAAAGATCAGTGCCCCAAGAGCCAGCATAGAGAGCCCTCCCCCCCGGGAAGACCAGCAAGGGGCCGAAGAGAGGTAATCCCAGCCAAAGACAGGGCGCCAGCGGGCCGGAGGACAGCCAACTCCTGAGACCAGCGAGAGATCACACCCCACAAAGGCAGACAAGTACCGGGGGCCACAAACCGGCAGGCCCAGAGACGCCCCCACAACCGGAAAGAAGCCCGCCCGCGCCAGAAGCGCCAATCCCCCCCCATCGCCACCCCTGCCCCCAGGGAGCGGAGCCCGGCCCGCCCCGGGCCAACCCCCGCCCGACCCCCGACACAGGGCCGCCCCGCCCAGGGATGCAGGAGGCACACCCTCCACCCACCCGGCGGAGGCACAGACGGCAGAGATGTATCACCCAGCACCCGACCTGTACAACAACCTGTACAGCCTTAAACCAGAGTAGCATTCTGCCCTGTGCTTCAACTTAGGTCAGCTGAGTGAAAGTTGAGAGCACCAGCTATCGAGCTAAAAGCGCGGACTGTCAACTCGACGTCCAGTGTGACTCTTCAGGGAGTGACGTTGACCGAAGGTACATCCTCACAGCCACACTGGCTGGCACCCGTAACAATCATAGAGTATGGCAGTTTCACCCAGGTATTTCAAATGAAAAAAACTGTTTCGGAATCTGAACAAACTGAAGGTCAACCAGCATTTTGGAAGCTTTTCCCTCTGGCGTGAGGATGGGTAAGGTATTCCCTGTCATTGATGTTCACATCTCTAGACTTAATCGGAATTCTCTGCTTCTTTTGAGTTCTGCAAGTTCAAAAGCTAAACAGTTCACACAATTTGTGCAAGAGACACTTTTTTGTCCATTGTCTGGTCGTCTACAGGGACATTCAAAGGACTTTATGGAGCTATGTGTGCTCTCAATGTCGTCCTGTCCTTGTGTTTCCTGAAGATAATGTGGCAGTTAAATGCCGCCTGTACTCTTGCATGTGCTTTACAAACAGCGTAGGAATTCCCAGATGTCACATGTTCACTCTGATGCACTCCATCTCTACTGTATTTTAAGCCAACGGTAGGAGCGGAGTATGAAGTGTGTCACTTCTTCTGCTGCTACCGCTGTCACTCACCCTGGAGATGCACTCGTGTCGTCAATTAGCCGCTCTAAATTCCCAATTATCTTCCTCGTCAGATGCGTGTCAGCGTGCACAGATCAGGAGGTAACAAAGGTTCCATGGCAGCAACCGCAGGAAAACTCCACCGCGCGGTAATTAAAGATGATTTAGTATGATTTACACACCACAGGCTCAAGATAAGCACGATGATGTTAGACCAATACTGAGGTCAATAATTGTGGAGGCTTGGAAATTAATAATAAATCTCGCCTGATAAACACTCGCGGCACAGCTACGTGCAGGGAATGCTAAACAGTCTGCGATGTGGGGCCACCTGCTGTTATCGACTAAATCTTATTAATTGCTGGGGAAAAATTGTTTCTGAGGAGGTGATGATTCCTTGAAAAGAACATAATGAGTTTTAATGTTCAGTATAGACCTGTCATGATAACAAATTTTGCCGGAAAATAATTGTCCTACAAATTATTGACGATAATCGATATTATTGACAGCATATTTTGAGACAATTTTTTCATTAATTATATGGCAAAATAATGAGAGTACGTTGTATCAAATGCCATAAATTTTAATTTCTCAAGCGTATTTAACATTGTAATTGGAATGTTAAGAGCTTTTAAATAAATTAAACAAACAACATAATAAATTTTAAAAAAGACCAAAAAAAAAACATAATGAAAATAAAATGGACTCTTAGTCTCGTTTAGCAAAAATTGCATTTAAATAAAAATCACAGTAATAACCCAAAACAACACAAAATAGACCCTGTCTCTGTTAAGAAAAAAAAACACATGGACCACATATATATATATATATATATATATATATACAGGTCAGGAATTGCTGTTTGTGACAGACAAATTGTACTGTCAAACATTTGCAACATTTGCCAAAATTAGTCAAGTTGTATATTAGAGGATGAATGTTATTCAACAACTACTGTAGTCTGGGTCAAATCACAAAGCAGAATATTTAAAAGGAAGTAAAACTGAACTTTTGGCACTATTCGTGTGTACAGTTATTATGCATCTACATGAAAAACACATTTTTCCATCTGACTATTTGCAAGAAAATGATGGTTGATGGTTCTGTGATCACTTGCCAACATCTTATCAATTTCAAAAGTGCTGTATCCCTCTGAAAGACTTGTCACAATGTTGGACTTTTCAGAGTCAGTGAAATATCTTAGTTTTGCCTGAGGAAAAAAGCAGCCTAATAATTGTGTTCGTCCCTGTGCACACAGTATATTGGTTAGAGCCACCCGTCTCTGCACGCTGTGCACGCAGGGCCCCGCGATCCATGGGGTGGGGGTGGGTATTTTGCAAAAGGGGGCACATTCTTGTCAAATGCGCGAAGGACATCAAGTGAAAATCTTCTGCTGGCTCCAAAATCTCGTTGAGACGAGACAAGTGCTTTAAGAATGATTAGAGGTAAAGCTCACATGCAAGGATGCAAATCAACACAACCCGAACAGACGCCTTCTAGAGAAAGTGGCTGACTAGTCATGCTAAAAATGTAGTTTATATAGGAAACCATGTATGCGAGGGAAGGAGTGATCTCCTTCTGTAAAGGACAGACAGACGATGAAGGGCCGACTCACATGCCCAGATACCCAAGGCTACTCGTATCAAGTAATAAGTAGGATGTTAACGATAAACCGATGTGACCGGATATCCGGTTTGATGAAGGAACGATTCCGATTAGCCGGTGGAAGCCTCCTGTATCGATAAAAATCAGCCATAACTCTTTAGATTAATCGATTGTGGAGACATGCACCAGGTATCGCGCGAGAAGCAATCAGTTGACAGTGTGAGCGCGAAAAGGATTGTCAAGCTTGCTCCATAGCTTTCCCTGGCTGAAAACGAGAATGCGTGGAAATAGCAGGAGCGGTAGCTAGCTAGCCATTGGCCGGCCACCAGCCGTTTGGAACATCTTTGGATTTTAAAAGAAGTGCGCAAACATCGAGCGGCCAGACCAACAGTGATGAGTATGGTAACTTTTTTGCTTTGTAACTTCTTTATTTTGAAATGACCCACCTTTCTTACCTACCTGGGCTGTTGAAAACATTATCATGCTCGGTCTGAAATGTTGCACGTTGTTATGACATTGTTATTGTATTATTGTCATGACATTTTGAATATGGGATTGTTTACTTTTCCAAATAAACGGTGTATTATTGAATGGATTGAAGGCTAACAGAAGGCTGTTATATTTCATTGTTATATTTTATATAAATAATTTATATTTATAGTCACTGCACACAGTGCACAACGGAACTTGGTTTGGTGGCTCCGCTTCCATTTCTGGCAACATTAAGACTTTAAATGTTCCAAATCCAAAGTTAACAGGTAGAAAAATCTAGATATAAAACATAGAATGTAAAATACTGATCCCATCAAAGAAAAATATGTTCATTCAGCAAGTCTTTTTTTGCTAAATATAAACATTTGACATGTTATTCTGTAGACTTTATTTTTGCCAGTGCCTTACAGCATGCTTGGGGATATGATGTGCTCTTTTACACATTAGGAAATGCTGTAAGAATGCCACTTTCATATAACAGGCATCTTTATCTTATAATGTAAGACTAATATCTACATCAACAAACATGAACCGTGGAATTGAATCATATCAAATCGTATCGTTTGTACACTACATCTGTTTTTAAAATGAATCGTTTTTTAATCGTATCGTAACTTGTGTATGTAGATTTGAATCGAATCGTCTAGCACAAAGATATTACACATCTTTAGTAGTAATAAGCATGTGGTGGACTTGTTTTGGAGACAAGCGGCCTCTAGCCTCGAGTGGATAGTCATGGCAAGTCAGTGTGACATTAATGTGCACAAATATTAGTAAAATCAAATGGAATAGTGGACACAAGACATAAGTGCAGTAACAAACCATATTTTCCGTAAGGATTAAGCACCAAGTCAGCCCGGGGCAGCAGAGAAAATGGAGAGACAACTACATCAGACAGGTAAGAAGAGACGAGTTAATAAGATGTCAGCATTCACCCACTCACCTGTCAGTCCCTGGAGGTGTAAGGGTACAGCTGCTGCCTTTCAGGTTGGCATGCGTTTGTTCAGCCCCAGCTCTGGACATTTTTTTTTTGTATTCTGCTCATTTATTTTGCACTAAAAACTATTTGCTGAAGAATTCGTTTCCAATGTATTCGTATGTCATCATTTGTTTAGTGTTGCTTACTTATTTACTTACTAACTCCGCCCCTAACATTTGTCACCCAAACCCTGCTGGTGAGTGTCTTTAGGTGGCATGCCTGCAGTAACAGCTTCCAAATGTTCAATCTGTCGGTGCAATTTCCACATGCATTCTGGCAGGTTGTGAGGGAGGCGTCCTCGTGTTTACGCTGATTTGCACCTAAAGAGGTCTGCGACAGGAAGGAGAAAGAAAATAATGTCGCCCTGCTCATTGTGTGCTGCTTATCGTAAGCACTCAGCGGTGTCATCTTCTAAAATTAGCTCCTGCTTTGCTGAGCACTATCTGGCCAAGATAGAATAAGGTGCTTCTGCAGGAGTGGAGGAAGAGAAGGAGGAAGAGGAGTGGGGTGTGCTGCATTATTAATCTTGAGATGTGGAGAAGAAGAAGAAAAAAAAGGGCGGGGGTATATTGATGCCTTTTTGCTGAAACACTTCAAAAAATAGAAATAAAAGAAACAAAAGCTCAGCTAAATGAGGTTGCCATCCTCACCTGGCACAGCTGCACACTTCAGACGCATTCAAGTGAAAAGCGGCCCTGGTGATAAACGCCCCCTAGAGGCGGGCACACAGCAGGAGGTAGACACACACGCACATTGCTGCAGAAACCTGACTGGTATTTTATTTTTTTTAAGTGTCTACCCTCAGGGGAGATTAGGGATGCCCCCGTTGCACCCGGTGTCACCTCTTTCTTAGGTCGCTGTCTGCCCGTGATAAAGCACGGCCATGAAAACAGGATGTGTGCTTCAACTACGAGATGGACTTTCACAGGTTCTGCTCCAAAGCGTTATAGATTCTGGCAAACCACTATTTGAAACCTTTTTTCTGGAATATGTTGGTAGGATTAATTGCATTATTTGGGGTGACCTCAATGCAAGCTTGTCTGAGTGGATGCAGTACAAACATTCTTTACTGCTGGCCAGAAGCATGAAAACCACCAAAGCTAGGTTTCGTTTGGATTGCTAGTCAGTTTCCTCAAACAGTGACCACGCTGTGTCCCAATTAGTTGTTCAGGTGTGTCATTCCTGGAATAGACGCTAGTAGCTGTCACTAATGGACATTAAAGGGCTTAACTGCATTGCTAACCAAAACAAATCTATTATTGCAAAAATGTGTGTGGACAAATAAAGGCTGCCTCATCTCAACTGAGGTTGAGCAAATAAATGTCCCTGGACAGTTAGATAGTTATGAGAGTTTCGACAAAACTATACGACATTTTGTGCAACGGTAGTCACATGTAATTTGGTTCCATTTTGAGTCACTAGCTGTGTCCTACTTGAGCGACTGCATTCTTCAGAGGGTAGATTTGAAGGTTGAGGTTGTTGTAACCCACTAAAGTTGTCCCAATTCGAAGGCTCCTTTAAAAGCTTCCCCATAAATGCGGCCTTGTTTTTCACCTTTGTCTTGTCCTCCGCAGCCACCAATATCCCAAGATTCTTTGCAGCCATAACATTTAAAAGTCATGTACATTGGAACCTCGGTTTTAGAACGCCCTTGTTTTTGTCAAAAATGTGTGCTAAAACTTTGCCTCGGTTCTCGTACAATTGCACATAACAAACTTCTATTTTACCTTTGGCGTGTTGAATCCTAGGGCATCCTGTAAGGCACGTTCATTTGGCAAACTCAAATGAGAATGAGTCAGGTTCATGACTAAGATAGGTTTTTGTCATTTAAGTAACATTGCCAGAGTGAGACTGTTCCTGTCCCGAGCCAATGCAGTGACTTTGATCCGTGCTTTCATCACAAATAGAACTCACTATTCTAAAGCTCTCCTTTCTGGTCTTCCAAAGAAAAACATGAACCAGCTACAATTACAATTATATCACAAATGCAGAGTGGATCAACAGGTGGTACTGTCATCATTAGGTTATTGGTTATGTTTCAGATCATCAAAGCAAAATTAAATATTAGTCAATGACAACACAACTGAACACAAAATGCAGTTTTTAAATTATTAAGGGAGAAAAAAAATCCAAACCTACATGGCAATCACTTCGTCACACAGGGCCATGTAATGGTAATGGTTTAATCCATCCTGAACATGCATACGGGTCACACTGGAGCACAATTCACAATTTTGCATGTCCAAAAAGGAGTAGGAAGAAGCAAGTCTTATTTAGTCCTACCCCTCATCAGTTTCACATCAGCTGCAATACATTTATTCACCTCTTGTTCTTCCAAGTGTACTTTGGAAGGCTACATAACAATATAGTGCAATGATCGTCAAGGCTTATATTTACTGAAAGGAAGCTACAGACTTAATGATAATAACTGATAAAATGGTTGACAGAATCGTAGCTTGATAATGAGTGAGTACAGACCATGTGCTCACCAGAATGAAGAGTTAGTAGTCAGTGTAGTAGTGGTTAGATATTGTATTGTATGTACAAAGTGGTTCAGGTCTCTTGTTTGTATTTTGTAAACATCAACTGATTGTACTTTTTCTTGAAATCACTCATTTTAGTGCATTGTTTGAGTTCCTTACTCAATCCGTTCCACAACTTGATTCCACATACAGAAATGCTGAAAGTTTTCAGTGTTGTCCGTGCATATGACTGTTTTAGGTTTCATTTTCCCCCAAGATCATATTTCTCCTCTCCTGTTGATAAGAATTGCTTTACGTTTTTGGGTAGAAGGTTATTGTTTGCTTCATGCATAATTTTAGCTGTTTGAACGTTTACTGGCCGCACGGTGGTCTAGTGGTTAGCACGTTGGCCACACAGTCACAGTCTGGAGATGACCTGGGTTCAATTCTCCCCTGGGGCATTTATGTGTGGAGTTTGCATGTTCACCTCCTGCGTGCGTGGGTTTTCTCCGGTTAATTGGTGACTCTAAATTGTCCATAAGTGTGAATGGTTGTTTGTCTATATGTGCCCTGCCTGCGAAGCAGCATAGAAAATGGATGGATGGAAAGTTTACTAGATCCGCAAATTTTAATAATTGTGATTTTGTCAAAAAAGAGTTTGTCTGTTCTCTGTAAGCGCCATTATGGATTATCCTAAGTTTTTTCTGTCGCACAGTTAGTGAGTGAAGTGCACTCTTGTAATTATTACCCCGTAACTCCCCACAATAAGTTAGATTTAGTAATATCAGTGAACAGTAGAGCGTATGTAGTGCTTTTTGGCCTAGAACAAATTTAGCTTTATTCAGTATTGAGGTGTTCTTGCCACTTTATGTTGTATATTTTTAATGTGAGATTTTCAGTTCATCTTCTCGTCTATTATAACCCTGAAAAATGTATTTTCATCCACCCTGTCAATGTCTACACCATCAATTTGTATTTGCTCGTACTCTTCCTTTTTGCACTTACCAAATAGCATTACTTTACTTTTACTTAGGTTCAGGTATAGTCCGTTTTTAATCAAACCATCTTTTTAGTACAGTTAGCTCATCTGTGATTTTTTTTTTACTAGCTCTGGTGTGTTGTCTCCAGAACATAGAACCCGCAAGAGAGAGCGCATTAAACCAATTCTGTCTCTGCATTGGCTCCCTGTGGATTTTAGAATTGATTTTAAAATACTTTGTTGTTTTTTAAAGCTCTTAAAGGGACTCGAGTGCCCAAACAAAGAATCGCAAGCATTGGTGGCTCAGTCTTGTCATATCTTTAATACACTGAGTGGCATTGGTGATTCAGTCTTGTTGTGTCATTAATACCCTGCATGAGTCCGACGCTGTTTGTTACGTGTTGTTATTACACAACGTGCCTGTTAGCTAGCCTCAACTCCCAACCCGAAGTCATTGTCGGTTTCGGACGTGCAAATTAATCAGGAAAAACACTGTTCCACTGTATAAGTGGGTCAGAGTGAAAAATGGTACAGTCCAATCCAATAACCTTATTCCAACACGGAAAACTGACACCATTAAATATGCTGAGTATCCTGGCAAAGGTGCTGATATCAAGTAAACTAGATCCGTGGAAGTGTCCACCCTCCATATCATAATGGAACTGTCTAACTGTTTGTAAACCATGAACAAGGAAGTAGCCTGCTAACTTGTTTTTTGTTGTTGTTTGTATTTACTTTTGTTTGTAGCTTGGCCTTGGAGAGGCTGGAGAGGTTATGAGTCATTCAGTTAGGAATGAGGTAGCCTATGGAAGAATCCATTCGGGGATGTAACGCTGTCTCCATCCATAAATGTCAACATGTCATCTGTCAACAGAAGAAACCATGTTAATATTAAAAATTCAGTAGCAAATGTTTCCTTGTGTCTGGCTGTAAAAATATCCCAACTGCTGGGGTGGTATTGTAAGGAAGGGCTTGGCGAGGTTCAATAAGTTCTGTTATTCACGGTCGCTATTGTTCATAATGAAACATAATAAAGATATATATTGGATGGAGGTCTGTATCTAAGCTTGATATACAGCTCTTTATTTAAGCATATGATATTTTGGTCATTGAGCTTCAAGCTACTTATCTGGGGCAGCCATACAGGAAGAGGCTGACTCAACAGCATTTGGACTGAAATAAAGCGTGTGGGCTCGGGGCAGAGGATATGCAAAACAGCAGGAATGTATAAATAAATCTGTTTTGGGTGCTATTTGGAGCCACTTACATTATCATATGGTGCACGAAGGGTCATGGTGCAAGGCCGCTGAGTGTGAACGACATTTTCAACCAGAGTCCATGTATGGAAATGTCATCTGAGAAAACGAGGACTCCATCAGTGGCACATTCACAATTTATGAATTGCTGCATTTGCTGCAAGTCAGGAAAGAAAGACAGCCAGGACAAAAAAAAAAAAGTACCAGCGGTGGTACTTCATCTACCGGCCGAAGAAATCCAACCGCGACTCACTGAGGTGGTCCCGGACAGGAGATGGCTTTTCAAGATAAAGGCACCATGAAAAATGAATGACTGCAACAAACACAGTGGCTGCTGCATCATTCATGCATAGCGTAATGGAAAAGTGATGAACAAATGACACAGAGAAGCTCCTCATCCACAAAGACGTCCATGGAAAAGCAGCATGCACGTGTCACATAATCCCAGACAATCACACAGCCATTACTCCCATCATATATTGATGTCCCTACACCACATGACCACATGTATGCATGAACCTTCAACAGGGAGTGGATTTAACCTTTCAAACTCACAGCTACGATGCTTGTATGAACTTGAGAGCACAAAATACAGTGGAATAGATTATACGTACAAAACACATAGAAATACATACAAATGATGAATGAAAGGGGTAAATTAACATTTAAGGTTAATTTTGCCTTCATTGAAGATGTGATTGTTGATAAAGAAAGTTGATAACGGAAGTTATTTCTTCATTTCATCTGTGTTTCTGTGTTTCTGTGTTTCACGCCTGTGCTTTTCTTTTGATCAGGGCTGCAAAATACCCCAAAATGGAGCCAAAGAAAGTTGCAAGCGCCAGAATTGCTAGCATGCCGACATTAGAATATTAGCATTTTTAGCTATTTTCTTAGACACTATTATGTTAGGTGTTAGCATGATAACTTAGCATGTTAGCATTTTTTGCGATTTTCATGAATATGAACCTAAGCAGACACTTAGCGCTATCATGCTAGGTGTTAACATGTTAATGTTAGCATTGTTAGCATTTTTTAAGTCATTCAAACTTTTCCATGGTATGTTTTCATGGTCAAGGAATCTAAATATGTACATAAAATAAATGTAAGACTAATATTTATGGTGTAAATCACAATATGGGGGGAACTATGGCGCTTGGCAGTGGTCTGCTCTCCCCAAGTGCTTTTCTAGTTTTGAATTGTTTTCTACATGCAAAACTATATTTGTAAAACTATAAGATTCAAGATTCAAGAGTGTTTTGTGTTAACATTTTTGAGACTTGTGGCGTAACTGTGTCAGAACTACCGAGTCACAGAGTTTCTGTTTCCACGTAGTAGCAAGCTAATCGGCTGCAAAAAAATACATTAAGAACACAGTTGGACTCATGCAGTGTTTTAATAACACAAGACGTGAGCCATATTTTATGCTAACCAGAAAATGTATGCAAACCAAGGCAAAATGTTGCCGTAAATTTTCAACGTTTTCAACTAAAAAACACACTAACCAAGGTGTATGCTAACAGAGGTCCCACTGTAAATCAAAAGAAATAAGATCATAGGGTCTAAATTGTGTTTGGATATGTATTCTTTGTATTATCATTGTTATTATTGACACTGCATCAAAAACAATGGCATTTTTAAGAACGCCACAAGATGGTAGTATCTTCATTTGACATATAAAGCTGCTACGTCTACCTCTGCATGCACTTTAAAATGGTGGTTGTGCTACTCAATGTGAAACTCGTGTGTTACACTTGCGGGATTGTTGTTTACAATAAACTCATCACCGCTAATACAGCTAGCCTTTCCACTTTCTCATGCACTCAAAATCATTATTTAAGTTATTGCTGTATATATATATAACGAGTGCTCATAAATTACATAAATAACGGCTTCTCTCCAATTATCGCCTGCTTCCAATTAACGCCCCGTCCTCTTTGTGCTTTTGGTAAATAAACGCTCCGGTATTTGATGTTGATGAATACATGTGACTATCCAGATTGAAGTCAGCACGATTTTGCCGCCCTTGACTGGAGATGCAGTTTGACGTGCACACAGCGCAGCAGCGTAATGCAGCATGACAGTGAATGCAGCATGACAGTGAAAGCAGCATCATATGAGAAGTTCATCGTTTTCAAGTTCCATCCAATGCTTGCTTTATGATGTTGGCCATTAAATCTCATTTCACATGTTTGTTGTTTTTTCCTCCTCTGCACGCTGCAGGAGGATGAGAAATCAATACGCAAAATAATGATGCTGTTGTCTGTGCCGCCTCCACGACTTTTTACACCCAATGTCATTAATTCCCAACACAGCCTTCAGACCTGCAAACCCCGCTTTTTATTCATGTGCTCTCTTGTTTGTTTGTCAGCTAACGGTGCGGGGGCGCCAGTACATGTGTGTTGTTGCACGCATGGCAAAATGGGAGCTCGGCAAGAATGTGATGTAACATTTTAACAGACGGAATGCAAAGATGAAGGCCTTTCCGGCGCAGAACAGGAAGCTGCTGTTTGGCTTGTGGTCCTCGCGCGCGCCCGCCTGCATAATGAGGGGGAAACGAGGAAATGTTCTTACTCTGAGCCGGAGATAAAAAGGATTTGTAAGGCTATGTAAGTACAGAAGAGGAGTCGGGAGAGCGATCAATAATTAATTTACTTTCAACAGTCAAGGGCAATTAACATGCTTTTTTGCCCATTACCCGCCGAAGAGGGCCGATGCCGCAGCTCTCGCCCCTAATCTCACTGACCGTTGTCACGATGGAGGATTACATGACACACCGATCGATCGGGCCGACGCTCGCGCACGTAAACGCTTGGGACACTTGTGTATAGTTACCAGTGTGGAACATGAGACAGGAGTTCATCACATTAACCAGAAAGTCATTGTTTGGGCTTTCACCAATATGGCGCCTCAGTTAGCAGTGACAAAACACATTATAAGCATTTTGTCTTCGTCTTATTCCGATGGCCTCTTACTGTCCAAACTTTACAATCTTTGTACAACTAAATGAATCAAAATGGAAGACAATGTTCCAACCATTTTGTGTCAAATTGTATCTTTGCATCAATCAAAAGTGACGGCCTCACCAACTAGCAGCTAGCATGTGCCAATTAGCTAGCCAACCAGTTCAAACATTCCCCAAAAAACTCCACAGAGAACAAAATGGCTTTTCATGCCCTTCATATTGTTGAGTGTATTTTTAAAGTGTCGAATTTACTTACAAAAGTTGCTTTAGAAAGGCCATTTGTTTGAAGAAAAGCAGGCGTCAGAGCCAAGCCCACACCAGGAAGTACATTGCAGGGCTGACTTCCCCCTAAAATTACCTGCACTTACAAGTCATCACCAGTGAGTGTCACTGTTTCTACCAAATAGTTTCAAACTAAGAATTCAGGTGAGACGTGTGTCACTACGTAATATGTACCCGGAACGTAATCGGTTCGACTGGGTTCTAAGCATGTGCAGAATGCGTCAGCCTATTTTTCGGCAGTCACATGTTAGGCATGTGTAATCTAGGCCATCCGTCGATCTATTTTACGCCAGCAAGCAAAAGTGCAGTTTTACTTTACAGTGTAAAGTGTAAAATGTACTTAGAGAAGTTGCTTTACAAAGTAGTGACATGCGGATCAATACTGAAATATCGATGCTTCGGGTACCAACTTTTCATGCTCTAAAATCGATTCTCAAATCAAAATATCAATATTTTTGATACTTCAGTCATTTGAGGCAATGTTTGTCTGAAACTTTTGTCTGTTGAAACGACGGCCGATCGTAAATGGAGCCATGTGTGAATTGTGAATCGTTTTCATTCTTAGAGTAGTTCTTAATAATTCATCATTTCTTGAAATGGTTTTATTTTCTTTTTTACTGTTTACATATACTTTGTTCTCTGTTTTTTTTCTGTTGTATATTAGCTTGGATATATTGTAAACCCACTACCTCATACTTATACTTCAGGGGTTTAAATAAATGTGATCAATTACTTTAATTAATTATTAATTTACTTAATGAATCAATTAAATGTTGTGCATTTTTTATGGTATGATATGAAATACACTACTTTTTTAAATTTACCGGACACATGAATTTGCACAAATTATCGGATCGGTATCGTCGATACCAGCGTGAATTTTACTCAGTATCGTATCGGAAACAAAATCACGCCCACACCAGAAAGAGAAGTTCTAAGGGTGCGTTAACCTGCACTTACAAGGCTCCACCTGTGGGTGTCACTGTTTCTACCCAATAGTTTCAAACTAACAATTCAGGTGAATACTTTCTAACTAAATCAGATGAGCTGAATTGACTACAAAAGAGGGGCAAAAGATTAGAAACTGCCAATCAATAAAAGCATTGTTAAATGAACACCTCTGTGATAATGCCAATAAAAACAATCATTTCTACAATGTTGTTCTTTGTAAAGAGCAGAATGTTTGGTACAACTCTTGCATTGTCTCTCATTAGAATGTGCAAGTGTTAGGAATTAGCAGCTTCGACTTGCATGTGCCCTAAATTCTTCGACATCCGCACACAGATCCTCATGGTCAGCGCAGGCAGACAGACCCAGAGATCTCATTGTGTTCATCAGTGTGGAAAGACCTTGTGACCTCACTTCAAACTTGAAATTAGAAACACATCAGTTGCTCCATTACCACATGTAAATGTGATACTTGTCTTTTTTTTTTTTTTTTTCAAACTGGGTCACAACCCCCCCCCAAAAAAACTTATCTGGCGCGGCAGACTCAGAGATGGATGATACCCAAAGCTTTGGGGAACAGATTGAACGCCGACCTGATTGCAAGGCTGCGACACCGATGATTGCGACTGAAGCGTCAGGAGGGAACGCTCGTTTAACGCAGTAACTGCTGCAGGATCTTTCTTCCCAAAACGGAACACGTGTACTCAAATTAATGAAAGGGAATGAGTGCTTTATGAAGCATGTTGCACATCACCATTTCACCAGTCAAAGCTGCCGGCAGGAAACTCGGAATATTTACTCTGCTTGTGTAATAAACTCCCGGGGCATGTTTGTTTTATTACCGTTTTTTCCAAGCTGTCTAATTTCTATACAGTATATTCAAATGGCTCTTCAGCGGGCCCACTTACTAAATATGTGCTATCACAGCCCTTAACTCAAAGTGTACAGAGAGCAGGAGGTAAATAACAAGCAGCGGTAATGAAAGCGTGCTTTGTAGATTTAAGGATGTAAAACAAAGCTGCGCGTGGAGCTGCATAGATTTCAGATTCAGCCGAGATCCACAAAGGGCCGTCTCAAGTCGAGGCGGCCGATTCTTTCAGGCTGAGTCACTTTACACTTCACTGCTGATGCGGCTGTCTCTCCTGACACGTGCCTTTTCGAGACAAAGCGAGGTGCTACGATCAAATAACGACAGCCTCTGAATAAAAATGAGCAGCCTGACAACTAAAAATGATCATGCTTTGGCCAAGTGCTGCTGGACAATCCACTGTTACAGTATGACAAACGTCAGTACACCTCTCACAACCCCATTTTTTCCATCCCACAATCCACACTTAAAACCCGTTTTCCATTCATGTCGAAGGTAGCTGCTTACTAACATTAGGTATTCATGGGAAAGATGTAATACAGTATATCAGGATGACAGTATTTCAAAAATATGTTATTATGATGGGAGTCAGGACCAAATCGGCCCCACGGGTAAAGTGTGTAGGCATACTGCAGCATATGCCGGGGGTAAGGAACCCATGGCTCGTGAGCCAGATGTGCTTCTTCTGATGACCGACTCTCGTAAATTTCTTACCATTATAATTTTAAAGTAAAACGTTACAGAAATCAGAGTGTTGAAAATAAAGTTGAAAATATAAAACATTCTCATGTATGAAAAATAATACAGAGAATTATTATATTCTAAAACTGTTGGTTTTGTCTAAAAATTCATTTAGTTGTGCTCAGTGATAAAAAGTCTTTCATGGGTCTCTTAGCCAAAAAGGTTCCCGACCCCTGCTATATGCAAATCTCCTATTCTACAGGGGTGATGAAAAGCAACTCCCTGTGTTGTTTTTTTTGGTCTTTCTTTAATGTATGAGAATTTAATCTACATTTTTTTTTCCAGATTGATCATTTTGAGTGAAATTTGGAAGCCTTACAAATACAGAAATAGGAGTAGTTTTGTCTTCTAAGAGTTCCTGGTAAAAATCAAATGGACGATTTGAGAAGCTGGTAGCAAATTCCGGTGCCCTTATGAAAATGTAAATATACCTTCTTGCTAATCGCTTTCCTGTCATATCCACCCACCCACCTTCTATGCCGCTTATCCTCACTAGGGTCGCGGGTATGCTGGAGCCTATCCCAGCCGACTTTGGGCGAGAGGCGGTCGCCAGCCAATCTCAGGGCGCATATAGACAAACAATCATTCACACTCACATTCAGTCGCCAATTAACCTAACATGCATGTTTTTGGAATGTGGGAGGAAACCGGAGTACCCGGAGAAAACCCACGTACGCACGAGGAGAACATGCAAACTCCACACAGAAATGCCCAACGGAGATTCGGACCCAGATCTTACCGATCTCCTGACTGTGTGGCGAACTTGCTAACCACTAGGCCACTGTGCGGCCCACTGTCATATCCATTTCTTCTTCTTCTAAAAAAAATAATATTAACAAAGTATTTTAACATTAGAAAGTATTTTAATATAGGGAGTTACTTTCCATTCACCCTTCATACACCTTGCACCTTTACATTTATTCAAAATAAAATTGTATCTTTTTTTATTGAAGAGTCAAAACCACATTTGGTCTCCTGATGTGCCTCATGGGTTTAAAACAAATGCGCTAGCTTAAACAGTTGATACTTAAGCACAAGATACTTACAGGCAAACACTTTCTAAGGCTCAACAGGAGACAGTGTTGGCTGCATGAGTGTTGCCGGCACAGGGGAAATGCGGTTCATTGGTGGAAAATGTAATTCCAACATGTACTTTCTATGTTATTTGTCCCTTGACAAGATATAATAAAAATGCTTACTGAAACGTGAGGATTGTTCTCATGTAGTTAGAAATGAAATCTCTTCTACTCATCATTCAACATTTGTAGAGCAGTTGGAGAGTCTTGTTGTAGCATTATCTTTGCATTAAAAAGATTAGCAACATTAATAACTACAAGTTATTAAACGTATTTTCCCCTCCTGATGACAGCAGCTGTGTGCCTGTGTCAATGATGACGTGCTCACAGGCATCGCGTGGCACTCAAGCTCTGCAACTTAATTACCTGCAAAATAAATTAGCATCGGGCTCTCTCGCTCACTTCACTGAGCGATGTCATTCCACGGGTACGGATTCATTAGAGTCCATCTCACCTGCCAGCTCCCTGCCACTCCCGCAGAGCGTTTTTGGATGGCAAACATGTTAGTTTGCTCAGAAAGGAAATAGAAACATCCCCCACTTGTGTTTTCCACTTGAAGAATGGCGTCCACGGTGACAAATGTCAGACTGTCATTGGTGGGCGGGCTTTCGTCAAGTCAGTGGCTATGTGGATCAAACTCTGCCTAGGAATAATTGCTGTGCCTTTAATGCAAAAGGAATACATAAGCGAAGCAGGATGCTTGATCTCCATGGCAACAAAGCAGCTCGGTTTCGTCCTGACACATGTGACATATGGAGGCCTGTGGTATAAATAGTCCTTGGCGCGGCGCAACAACTGGCAAAGGCTCTGATCTTGGCGACGGGTGAAGGCGGGGCAGAGGCCTCGGACTGGACATCTGGACAGGGACCAGCTGGTGGTGCGGCAGAGGAGGAAGGCAAAGTCGGCATGTGAAAGCGGCAGAGTGACACATTTTCAATGACCGGTGGTATAAAAGTTAGTGTAAGCAGCCGCGGCAAAAAGAATGTAATTTCACTGCCACTATCGTGCTACAAATGTATCCATTATAAAAGTGGTTGTCAACTGGTTTGGCTTCTCAAATCTCTTATATTTAAAGAGACTGTTTGCAACACCAGCCAATCGGCTGGTGTTTGGCTGGCGACCAGTCCAGGGTGTACCCCGCCTGTCGCCCGAAGTCAGTTGGGATAGGCTCCAGCATGCCCCCGCGACCCTAATGAGAATGAAGCGGTATAGAAAATGGAATGGATGGATGTTTGCAACACAACATGAGCTGCTGCGGTGGACGCTGTCTCTCTCTTAATGGCGCGCTCTTCCCCAGCAGATATCTGCAGCTGTGTGTCAGACAAACAGCACGTTAAGTCCCAACATGTCCTTCCTCTCCAGCTCAAGCTTGACAAAGTCGCCCACAAACATGGCGCACACCTCATGGCGGCTTACTAGCACAGACAAGAACTCGAGGTGCATTCACAGATATTATTGTTTTATTATTGTTTTACTTTTTTTTACAGCTCCGCAGTAATCACTGCTCTATGTGACAGGCCCAATCTGCTGTTTTTGAGAACCGACAGAGAGAAAAAAAAAAAAACACTAGTCAAAACATCCTCAAACAGTATGACAGCAGCACTTTGCTGTTTTTAAACACCTACTGCCAAAATCACTCCAGCGATCTAGAACTTTGACCAGTAGATTTTTAAAAGCAGAAGAGCGCTGCTGTCATACTGTTTGAGGATGTTTTGACTAGTGTTTTTTTTTTTTTGCTCTTGTCATACTGTGTAGACTTCTAACCTTCAAGAGGAAAAAGAAGCCAAGCTGGAGTCTTACTGTTTTGAATTTGAATCTGCTAGTCTAAGATCATCTACTGCAGTGGTCCCCAACCTGTTTTGACCCACGGACCGGCTTGTGTTCCCACTAATCTCCCGCGGACATTATGCCAATCTAATTTATCTTATTTATGATGTATTGTGTAAAACTAAGACATGAATAACATCAAATTAAAAGCACAAAATGAATGCCGACCCACCAGCCACCAGTTCAAGTTCCAGCCAAGTTTTTCCAGAGAGATTATTACATGCTACATTAAATGCTCATTGTCAGTGATTTCCTTGCGCTTTTATTCTGAAGGGGATTTTTTTTGCAGCAGGGTGTTTTCTATTAATACTCCTGTAAGTGGCGACAACGCTCTGTAGTGCCATTTCAAATTTGCTGTCAAAGAAGACCGGCACCATTAGTTACCTACTGTCATTATGATTCTAAGTGTGCCTGGCCTGTCTCTTGTTGAACCTTATAAAGTAAGGTGACCAAACATCCGGGTTTCCCGGGACATGTCCTGTTTTCACGTCCTGTCCTGGCTATCCTGAGTTTTGTTTTTGAAAATGATGAAAATGTCCTGATTTTCATTATTTTTCCATTGGGCCATTAAATTGAGTGGTGTTAGTTGAGTTAGTGTTAGTGGTGTCTGCGAGGCTCCAGTATGGGCGGCTTTTTGAATTAGTGTTACTAAAAAGCCATAAAAAGCCAAAGAAATGGCAAAACAAATGCATGGAGTCAATCCACTGATGCTTGCCGAGTTGAAGTGTTGTAGAATTGGGAATGTCATGCACAGCGGCGGTTCATACTCTCACGTTCTTGTGGCTTTAGAGGGCATATTTTTCCTGAAAATATTGGTTCCTTTGGAATTTCTGTCTTTGGTTATAGATAGCATTTTGTATTTTAACACATTTCTATGCATACTTTAAATGCACTGAAATTATAAGTCATCTTTGAGGAAAGGTTGCGCATCGAGCTAGCGCATTTGTTTAAACCACGGTTGACCAAAGTTAGTATTTTTTTTTTTTAAACTGCTCGTCAGCTTTGTGAGGTAGATGAAAAAGCATATTGTTAGTATGAACTTCACTCTTTGCTCCTTTTTCCTATTTTTGCTGGGTTTTTTAAATTTATTTTCCAAATATTCAAACTTCCTACATAATCTTTGTAAATTTGATTCTCGTAATATCAAGACTTTACTCCCATAATATAACTTTTTTCAAGAAATTACAACTACCTTCATATTATGACTTTTAAACAGGAAAATTTTTCTTTAACATTTCAACTCTAAAAATATTAAAATGACATTTCCTCATAATATTACAAGTTTATTCTTGTAAAATTGTGACTTTTTTTCTCTTTAGAACAATTTTTTTTCTCTTAATATTTAGACTTTATTCTCTCGTTTTTTTTCCAACTATTTCAATTTTCTTCTTGCAATTATGACTATTCCCATATGTTGACTTTATTCTTGGAACATTAAAACCTTTCTGCAACCCAATTTTATTTCAAATCATCTTTTTCTTTAATATTTCAACTCGAAGAATACTAAAATGACATTTTTCCTCATAAAATTATGAGTTTATTCTCATATAATTACAGCTGTTTGTTTTTGTTTTTTAAATTTGTTCTTGTAATTTTCTTCTTATAATTATGACATTATTCTCGTAACGTAACTTTCCGCATCCTAATTTTCCAAAAATTTGGCAAAACAACTTTATTTATAGAGCACAATTCGTACACTATGAAAAAAATCACTCTCAAATCATTACATAAAATTCCATAAAAAAAAAATCCATTCATTTTCTATGCCGCTTATCCTGTTTAGGGTCGTGGGGGTATGACTATGGGCGAGAGGCGGGGTACACCCTGGACTGGTCGCCAGCCAATCGCAGGGCACATATAGAACAACCATTCACACTCACATTCATACCTATGGACAATTTAGAGTCGCCAATTAACCTAACATGCATGTTTTTGGAATGTGGGAGGAAGCCGGAGAAAACCCACGCACGCACGGGGAGAATGTGCAAACGCCACACAGATTAGAACAAAAAATGAAAAAGGAATATAAAAGTGAAGAGTGCAGATAAAACACTTACCGCTGTCATATGCACAATTCAATTCAAGTGTTTTCAGCCTGGATTTGACCACAGCCAAAGTTGAGGATTGTCGCACATCTTCTGGAAGACTGTTCCAGATTTTGGCAGCATAAATTGAAACGCAGCCCCACTGTGTTTAGTCCTGACTCTGGGAACCCCCAAAATTACAACTTCGTTAGTTGTTTTGTTTTCCAAAATATTACAACAAAATATTACAACAATATGTTTTTTAATATTTCAACTTTATGCCAGTGAAATGGTATTTTCGTCATATTACGTCGTAAAATTACAACTTTTTCTCGTAATATTTTGACTATTCTTGTAAATTTTTTCATTTTTTGCTGTTGTTGGGGGGTTTTTTTGTTAGTTTTTTAAAATGTATTATATTTTTAGAATGTGCCACGGCACACATTGTGGACAGCTTGGTTGTAACTGCATTGCATTTATGTCAAATGTAACACAGAATTTATTTTGCGGCTTATGCAAGTCATACTTAACATACTTTATTTCTGTATGTTCAGTTTTGAAAATACTACTGAAGGGTCTTTTCTAGGACAAATTCTGCCAAGCAACAACTGTCTAGCTCAGAAAAAGAATCCAAAAAGCTCTGCTGATCTATGTTAACGTGTCCGCCGTTCTTTTTGTGAAGTTTCATAATGAATCAAATGATCTGTGCTGTCTTGCCATTGGGAGAGAAATCCAATGCTAAAGACCATCACATCAGACAATAAGAAAATGTACTGCTGTCTCCTTGGTACGTAAGTGGATTTAGTCCATATGTAAATGCCACTGGTGTGACTCTATGATGCATACAGTGTCGTCTCCAGACATACAGTATGTGTGCATGTGATTATGTCATGTGTGGCGCTCCCCCCAAGCACAGCGCTTGGCAAATGAGAGGATTCCTCCCGTTTGTGTCAGACTGAGGGATGACAATATTATTAGTGACTGCAGGACACTGTCAGCATCCATATGCTTAATAACCGACCCGCTGAGCCCGCCTCAAGTGAGCAGACACGCTGTAGTCCTCTGACATGGCTGTCAGGAGGCTTCCTTGGAAAGCGCGAGGAGGAGGCACCTCATCCACAGTGGTGTCATGTCTGGAGATTTATAAGCCGTGCACACAAACAAGACTGAGGCCTCACAGCTTGACTTCCGCAGTCCCCCCCTGCTTGTGTGACGCACTGGAGATGCTGAGCACCAGGGTCTGACAGTTGCCTGAGGTGGGGACAGGGCATTGTAATGTAGATTTTTTTTTTTTGTTGTTGGTGGCGGTTGTGAGAGGGGCGGGGTCTATAAATAACTAAGATGCCAAGCTGCTATTTACAGATATTTCCTTTCCCAACTGAGGGAGGAGTGCTCAGTGGAATGCCAATTACCTCCACGTGTGGTGTTTGGAGAGTCAGGCAAGATGTCAGTTTGCAAAAATGGAGCTCTACTGCCACCGAGTGGACAACTAGTAGCACTGGAGCGATGAGTTCCACCGTTAGGTTCACCTGCATTTTGCAATGACAGTACAAGAGATGTATAAACAATTATTCTCTTATGAATATAATTATTAATGTATCAATGTTTATTATAGTGTATGTAGCACTCTTACTAGTATTCCATCTTATTTTAGATACAAAAGTGAGTAAAATAAACATTCGCTGACAAAATAGTAACAGGTTGTACCTTGTTGAAAGAAAACCATGCCACTCATCTTGGGTGTATTTGCACATTTACTGTTCGGGGCCACAGGTAGTGCTTGAAGGTCAGAGATAATTCTGAAATAGAAATCACATTATGCAAGGTTCACCTGAACAAAACAAAAGGCATGTAAACAATGAGGATAAAGGTCTTTGTTAACACAATGAACTGATCATCATCTCATGTCATTGCCAAAGACATCAACTTAAATATTCCAGAACTCTACAAACGCACCATGGGTGTTTTTCATGATGTCTTTATCTGCTCTTCAAAAATAGGTCATTTTCTTTTACTATTCACACTTTGTACAAGATTTTAACATTTCCTGACATATGGTGCCCTGGAAACAAAGACAATATACTCTTGAATATGCAGCTGCATTGGAAAACAAAAACAAATGGGCATCAAAACATCCCTTTCCCTTCACCCACTTCAGCAAACATAACAGTTCTCCATGAAGAGTGCAGCCATTTAACTGTACACGTACTCTCGTCCAAACACTTTGGCCAAGTGACAACAAATACACAGGCAGGAGGCCATCGTGTCAACTTCAAGTTCTTGCTGGCGGATCAACATGTCATACATTCATGGGGAAAAAAAAAAAAAAAAAAAAGACAATTCCCCATGGGCACAAGGCAAACGAAGGCGTGCCGATGTCATCAGGCGACAAACTTGTTCTTGGTGGTGGAGCCGCTCTTTGTGGCCGTGTCGGCATGCGACTGGTACCCGATGACCACTTTGGGCGGAACGCCTAACCGTTCTTTGTACACGCGCCTAAAAAGAAACAAATGTGGCAATGAAAACAGTGGCTCCTCGCATATTAGCCATTCAGCATTCTCAATATGTATAGGGTTGATCCAATCCAGTATCAATATCTGGTTCTGATACCGGCGTAACTTTTGTATCAGACATTTCTGATCCATGAGCCATTTAATGCTGTTAGCAAACATAGCCAAAAAAAGTATCAGTGAATGTAGCAGTCTCCACACATGCACTGCAAGTACTCCTCCTGATGCAGTCACAGCTGTACAGTACATCACAAACATACAACATTACACATAACTACCGGGCTGCTACAATATCATACTTGCCTGTAGAAAGGATTTTATTACAGCCTCATAAAATCAACCATAATGATGACGCAGCGCCCTGGAAGTTCTATACAATGCTAAAAGGTTTTGTGTTGTCTGATGAGCCATGAACACGTCAGGCTGAGCACTTGTGTGCAGACAGCTATGTTCACTGATATTCTACTAGCTATATTTGCCAATATACTTTTGGTGTGGTTGTGGTTGGCGGTAACTTGTTTTGTTCATTACAGCGATTGTCAATCAACCACCTCGTCATTCTTATAGAATCTGCAGACATTACAACAAATTAATTTTATTATGATTATATATTTTAAAAAATAAATAAATAAAAACAGCTCCAGCTTTCCTGTGACCCTAATGAGGACAAGCAATATCAGACTAGTATCGATATCGCTAGATATACAAATTCAGGTATCGGGATCAGAAAAAAAAAAAAAAAAAAAAAGTGCAACATCTTTCCCTTTTTTTTTTTTTTTAAATAAATGTATTAATTTGTGTGAAAACCCACCCATTTGTGTTTTTTACTCTCCAAAAATACGTAATGTATGAATAAGTGAATAAGTGACAATGACACATAAAATGGACCGCATAATACATAACAATACTGACAACAGTACATAATATAAGGTTTGATTGGCTGGGCGGTGGGCTAGTGGTTAGCATGTTGGCCACAAAGTCACAGTCAGGAGATTGGGAGACCTGGGTTCGAATCTAGGGCATTTCTGTGTGGAGTTTGCATGTTCTCCCCGTGCGTGGGTTTTCTCTGGGTACTACGGTTTCCTCCCACATTCCAAAAACATGCATGTTAGGTTAATTGGTGACTCTAAATTGTCCATAGGTATGAATGTGAGTGTGAATGGCTGTTTGTCTTTATGTGCCCTGCGATTGGCTGGCGACCAGTCCAGGGTGTACCCCGCCTGTCGTCTGAAGTCAGCTGGGATAGGTTCCAGCATACCCCCGCGAAGCGGTATAGAAGATGGATGGATGGCTGAGCGCTGTTTGTAGCTTGTACTTCCTGCTGATGGCACCACATCCACACAGCTGTGCATTTGTCAGTCACTTCTTTGTTTGCAAGTGTTTAAAGCGTCAGCCGTATACCATACATGTGTTCATCAGCATAATCACCATTTATTATCGTAGATTAGTGGTGAACCTATACATTTATCCATTTCAAATGCTTTAAAAAGTGTGTGAGGCATATTATAGGGTTTCAGCTTGGATTGTGCTTCTATCCATTTAGCTTGTTGGCTTCCTTTGTCACAAGTGAACAATGGCAATTACAGAGATTGGGAGGGTATTTGTAGCTGAATCTAATCTAATAAGTGTTGATCCAAAATCAGAGATCAACCTAAAGCTAGCAGGATGATTTGGAGGGGGAGAAGAAAGCTAGCGTTGTATACGGTAGCATCTCGCTACTGCAGCATAACCCAGGCGTTATTTGAGTATCAAAAAAAAATGTTTTTGTTATTACAGTGGTACCTCTACTTACGAATGTCTCTACACACAAATTTTTCAGGTTACAAAGTACCAGAACGGGAAAATATTGTCTCTAGTTACGAAGGCGTTTCAGGATACAAAGTCAAAAATACAGTACAGTACGCGCTGCTATTCGCCGCTCCCAGAGTTTCCCGAACGTAAACAAACTTGTAGCTGCTCTGCCATTGGCTATCGCCTAAAATCTACCTGGCAACCCGGTGCGTATGCGTGTATCCCAGCATGCTCTTCGTGTCCCCGTCCCGCTCTGTAAACAGTCTATGGTACCACTACGAACAGCTATCATTCACAATGGACCCCAAGAAAGACATGCAGAAAAGTGGACAAGGAGAAAAGAAGAGGAAAAGACTTTTTCTGGCCATAGAAACAAAGCAAGAGATAATAGAAAGGTATGAAAAGGGGATTGTCGGACGGATTGTCAAAAGCCGGCAAAAGCAGACGTCATTGGATCAGTCTTTCAAGAAACGCGAGGCAAAAACACTGCTGGACCAGTAAACAAAGAGGCCAAAAAGTGACAGTTAAAAGGTAAATGAATATTTTTATTATTTCCTTTATTCTTTGTTTTTTTACATTATGAGCCTCTCGTTTTATGTTTATTTTGCGGTAATCTAATTTTAACATGTATTTGTTTCATGTTCTGATGCTCTTTTATGATTTATTAAAAAAAAATCATACTTTTGCGGGGCTTGGAACGGATTAGCGCATTTACATTCAAAAGGCGTCTCTACTTATGAAGGTTTCAGGTTACGAAGCTCCTCCCAGAACTAATTAAATTCGTAAGTAGAGGTACCACTGTATAGCAGGGATCTATTGTACAATGTACAAGAAAACATAATGGAGCGTCCCGCAGCTCACCCTATATGTGTGATGGCCTCCTTGTTTTCATAGTTCGTGGTCCAGATTGCAATCTTGTCTCCTTTAGCTCGGACGTTGATGACGGCCCCGCACACGTCGTCGCTGTGGTCGTCAAAAGCTTCGCCCACGAGACACAAGAGCTGCAGTGAAACGGAAAGCACAACATGATGGCCATCTTGATGGTGAGAAGCAGAGGGAGGACCCCCACAGCTATCGCCTCAAACTTACCGTCTCCAACCAGAAGCGATCCAGGTCTGATTTGCGCTGCTGCTTGGACAGAGTTATCAGCCAGCGGCCGCCTCGACGGTTCCGCTCGTCCTCCCACATGGGCTCGATTCCATCCTGTGTGCCAAGAAATATCACTGCTCATTCTGCTTAAGCAGATTCCTTTTAGTCCGAGGGAGACTGGGGGCAGCAAGAAAACGGAGCGCTGTAGCAAAGTGGAGATTGTGGCATACACACATAGGGGATTATCTCGAAACAAGTTTTAGAAATCATCCCCTGTGGTTCGTTGTACCTGCTTTTGACACAATTGGTTCCCTAACAGTTATATTTTTAATAACTGCTTTATTCTGTGTTTAGGGCTTTCATCTACAGCTTTGGGAAACCTCCTGCTGTTGCTCTGGCATACACTTGACAGCCTGTGAATCCTTTTTTTGTTGTTTAAACGTGCACAAAGTTTATTCTTTTAAAAACACTGACGTAACTTACTTTTACCGCTGAGATGCAAAAAGTATCCTTCTAAATCAATTAGCAAACACTGTTAAGTATGATCTAAAGCTGCAGACGACTCAATTGGGACATGCTAGGGCAAACAGTGTGTTCTTACCTTAAACAGTGAATAGTCACATCCAGACATCAAGTTACTTGACAGCTGAATGTGGTTATACAACCTGGGAAGGTGATGATATTAGTTATATCGGGCATAGCAACTGAAGGCATCTTGGGAAGGAAGAACATGACTTACGCCCAGAAGTCCTCCACGCTATCAAATTTGGAGATAAGACGAAGGTTTGCTTGCCACGTTTTGCTCTTGTCATTCTTGAAAAACCAAAGAGCCCATCTGCACAAATAAATACATAAATGCATAACATACTGTATGATCAGACGTGACAGAAGCATGGTTTCCATCACACCTGTTCTGCAATGGATGCTTGATGTACGATTCTGGACTCTCAACTTCTTGAATCGTGCTCTCACTCACTTCTTTCTCAGGCTTGCCGGTGACTGAAGCGATCACCTAAACAAACACAGTTTTAACGGGGCTATGTTGAAGTTTTGGCTCTGTACACTTTTGAGTACAATTCCAATCCCAGAATAAGCCCATTTAATGGGACGCGTTACACACGGATACAATACAATCATAAACATCACGATCCAACTTACCGGGGAGGGTAGCCATTGGGACACTCCTTTCCCATTAGGACGCTTCAAATATAAATTTGCGATGTGATTTTTAAAGAGAACACACTCATGTCTGGCGCACGCCTGCAAGAAGATGCTAGGCTAACGTTGCTGACGTCACCTTTAGCTAGCTGCCAGCTAGGGAATGGAAGTTGTACCAATAACTGTGATTTGATTCCACTCGGTGAAACTTGCGAGGCACCGGTTCGTATAGAGCATATTTTGTTACGTAAGCCATCGTCCTAGCTGGCATACAAAGACCGCTAACAAACCTGGACTAAATAAGCTCCCGGCGTTCAGAGGATAACTCACCAATAAGGCGGTCGCCATCTTGTGAAACCTTCCTTTGGGTTGTTTTGGGGTCTGTTAAAATAGCTGATTGGACCAGCTGGGGCATAGCACTACGCATGCGCAATGCGTTACGGTACAAAATACTGTGCTGTCTATAAATACCATGTAGACAAATCATTAGTAATATTAAGTATTAATTACCATGAACCCATATTATTAGCTGTTGGCATGAATTAACAAAATATTTTTTTCTTTTCATAAGTCAAAACAGACTAGAACTACCATCATCCATAACAGCCCAGGTGCAATATTTTTTACATGATTGCATTTCTCCCCTAATAACTTGGCAAAATTATATTTATATAGCATTATTTCAAACCACTTTTGCCCACGTGATAGAACTAGAACAACAAAGTCTCACATTATTTTGTTCATCAGTATGTAAGATAATGGTCCAGTTTAGCCATATTTAAAGTTTTTTTTGACATGAAGTTGTATGACATCCCCATCAGCAGTGCGACACTAGACTCTTAGCCGCGCATGTAAACACCGTCTGTGGTACACATACACAACGGACAGGTGACAGCGCGCAGTGATACGAGAGAAAGTAATGCCGAGCAATTGTGAGGTCAGATTTTTTTCGAGGCCCCACCAACTAACCGGAACTACATTCCTCATACTGAAATCCGACCAAAACTCAGCTCATGGGACGAAGTGGGGGATAAGTCACTGTTGATGCACTACACTGCTGATGGGGACGTCTTACAACTTCATGTAAAAAAATCTGAACTATCCTTTTAAATTCCCCCTCCTATGGAATACTTGAAGACGCTTGTGATGGTGCTAAAGCTCTAACAATCAAAATTATGCATACATTGCTTATAGCATTAAATTAGCGTACAGGCCAAAAGTTTGGACACACACACACACACACACAAAATACGACCCCATTAACAAGGCAAGAAATTCCACTAATTAACCCTGACAAGGTACACTTGTGAAGCGAAAACCAGTTCAGGTGGCTACCTCATGTAGCTCATTGAAAGAACACCAAGGTTTTGCAGCACTATCAAAAAAGCTAGGTTGAGGAATCTACAACATAAGACATATTTAATGTTATTTCACACTTTTATGTTAAGTACATAATTCCACGTGTTCATTCACAGTTTTCATGCCTTCAGTGAGAACGTAGTCATGAAAATAAAGAAAACGCATTGAATGACAAGGTGTGTCCAACTTTTTGGCCTGTGTTGTATGTACAACTGGGTTGCATTTATATTGTAAATTGTAGCAATATAGCATTATGCATGTTTCGTCATATGATCAGACATCAAAATGCCATATGTGCGTGTGTTGAAAAAGATTTATTGAAACCGTCAAGGCCAACCTGAAACAGTTGTTCTAACAGACGTGGTTCTAACAAACGTGGTTCTAACAAACGTGGTTTAACAGTGAAAACAGTGTAATCATATTAAACGCTTGGAACATGAAAGGAGCTCCTTGACTGGTGGAGGCACTTTAGAAGGTCAGAACAGCGCGGATGCTGCAGGAGGGGAGGAGAAATAAAAGGTAGGCAAATGTAAATGGCAGAAAAAACAATTACATTACATGGGCAATCTGTGCTGACCTTTTTCCAGCGTGCATGAGATCAAAACCCTCATTGATCTTGTCAAAGGGCAAAGTGTGAGTGACAAACTCGTCCACCATCAACTTCTTATTCAGGTAGTCTTCCACCAGTTTGGGAACACTCTCCACACTCTTCCAGCCTGTCAGGAGGAAAGTTAAGTTGCTAAAGCTGCTGGATCACTCGGAAATGCCTCAGATATACTCGTACAGCCACGTTACATGGTAAAATCATCACCTCCGAAGGCAGTGCCGCGCCACACTCTGCCCGTCACCAGCTGGAAAGGTCTGGTGGAGATCTCCTGTCCGGCTCCAGCGACACCGATGATGACACTCTCACCCCATCCTTTGTGGCACGCCTCCAGAGCAGCTCGCTGGAACATGCAACATCGTCTTCACTTTCTTTTTTTTTTTTTTTTGCACAACAAACATGAGAATATACAACTGGGCTGCACAAGATAGCAGATTTGTGAATTACAATATTGATTTTTTTTGGCTTAGAATTGAGAGTACTGTAAAATTCTCAGAACTATATTGTTTATTATTATTATTATCATTATTATTATTATATGTTATTTATTGAATACTAGTTATGAATTATAATTTGGTTATTACATTGTATTATTAGTTATTAATTATATATTGTATTGCTTTTAATTATATTTTATTAAGGAGATGTGGAAGATCGCATCTCTTCCGCGACAGAGCGCCATGGCCATCTCACTGTTAAGTCACAGGATAAGTCACTGTTGATGTAGTACATTGCTGATGGGGATGTCATACAACTTCATGTCAAAAAATCCTAACTATCCCTAACAGCAAGACTGAAAATAATCCATCAAGTCCAAAAATGTGTAATGTTCGCTCACATGACAGTACATTCATGCAAGTCAAAAGAAAAGTCAATTAATTAATGCGATTGCTCCTTCCGAAAGCAAGGAGGAAGCGACAGCTGACATATCCACAACTGATCAAAGATGCGTGATGGTGTTTGTTTGTCATACAAATTTAAAAAAAAGTTAAATCATCATTTTGAAATTAGACTGCATGTTAGCGTGAGTCTATTTTTTGGTCCAGCCCTGATATACAGTACAACAATCGCTCACCATGATCTGCACGTTTCCGATGCACTCAAAGGAGTAGTCCACGCCACCGTCTGTGATCTCCACTAGGACTTCATTGATGGGCTTGCTGTGGTCCTTGGGGTTCACAAATTCGGTGGCTCCAAACTGCCTGGCCGTGTCAAACTTGTCAGGGTTTATGTCCACACCAATGATGCGGCTCGCCCCGGCAACCTTGCAGCCCATAATAGTGGCCAAGCCAACAGCTCCCAGGCCGAACACGGCGCACGTGGAGCCGGGTTCGACCTTTGAGTGTGCATGAAGAAGACAGAATTACAAGACCGTTATTATGATCGTATGTTGTGGTCTTTTTGGCCGTACACACCTTGGCGGTGTTCAGGGCAGCACCGTATCCCGTGGAGATGCCACATCCCAGAAGGCACACTTTATCCAGCGGAGCCTTCTCGTTCACTTTGGCCAGAGAGATGTCGGCCACCACGGTGTACTCAGAGAAGGTACTCGTCCCCATGAAGTGGTACACTTGCTTCCCCTTGCAAGTGAAGCGGGAAGTGTTGTCTGGCATCAGTCCCTGACCCTGGGTCACTCTGCCAAAGGGTGAGAACACCCAAGAAAACCAACTTCAATGATGGTTTGATATAAGAAAGTCATTTCTGGCACAATAACGGTGAAATTGTGGTGTCATTGCTTTTGGGCAAAAGAAAGCTTTTTTTTAATCCTTTAAAATTTCTGCATTATAACCTTTATGATTAACCTTCTGAAATAATATACTTTAAAACGTCTAATTCCAGTAGATACTTGTACAATAACTGAATTATGACCTTAAGTAGCCTCTGTAATTGGAGTGTTGACCTCAATATGACTCCTTAGTAACTAACATTTTTGTGCAGCAGAGGCCGCCACTGTGCATAGGTGTATGAGAATATGAGAAAGCATTGAACATATATAGACATTACTGGAAGAACATCACATTACGATGGTGGGACTTTTGCTGAGTGAGGGGCGCTGGGTCAATGAGAAATGTGTGTTGTGTCTTAGCATAGAATGAAGATTTAGGATGACAGCAGTACGGTACCTTGTACGCACAACAGGCTCCTTTTAATGCCTAACCTTTAACTATATAATGGATGTGTATGAATAAAATATGAGATTAATATGACATCACATAATTATGACCAATCAGAATAGCTGAAAATAAAAGGACAGCTTCTCCTTAGTGTCCAACTTTTCTGCCTTAGCAAGAGGGCTTTGGAATACATTTTTGGATTCTACCTGGAACCTGATTACAGTGGCTCATTTTGGATTTTGAATTCTATTCGACCTACAACACTTAAAAAAAATGTCACCTGCCGAAAACTTTGTTTTGAGAGGACTTAGCAGAGACTCACACTTAATCACATACTCTGAATATATAATAAAGCTAAACAAAATACTACAAATTAGTTGCATGTGTACAATAAAAGGATATGGAAAAGCGTGTGAGTAAACATGGTGTTGGACATGACCTAATTTTCTGGCATAGGTTGGTCTTGGGATTTTTGCAGAACTTGCATTCACCACACTGAGGCACGTAGAGCGGGATGACAGCATCACCTTAGTAGAAGACATGTAGATTGTTTTTAAAAATCAGCATCCACACTCCAAACGTTGACTTTTTGGATGCAACTTCTTACCTGGCTTAAACTTGGTGACACCCTCGCCGACGCTTTCAACGGTCCCTGCCCCCTCGTGGCCCAGGATTACGGGGAAAAGGCCCTCAGGGTCGCTGCCGCTCAGAGTGTAGGCGTCAGTGTGGCACACTCCTGTGGCAAAGAGCTGACAAAAAACATAACGAAACTTGATAATCAAATCTTTCTTGTGTTACGTTAGACTTTGTACGCCTAATGTTGTGGTCATGAGCGTGTCAGATAGAATTAATAAAGAGAGCATGTCCACAGGTAGTGGAGGGTTTTATCTTACCTTGATGCGGACCTCATGAGCCTGAGGTGGTGCTACCTCCACCTCCTCAATGGACAGAGGCTTGCCAGCCTCCCAGGCAACAGCTGCCTTGCACTTGATCACCTGGGGAGGTCAATCACAGCACGACACTCCCTTAATATGTACATTCTGGTAAGTCAGTAAGTGCACCTGTGAATTACTGAGGCGTTATGGTTGGGTGATTGACAGGCTGTGAGGCGTACGTGTGACCTTTGAACTCGCAGAAATAGGTGTGCTAAGAACACACGCGTGTACTTCAAGCACGTTGTTAGCTTGATGGCTAATACAAAATGTCCACGTTTTTCATCAATAATAGGCGTTTATTATTAATTTTCTCGACGCTTACGTAATTAAATCGGTTCACCAAGACACTTACGACTGCACTGCCTTGACAATAGTCAATAGTCAAGCGCCAAAAACACGTGACCGCAGAGAAGTTGCTCTACGGTCAAAAAAAGTAGTTACCAGCTCGGAGATATTTGCATTAAAATAAAGAGAACATATTTAAGAGCTGACTTACTTTACCAGCAGTCTCCATGCTGCCTTCACTGTTTCGATCCGGGCGAAGTGAGCGCATCCGCGAGAGGACACTGACCAATCACGAACGAGTACAATGGCGACGCACTTCCGGAAAACGGCCCACCTCGGAAGTTGTTCATTTTTTTTTTATTGTTTTATTAGAATATAACACACGCATTAAACAAACAAAAAGTATATATATACAATTTGGCAACAACTTCAAGGCACAAGGTAAAACACATTCACACAATTGTATGTTAAACACTAGAGGTCTTCGAATATTTTCAAATGCATTCAAGAGTGACATTGTTTTTTTTAACCTGTCATACATTTTAAGACAGTTACATCATTTTCTACAAGATGTTTTTTGAACACTGTGAAAAGAGGCTTTACTTTTTCCATTTTGAGAAATGAATATTTCGAGAGTAATAATAGGTTATTTATAACATAGTCCGTTTGCGATTCCTTTAGGCTCACCCCACATAATACAGGTATGTTGTCCATCGTGAGGGTGTCCTGTAGCTGGATTTTAGAAGAAAGCAAGTCCTCCCAAAATGTTTGTGTAAATACAGTGAAAGAAAAGATGGGCTGTGGTTTCAATCTCTGAGTCACAGAAAATACAGTTATGATCAATATTAAATCTTACTCTTAGCATTTCACTAGATGCATAAATCTCATTTAAGGTCTTAAAATGTACTTTTTTCACCTTTGGACTTAACAGGGACTGTTAGATATTGGGTACTCCATTTTTTTACCTCTACATCAGAGAATTTCTGCATAATGGAGTTTCTATTTGAACGTATTGGATATATAGTGTTATTCAAATGATTACGTAGGATTTTGTTTGGTATCTCTTTAAGAAAGTCTTGTTCATTAATGTGGAGTACTGGTAAATTAGGAGGAGGCAGACTCTCCAAATCAATGTTTTGTACAAGTTGTTTGACTGGTGTAGGAACTGCTTTCAATACTTTAATAAATTCAGATTTTCTACAATTAATACTGTGAACTGAACTGAAGTTTTCATATGATAACCAGGGGAAGTTGTTCATGGCCAACAAAATTGTCATTTATAACTGCAAGTGACGCAAAGGTTTAGAAAATCATTGGCACACGTTCAAGATAAAGACTCTTGGAGAATGCAATACTTTGATAAAACTTACTAAGGTAAAGGTTAATACTCAACGTGTAACATATCTAGAACAATGTTTTTTTTTAAAGCACAGTGTTCTGTAATGTATTTTACCCAAATACATCTTTCCCATTTAATTCAGACTCTGACAGTCAACAAATTACTGCCAATAAGAGTATATTTATTGGATTAATCTTTAAACTATTTTATGAAATGGTACACAACTTAGTCCACATTACGGATTTTGAGCTGTTTAGTGGCTACTTTAGCGCCATAAAACGGAAGAATTTGAAATTTCTCCCAAAAGCCAAACTTCTTAGGAGTAGTGCATTTTCAGAAGTCTTAAAACCAGCATTGAAAAACAGTCACTTTAATCTGTCAGGTTGCCCACTGCTAGCCATGGTAGTTTTTAGAATTTTTTATTCTTTAGAATACCAAAAAAGGTAATTACAAAATTGTCTGTTGACAAGTTCTGAATGTTAAAAAACATTTCAACCAATTTTAAAGGTCCCATTTGCCCGCATGTCCAAACGTGACGAATGATGGTTTGTGAATGCATGTTTTCATGATCAAAGTACAAATATTTATGACTTCCACAGGACAATAACATGCCTGTGCACAAAAAGGAGACGGGGGAGTTGTCGCAAGCATAAATATGAGCCCTTAAAATAAAAAGAAAAGGTCCATCACTCATACTTGTTAAAAAAAAAGAAACAGAAAACAAATCCATCCAAGAGGTAAAGTCCAATGATGTATCCATTTGGAAAAGGGCTGGCACGCAGCACAACCGGATGAATTATGGACACACAGCAGATCATCTCCCACCTACAAAATAAGCACAAATTAATAGGTACTCAAACCTAAACACATTAAAAGGACAAAAAAGATGTTCAGAATGTGGTCAAACCTCTGAATCCACGTCCTCCGCCGCCGCCTCCTCCTCCTCTCCCTCTGAAGCCACCTCCACGTCCTCCATATCCCCCACCGCCCCCAAATCCTCCACCTCTGCCTCCGCCCCGTCCACCGCCTCCTCCCCGTCCACCGCGAAATCCACCTGAAACCAGTGTGGAATTTAAGAAAGGAAGAAAAGACAGCGCAGTAACGCTACTGTAAATACATTAACTCAATAACGAAATCAGAGAGTTAGTCAGGTTACAGTTTAAATTCATCACCTCCGCGACCGCCGCCTCGTCCTCCACCTCTACCCCCACCCCGGCCTCCTCTTGGCGGGCCTTTTTCTCCGGGCGGCCTGGGCAGGAATCTCTGCAGTGGGAGGAGCTTCATTGGATCTATATAAAACTGTAAACACACAGAGTTTAATAGACCAATGCAAAATAACATACATTTAATTTAGAAGCAATGTTTACCTTCTGCATCTTCTTAAACGAAGACGCCTTCATATTTTCAGACAGTTTGACGGAAAAATACTAATGGGTGCGTTAAGTAGATTGTGAGCAGCAACGTTGTTGATGCACATTTTTAAAACTGAAGTGGAGGAGAGATGCTAAATAGAAAGGATACAAAGTCCCGCAGCTGTCCAAATATCTCGTCCACCTTTCCGATCTGTTCCTTGTTTTCCAGGTACACCGGAGCATTGAAGTAAGGAACTTTGTTTTCGTCTGTTGTGCACTTGCACACAATGTCATCCTCACATGGATGCATGAATTCTCCTAAAGCTGCGGAGGAAGATAAGTAAGCATCAGAATGTCTCCATTTTGGACCAGTTGAGAAAACGTCTATTGGTAAACTGTAAGTCCAGGAGCTCCATGGTAGTGACCCACATGAGATGGTAGTGTTATTAGTTACATTAACCTACCAACAACATAATCCGGGGGTCCAAAGTCTTGCTGTCTGTTATAACCTCCTCTACCACCACCCCTGCCGCCGCCATAGCCTCCTCCTCCATAGCCTCCTCCGCCATAGCCTCCTCTGCCTCCCCCACCGCGGTTAAATCCTCCACCTCTTCCGCCTCGACCTCCACCTCCTCTGAACGACATTCTTCAACTGATCTATAAACACAAAAAGATGAAATTATATCAAAAATACACCAGAGGTCATTTGGTACGAAGTAATGATGGCGAGTTGACACAACAACACAATGTATGGCTTAGCTAGCTACATTAGCTAGCCCGACCATGTAAACATACATACAGAATTTACAAACGAATCAATGCAACTTTCCACACACAGCTATGTTAGCACGCAGAGGCTTTAAATATAACGCACGGCGCATCCATCTATGCAAAGTATGTGCATTGTGTCCCGTGTTCACGACTTACAACTTTAGCAGTGGCTACCGACAGCAACGGTCCTCCATGCGACCACAACACGTGTGACTACACTGCCGTAAAGCAGTACAGCCATGTCGAAAAGACGGAAACAGCCGTAAACTGTACACTTTTAGGGGGGTGTTTTGTTTAGATATGATGGGGGTATACGGTACGGCGTAAGTGTCTCCACAAACCCAGGCTTTGTGCCCAAGATGCAACTCGACAAAACCCAACATCCGCAATCAGACTTAACTGGTCTCCAGACGGTGGTTATCAACTTACTTTGTCAAGTCGGCTTTTCGGCTTCGTGCTAAGTGCGCGTTCACATGAAAGGTGTTGTTTGACGTCGTATTATTCTACTTCCGCTGAAAAGTGAAGCATACCAGCCCAGTGTATTTCACAAAAATTTAGTTTGTAATTAGTATGAAGCGTTATGAGGAGTTCCCAAAAGATTATGACTGCTCAAAGCAATACTGTCGCCGCCATGCCCGAATGCAGCGTATGAATGCACAAGTTAACGCTGATGATTATAAAAACTATACCATACTGGTCTTTTCATTTATCAGCGTTCAACATTGCACAACTTTGACACATTAACACTTATTCTTTAAAAAAATAAATAAATTGGAGCAACAACTTTCGTTTGTGATGTTATAAGTTTAAGAAATATTGTAATCTGCTGTATCTCGTGACGTGTTTTGTAGCGACTTTTTACATTATTTTCCTTTTTATAATAAAACAAGTGTTTTAATGCAGTTGATTAATGCCGCAGAGTGTTTATTCCTCCAGCAAATATTGTAATATACTGTAAGAAGACTAACAGGCTGAGTACTCGCGCAAGCACTCATATGACATTTACATCTGCTAATTAATATTTCATATTGAATTTTTTTCCTGGTGCTCCTGTGAGCATATCTAGAGTATTCCCTCGGCTGAAAATCTATCTCAATTATAGATGGATAATATCATCAGGAATGGTCTTTTAAAAAAAAAAATTCCCACCTCGTAGGTTCTAAATAAATGATGAGGCCATCTCCGAATTAGTTAACCAGTGAAACAGTGGCACTTTCATAGCCGATTTTAGCTGTGAACTGTCAGGGGGAGTGTGAGAGGCAGGGAGGACTTTCAGCATCAGTGCAGACCTGCCAACAGGTATGAATTTGTCGTACTCAGCATGCAATTTGAATATGCTTGCATGCTTCGCTGCTCTCCATTTTGTTGCATTTTGCTGGTTTCAGTTTCGAGTTCAGTCAGTACAGTACAGATAAATAAATAGACAATATCAGTTTCTCAATAGTTTTTCAAATCGGGTTGCGGCGCGAAAATATTTCTGTCCCCCAGTGGGGGCATGACAAAATATTTGAGAACCACTGTTTTCTACTAACAAGGAAAAGTGTCACAAAGGTCACCACAAACTTGTCAACACTGCCATCTAGTGGTCACAATGATATACAGCATTTTATAATTGAGAGCAGTAACATTTGAAAACAATACTGCATAGACATATTTCAAAGAGTAAAAAAAGACAGTTGTTGCTCCAATTCATACATTTTTTTAAATGAATAAGTGTTAATATGTCAAAGTTGTGCGATGTTGAGCGTTGATAAATGAAAAGACTAGTTGGGTTTAGTTCAGGGGTGTCCAAACGTTTTCCATCGAGGGTCAAAAAATAAAAAATGAAAGTATGCAAGGACCATTTTGATATTTTGTAAAGCAAAAAATAAAGTGAAAAAGTGTATTATTATTGTGAACTTTTCTCTTTTTTCTGACCGTTTTTCCTCCTTTTTCCCAAATATTTCTAACATTCTTCTTAAATAATATTTTTACATTTCCTTCTCATAATATTATGACTTTCTTCCCATAATATTCTAACTTTTCCCCAACCTAATTTTCCAAAAATACATGTTTATTTTGTTTCGTTTGTTTCTTTTCTTTTCTTTTTTTTTTTTTTTTTTTTTTTTTACCAAAAACTGTATTTTGTAATAGTTCAACTCTATGCTACTAAAATGATTTTTTTTCCCTCATAATTGTAAAATCATTAAATTGTAACATTTTTTTCTCATTTAGAAAACATTTTTTTCTTAATTTTTTTTACTTTATTGTCGTAAATAAAAATAACAAAACAGAAAAATGGCCCCCGGGCCACATTTTGGACATCCCTGGTTTAGTTAGTATCATAATAGCGGTCCTCTCTCGCTGTATTGGCGCCGACATAATAATTACATGCTCATCTTGTGTAAAATACACCGGCTGGGATCGCTTCATTTTTGCGCGGAAGTAGAATAATAAGACGTCAAACTCCCCCTTTTATGTGAACGCGCACTGAGCACAAAGCCGAGAGCTGGACTTGACAAAGTTGAGTTGAGTTGCATCTTGAGCACAAAGCCCGAGTCGGTTGAGCCACTTTTGCAGAATACCCCGCAAGTGTAAGGCAGCTGTTGCTTGGGAACCAGAGAACATTGAAGATGTGGAGGTTTCCCCGGCCATAGTCCACGAAGTCTGCATTAAGGTGAAGAAGCCTCAAAGACATAAGACTCGGACAGGAAGTGATGTCAGGCGTTCATAGTTGAGTTTTAGTTTGGCGTGGGTTATGGCAGTAGCGCGTGTTAGGGATTATTTTGCCTGTTGTGAGATCATTCAAACCTGCAATAAAAGCCTGTTGTTATGGCAATCAAGTCTGATGCTTGTGTGCCTCTCTGAACATTAAAGTAACATTACTGACACCCAGTGACCTGTGGAATACTCCATACCATCACAACGTCTTTGAATGTGTGTTCTAAATGGGTCATGGTTGTATTTTTGTTCATTTAGCTATTTTTATGCTTGAAAATTTAGGCAAAAAATACTTAAATTAGCGTAAATATGCATATTTTAAAAAAACTAATAACAGGCCGTATTCAACAACTAAACAGCATGATTTATTAATTAATATATTTTCAAAAAACGTGATAGAGTGAACCTGCGAAATTCAAAGCGCAACGTGGTGAGGGATTACTGTATATCCATTTTAATACAAATAAAAATGTGCCAGACACACTTTTTTGGTTCATTAAATATCCCTAAAATTCACTTGAATCTTGAAGAGGAAGTGCTACGTAGCATTTTTATCCATTTAGAAAAGAAAAACAATTGTAAAAAAATATTTTTTTGCACATAGTAGCACTGCATACCTTAAACATCAATGAAATAAATCCTTTTACTGTTACACAACAGCGTTTATCAGCATTTTTAACTTAAAATATTTTTTTCTGACATTCCTCCGATATATATTTTTGTAGCATCCGCACTGTAATATCTCTGTGGGATGATGCAACCTGAGAAGACTTCACCTGCAGACGCTTCAATAATACTGTATTATATTTGCTGTGTGACTTTGTAGATGCTGGCCGCTAGATGGCAGTGTTCTGCCATGTAAAAATCCCGGGGTCGACAATCTTGAGCATCAAAAGAGCCAACAATTTTCAACAAAAAAAAGTGCAGCAAGCATGTATAGGCCTACTCAGAAATAATTTAAACACTGAACTCTGTAAGCCTTTTTGAGTGGTTCCCGTGTTTGTTTAAAATGAAGTCAAAATGTAGCCAACTTTAACAAAAAAGCTCATCAGAGTTCACATTTCTGTATATGAGTGTTGTTTGCTCAATAGCGTGTATGCCTGTGCTGAACTGTCACCGATGACCATTCTATTGGTCCTTTCCTTGACTGTCTTCGCAGAGAGAGGCATTCTTTCATTTTCAGAATAATTTCTTATTTATTTTTTAACTTGGCCATTTTCTCGCTAAATTTGGCAACTTTCCAAACCCTCTTGGTGACTTATTTTCCCAGAAGGTAGGGACTGCCGCATACTGTAGCTACAGCGCACTTATTGCTATTGCTAAACATATTGCTATGCTCCGTTGATCACATAGTTTTATTTTACTGTGCAATAACTTGCTTCAGACTCAAATCCAAACTCCCTCACCTTTTTTTCTCACCTGTGAGACTCCCTGCAAACACTAGCCTAGCTCCTTGTTCAACCAATCAGCAGTCAGAACACAGTCTAGATACATTCACGGACTTGCGGTGAGTCGGATATTTCCCATTCTGTTCGAAAATGCACATTTTCACTACTTCGGTGTTAAAAAAATCACCGAGCTCGGCAAAGGGAGGCTGAAGAGCCGCGAGCTGCCGACCCCTGCCCTTCACTGTACGCTTGAGTCCATACGTGCCAATTGGCGTTGTCAATTAAAACACAGCTTTTCCATCCGCGCATCAGTCTGCATTTTAATGCTATTTCATCACGTAATTCAGAGACAACTTGAACAACATGACAAATCCTCACCACATGCACATCCTGATCCTCTTGAAGCCTCCATTGGAAGTACGTAGTAGTCCGTCATGTCAGATTAATTTGTGGACCGTCACGCCTGTCTTTTGCCTTAACGGATTTCACTCTCTTCAACACTGGAATCTTGAAAAGGAAACAAAAAAATAAAATATTTTAATCGGGTCTAAGCGGTGAAAAACAATGAATTTGTTGAAGCAAATCCCGTAGCTTCCCTTTTAATTTGAAATGCACGCCATCTTTCATATGCCCGTCTAAAGTTACTCAAAAGACATTTTTGCGGGTGAGACAAGACAAGGAGGAAGTTGACGAGTTGGAACAGGTGCCTACGCCGCATCTGTTCAAGTCGGACATGCAAGCAGATTTATAAAAGGAGGTTCATCTCACGCCTGACACATCTTTGGGGAGAAGACGGACGGAACTCATTTGAACCTCGCGACCTCAGGAAAGGTCACATCGTCGCGTAACTGATACAGCGAGAACATTCAAAACATCCATTGTCCTTCTCCACACTCATCACTTGGAAGGGGGATTTGGATGAATAAGGAGAGCGAGACACTCACACGTTTCCTTACTTCCCTGTCACTTTGGACCTGTTAGGAATAATAATTTATATGGTCTTTCCATCCATCCATTTTCTATGCCGCTTCTCCTCATTAGGGTCGCAGGGGTATGCTGGAGCCTATCCCAGCTGACTTCGGGCGACAGGCGGGGTACACCCTGGACTGGTGGCCAGCCAATGGCAGGGCACATATAGACAAACAACCATTCACACTCACATTCATACCTATGGGCAATTTAGAGTTGCCAGTTAATCTAACATGCATGTTTTTGGAATGTGGGAGGAAACCGGAGTACCCGGAGAAAACCCACGCACGCACGGGGAGAACACGCAAACTCCACACAGAGATGCCCAACGGAGATTCAAACCCAGTCTTCCAGATCTTCTGACTGTGTGGCCAACATGCTAATGTGCGGCCCCCTCTCTAAAATATATTTTTTGTAAATTATTTAGGTATCTGGAAGCAATTGATTGGATTTCTATTATTTTCATTACTATTTCATACATTTAGAGTTTTTTGTCAGGCCTTAGGGAACAAGTTAATGACAAAAGCCGAGGTACCACTGTATTGTCTTTTGAAGACCAATACTGCTCTGGTGTGTAATGGTGTGTCCAGTGAGTGTATTTCCCAGTAAAAAGGTATTAACAGCTTTTTTCCACGTGTGTGACACGACTTACTGATAAACCAAAGTGCCAAATCTGAATCACAGCAGGTCCAAGAGTCATATCGGAGGGTAAAATCACCGTGGATGGATTGTAGAGCTGAGCGGCTACGGAAGAGCGGCCCACTTAAGTCACTCAAGACTGCCAATGTGAGGCCCTGGTTTTATCATCAAATCCTGGCCATTATACGGCGAATGCCTGGCATTGCCTGTCACATCCCCGTGTAGTCGGCTAGCTTTAGCTGCAGTGTTGGAGGAAACACATGCTGCTTCACCATAGGCCGGCTCTAATGCGCCCGCTCGGGCTGACACGTTGTTATTAAGCGTTATGAAGAAAACATTACATCTGCTGGAAAAAAACTGCTTCTTGACACGAGCAAATGACATTCAGCGCTAGATTTGAGTCTTTTTTTTTCCGCACGGTAACACAGTTTGACATAATATACTGTAGTGTATAAGTGTAGTGTTTCCAACACTGGTTTGCAGAAGTGCTGATCGGGTTTCTTGTGCAAACACAAAGTCCACTAAAAACTGCATGGAAAGTAAGGCGATGACATCCATTAAAACGATAATAGACGTTATTAATGGAACATTCAACGCTCAAGTTTGTAGTGTTACACTGAAGCGGGCTTATTTTGGTTCAAACCGCCAGCCTTGATAATGACTGTATCATGCTCTTTTCATTGGGGCCATATGTTTGCTATTTTGTAATCAGACTGCGTGTGTGTGTGTGTGTGTGTGTGTGTTTTGGGGATTGGTTTCGATAGAACTAGACAACAGAAAACGGGATGAAAAAGACCACACATGCTATTAGCCACCAGGCAGGTAAACACACAACACAAGTTCTATGCGTGACAGCTTCTAAGCCTCTGTTGTGTTTTGTCTGACAGCAGCGCTAAGGTAGTCATTGTGAGATTAGCTCTAAGGTGCTACCATGGCGCTCCTTTGTGTGTCTGAAGGGGTGGTGGTGGTGCATCGCGATAGGAAACGATGCAGTTTGACAACTCGGCTCCCCTAAAAATCAGCACAAATTGAGCTTTATTCGATTAGTAGTACAGTACAGTACAGTAGCCTTTAGTCCTGGACCACACCCATCACTGAATCAACTTTTCATGATGCAATGAGATGGAAGGACGGCGGTAGATTTCTTTAAGGCTCATGTGTGTATTTACACTCTAATCTCTGAGGAAAAGATCAAAAGTAAAGTACTTTGAGATTTGTTTACCTCGCAAACCTGCATATGGCGGAGTAACTCCCAGGAATGTCTGTGAAGTTCTCAATAGTAGGACCTGTTTAGGGTTTGTTTTTGGTCTGTAAGAGTGGCGCCACGGGCCAACTTTTAGGGGATGTTTGTCACTCAAACCAGTGAAATCTACACGACGAGTGTGTCTTGAAGCCTGAAAGTAGTAACATGACTGTGTTGTCTAAGCTCTGACAACGGTTGTCTGTAAAACAGTTAGGCATGTGCAAGCACTTTGGTCGCAACAGTCTCAGTAGGGAATTCCAGTCTTCCCAATCTCCGGCCAACTCTTCCAGCTCCACCGGGGGGACACTAGGCGTTCCCAGGCCAGCTGTGAGACATCGTCCCTGCAGCGTGTCACAGGTCGACCCTGGGGCATCCTCTCGGCTGGGCACCTCACCAGGGAGGCGTCCAGGAGGCATCAACCCTGATGACCAAGCTCACTCTATCTCTCAGGGTGAGTCCAGTCCAGCCACCCTATGGAGGAAACTCATTTCAGCTGCTTTTGCTAGCTGCGATTTTGCTCTTTCGGTCACTACCCAAAGCTTGTGACCATAGGTGAGGGTAGGAACGTTGATCGACCAGTGAATCGAGAGCTTTGCCTTCTTGCTCAGCTCTCTCTTCACCACGATGGTTTGGTCCAGCAACCACATTACTGCAGATACTGTGCCGAGTCACCTGTCGAGCACACGCTCCAGCTTACCCTCACTCGTGAACAAGATCCTGGGATACTCCTCCACCTGGGGCAAGACCTCACTCCCAACCGGAAAGATGTGTAGCAACACATTATGTAATAATAATAATAATAATAATAATAATAATAATAATAATAATAATTTCCACCTCATTATGTAATAATGCTACAGTTTCTAATAATTCACGTATTTTGTGATAAAATTCTTGAACGCATTTTGTAATAAACTTTGCCACATTTTTGACTAACATAATTACACATTGCAGAAGTTGTTACCAAATGCGAATGCTGAGGATTCTCTTTCTTGGAAGAAAATGTAGCAGTTTGGTGCATTATGTAATAAATCATTGAAATGCATTCAACAGAATTTTATGTTTAATAATATGGTTTAAAAAAATGGACTACCATGATACACACCAGATCAAAATTTTAAGATCACCTGAAAAATAAAAAATAAATACTTGTTGATCTTAAGGAGGTTCTAAGTAGAGCTTCAAAATGCAAAAAGAAGAAATGGGAGTGAGATAAAAAAAATAATAATAATAAATTGGAGTAAGCAATTTATTGCAAACAAGCATTAAAGTGAAAAAGGCTGCTCATTAGCTCCTCAAAAGTTTAAGACCGAAGCTAAAAAAAACCCATACCCACCTAAAAATAGAAACAAAATGTTAAAAAAAGGAGACGGTAATGAGTAGCTGTGCCATTCTTGTTAATCATCCCAAAAATGGGTTTGGGCATGCTTGATGCCATGTTTCCAGGAGGTTAGAATGTTGCTCCAGGTGGTGTAGATGGCTTCACGGAGGGCATCCACTGTCTGGAACTGATGTCCATTTTTGTAAACTTCCCTTGCCATCCATCCCCAAATGTTCTCCATTGGATTTAGATCAGGGGAACACGCAGGATGGTCCAAAAGAGTGATGTCATTCCTCTGGAAGAAGTCCTTTGCCAGGCAGGCATTGTGAGCTACAGCGTTGTCCTGTTCCAGTCAATCCAGTCATTACCACACAGACGAGGGCCTTCAGTCATCAGGGATGCCCCCTGCAACATCTCCACATAGCCAGCTGCCGTTTGGCAAAAGCACCCCAGATCATGAAGGTGCCCCCTTCCACTATGCGATGTGGAAAACATCTCAGGTGGGATCTCCTTGTCTTACCAGTAACGTTGGAAGCCATCTGGACCTTCAAGGTTTAATTTTTTCTCATCCGAGAATAAAACTTTCTTCCACCTTTCAATGTCCCATATTTGGTGCTCTCGTGCAAATTCCAGTCGGGCAATTTTGTGTCGTTAAAGGAGACAAAGTCTTTGAAGACCTTTTTTGTTCTTACAACCCTTCCCTTGCAGATGCTGTCTGATGGTTATTGGACTGTACTCGGCACCAGTAACAACTTTCATTTGGGCCAAGGATTGTCCCGTGCCTTGACGGACAGCTAAGAGATCTTCCGACTCAGGGCCATTGATATTTTTTTTTACTACTTGACGTTTTTGTTCCATAACCTTAAAGGATCTTTGAAGACGTTTCAAATGACTATCTTCGTACGACGTCCAACCTCAGCAGCAATGATGCGCTGCGAGAGGCCTTGCTTGCGCAGCTCAACAGTCCCACCGCGTTCAAAGAGAGAAAGCTTTTTTGCCTTTGCTATCAAGAGATCACGACAGTGTGAATACCTGACACAAAATTGCATTCAATCCACATTTTTGTCATGAGTTTGGCTTTTAAAGGCTGTGGTCTTAAACTTTTGATCAGTTGATGAACAGCCTATTTCACTTTAATGGGTCTTTGCAATAAATTGCTTACTCTAATTTTTTGTCTCACTCTCATTTCTTCTTTTTGCATTTTGAAGCTCAGCTTAGAACCTCAAGAGGCAACAGTGCAAAATGGAAATTCTTGCAATTTTTCAACTAGTCTTAAAAGTTTGATCAGGAGGGTATACTAGTAGTCCAATTAGGGCAGTTAAATGTTTCTAAAGGGCAAAATTTGTTTATTACATGAAATATTTTCATCATAGTTTTTGAAAAACAAAAACAACATGCAATTGATCATTGATGATTTTTTTGGTTCTATATTTGTATTTGTGTTTTTTATGCTTTATAGCATGTACACTATTTGCGCAAATAATCCATATGCTATTGCATGTATTTATGTCTTCCAACATTTCAGTGGACTGGTAATTTTCATGTGAATAATACTTAATAAGTGTAGCTTTTGTCTCTAGCATGTATAACACATTGTAATCAATACGGTCACATTTGATTTAGGTTTGACCAATGAAACATTGTACTAGATTCTTAAAGTTCCTATCCATCCATCCATTCATCCATCCATCTTCTACCGCTTCTACCGGAGCAGCAGCCTAAGCAGGGAAGCCCAGACTTTCCTCTCCTCATCCAGAGGCGGTCCCAGGCCAGTTGAGAGACATAGTTTCTCCGACGTGTCCTGGGTCTTCCCTGAGGCCTCCTATCGGACATGTCCTGAACACCTTCCCGGGGAATTCCAATTAAGCTCAAATGCTGAATGTTGTCGTGATGGTTTTTCTAATGTAACAAGGTATCACAAAATGCGGCAAAGTTGATTACAAAATGCGTTCAAGAATTTGATCACAGAATGCGGCGTTGAGCTGAGATGAAAATGTGTTACATTATTACGTAATGCACCAATATTACATAATGTGTCGCTACAGGCTGCAACCCTGCCTTTTTCTGGCTGAGAACCACCGCCTCAGATTTCAAATTTGGACGAGTTTCATCCCAGAAGCATCACGATCATCTGCAAATACAGTGGCAGCGATGAGATTCAAATTTGGGATTGGGATTAGGGTTGGGGGTAGCTAGGTTAGGGTTATGGTATTGTTAACCGTACTTAAACTACTTGAGTATGACCTTGTAGGACTCTTTCCACCTCTGTATGTAAGATAAAGTGATTTTCTCCTTGCCCATCATAGTTTCATGTCTAATAAGTAAATATGTGGAAGGGGTTAGAGCGGAGGGGCGTTAAGGTTTGGACTCCCTTATTGTGAACATAGCCTGGGACTTACGGTGACATTTGATTGTGTGGTGATATTAAAGTAATATGTGCACGGTCGTGTTTGCCTGCAGGGGTTTGGGAAGTAAAAGGCAAACATGAAGCGCTCAAGACACTTCAGCAAGATAATGGTGGGAGGGGGGCGGTGGAGTCGATGGTGGCGGTGAACTCTTAGCTTTCGCTGCGTGGTGCATTCATAAAGCCTGCCAACGTGCGCCAGGACGACAAAGTTGATGTTTGATGTGCTAATGTGTGAAATGAGTGTCTAACCTCCTAAAACAGTAGCGTCCAAAGCGCGGCCCGGGACCATTTTTGGCCTGTAGCTTGTTTTTTATTGGCTCTTGGTATATTGTAAAAATAAAATGAATTAATTATTAATGACATATTTGTAAATATGACACTAATTTGTCCCGCGACCCGAATTAGGATAAACGGCATGGAAATTGGATGGATGGATGGACACTAATTTGTCACCTAAACGGCCACCTATAACACTAAGTGAAGATGATGTTTTCCTGATTTGAGCATCTTTATGCACAAAAATGCTTTAAAGCTGCTAATCAATAATCTTGTGGCTGGATTGGAAGTCTTGAATAGGCCAATGAGTGCGAATGAGAAGTAAATACTAATGATAAAATAATCTCTTGAAGAAACCTGCTTCTTCTTTGATGCATGATAAAAATTGTATATTTTCCCAGCCGCCCCCCCCTCGGCCCCACCTCAACAAACACGCCCCACCACCGCATCCATTCCCAGAGCCCTCTGTGTCTCTTTTGACTTTTGAATTGCTGCTAGAGTTCAATCCGGTCTTCAAACACATCTTATTTTCAGGCCCACCGCCGCCACCTCCACCTTATTGGTTCACTTTAATTAGTGAAATTGAAGACAGGGGGCAAATGAGGCGGAGGGGGGGCGGGGAGGAGGGGAGGGGGTGCGTAAATACTGAAAACAAACATGGCAGTTGAATGGGAGGATGGCGGCGAGTGCAGCTCCGATGCCTCCGCGCAGACGGAAGGGGACACATGGTGTAAGCAAACACTCGTAATTGCATTAGATTCCCTATGGCCCATGAGTAATCTCCACCATCGCCCCCCCCCCCCCCCCCCCCCACCACCACCACCAACCCTCCTTCCTCCTCCTGCAACCCACTCCCCTGAAACCCACAACACAACAGGACACATCTCGCTTCTCCTTCACAACATTATTTATACAAAACCTCAAGTGATGTCATTGATCATGCAGCAGGCGTGATGGAGGGTGAAATATCGTTGTGGAGTGTGCTGCATGTGCATGTGCATGTGGGTGTGGGTGTGTCCCATTGTGCACACACCGGGGGGTGCATGTCTTGACAGAATGAGCAAACACATTTGACTAAAAATGTGATGTTTCCTCCAGAAAAAGCTGCAGTTTTTGTTCCTTATTGATCAGTCCAGCATTGATCAGTCCAGCATTGATCAGTCCAGCCTGCAGGCTCCTTCTCACAGGCCTGATTCTTTCTGTAAAAGAATGTCTAATAATAACTGTAATATATAATAAATAATAACATATAAATAATTGCAAAATAATAATAATACATAAAAATAATGTAAAAAAATAAATAATGTAATAATAATGTAATGTAATAACTAATTATCTACAAATAAATAATAATATGTAATAGTTTGTAACATCTGCTGATAATACGTATAACAAAGTATAATTATAATATATCAATAGATTTAAAAAGTATGTAACAAATAAATAATATAATAACATAACTAAAAATTATCCTAAAACAATTATATAATAATTTGTAAAACCGTCTGCTAACAACTAATATGATAACCTATATAATATAATAAATAATATATACATTAATAATCATGAAAAAAATCATGTAATAATAATTATTTAAAAACAAATAATACTTTGTAACATTTTCTGCTAATAATAACTACAATATAATATAATATATATTATAATTAATAATACATCATTTCTATCATCTGAGTATAATAGCTACAATATGATAGAATATAGATTAGAATTAATAATAATAATGGCAATAGTAAAATAAATAATATAATTGCACATATTACCTAATAATGATCAAAAATAATGTATACTAATAATTTGTCATATATTTTCCGTGACAGTGCATTGTTCCCAGTGTATTTACATGATCAACATCGGCCCCCAATATTTATCCACTCGATTGCTTTTTATTAAGTTAACATAAAAAAGGTGGACATTTCTATCTAATTTGTATTTCTATGTTTAAATTAATTTAATTGTGCATAGTCTATTAAGAAACGGCATTGCTGCACTTTGAGCAGAATCATGTAGGAACCTCAAAATCCACCAGGTGGCGACACAGTGCACCCCAAGGACGAAATTCCTCTTCATGCCAAGCTGATACTGTCAAATTGTGATAAAAGATTTGTAGATTTTTAATAAAATACACCTAAATGGCGTGGTGTGTAATATGACAAAACTATCCCTGGTATGTCCTGTTGTCAGATGACTTTTCCAAGCCCCAAATATGAAATATTCAAATAAAAAGACACGAGTAGAAGTGTCATATCACCCGTGGACATCCGTGGAAGCGACGCAGGGATTGAGCGGATATAAGAGGCTTTGAAGAGAAGCCTCAGGGCCACAGGGATTGAATCTGTGTGGCTGAGGGTCGCTGTAACAGAAAACAAACAATGCTTCCCAGTGATTAGGACTTTATTACGGCCCACCAGGCCTTGGTGGTGCTGACGGGTCCTACAGCAACGCTCTGCTATTAAAATAGCTCAAAAAGCTACTCGGCAGCCTCGGTGACAGTCGGCGCACAATGCGGGACGTCTTCATCTGATTGCGTGATTAACCCCGCGATGCACACAATTAGCGTTTATTGACCACCCCGTAATCACTACCGCCCGGATTAGGGGGCACCGCCCCACACAGAGTGCTGCGGCGCGTCTAATGGCTGACAAACAAACAAGCAGGACGAGACAGCAGGGCGAGGGCGGCGGGAACACCCAGCGAGCTGCTTTTAAAGCGTGATCCCTTAAAGCCCCCCGCCCCGGACACCCCGACCACGTCTGCCATGTCTGACTCGGCTCACCTGTGCCCAGGGGTAATCCCTACCTCCCTCCCTCCCGCCCTTCCCCAGCCACAGATGTGTCCTGACAAGTTAGCGTCCTGCGTGGAACACCCACACTTTCGGTTCGTATTAGCTCACACAGCGACTGGCATCAGTGTGAGTGCAATGATGGCCGCCATTTGCATGCGTCTGTGCATACTTGACTTCCTCATTGATTGGTAGTATTTGCATCTGCCTGATCTATGATGAATTTTACAGTCATAACCAATCACATTTCCTCCAAAAATGAACAGTTTGCGGTTGCAGTTCGTCCTGCGTTGCAACGTGACGCGTTCCCTCTCGGTGCAGTGGCGGTGAGGCGCCACTAGGGGGAGCAGTGTGGCACAAAATAGAGTTGCAGATTGGTGGCTTGCAAGCTACACCACAAACTTAAAATTGGGCTATTATGTTAATAATTCATTGAGTATAGGCAATTACAGGTTGGCTCTAAACTACACCTGTTGTTAGTGATTTATTTTTAATAATATGTATTTAAATACAATTTTATTTTAGAAATTTAAATAAAATGTAATTACTTTTTTTCCCTCCCTGTTAGCAGGTCTCTAATACATGCAGTTTTTTTTTTTTTTTTTTTTTTATGAAACACAATAAAGAAGGACAAGCGCTGAGATAAGTAATAGTAATATCATTTTAGGGAGTACCTGAAGCTGCAGGCCCTCAGAGTGTGGTCTACCAAGTGGAAGCGCATGAATCATTGTAAATATTACAGAAACACGCGTCATTTGTTTCAGTTGAGCAGCTATGCTGAGATAAGAAAGGAAAATACACCAAAGTCGTCCATCTTCCATGTTGCACATTATGTCTTTTATCTGTAAAAAAAAAACAAAAACAACCCAAAAAACAGTACCTTTGTGTGTGTGCAGAAGAAAAGTTTCAAGTGGAATTTCTAAAAAGACTTCAATTGAACTTTCCTGTGTTCTCACCCCCCAAACGCTCCCACGTGGATGTTTTATTTGTTGGCTTTGGAATCCCCTCAAATCTTCTCACAATCTGCAAAGAATAAAACAACTTATTAACTTAAAAACAGTAATTTCCCACGAGCATCCTGCCGCAAATGCTTTTGGCTGAGAACTGTTCTTCTACTTTTGTTTTTTTTTGTTTCTTCTCTCATCTGTTTCCTAATGAACAGAATGAGGATTTGATGTCCTCCACTACAGCATCACTCGGAGGACACTTGAACCGCGCGCGTGTGTGTGTGTGTGTGTGTGTGTGTGTGTGTGTGAGAGAGAGAGAGAGAATAATGCTACTTTATAAGTGAATAACAGTGCTTCATACTTAAATAATACTCTGATTTTGAATAGTGAATGTGTGTTGAGTAGCGATACTTGTATTACTGTAATAATACAGTAATAGTGTGGTTTTGAATGTAAATGTTTGGTAAATTACATCATACTATCCTTTTTGAATGTCTATTTCTGGACAAATTCGACTCATTTAAGATGCTTTAGTATTTTATACATAAATAACAAAACATCTTAGCAAATAGTATAGTGTTAGTATACAACAGTATAGTAGCCTATAGCATAGTAATAGTTTCAGGGAAGACCAAAAGTCTTAAATCTATTTTAAACAATGACTTTATGTCAAATTACATTTTATATTGCATTAAATCAGTGATGAGGGATGATGTTATGCAGCAAACACATCATGTTTGTAATGTAATAAAGGACTGTACTTATTTTTATTTAAATCAAATGAATGAATTTATGAAATATACATTTATTTTAGATATACTTTTCTGTCTAAAAATATGTAGCATACAGTGGTGTGAAAAAGTGTTTGCCCCAGTCCTGATTAAATATTCTAGTGAATGTTTGTCACACTTAAATGTTTCAAATCATCAAGCAAATTTAAATATTAGTCAATGACAACACAACTGAACACAAAAGGCAGTTTTTAAATTAAACTTTTTATCATTAGGGGAGGAAAAAACATCCAAACCTACATGGCCTGTGTGAAAAAGTGATTCCCCCCCTTAAACGTAACTCAAATGAGATTAATTGAGATCTATTAGTCTGGAAAAGGTTATAAAGCCATTTTTAAAGCTTTGGGACTCCAGCGAACCACAGTGAGAGCCATTATCCACAAATGGTGAAAACATGGAACTGTGGTGAACCTTCACAGGAGTGGCCGGCTCATCCAAGAGGTCACAAAAGACCCCACAACAACATCCAAAGAACTGCAGGCCTCACTTGCCTCAGTTAAGGTCAGATAAGAAAGACACTGGGCAAAAATGGCCTGCATGGCAGAGTTCCAAGCCCAAAACTACTGCTGAACAAAAAGAACATTAATGCTTGTCTCAATTTTGCCAGAAAACATTTTGATGATCCTCAAGACCTTTGGGAAAATACTCTGTGGTCTTATGAGACAAAAGTTGAACTTTTTGGAAGGTGTGTGTCCCATTACATCTGGCGTAAAAGTAATGCCACATTTTAGAAAAAGAACATCATAGCAACAGTAAAATATGGTGGTGGTAGTGTGATGGTCTGTGGCTGTTTTGCTGCTTCAGGACCTGGAAGACTTGCTGTGATAAATGGAACCATGAATTCTGCTGTCTACCAAAAAAACCTGAGGAAGAATATGTTTGTGACCTCAAGATGAAACCAACTTGGGTTCTGCAGCAGGACAATGATCCAAAACACACCAGCAAGTCCACTTCTGAATGGCTGAAGAAAAACAAAATGAAGACTTTGGAGTGGCCTAGTCAAAGTCCTGACCTGAATCCTATTGAGATGCTGTGGCATGACCTTAAAAAGGTGCTTTATGCTGGAAAACCCTCCAATGTGGCTGAATGACAACAATTCTGCAAAGATGAGTGGGCCAAAATTCCTCCACAGCGCTGTAAGAGACTCATTGCAAGTTATCACAAACACTTGATTGCAGTTGTTTCTGCTAAGGGGGGCCCAACCTGTTATTAGGTTTAGGGGGTAATCACTTTTTCACACAGGGCCATGTAGCTTTGGATGTTTTTTCCTCCCTTAATAAAAAAAAGTTGCGTTTAAAAACTGCATTTTGTGTTGTCATTGACTAATATTTAAATGTGTTTGATGATCTGAAACATTTAGGTTTGACAAACATGCAAAATACTAAACATATAATTATAACATGTAATTATGTATTATGTGTTTGATTATTTGTATTTACATTGGATTAATCGATTTATTAAATTGAAATGAAATTAATGTTAATAAACCTTTTATATATATAAAATATGTATAAAATGTGCATATACACACATATACATATATATATATATGTATATGTATATATATGTGTGTATATGTAAATATAAATAAATTAAAATAAATAAATAATTTTGTGTAATTTTGTTGTCAGCACATTCGACTATGTTCAGAACAAAGTATTTAATGAAATTGATTTCATTTAATAGAATATTTCATTCATTCAGATCTAGGATGTGTTATTTTAGGGTTCCCTTTATTTTTGTTTTAGCAGTAATTATTGTAATGCAACGTATTGTAATGATTTATATTTAGTAAATAAATGAATTTAATTTAAATAAAAATAGTTACAAATAGTATAAGTATGTGTATTGTGTGTTTGCTGCAAGACATTGACCCTCATCACTGATTTTTTGCAATATACATTAAATATTAAACAATTTTAAAAAATCAGTTATTATTAATAATACCGTTGTTACTATTAATAGTCTTTTTTATGTTTTATTTTTAGTATATTAAAAATAATTCAAATATTGGCTGGAACCAGTTGCTAGTATATAATAAAATGCAACATTTAAATAATTAAAATAAAAATGATGTTGAATTATTAATATAATAATTTGTATTTACTGAGATGACTAATCCATTTGAGGGGTTTTGTTTTGGTGTTTTATTAATAGACACGTTGATAAATGCTGGTCTGCAGTGAAACATTTAACAAGCAGCCCGGACAGCGTCGCTCTGTATGGACCACGAGGGTGAAATGTATCTCAGCTGTGTGCTGCACAATAAAAACACATTGTAAAACTTTACGGCATAAAGTCAAGAGGTGCAGAGGAAGAGCAATAAATCACACATCTTCTCTTACTTCATCATTTCATCATCTTAAATCAGTCAATTGCACCTGAAGTCACGTGGCGCTCGGGTGCACTTTGACCTCGTCAAAATGACGCAATGGAGTTCCCACTTTTGGAGGATGAACAAAGCCTGTTTGCAAGCTTTAGTGTCCTTTTTTTACAGAAATGAATGTGCTGAAAAATGACTTTTTTGTACTCAAGTATTTTTAAATGTATTTGTTTTATTTCATATCGTCACGTATTTGACCTTATTTATTTCTATTTATGATTAACAACTTATTCCTATTTTAATCACTTTTAAATTTTGATTTTTCCTTTTCCTTACTTAACACTGCACTAGCTACATAGTGTCATAAATGATCACTTCCATGGTAAAATGTTGACTAAACAAAGCATTTTCAATACACTTTATGGGAAATGTAAGTATGAATGTATAAAATAAAGCATTTTGAATGCTTAAAAATAAGAAAAACATAATGTTTCCATGATAAAATATGGTTAAAAGATAACATTTTTGGCTCAGCATCTCCGCCGGTGTTATAGGGGTTTGAACACGAGCACTGATTTTGGATGCTTTTTGGAAAAATAGTACATGTTGTATGATTTCCTGGTTTTCATCAGCACTGAAGCGTTTGTTGGACAGTGCAACATGCTAATCATCACACACCCTTTTAGGGAGTTTCCCTGCAGCGTGCGCTGACACGGAGGCTCGACCTTCAAATGACTCTGTGTCATTTTAGTTAATCTGAGGGGTTACTCTGTAAAAATACAAATCCAGCCCCCTCGATGTTTGAACTTCTAAAATAAAGTGCCACGGAAACTGCTAAGCTGTTGTTAGTATGAGTCAGCATTTTTGTGCCGTGTTTCCGTTCATTTGAAATACAAAAGCGCCATAAGATGTGGTTTAAAATGCACATGTCTGCGCAAATGTGCATGTATGCCAGTTTGCACACGCATGCAGATGGGCCTGCTGCTCGGGAGCAGACCTCCGTCACATGATCATCCCTCTGCAAATTTAAGCAGAAACTTCACTCACTCTGTCAAATGCGCGCATTTAAATGTCTTTTTGTCCTCCTGCCTTTGGATGTCGTATCACAGCTATAACAGAGGCGGGACAGCTGCTGTGTGTAAGGGAATGGCGGGATAGGGGTGTAAAGTTTGACACCTGACACCGACCGCTCTTGTGCTGTTGTACTGAAAGCAATTAGAATTACCGTGGAACCCGTTGAGCGTATGAGCGTTTGTCGACATCACCAAAACACCAAAAACAGAACTAACCATTGCTTGCAGATTTCGCCAGAGACATCAGGAGAATGGCCAATAATAAAGGATTTTGAACGAACGCCAATTTTTAATACAGTGGGTCCCCGCGGTTTCGCGCATTCGCATCTCTGCAAATTTGCTGATTATTTACAGTGGAACCACTGTTAGCTTACGCCCCAGTTAGCGTCTTTTTCGGTTAACGACGGGAATGTGTGCCAAAATTTTGCTTCGGTTTGCGTACAGTTTCCGGTTAGCATGGAATATGGTGTACATCTTGTGTGAGTGAGTCCAACTGTGTTCTTAATGTATTTTTATCACAAAACGTCCTCAGCAGCTTGCCAATACTGTACATGGGAACAGGATTCGGAAGTCACCTCCGTTGTCCCGTCTGTGATGTCATCAGCGGTTGACTCTGTAGTTCTTTACTCACTAACACAGTTACGCCACAAGTCTCAAAAATGTTAACACAAAACACGTTTATAGTTTTACATGCATAAAACAATTGTAAATGCATGTAAATTATGAATGAAAGGGATAAATGAACATTTAAGGTTACTTTTACCTTCATTGAAGACATGGTTGTTGAACAAGACACGATGTGGCAGCGAGATCAACACCGTCTTCATGTTTTGCCAGAAGTTATGTCTTGAATATGTCTTCAATAGTGTTGCTCACCTTCTTTATCAAAATGCTGGCACTTGCAAATTTCTTTGGCTACATTTTGAGCTATTTTGCAGCCGTGATCAAAAGAAAAGCAGACACTTTGGGTGAGAAACACTACTGAATTTTAAGAAATAAGTCATGGCAAAACAGGAAGGTGGTGTCCATGTTGATCCCACTGCCCCATCGTGTCTTTGGCAACAATCACATCTTCAATGAAGGTTTCATTCGTCGTTTATATGTTTATTTATATGCATTAGGATTTGTCAAACTATTATTGTAAAACTATAAAACTTGGTGCGTGTCAACATTTTTGGCTTCCCGGAATGGATTAATTGGATTTACATTATTTCTTATGGGAAAAACTTGGTTAGAGTACGTTTTGGTTAGGGTCGGACCTTCTGGAACGGATTAATGATGCTAACCAAGGTTCCACTGTTTTTATTTTTATTAAAAAAAAATACAAATCTTCAAAAATAGGCCGTTTATTTCACAGAAAACATATCTAAGTCGGGAGTCATTTATAAATACGTGATCCATCCATCCATCCATCCATCCATCCATCCATCTTCTACTACTTATCCGAGGTCGGGTCGCGGGGGCAACAGCCGAAGCAGGGAAGCCCAGACTTCCCTCTACCCAGCTACTTCTCCTCCCGGCGGATCCCGAGGCGTTCCCAGGCCAGTTGAGGGACATAGTCTCTCCAACGTGTCCTGGGTCTTCCCTGACGCCTCCTACCGGTTGGATGTGCCCTAGACACCTACCCAGGGTGGCGTCCGGGAGGCATCCTGACCAGACACCCAAACCACAACGGGTACGTGATAGTAAAGCATAAAATGCACAGCGTTATACGACATCGTACAGTCCGACGGCAGTGTGGATGAAGGTGCCCTGTGAAGCACTAGCGAGCTTCTACAGTCAACTTTCTTACAATCCTCAAAACTTGCAAGTAAATATATGATGGTAAATGGTTACTGGAATTACAACAGGCAAGCAGTGTTGATTGTGTTTAAAAAGAGGATATTTACATTTTAAACCTGGATTGTGCTGCTGTAAATATGTCGCAAAATGTATTTGTCGCAAGCAAACAAGGGCAAATGAAAAGAGATGGGGAAGACTTCTGGAGCTGAATCCATTCATCCATCTATTTTTCTTTGCCGCCTATCATCACTAGGGTTGCGGATATGCTGGAGTCTATCCCAGCTGACTTCTGGCGAGAGGCGGGCACCCTGGGCTGGTCACAGCCACTCGCAATGCACATATAGACAAAAAAACATTTTGGAATTTTGGCCCACTCATCTTTGCAGAATTGTTGTCATTCAGCCACATAGGATGGTTTTCCAGCATGAAGCGCCTTTTTAAGGTCATGCTACAGCATCTTAATAGGATTCAGGTCAAGACTTTGACTAGGCCACTCCAAAGTCTTCATTTGTTTTTTCTTCAGCCATTCAGAGGTGGACTTGCTGGTGTTTTTTGGATCATTGTCCTGCTGCAGAACCCAAGTTGGTTTCAGCTTGAGGTCATGAACAGATGGACGGGCATTCTCCTTCAGGATTTTTTTGGTAGCCAGCAGAATTCATGGTTCCATTTATCACAGCAAGTCTTGCAGGTCCTGAAGCAGCAAAACCATCGCAGATCATCACACTGCCACCACCATATTTTACTGTTGGTATGATGTTCTTTTTCTGAAATGTGGCTTTACTTTTATGCCAGGTGTAATGGGACACACACCGTCCAAAAAGTCAGACCACAGAGTATTTTCGCGCAACAGTCGGTTTTTCACACAGGGCCGTGTACAAAGTAGTTTTTTTTTTTTTCTCTCTTAATAATAAAAAGTTTCATTAAAAAACTGCATTATGTGTTCATTTGTGTTGTCACTGCCTAATATTTAAATTTATTTGATGATCTGAAACATTTAAGTGTGACAAACATGCAAAAAAAAAAAAAAAAATCTCGAAGGGGGCTTTTCCACACCACTGTACTGTAGATATTTTTCAAATGGTAGTTAAACCACAAGGAAGCTTTAAAAAAAAGTTGAGTTTTGAAAAAAAAAATTGATATTTACTGTTGTACTTCCAGCTGCGTTAACACAAAGCCGCGCATTCGAGCGCCCACTTTGCCGCAACCAGCCTGACATGGGCGATGAATGCACTTGGAGGAGGCGCACTTGTTGGTTTAAACGCCTAAAGCGCATTGCCAGACATACAACTAAGGAAATATTTGGCTCTCGCTTTGCGAGACAAAATGTCTTCTCCTTTTCCTCGCCGCGCTCACAGAAAGAAAACCTCGAAACTAAACAGTCGAGAGGATCACCATTGATCCCCATCTAAGCCGCACTCAATCACACTTAAACGGGCCGGCTTCTCCAAGCAGAGGAACCGGCGCAAACCTTTAAGTCGACAGCTAATGCCCGCTTTAGTCCTCGCCACCGCGCTACAAGCTACTAGCAGACGAGCGGCAGCGAAGGCCCGACATCTTGCACTCTGTCTTTGCTCTCCATTTTGTTGCCGCAATTCTTCCCGTCACCCCCTGCTTTGGCATCTCTCTGGCAGGTCACCTCCAAGTCCTCAAAAGCGGCCCACTTTCTGATTGCCGGTCGCAGAGACCACCGCGCCACATTCAACTCGGGAGGATGACATTTCCTCGCCCTCCTGACTCCCCCGCCTCCCCTAATCCAATCAGCGAGGCTGAGTTTTCTAATATACTGGTGGTCTCATACTTTGACTTTATCCCTGCAGCTGTGCCGGACCGCTCATTGGCAAGATTAAGGCCTGTGCAGCCCCTCTGATCATGTATTTCAATATGAATGGGACCAATAAGGGGGTGGATTACGGCTTAGTTACTTTGGAAATCCGAGGCCCCCCTTTGATGCCCCCGGGTTTGAGCAGCAACGGCAGAGCCCCGCCTGGTCGGCATGGCGTGGCGGCGGCGCCACCTGGCAGTCGAATGTTTGCTCATATGCGCTCATTAAACAACACCACGCTGGCACCGCGGTGTACCGAGCGTCGCCGGCCCGATGGCGAGCCGCGGCCGCGACCAGATGGCGCCGCCGCCAGCCTGCCAGGTGGGCCCTCGCCGCCGCTCGTGAGAGGCGTCGCGGATGAGGGATTTGAGATTCCGGGAGGTGAGGGAGGCCCAAGATTGTTGCCAACGTGGACCGAGACAAACACAGCAAACTTCAAATGGAGCACATTTATCTTCAATATGGACACTTGGTGCTTTGTTTTTACCTCAGAGTGGCGCATCATTTCAGAGAGGGACAGCAACACTTGTGTTGTTATGGCAGCAGACGCCATTATCGTTTTACGGTGGTCGTTTTTGTGCTGCTAACTTTATCATCAGTCAATTGTTCCTCACTTTTCCCGCTTTTCAACATTTTGCTACTTTCTGGTAATTCCAATTTGCAATTTGAGGTTATAGCGCCACCTGTTGCTTTGGCATGCACTTGATAATGGGATATTTTTGTAGGTTTTTTTACTCCCGTGACTCAGCATTCGTGACTCCCCAAATTGTCAGATTTTCTTATGAAAACCAATTTTTTTTATTTGTGGGAAAACCCTCCATTTTTATTGGTTCATTGGCAGAAAACACAATTTATAAGCCACAAGGCGTATACATTGAGTTATAAATTGGTCTAAAATAGTAGTAGTATAAAACGCGTTAACGACATTACAATTTTTTACCGTCATTAATGCATGCGCATCATGTCAAGCCACATCTGTCTGTTATGACGGCAGACACATTAAGGGACACATCAGCAGCAGTGCATCTTCCAACACCATATTTGTATCTCCAACTCACAAACACGTCTCTAGTCAGCTCGTCCTGGCAGCGGAACTGCCTCACTGCCACTACATGACTGCGAGATGCATTCACGGACACTCTGAAAATCACAACAACCTCTTTATGTGTGGTCTAAATAAACAAAAAAACAGTAAGTGGATACTCTTATCCCTCACTAACGCAACTCTTACTGCTGAAGTACAATTTGCTGCATTTAAGTATCGCTCGGAGTTGACAGAAAATCGCATCTACACACAAAACATGAATTCAACTTAAGTTATGTGGCGTCTTTGAACGCAACCCTTCATGGCTCATAATAACGCAATTCACTTTCAATTCACTTGGAGCTGTTAATACCTACAAATATATGTAATTGTGTCCCGTCGTTTATCTTTCTCTTTATAAAATACAACAAAAAAGGGCATATTTTACACATATGGTGTGCAAATGGTGATTAATCTTGATTAATGAATTAAACTGTGATTAATTTGATTCACATTTTTAATCATTTCACAGCTCTGGTTATTTTTGCTTGCACCGTGAGTGATGTCTGAGTGAGGGTGCTAATTTTAAGCTGATTCAACACAATACACACAAATATAGTGTACATGCAAAACACCACTATTTTATATACATTTATAACCCGCAAGGCATGCTGGCAAGCCCGCGTGCACGGAATGAATTAGTATAAAATAGTATCGTTTGCATGTAGATTTGTGCGGATGCTTTTATTTTGATAGTCGGTGTGGTGCAGTAACATTGTGTGTTCCACATGTGCCACTTGTTCATTTTGGTTGCACCATGAGTGAGGGAGGCATTTGGTTTGTTAAGCCTGCTGTTGGAGTGTCAATATACACATTTTTATGGGCATCTCATTTAATCGCGGTTTTTCGCCATTTGCGGCTGGTCAGGGAACAAGAATAGTGGGGATCTGCTGAACCCCGTTTTCCCAATTTGATGCTTGTATGCAAAGTAGCTTCATTCCTGGGCTTCTCAGCTGCCAACTGGGAGCAAATCGGGGCCTCAGAGCCAGGAAAAAGTGCTTCTGGACAGGCACCAGGAGTCCACTGGCAAGAGGTTTCCCTCCGTGGTTTCTAACTTTCTAAGGTCTTTTGAAGGCCTGGCCCCTTCACCATCGTCGTCTTTGCCCCCACCGCCCTCCTCCTCCTTGCGTCTTGAGGCCCTTTTGTGTGTGAAGTGCTCGAGGTGATTAATATTTGTTTTCCCTCCTCTGTGGGAGAGGAAGCCCCCAGCTGATCCACTGTGAGCCCTCTTTAATCCTCCGCAGGTCGACCCGGTCTCTCCATTTCCTTTTGCTCTTCTTTTTTGGGGGGTTCCTGCCTCGATGGAGGGTGCTTTCGCTTGTCCGTCACTTTGGCGACCTCACCTCTGTAGCCATGCTGACAAGCGTCATCAAGCGGTCTAAGGACACACACAGCGATGCACATGTTGATTTAGTCGAAATGAGCCACTTTCTGTCTTTAAGACTTTGGCGTCTGTTTGTTCTGACAGTTTGGCCAATGAGGGGAATATCTGGCTGACGTGGCTATGTTGATGTTTTCGGGGGCTTTGCTGAAGCGTCTGGAAGGATGGACGGGCCCACGGCGGGGTCTATTGAGGACTCGATCCCACTGACAGATGAAGCCCTCCCTTTGTGGCCCACATGGCCGTGATGGAGACGGCAGGTGCAGCGTGGGTCGCCGCCAGGGACGGGCGTTGTGTTTCAGCGGTTGTAAAAACACAGCTGTCCACCACCCCCCCCGACGGCCGCGACGCTCGGGTTGCGTTTCTCTCCAGCTCCTTGTTGCCTCGTTGGCGTCGTCAGCAAACTCGCAAACACACTCTTATGGTCTTAGCTCTTTAGAGGAGCTTTGCATGGGCCCTCCGAATGCGTACAGATGAGTCGGAACCATCAACACGGACCATGAAGGCGCTTAGCAACTGGCTCGGGCCTGCCAGGGGCTAGATGAGGGTAACGGGAGACTGCACGGCTATTTAGCGCACACACACACACACACACACCAGTAAACACATACACAGGAGGGGAGGGTGATGTCAGTCATAGCTGAACAGAAAAACAAGACACTTGGAGCAAAATTAGAACATTTAAATTAAATTAGACTGCCACTAATTAAAATACTGTACTTAAATTAGCTCAAATTTCAATTGGACAAACTGCTCCTTTTGGCCACAACATTAGGTACACTTACACAACACTAGCCAATCCAATACAAGCATCATCACTGAACTGACTGACAGCAACAATGATAAATGAGTGTTAGCATTTTCGTGAAGGCAGAATTTTTGCTAAAGGTCTTGTGCAGGCATAACTAATGCATTATTATATTACATAATTATATTATCCATTTTTTATCATTCATATTTTTAAAAAGCTATTTTTTACTCAGGCTTAGTAAAATATTAAATATGATATATTAATATAAAAATACTGTATACATTATATACTAACATATTAAAAACTATTGATTCAAAAATAATTTAAAAAAATGCATTACATACTAGGTTTTTTAAAAATGACATTACATTTTATATAACATTTGGATATTACATATTATTAACATTAACTGGGCTCGGTTGCAAAATTGAGCTGCTTATTTTGTATATTTTGCTTATGGTCCACATATTGTAATGAAGAAATGATGGCGAAAATGATTTGTGATCGTTCTATAAGATGGATGAGCATAGAAGTAAGAGCTGGTATTGTTGTCATTGTTTATAATTACAAATAAAAAAGACAAAGCACTGTATTGTCAACTCAATCAGAGATGAATGAGATCTGCAAACCAGAATTCATTTTTTCAGGTTTTCTAAAAACAAACATTCCGCGTGTATTTATTTGTGTGCTTCGTACGCGGGAGGAGCCTGGCGCGCTGTGAGGTCGTCTAATGAGCGGCGCCGAGTGTCACAACTCCTCCGCACATTTCTCCTCCAACACGTTTTAGCCTCATTTTCATCTCCCCAGCTCCCTCGGACGCCGGCATCCTCTGGCGCGAGCCTTTGGATGTGACTAGATGACGAAGTTTGTCAAGCGGAAGTTGAGATTTGCTATATTGGCTGTTTGCTTTAAGGCTTTCAGCCATTATGAGTAACATGAGTGCAGACCTCCGCCAAGGCCAAACAATCCTAATTTGGATCAGACATGGACGCACACCTCATGTATATGCCTGAGTGTGTGTGTGTGTGTGTGTGTGTGTTGAGGTGCATCTCCAGAGAGGCTGTTTGTTTGGCTAACATCTCGTCTTCATTAGCGCCAAAGTGTGGGAGGACAACTTGTCTCACTCAGAGGCCGGGATCACTTCCAGGACGAACTAAACCACATTCCAACTGTAAACTACTTCCTCTCAGTACCTTCAGTATATTATTAGGAGCACGAAGCAATGAAGTACTGCGGGGCTGAAATACTACAGTATTACTTCAGGCGCCATATTACAGTACTATGAGGGTGAAATAAGTCAAAGTCGCAGTGGTACAGTGCTGCAGTACTACTACAGTATCTACGGGAAACTATTTAAACTGTAGTTTTTACGGGGGGCACCGGTATCCTGCCTGTAGAGGGTGTCCATCCGACACACATTCTGATCTGATGAGCAAATGAGCGCTGAGCACAAATAAATATGTCTTATTTTTGTACTTCATCCTTACGGCACCAATTATAGCAGTGGCTCTCAACTCACTCACCCCTCAACTGACAAGCGACGACCCAAACTGCGGGAATTTTTCAGCTGAAATATCTTATATTTAAAGGGACGGCGGCGTAGCAATCTAATAACACAGACAAGAATGCGAGGTGCATCCACAAACACATTCACAGGGAATGCCACCCTTGGCTATTGCCCATGTGGCTCACATCTAAAACAGCCACTGATTACAGTATTGCTTCATGGCTCCTGTAGGGGCAACATTATAGTACTACAAAGGTGAAATAATACAAGGCTGCGGTGGTACAGCGCTGCTACCTGGGCTGGCTGGCCCATTACGCAATACCGGGCTAAATCTAGGGATGCCATGTCCTCCAGAGGGTGCCACAAAACTGGGAAAAAGATTCACCTTCAATAGAATTACAGCATGTTAAAACTAGTTATTCCTTTTAACTAGGGATGCTCACAGTTTTATGCTGCCGATTCCGATACAATCATCCATGAGTGACATCGGCCGATACTAATACCAATCACATGGATTAACTTTACATTTAAAAAAACATTTATGATGAGTGCTATTGGCCTGGGTCGCCATTAGACAATTCCAAGAGCCTCTGGCAAAGAGGTAATGTTCATTAAACAACAACACACAAATAGTGTTTGGAGGACAAGAGATATGTAGTATAATGACAACAAAAAGTTTGTACGTACCCGATGGACGTAATATCCACTTCCCCATGGGACAAAAAAGAGGCCCAAACTAACCGCATTGCTTGTTTTAGAAACCAAATGTCACTGTGGTAAAAAGTCACATTTGCAGTCCAAAGACAAGAAGCTAGGTGGATAATTGTAGCTAACTAGCTAGCTAGTTGATTCTCACGACAATACGGGACAAAGTGTGTCCCTTGGCGCCTCAATACGGGTGTTGAGAACCCTACGTGACACAGCACACGTGCACATTCATGTCATGTTTGTGTTGTCGTGACATAAATTGTCATTTCGCCACCGCACGGAGATCGTTTTTTTTATCGGCTGTGAAAGGCGCTTATCGGCATATGCCGTTCACATGTTTTTTTAATGAAAATTGTCCGATACTAATCGGTGGCCGATCCATTGGAGCGTCTCTATTATTAACTCTTAAAATGAAATGTGTATATCAATGCCTATTTAATATTACTACAAATTAAGTCCCCGGACACCCATTTGCAAGCGTATAATTGATGATGGAGGGGGGTGGCATTTAAAATCTTGCCTAGGGCGCCACACCGGGTAGGGACCCTCCTGGCTCCTACGATAGAATACTACTACAAAAATGAAGTACTGCAGGCAACAATATTAGAAGGCAAAGGTACTACAGTATTACTTCAGGGCTCCTGGAGTTTGCTCGATATTACAGTACTGTAAGCATGAAATCATACAAGGCTGCAGTACTACAGAGGTGAAGTACTATGGGGCTGCAGGGTTGTGTGGGGGCTCAGGCGGCGGCCATGACAGTAGTGAAGGGGGAATTAGTTGTAGTGTTGTTTGAGTCGCACTTAATCCTCTGCTGATTAGTGCAATTTTCATCAGGCCTCCTTAAGAGAGAGTGAGGAGAGAGGGAAAGTAGAAGAACACACACACACACACAAAGAATAGAAGGAGGAAGACCACGCCCCCTCCCTCCTCCTTGCAGTGGACTCCTCCGGCCAATAAGACCTGTGGTCACCTGACTGGTCACACTAATCTGGAGCGAGCCTTGCGAGATTAGCGCTCTCTCACTCGCAGCCACTCCAGCCCGAGCAACGGCAAATCCCGAGGTAAATGTCGGCGCTTCCGGCAAGTGGCTGATCCCGGCGCGGCGCAGTGGATTAAGGGGAATGGGATAATATTTACAAGGCCGTTGGCTGTGGCGGCAGCGGCGGATAAACAGTAATGGTCCTTCTTTAGCCTTTTCTCCACCTCTCACGCCCGCTTCAATCCCCGTGTAGTGCGATGTGCTAAATGAGTGTGTCATGAAGGAGCGCACTTATCTGAAGCCTTCTGCTTGTTTGACTCATGGAGCTGATTAGCTGGAAGTGGAACACGTGTGACATCTCACAACTGTCCATTGGGATGAACCAGCTTGATGAGCCCCCCACGTATAGACGGCCTCCACTCTGTAAAAAGCAGGCTTCGCTACACATCATAAACTGAACCCTGAAGCTCTGTCGACTCTCTGGGAGATTTACTTTTAATGATTTCGTTTTCTAAAGCAAATGGACTAACCTCTCATGATGTTGCTACCAATGCAATGTTAGCACTTTAGCTAGCTAGCTATGCTAGTGGTGCTGATTGCATTCTTTTTCTACCATCAGGCAATACGCCCTGAACGATTGGATTCAAAAGGTGATCACTCAAAAATGCTGACTATTTTGGCATTTGATCACTCAAAAAAGATGAATAAGCAGTAATCTGACCGTGAATCTGAGTTACTTTATACACGTTTGGCTGGGTTCAAATAAACAAAAGGTCTGGAATTTAGAGCTACAACTACGCTGGTTGAATATTGGGACAGATTTGACTTTAGGCCTCAAACACCCCGTCCATTTTGTGTCACGTTTCCTTTATAATCTCATACAATTCTTCCTCTAAAGTAAAATACAATGGTACCTTGGTTTTTGTATGTTCCGGTTTTCGTCTGTACAAACTGACAACGAAAAACCGGAAATAATGTCAATGCAAACAATCCGTTCCAGACTATTAACAAAAATGATATGAACAAAAAACACATTTTATAGAGATGAATTATAGTTTTACATGTCGAAAACATGCAGACTGCATCAGCCCGTTGTGGTGAACAGGGAGCTGAGGCGAAAAGCAAAGCTCTCAATTTCATTTATGTTCCTACCCTCACCTACAGTCATGAGCTTTGTGTGGTGACCGAAAGGACAAGATCCTGGGTATAAGCGGACAAAATGAGTTTTCTCCATAGGGTGGCTGGGCTCTCCCTTGGAGAGAAGGTGAGGAAGGCATTGAGAGTAGACAGATGGGGTGGCTCCGGCTGGTGTCAGGTGTTTGCGGCACGTCCAACTGGCAGGAAGGCTCAAGGAAGACTGTTATCGAGACAATGTCTCTCAACTGGCCTGGGAACACATGGAGATCCTCCGGGGGGAGCTGGACGATGTAAACAGGGATAGGGAAGTCTTGGCTGCTGCCCCCGTGACCCGACCTCGGATAAGCGGAAGAAGATGGATGGATGTAGCAAACAATGTGAAAAAATTTGAAATGACAGATGGATGCAACTTCTTGTGGATGCGGACCTCCCGAATTCAATCGTGTTTCTCGCCTCCTGTATAAAACTGCTGGAATTCGCCCTCAATAATAAAAGCTCGGCCGGTGAGCCCACCTTGTGGTTAGCATGTTGGCCACACAGTCAGGAGAACAGATGGGTTCGACTCTCCGTTGGGCATCTCTGTGTGGAGTTTGCATCCTCCGGTTTCCTCCCATATTCCAAAAACATGCATGTTCGGTTCATTGGCGACTCTAAATCGTCCACAGGTATGAATGTGAGTGTGAATGGTTGTTTGTCTATGTGTGCCCTGCTGGCGACCAGTTCAGGGTGTACCCCGCATCTCGGCCGAAGCGGGACAGGCTCCAGCAAACCCGCGACCCTAGCGAGACCCTAGGCATAGAAGATGGATGGATACACTACAGGGCAAACCGAGGCATATGTTTTGCCAAAAATTTCAGATGAAAACCGAATCATACATTTTACTACAAAAACCGAGGTTTGACTGCACCAGAACCCTCCAAGGTTTAAGGATAAGAAACTGTCAAAATGTGGTTTAAACGGTGATTAACTGGGCGTCAGGTGCATTGTTTGGCTACCATTCCAGATCATCAGGATTCAGATGGGATCGGTTAAGCGGTAGACCAGTGAAGAGAAACCTCTACAGGCCGCAGTGGTGTATCTTTTTATGTTCTCTGGACTCGTTACCGGGTGCGCCGTGACCGAGTGTTTAGCACGTCAGCTGCACAGTCAGGAGATGGAGGATTTGGATACCCCCTCAGAGACGTCACCATAGCAGGTGATGGGCTGCTGTTATCTCTACTGTAGATGGCACTGTTAACCTTGACTTGCACATGATGGGAGTGAGTCAGTGTAGAGTGACTGGGGGGGGGGGGCATGTCTGCTCCTTATTAGCACTGAGAGAAAAGGGGAGGAATTCCTAATAAAAGTCGGGTAAAAAAGTCCAATAACATCAATTATCTCAGTCATCACATCATGTTGTGTTAACATGTTAGCGCTACAGGGAATGAAAACACCCCCTCCCCACCTCTCCTCTCCAGGTTTTATCTGAGCTGTAGGTAGACGCTTGTTTCTTTTTCCTTCATCTCGGTCATGGGGGGCGCAGGCTGGATGTCGTGTTCGGTGAAAGGCGAGCGTGTTATTGTAGCCGAGTCAAGAGGAGGGCAGTGTGTCGCTCGCACGCGAGGCTTGACTAGCTCCGCCCTCCTTCCAGCATCGTCACACCGCATCGCGGGACCGAGGCATCAGCTGACGCCTCCGAGCATCCATCTGGGCTTAATTGGCAGACGACGTCGACGCAGACGAAGGATGACCTCAGTGTTGTTTCCAGCTCCGGGCTAGTCAAAACACAGAGCGCTCATAGAACCAAAATAGATAGATCTGGTCGCAATGTAGCCAGGAAGTCAGATTTGGGTCACACATGGCCGCAATGACGCACAACGGACTTTTTTTCATGTCTGCAAACACGGACGAACACTGCCTGCTGCTTACATCATCTGAACTAATGAACCGGCACCAGGACGCGTCTGCTGACCCTCGCTTGAACTTCTCTTCAGAAGAATTCGGGCTGAATTTCTTCCTCAGGGTCGGGTCGGGGGCGAGCTGAGGCCGCGTCACTTGGTCGCTTCCCTTTGAGTCACCAAAGCCTAATAAGAGGCAGGTGCTGAGATGGAACTTGTGGTGATGAATCCAGAAAAGATTCACAAGTGCCAGCAGATCTGAATCTTATTACCATGAATAATTGAAATCCATTCCAACACGAGACGGCAAATTTGCTCAAGTTATGAACTCTTGGTGACTGCGAGAAGGTAAACTCTTCTGTTCAGTCCCTCCCACAGGCCAATTAGGAATCAGCAGCGGGACGAGCAGCTGGAGCGAGATGACGTTAGCTTAGCCGATCATTAGCTGTTGGCCAATATTGTCTGAGCGAAGGGAGCGGTGACAGTGATGACTTTTTTTTTACTGTCCTGCCCCCATGAAAAAAACTTTCAGAGCATAACGGGGAACACTTCCCACCTTCCAATCAGGTGCCTTTTGATGCACATTTCCTGTACAAAAGTACAGGAACTTTGTGACAACAATTGTTAGCTTTCATGTCCTCCGCCATCACGCACGTTAGTCAACTAGCGTGGGAAGCACCTTGCACGCTTTTTGTTTTGCTTTTAACACACACCGGCTGCAAAGCAAGAAGCCAGGCTGTACGGGGGGCTACGGGGCCAAATTCAAAGTCATGTGCTGTCCAATCATCACGACTGTTATCGCTGAGGTTTTATTCGGTTTTATTCGTCGCTATTTTTCCCGAACATTGCACGGTTACCTTTTTACATGTTTTTATAATGTGACAATTGTTTAAACCGTAGTTACCTAGTTCAACACCCTTACTCCCTCGTAAACACTGCAAAAAATACACACCTTTTGTGTGCACCTTAACAAAATTTGGACTCCCTTGGCGGGTTTTTAGTCAGCGTCAACACAGCTCATTAGCATTAAAGCTACGGACACACAAAACGGTGTCCTCCCAGTCGGGCTTACTAAAAACACTTTTAAACTGCCTAAATTCCAGCATCAATGCGAGACTTTGGACAACGCACTTCCAGTACGCTATTGTGGGTACTCTGAGACTTATTTAAAATATGGGACCTTTAAGAGAAGGCTTCTAACAGCAGAGCCGGCAGAGTAATTACATGTGAGCTGCAGCAAACTCAGAGGGGGTCACTGCCCAGGGGAAGGATGGTGCTGCATGCAGGCTTGCCCGTTAAAACATCATCAGAGCAAGCGGTTTATTTAAAGAGGCGTTCTCCACTGCTACTGTTTACACTGCCTCTGCAGGAGAGTTAGGAAAATACCGTCTGAAATCAAAGAACAAGAGGGCGGTGTGAGTGGGTGAGAGGACCTCTGTGTCCCAACCCCCACTTCAATTGTAAATGTCGCTTTTATTCAGCAGAAGGCATTCAAGTAATTTGTGTCTAAACTTTCAAGTTGTATTAGCGGATGTTTGCATCAGTGCTACCCCTGCTGATGAATTTGGATCCAAGTGTTGTAGTTTGAGATGGGCACCAAAGGAGGGAAGATGTTTAACTGTCACTCCCGAGCAGATAAGTCAGTCAACACCCGTACGGCACCCCAGATGGCCCCTTGTAATAGGACTCGGCTGGGGGGCCCGGCCGCATAGCCGCCCTATCTGGAATATTTAGCTGCGATAGCGGCTTTGCTCCTCTAATTGTCCTGTCAGTAATTCGGGAGCGTCGGCAGCACAACACCGACATGTGCACATGGCGTCCTTGTTGGCGCCGGCTGACTCGGTGGCGCGGACTTGTGTGCTGTGAATGTAAAGTAGAGGTGCTGGAAGAAAATAGCTGAATTTAATGCATCCTTCTTGGAATTAGGCTGCGCTCCAGCATCCACTTGTGGGACTTCTCCTTGTGATCTTCTAGTGAACAGTGCAGTGAAATGGAACGTGGCTGGTAATTATTTGCACCAAAGGTCATAAATGAGCACAAACGGCTTGCCCATGTATGATTGTTTTGTTTAAAAGCTTCAATCCAAACGTGATGAAACACACGCATGCTTTTGCCTCCATCTCCATCATCGTGTCTCCATCTTCTTTTTCTCTACTTTATCTGAACCCCAGCCCCAAACATGGCCCTCCCACGCTCACCATCAATCAGGTGTGCGAGAGGCACTAAGGTCATTTGTCAGGCGTTATCCTACGACCTCTGACTCGCCCTCGGCTTGACAACGCGGCAGATGTGAGACAGATTCAGAGAAATGTAGCGAAATGAGGACAATATCTGGCCGTGTGTTAAAGCGTTGCAAACACACAGTGATGAAATATGTGATGAAGACACCGACGTGTAGCTATGTTGTCACATTGTGGCGTTATTCAACATATTTCAATTAGGCTAGAAAAGCGGACAAACTTCAGTTCTTTTCTCTGCCGCTCTATTATTTATAATTATTATTATTCAAGGCACACCCCTGGCTTGTCGCTAACTCTGAGAGCAAATGCTGTATGCCGATGCATATTCATATGTTTAACATACACACATGCATTCCTAATGATGCAGCGGCGGGCGGAATGCGGTTACGCTCATTAATTGCTGTTGCCATGACAGTGAACGCATCATGGTGAATGTGACAAAGAAAAGTAAAATGCATTTTAAAAATGATTATTACACAATCACAACAATAAAAATTCTACATGATATATTACACATTATTCCTGTGAATAATAATAAATAATAATAATAATACAATTATGTATAGTAATGAATAAAATATGTAATACATTATTATTACAAAAATAACAATAACAATAACAATAATTATACATTATATATTACATATAATAATAATTATAAAAATACTAATTATACTAATTTGTACCACTATAGGTATTCCTGTGAATAATAGCAATACTACATTATTATAATTAATTAATTTATTACTATTATTATTATTAGTAGTATTATTCACTGGAATTATGCTCCGTAATCATAACAATATTAATAAATTAATTTATTCATAGGAATTACGCTACATAATTACAAAATATGATCAGTATTAATACTGATCATAATATTTCTGTAAGTATGTAATATAATTATTGTAATAATGTTGAAAATAGGATAATAGTATTGTAAAATATAATAATAAGAAGAAATAAAAAATAAATAAATAAAATAATCCTTATAATAATAATTTATTATTATTATATTCGATATTAAACATTTTTGTCACAGAATACCATTATTGATACAACTTTCTATTCTAATACTAAAATATTGCATCCATAATTATATTAAAATCTGTATATTAATATTGTACATTATAATATAATATAACAATAATTATATATAATATTATAATAATGAATATTATATTAAAATCTAAAATTTGAGTATGGCTGTGAATCATTATAATTATGTACATACAAATTCTGAAAAAGTAGCACGTTGGCCACACAGTCAGGAGATCGGGAAGGGTTCGAATCTCCGTTGGGCATGTCTGTGTGGAGTTTCCATTTGCTCCCCGTGCGTGGGTTTTCTCCGGGTACTCCGGTTTCCTCCCACATTATTTGGCAACTCTAGATTGTCCAACGACCCGTCTCTCGCCCAAAGTCAGCTGGGATAGGCTCCAGCATACCCCAGCGACCCAAATGAGAAAATGGATGGATGGAAATTCTGAAAATCGTACTGTATTTAAAAAAGATCAGTTTCCAGAAATAGCACTTCAGGATGAGTTTTTAGGATTTTGCATGTGAACTTGCCCAGGGGACTGTATGTACAGCTCACTGATCACTTCACTCGGTACACAATCTAATGGGATCCACTGCAAAAAAACCCCCAGAAATGTTCTGCCTTTCCAAAAATAATGCCGTTTTTTTGTTTATGTCTGTGGTTGCACAACAGTACTACATCATGCTGAGACTGGGATCTCATACTGTATGTATGACATTAAAGCTCAGCTTTACTGTTCAAATACGAGCGACAGGTAGCATCACTCATACATTTCATGTTTTCCACGAGAACGCTCTCTCTTATGAGCCTGTCACGTTCAGCGGTGAGCCTTAACAAGAAGCAGCTCCCGATGCTGGAGGTTATACAAGCAGACGTTGCCGGGCAGAGGCCACTCACGGCCCACCACTTTGTTTATAAGTTTTTAACGATTTTCTGCCCTGGCTGTCATCTTGGACAGGCGGCGAGACGAGAGGACGCGTCTCTCCTGTTTGCGTGGCAGCACTCTCCTCAAACAGATTGCAATTTATTCCTCTGCAGTTTGTCCGTCAAGGCAGACTCTGACAACTTAATCCCACGCTAATCCGCCATGTTCAGCCTTCCTTGTTGGCTCTCATGCAAAGTGCTCCTGCCAAATCCCGCCGTACCTGTCAGCCCGGCCCCGCCGCGGGAGCCCGGACGGGGCTGCCAACGTCCACTCCCGTGGCGGCCAAGGAGAAGAAGCGAACGATGATGAGAGGGAGACGATGGGGGGGAGATTTAACCCCTGCCTCACTCAATATAATCCACTGTAAACAGCCAGAGCCTTAGGAGGGCTAACTGCGCTAATCAAGCCACAAGCTGGCCCAGTCACTATCATACACAGTGGCCTAAGAACTAGAGATTTGGGTGGCTACTGCACGCTGAGTGTGTGTGCGTGCACGTGTGTGTGTTTGTGTGTGTGTGTGGAGAAGGGGGCCTCATTGACAGTACTCCCTAGGGAGGAGGAAAGTGCCAAAACGAGTAGAGAGTGATCATTGGCCAATAGTTCCAAAAGAAGAGTTCTCCATTGTCTTACATGACAACAAATGATGCATTTGCACCACTAGAAAGTGCAAACCTGAGTACGTCACGTGTTTTGCAGCATGATCAATAGATTGATAGCTAGATAGAGGATAGCGTGCTTCTGGGTAAGTGCACCCAGATTTCTTACTTTTTAATTTATTATAAATTTGCACACATTTTTAAAAAATATGTTCACATTGTCATTGTGGGGTTTTGTGTGTAGAATTTTATCGAAAACAATTAATTTATTCAATTTTTGAATAAGGCTGTCACATAACGAAATGTGAAGAGATATACAGTAGGTAGCTTCGTACTTTCGCCAAAGTAAAACCTGCCGGTTGATATTCTCCTCTCGTCTGGGGAGAGATTCATTGAAATTCCCCTCACATTCTCTCAGTGGTTCTATGGCGACACGAGACAGGGGATGAAAGACAAGTCGTCTGAAGCTAAAGGAACTAAACCACATGAGTGAAAGCTAAACGGATTCAGGAGCCATAAAAACCTTGCCTTTTATATTTGATTAACTGAAGGAACACAATGTGTGACTTGTTTGGGACAAATGATCATTTGCTTTCCTCGGTCCAAACATTAAAATGATCCATATGCAGTGGTGTGAAAAAGTGTGTGCATCCTTCCCGATTTATTTTTGCATGCTTGTCACACTTAAATGTTTCAGATCATCAAACAAATGTAAATATTAGTCAATGACAACACAACTGAAGACAAAATTAAGTTTTTAAAAAGAAACTTTTTATTATTAAGGGAGCAAAAAAAAAAAAATCCAAAGCTACATGGCCCTGATTGCCCCCTAAACCTAATAACTGGTTGGGCCCCCCTTAGCAGCAACAACTGCAATCAAGCGTTTGTGATAACTTGCAATGAGTCTCTTACAGCGCTGTGGAGGAATTTTGGCCCACTCATCTTTGCAGAATTGTTGTAATTCAGCCGCATTGGAGGGTTTTCCAGCATGAAGCGCCTTTTTAAGGTCATGCCACAGCATCTCAATAGGATTCAGGTCAGGACTTTGACGAGGCCACTCCAAAGTCTTCATTTGGTTTTTCTTCAGCCATTCAGAGGTGGACTTGCTGGTGTGTTTTGGATCATTGTCCTGCTGCAGAAACCAAGTTGGTTTGAGTTTGAGGTCACCAACAGAGGGCCGGACATTCTCCTTCAGGATTTTTTGTTAGACAGCAGAATTCATGGTTCCATTTATCACAGCAAGCCTTCCAGGTCCTGAAGCTGCAAAACAGCCACAGACCATCACACTACCACCACTGTATTTTACTGTTGGTATGATTACTCTTGGTTCTTTTTCTGAAATGCAGTGTTACTTTTACGCCAGATGTAATGGGACACACACCTTCCAAAAAGTTAAACATGTGTCTTGTTGAGCATTTTCCCAAAGGTTTTGGGGATGATTAAGATGTTTTCTGGCAAAATTGAGGCAGGCTTTTTACATGTGAAGCAAGTGAGGCCTGCAGTTGTTTGGATGTTGTTGTGTGGTCTTTTGTGACCTCTTGGAGGAGTCGTCGCTGTGCTCTTGGGGTAATTTTGGTTGGCCGGCCACTCCTGGGAAGTTCCATACTTCCAACACTGTTCCATGTTTTTGACGTTTATGGATAATGGCTCTCACTGTGGTTCGCTGCATTTAGGGTTCAATTGTGTTGTCATTGACTAATATTTGAATTTGTTTTATTATCTGAAACATTTAAGTGTGAAAAACGTGCAAAAAAAAAATCAGGAAGGGGGCAAACACTTTTTCACACCACTGTATTTTGGGGCTGGAGGCTGTGTTCGAAGGTTGGCTACCACAAACAAAAGCTGCCCAAATTTCAAAGGCTAACTCGAACGCAGGAGGATATGTTTGCAATTACTCAAATGTATTAAAAACGATAACTTGTACCTATGTGATGCAAGTGTAAAGGTGGAAATGTGATGCAGCCAGAAAATGTCCTGAAGTCAGTTTGATGTAAGAAGGGTTGACCCAACTTTTGTTGCATCCGTAGACAAAGTTGAAGACAGCTAATACTATACTGATCACAGCCACCATGGGGCGTACAGTATTTGCGTGTCATCTGAGGTCTGCTGTGGATATCTGAGTCCCCAATTCATGTTCTTCTTTGGGTTCAACTCCCAGGTCAACATAGTCTTTAAGAACATGACTTTGAGACCAGAAGGACAAAGGTTCCAATCCGGCCTGTCATAGACACTCCATGTCTGCAAATGCAGCCAGTCCATGCTGGAAGCGTCAAATGCAGACACTTCCAGCTTGTCCAACATGTGCCTGACCACACAGATGTCACGCAAATATAGACGAACCGTTACTCCTGCCCAGCATCCCTTTGCCAACTTCACGGACTGTGGGAACGCTCTGGACAAACATGAGTGTCACTTCAGTGATTCAGATTCTGCCGTTGGAGACGGAAGCTGCTGGTCAAAGTGCTTGGGTGGGGAATGCCAACATGACATGGAGCTGATAAGATCCTCCAGTCGGCTCACGGCAGAGCTTGTAACTCGGATTGCCCTGAGAAGGACTCTTAACTTTCATGGCGGGGGATTTCAAGCTGCAGTAAAAAACTAATGGGATTTGTTGACTCTAGAAAAGGGGTCTCCAATTTTTTTTCCACCAAATTCCACAGTGAGAAACGAAACAATGCAAGGGCCACTTTGATATTTTGTAAACCAACACATGTAGATATGCTAAGAAGTTATTTATATTCCAAGAAAAAACTGCATTTCAGCTTTGTGATATAGGTGAACAAGGGTATTGTTAATAACAACTTCGGTCTTTGCTCTTTTTTTCCCCCATTTTTGCCAAATATTTCAACTTTCTGTTAAATAATCTGTGTAACTTTTATTTTTGTAATGTTATGACTATATTCCCATGAAATTTTTACTTTATTCCCCAAATATTTATTTTCCCCAACCTAATTTTCCAAAAATTACAACTTTGTTTTGTTTTGTTTGTTTCTCATAATATTATGTCTTAAAAAATAGCATATTTTTGCTTAAATATTTAAACTCTATGCTACTAAAACAACATTATTTTTCTTCATATTACAAATAAAACTTCTTTTCTAATTAGTTTTCTCTTTTTTTCTGTTAATATTTTGACTTTCGTCTTGTAAAATGACAGCTTTTTGGCATTTCTGCTATTGTTTTTTTCCCCCCACATTTTCCAACTATTTCAACTTTCTTCTTATGAATTTTCTTCTCCTAATTAGGAATTTATTCCCATAATATTTTGACTTTGTTATCATAACATTAAAACCTTTTCCGCAACCTAATTTACAAAAAATTACAACGTTGTTTTGCTGTTTCTGGTAATCTTGCAACTTTAAAAAAAATAATATTTTTTCTTTCATATTTAAATTCTATGTTTCTAAAATGATGTTATTTTTCCTCATAACATTACGATGTTATTCTTGTAAAATTATTACTTTTTCGCGTTAGATTACAACTTTTTCTTTATATTTTGACTTCTTTCTTGTAAAATTACTGCTGATTTTTCCATTTTTACTGTTTTTTTTTAAAAAACATTATAAGTTAAATTATATTTTTAGAATAATTATTTTTAGAAAAATTATATTTTTAGTACCACGGGCCAATAAAAAAACAAAAGCAAATGTGGCCCCTAGGCCACATTTTGGGCACCCCTGCTCCCCCTACAATTTTAAAGTGTTATTGGAAAAAGATTGCATTTGTTACGTTAAAAGAGTCAAAACTAATCTGTTATGGGATGCTGGTTGACCTCTGTTGATGTGTGTTGACCTCTGAGATTTGAGATTGTGCTCTAACTGAGATTTGGTGCAAATCTTTGGAGGAAGTTTTACATCAAATTCTGAACTCTCAGGGACAGAGCCACCCGTCCCAGAGCCACACATTGTATGTAGGGCCCACGGTCCATGGGAGGGCCCATTATGTGCATCACTGCCATGAGGCACAGAGCGCCAAGTCAGCCTGAGGCAGGAGAGAAAATAAAAGAAGTAATCTGACACAGCGCTTGTTGCTCCAGCGACTGACAGCACGCAGAAGAATAAGAGAATAAAATGTCAGATTTCACCTTACCTGCCAGTCCCTAAAGGTGATAGGTCAGTAGGTGAATTTTGCCTTAAAAGACAGCAGCAGTGCCAAGGTAGTTCAGGGCAGTTTGATCCGAGCCCTGAACAATAAAAAAAAAAAAACTCTATTAATTTGTAATTTTGCACTAAAAATCATTTATTGGACAATTTGTTTCCCGTCGTATTATTTTTGTCATAGCTGTTGTCAAAACCAACAGTCTTATGTGCAGTTTTATTATTTTGAAACAACACGACACACGGTATTGCTGAAGGCCCGTGAGACCGCGTAAATGTCACATTAAGCTTCACGCGTGAGATTTTTTTGTGGAGATTAAGAAGCTCTTCCAGAGGTTTGAATCCCTTTCGAGAAATCAGTGGTTTGTGCTTCGCAGTGCGACTCTAATCTTTATAATATTAAGTTAATGCCAATGAGCCGGTGAGCTTTTACGGTCGTGTAATGACGGTCGGCTTCATCTTACTTGGGATCAAGCGCTCTGGATGCACTTCATTCTCCCACTAAGTTGGTTCAGAGGCGGGATAAGAAGCGGGCTTCACTCCGTGTTGTCTCTTTGGTCCACCCGATATTCATTAATCATTTAAAAAAAGCTGGTAGGCTTTCAGTTGTGTCCATTCTGTCATCAAGGCTTTCCTCCCAGGTTCCACTTTGCATGTCGGCTGTAAAACCCAAGGTCCAAGTGAAAGCCTTCGACCTTTCTGTTTTTATTGGAATACCATTGCGGAATGGCGGCATTGGCGACTTCAGATAGCAGTTTGATTTACACGGGGGAAGGCCCGCAGGATTAATAAGAGGCGGTCGTCCGGTGGGCTTACAGTTCTGAGAAGGCCTCGGGGGCATGAAAGGTTGCGCACGTCGGTGACATTTCTAGCTATTTAGTCCCGGCCTGCTGGCCTCGGCTGCTGGAACATTTGGCCCAAGTATCTGGGTGGGCATTAGCGGGTCATCCATGGCGGCCCCTCCCGCCTCGTAAATCAAAATCTCCAATGACCTGAGCGGCACTGCATGGCTGACTTAGAGGAGATCTTCAGCCACCCAGATTAGCATCATGAGCTCTGCAGTTTGATAGGACCCCATCATACTGTATTGTTTGCCTTTTTATTCCCTCTTTAAAAACCCAGTTGGTGACCTTGAGCATTGGAGTTGTAAAATAAACGCGATGGTGGTGAGTTTCTGCACAAACGGAACAATGTAAGTGAGCACAAAGCACAATGGCTGGACGGCTTTCTCGTCCCCTTTTAGCCCGCTGGGTGACTCCCCGTGAACAGCTGCTGTAAAACACAAACTCGGCGTGTAATCCCGGTGTTCGAGTCCGCAGCATTCTGGGCTCGGAGGCCTGGCACAAAACAGATAGCACCTGCACCAAAAATCCCAAACCTTTGATGGAGTTCAGTTATATTTAGGGAAGAGCACAGAGGCGCTAGAGCCCTTAACAAAATAAAAGCTCGACACTTAATCTCCCCTCACAGAAGTCCATATTGTTGGAATCGGATGATGGACAACGGCGAAGACAAGCAACTGTCAGTTGTCTCCTTCAGAAGGATGCGCCATCGCCGCCATGATGGAACCGATTGGCTATTTCAGGAGCTTCTTAAACCCGCACACAGACTCCAGCTCTTCCATTTTAAGCCCAGTCAAAGTTGACATTTGTCCTGACCTGTTGATGACCCGATGCGTCGATCCCTCGAGCGTGGCTCCACGCCGGTTTGGCTTCTCATGTAACGCCGCCGTGGCCTCGCGAATAAACCAATTGAAGTGATAGGTCTCTCTCTGGTGTGCCGTAATGCTGGAGTATTACCAGCGGCTCTACGGCCATGTTAGCAGTGAGCCTCCGTGACACTCCTCGACTCAGCGCTCATTTAGACATTACGCTCAAGTAAGTCGGCTCGGTTTGCCTTTCATCTTCCTGCCTTGCTTCCATGCTACGTGTTTGTTACAGTGTGTTCTACTTTTTCACATTTTTTTCTGCATGAAACGCAGGATGTCTGGGTTCATCTGGTTCTTGGTCACCTCTCTCAGCCAAAACCAGATGGAGGTCCAGGTTTGTCCCAAACTGCGTGAATTCTGTTGTCAAGTTCCGCGGAAATGTATTTGGTAGCTTAGAATTGTGCCGTATCACATTTTGGTTTGGTTTTGGCTAAACGCAGTTTCACACATGGAGGGGTGCAGACATCTCATATAAGGTCAAGAGAAATTGTTCAGTGCTCGGCCAAATAATCGAAATACCTTTCAATACGTTTGTACAGTAATTGATCAAATGCATTCTGCAAAAAAACACATGCAGTCCAACTGCGGTTTTCGTACACCCCAGTTTTTGTATAATTCGGTTTTCGAGGAAAATGTTTGCTAAAATTTTGCCTCGATTGTTTCAACAGGGGAGTTTTGATTTTTTTTTTTGTCACTCCAAAGTCTTACCAGTTCTCTTTATCAAAGTATTTACTATGGACACTTGTCTCAATCTCTGCATTAGCTTCCTGAAAATGTATTTGTGCCCTGCGATTGGCTGGTGACCAGTCCAGGGTGTACCCCGCCTCTCGCCCGAAGACAACTGGGATAGGCTCCAGCATACCTAGGGCCCCATGATTTCCGCATTTACGGAATTGAGGACGAAAATAAAACGGAATCCACTGTTAAACGCGGAGTCTCGCCGAAACTGATATCATGTGAATGAAATGCTGTCATCGTGAGGAGAAGGAACGTTTGTGTGGGGAAATATTTCACTGGCGGGCCGCTCAATCGTGGCGGAATCTCATCACCAGCACTAGCCCGCCCCCTCCGGAACTAAACATGTAGAAACAGCAATCTGAAAAAAAACAAAAGTTGGCGAAAAAAATGTCAAAAACTCCTCTCTTACAGAGCATGAATGGAAGCTAGCGGGGTTAGCTTTGTTTAGCAGAGCATGCTGGTGCCGCTGTGTGTGTGCGACCATGTTGTGTTTTGTGGCTCGTTAATGCAAACGAGCGCTTTACGATGCCTGCTGACGTTGTGCAAATTGTGAGTGAAATACGGACGAGAGGCACGTTTATTCTTGCTCCCAGCTCATTTTAACCACGAAGACACTTTCTTAACATATACATACCACACTTCTGGCCTTCAGAATAAGAGAGCTGTTTGCCACATACGGTGACATTTTGTAAGCCGCATAAAGGTGTCATAAAAAATATCTTACATTAACGCAGTTAGGATTGCATTGGTGGCTACATATTCCTTAACCACAAGCACGGGAGTTTGTCATGATGTAATGATGATGTATTGCCTAGGTCCCCAAAGTGGGGTACGCGTACCGCCAGGGGTACGCAGATTGCTACAAAGGCTAAGTGAATAAAAATAAAAACAGCTTAACTACATTAGCGCCAAAATACTGAGATTTATGTAATACGCTCGAACGCCTCATGTGAACAGCCACAGCCGGCAGTACAGTGCAGAAGAAAGGTAACAGCTTGAAGTTGTTCATTGTTGTGTGTGCGTTCGATGGACAACTAAGTAAGTTTGATGATGACGTTGTGCAGTAAAAGTGTTCAATCTTGAAGATTTTTCAAGGTCATTGATACTGTGTGCTAAATGAGTGCTTACGTGGTGCGCTGACTAATAAGCGTGTTTTCGGAGCCGGATGAGCCTGAGGAATCCGGAGTACCTGGAGAAAACCCACAGAACATGCAAACTCCACACAGAGATAATGTCATAACATCTAATATGTTTCATAATATATCAAAGATGTTTCATTGTGTGGTTTATGTTCTTTTAAGTGTGCAGGAGTAGCGGGTACATGATTTCCAGTCAGATGTCTGAAGAGGTGCAGGGCTGTGAAAAGTTTGGGAGCCACTGATGCATTGCATCAATAAATGTAAGGATTTTTACATTTAATTAACTAACACTTTATTTACTGTCACGAAGGTACACACCCTATGCAGGTAAAACAGGTGTAAAAGGTCAAAAACGGAACTTAAAAACATGAAACCTCATTTCATACTTACCCTGTGAGGTCAAGCGGTACAGAAAATGGATGGACATAAATTAGATTTGCTTTGAAGTTTATGGTATATATTTAAATCATTCCCATCAAACACTAATGGGGTCTTGCTCAAAATGTGCATTTTTTTTTTGCGTAATCCTGCGAACAAACAAACCCGCAAATGGCAATCGACCACAAGCTCTCGCTTTGAAGCTTTTGCACTGGTATTGATAGTAGCATAAGGCCACAACTTACCAGGAGGGACTACTTTCTGAGTGCATGTGGAGGAGGAAGAAGGCATCCACTCCCTCGGACTCTGCACCTCCTCAACGAGTGACCCGCAGCAGGACTTTGACCCAGGTGCTCCGTTCTTTAAACAAGACTCCCATTACGGGCCGGGTGGGTACAGTAACAGGGTTTCATGGTCACGCATGTGTGTGACATGCACGCCTCATGCACATGCCGGCAGAAGGGGTTGCACCCCCCACAACCCCCCCAATGCATAAATCAGATGACCTCGACTCAGGGTTGACCATGGGATGCAGCATGATGACGACGTATTAGCGTATGGTGCAGACAGTGAGCTAGCTGCATTGACATTCACATGTGTGTGTTGGGGGGGGAGGGTTGACTGGCGACAGTGTGGAGGGGGGGTATGATGGAGATGGATGGTGCTAAGCTCAGGGTGGAGCCATCAGGCAAAAGGTCTCTCCCCCACTTGTCCCAATGACTCAGAGCAGCTGGCAAGACCGAAAAGAAGGAAATGCGTCTTCACATGCATTGAAAATGATGCAAGGAACTTCGGTCCAAATGAAAACCACATGCTGCTAGACCCTGATACACTGTACAGACCAGACACAAACCTGCGACTATCACCAAGCAGAAACGACGTGCTTTACTGAGTGCAACTATAGCGAGCACCCACGAACACACAATCACATACCTGTGTATGCACACTACTTGTGAAACACACACAAATTGCCTGCCATGGTTTTGTTCATCTTTGCATGCAGGCTGTGTAGCGCCCACTCAGTCATAGGCGACAAGGCCCCGCTTACCTCCACCGTGGTGCAGCTCATCACTCTTGTGGCGGGTCACACATCCATTGATGAATGTTGAAGCGTATGTCGTTATTATGCTTCATAACCCTTTCATTGCCTACTTTATGCATTACTCCACAGCTCAGTCCGACAGCGCAACGTGCAAAGATCCAGCTGTGAAAGCAGAGGCCAGCAATTTGGTGAAATTCATCAACAAGTTTCCTCTATTATTGTCAGCCGGGTTACGAGTGAGATCACGGGGTGTAGTTAAGAATAGTCACTAAGCCACAGCGTCAGCATGGAAACACCGTTAGACCAAATCGACACAAATAACGGGATTTTTAAAGATATGTATTTTGTCAAAGCAGTCTGAGCTTGAAAATGTACTTTGCAGAAAACTACCATTTTGTTTCAAGATGCTGCATTTCTGTGTAGATTGTTTTTTGCTTCTCATCTTTATGTACTTTATGTTTCTTTTGGCTTTTTTTAGGCTAAAACTGCTTGACGGTATATTATATATATATATATATATATATGTGTGTGTGTGTATATTTTTATATATTAATATTATAATATATATTATATATTAATATTTTAATATTATTATTATTATTATTATTATTATTATTATTATTATTATCCATCCATCCATCCATTTTCTATACTACTTGTCCTCATTAGGATCACGGGTCTGCTGGAGCCTATCCCAGCTGACTTCGGCCGAGAGGCAGGGTACACTCTTAACTGTTGGCCAGCCAATCACAGGACACAAACAGACATATAATAATATATATAACATATAATGATGCTGACGATGATGATTATTATTGTCAATAATAATAATAATAGTAAACACAGTACTATTATTATATTATTGCAATCATCATTATTAATAATAATAAGGTTGCATTTCAATTATTATTTAAAATGGAAACAAGAAGGAAAGTTCTTCTAGAATGAGTACATTTTTTAAATAAATAAAGATTATATAAAAGATTAATAATAAAAAAGTAATCATCTCAAGTACTATCCTAATATAAAGTAAAGAATATAATATAATATTGCAATTCAGGTAAAATGATTACATAAAAGAAGGAAAGTTCTTCTGCAATTTGTATATTTTTTATATAAATAAAAAAAAATTAAATAAAAATGCAATAATAAATATCACTTATTACATATCAAGGCGTTATCCTAAAATAAAATAATAATAATCATCAATAGTAATAACAGTTATAATAATAATAAAATATTATTATTATTACTCTTAACAATACTAATAATGAAATAAAAATAAATAATAATAAAAGAAAATAGGACTTAAAATTGTCATATAAAATGGAAATGAGAAGAAAAGTTCTTTTACAATTTGTATTAGTATTTTTTTTAAAAGTCAGAAATCTAAAATCCATTTAAATATAAAATGAATCCTTGCTTCTCCGTGATGTGCTGCTTTGTGAGGCTAATCCAGCTCGTCTACAACACGCATTCTCGACGGTCATTAATCTCAGCGCCGTGCTCGTTCTGGCTCGAGGAGGAGAATGTGTGTGTGACATGCACATCAGTGCACGTGTTTACATGTTCTGTCTCCCGAGGTCAGCTAGGTGGCTTTTTGTTTTAGTACAAAAAAGTCCCTTTGATGCCTGTGTTGTCTGGAGCAGTGTGTCACGGTGAAACGCTCAGGTGATGTACTTTAAAACCTTACGACCAGTGCGTGCATATGGTTTGTATTCAGTGTCAGTATGGGCTAAATGTTTGCACTTGTGTACAGTAAATGTGTGCTGAAATAAAATCATCAAGCAATGTGAATATGCAGAATAAACTAAATTAGTTTAATGTAAAAAAAAAAAGAAGTGTTTCTGTTTTGTCGCTTGAGGAGCGTCCCTTTGACCCCCGGTTTTCACACGGCCGTGTAACACTTTGTTATTGTATCTTTAGCTCAGCGGGACTTCAATTAAAAACTGGCCAGGCCGTCATGTGGAGGGGTTAACCCCCTTTGTTGCCACACAATCAAAGCTTTCTCTCCCATAACGCTTCCAGGCGTGTCCAGCGGGGGCGAACTAAAGAGAAATATGTATTTGTGGAAGAGAAGGAGGAATAAACACATTCCCTGTTTAACTCCAGCGATGATGACTTTAAGGAAGAGGCCAGATTGAGTCCACACGTCAATCTGCTCGCTGCAAGCGGCAGGATTTACTTTGGCTTTGACGAGCGCTCACCGCCATGGTGAGGGGGTCATGGTAACCTGACAACATCACAGCGCCAGTCCTTACACGGCCGAAGGGGGCTTCCTCTGCCTCCTGACGCCCCCCTCTCTACGGAGGCGTGGGGTCAGCACCTCTGACTGTTTGTTTCTAATCCAGCAAACGCTCGCGCCACGCTGGGTAACAAGTCGGTGACGAGGCCACTCAGCCGCCCAAAGACGCTGTCAGTCGTCGCCGCGGTAATTTCATCCTTTACTCGCCCTCCTGCAGCAGAGGAGGAGGAAGAGAGCGAGGGATTATGGGATGAGAGATGACCCAGAGGAAAGAAAGTAGCAGCAACTTCACAGCTGAGAGAAAATCCTGCTCGCTTCTTCAAGGAAAACAAAGTTGAGTCCCCAAAGTCTCATCAGCATCAAGTGGATGAACTTTGCTTCACATTTGGCTTTAGCGGGAATCCAACATCCTCCAGTGGCTTTGCGCGCCACAATGTCACACTTGGATATTATTCCCCAATTGGGACCACTGCCTTTATTTCTCTCTGATCAAAATGAAGATGATATTTGCAACTAGAAGTTGCTTTCAGACCTTGAATATTACAGTTTATCATGAAAGTGCAACCTCGGTAAATCGGAAATTTACACCAAAATTTTGCCTCGGCTTGCCTTACATACAATATGGCGCTCATTTTGTCGCACTATTAATACACTGCATGAGTCCGACTGCGTTCTTCATGTATTTTTAATGTTCTGACAAAATGGCAACCTAAACTGCAAGTCAGCTATGTCGCCGGTCTATGATGTCATCAGCAGCTGACTCTCCAAAATGTTACCACAAAACACATTTGTATAGTTTTACATGCGTAAACAACTCTAAATGCATATGCAGTCGTCAAGCGTAATATCGCGGTTCAATCCTGTTTCTCACCTTCTTTATCAAAACGCTGGTTGGCACTTGCACCTTCCGTTGGCCTCACTTATTGAGATAAACGGGGAACGACACTAATTTGCTTTGTCATCTATAACACAAAGCTAAAGTGTGGATGTTTTGTTCAGTTGGTTGGGTTGGTTTTGGCATCTTTAATGTATAAAATGTATGTAAAAACCTGCCTTAAAGGTTCGCTTCAATGCAGGTTTTACTTCTTATTTAGCCCCCCAAACTCCTGCACTAACCTAAATATCTAAACTTCACGTTCAGCTTCAGAATGTTCTCCAGAGGGAGGTGAAGGGGTGGAGAAGGCCAACATCTTAAATCAGCCCTCAGTGACACTCAAGAGTCACTGTGGCTTTAAATCTGCCAAGCGGGCCGAGCACAAAAACATCCCAACCGTCTTGTCTTGAGTCTTCCTCCGCAAGGTCCAGAGCCTCTTTAACGACTGATAAGACTGCGGTAACATTCCTGGCCCGAAACCACGCGAGGCGACCTCTGCTGATGATGTCCAGTCGTGAGAGGCTCGGCCGCTGAGCGACGGAGACGACGCTCGTTCTTCAGCACCACAGCCTGGAGTGTCCTGACGAGCGCTGAGATAAGACAGGATGTCCTTTGACTGTATTCCACACAGCCTCGCTGATAACAACATTCTCGGAGCGAGCGACCAGTAATGGAGGACACTTTGTGTGGATTAGCTGCTTCTTTCGGTAAAGACAAGTGGGTCATATTAACATCTTGTATAGAAATATGCTGCGATGATTGCCTAAATAACAACGAAAGCTATGCTTGCAGCTAAGCAAACACAAAAGTCACCATGGGAGGTTGAAACAGGAACGTCCCAGAAAAGGAGAATAAGACCAGGAAACAGTTAAATGAGATGCAACGGACACAGGTAACACAGGTAACCAAAGAACCAGCTGAAGCCCCAGCTGGACTAATTAGGACCCCAATTACAAACACAGGTGCGCTCCCCAGCGACCTCTAACCAGAGTAAAGGTCAAGCATTCATGCCAAACACAAAACAGATGAAACCATGCCAGAAAAAAGTCCAAACTGTCACACGGAACACGACCAAATGCACCTGAAGAAGTTCGAGATGCACAAGTCAGTAATCACGCGATGCATCCCTCCTGCTGTGCGTGGTTAATGAATCACTGGCTTACCCTTTGGAAGCACGTCGCATGAATAATGACGTTTATCTGCAGGGGACCAGTCCTGCAGAGCGTCACACGGTGCCTACAGGCGCTGATAAGCCCCGCCCTCCGCCTCCCCCCGCAACAACAAACACCAGACGGGCTTACGCGTCGGTGGGTTACTGACGACAGGTTTTCGGCAACAACATGCTGCAACAACGTGCTGCTGATGAGCGCACAAAACGCATGCCGGCCTCTGTGTGCACAAACAGCGCCGCTTCCGCAACTTTGCATGTCCTGACGTAAGGTACGCGGATTATCTGGGCTCCTCTGTTTGTCACGTTGCTGTGCTGGGCAGGGTGCGAAACAGAGTTCCATATGAATGCAGGTAAATATTCATTTCATGCAAAAGTTGTGAGAAGAATATTTCAAATAGCGACAGTGGACGCTTGGAACTCAAACACAACCCGTTCCCGACTGCTGTTTGGATAATGTTCCCAATTGGGATTCATAAAAATCTTCATCAAACTTTTTTGTTTTAAGTAAATTACCATGGAAGTGCAAAAATAAGTTACGGTTATGTTTTGCTATTAAGTCATGAAGTGCAAAGAAAAGTAAGGGGGCACAGCCAGGGCTAACATAAAACTCACCATGGAAGGTGGAAACAAGGACGCACCCAAAATAGGAGAATGAACCCAGAAAACAGTAAAAGTGCTAACAGAGCTGCAAACAGAGAGTATCGAGCACGCAAACAGCGAAGAGTCCAAAGTGAAACACAAGTCCAACAATAGCAAATGAGCCAGAAGCTACCTGAAGCTAGTAAAACTGAAAAATCACAGCATGTAGCAAACCGTACCTTCAACCGCCATTTTTAGTAGCAATGTTTGTCATTAACACTTTGTTCTTTGGCTTACACACAAAAAGCCCCCCCCCAAAAAATGACTTAGGAAAATCTGAACTACAATGCAAATAAAATCAGCTGAGCCCTCATTTATTGCAGTTAACTGGTTCCAGACTGTGATAAGTGAATGTCTGCAAAGTAGGATTACTCATTTATAAATGGAATATTTTGGTAGTTAGAGCATAGAAAACCTGTTTATCACCTTCTAAATACGCTTTGTAACATCATTAGAGCCCTCTAGACACGAGATAACACCCCTATAGTTACCTTTACACTTACACTTCAGTGCTCGATGGCTAGCACTGTCGAATCTCATTCTACGGATGGTTGGGGCCTGTGCGGAACGCAAAGCTGGCTGGACCAGGCGAGTTCTCTACATTTAATTGATTAATTGACACAACTACCAATAACATAATCAAAGTTGTTGGTGAGACAGAGACTTCTTTATTCAATATGAGCTAAACTGGCTAGCAAACTAATTCATCAAAAATCAGATGTTCTTTCTCCTGCTAATTTCCTTTTAAATCCTTATCATTTCAACAAAATGTACGATTAAAGTCTCATTCTACAATACAACAAGTATTTTAGCATCATGCTAAACTCAGCAAGCTTGTCTTTTATCTTCTAGCTCGTTTCACGCTCGCCATCGTAAGGGAATAGCAATAGACGGTAATACAAACTTCACAGTGCCACGCAATGCTGAGTGTGTCATCGTGGGTGTGTGTGTGTACATGTGTGAGCGCATTGATCTCCACAAAAGCCAGCGGCGAGGAGAACAGTAGCCACCCAAACCCTCCAGCCAGCCATTCCAAATGGCCGCCGCAGCATCTCCAGGTTAACAGCGGATGGAAATGGAGCGACTTAGTCCCGCCGCGAAGGCCAGATTAACACGGTTTTACTCAGCATGAGCCGGCGAACACAAGCGGATGCGGCGGAGCTAAAAGTGACTTAGCGAGGGCTTACGCCAGCTCGCAGTGCGTGGATGGAGGTTCCCGCAAGGGAGGGGATGGAAGCGTACGACGGCGCTCCATTTCTGGAAGCCGAAGGATCAGAGAAATTAAGTCTTAATTCCATCGCTTGCGCAATCTGTGGAAAAAAGCATCCGTGTCTTTGCAGCAAATGTGATGCTAGCCAACCGATAAGGACAGATTTTATCGTAAAATGGAGTGGAAGTGGTAGAAAACGACTACGGAGTACAGTTGTTGTACTGTCCATTAGCTGGCTGCAAAAGTCAAATACTAGATTTTGCAGCATTTCGTACATAAAACTTCACTGCAACTAGTAGAAATATTCACATATTTTATCATCATTAGGGTTGCAGGGGTATGCTGACTTTGCTGACTTCCGGCGACAGGCGGGGTACACCCTGGACTGGTCGCCAGCCTAAATGACTCTAAATTGTCCATAGGTATGAATGTGAGAGTGAATGGTTGTTTGTCTATATGTGCCCTGCGATTGGCTGGCGACCAGTCCAGGGTGTACCCCGCCTGTCGCCCGAAGTCAGCTGGGATAGGCTCCAGCATGCCCCCCGCGACCCTAATGAGGAGCGGCATAGAAAACAGATGGATGTCTTATATTGTTGAACAAAGTATTGTTAAATTGTTCACAAGTACGCTTGTTGACAAAAAACAGTTTTTTTGTGTTGTTGTTTGTGTTTTATTCTGATGATAATCACGATCCAAAAATTAAAGGCAAAATCATAAAACAATGTAATGATTTTTAAAACTGTTTAAAAATGTTTAAAAAATGTTACTTTTATTTTGTTATTATTTTTATTTGGACTTTTATTATCATTATTTTTATTATTATAATTTTAATTCAAATGAAATTTTTCACATTGGCTGGTGACCAGTCCAGGGTGTACCCCGCCTGTCGCCCGAAGTCAGCTGGGATAGGCTCCAGCATGCCCCCGCCACCCTAATGAAGACAAGCGGTATAGAAAATGGATGGATGGATGGAAAATGTTTCACTTTTTTAGTATCATTGTTATTTTTATTTTATTTATTATTATTATTATTTTACTTGAATTAACATTTTTTAAGTAAAAAAAGTATTATTATCAGCAATAGTGGTCCTGTATTTACTTGGTATTGGACCGACATTTTATTTGAAATTATTATTATTATTTTTAATTTACTTTTATTATTAGAAATGTACTTGAAATAATATTTTTCACAAAATCTTTTTCAGATGTTTTTTTTGTTACATGTGACTGTTTATTTGTTTATTTTTATACTCGTGTTTATTATCTTTTTTTTTTTAATTATTATAATTTTACTTGAAACAAAAAATGTTAAGTAAAAAAGTAGAATTATCAGCAATAGTGGCCCTGTATTGACTTTGGTATCAGACCAACATCAAAATATGCAGTATCGGACAGTTTTGAATAACATTTAAAAGAAATGTCTTATTTTAAGATGTAGAGCAGTTGACCCATTTTTGGGGTTTCGTTTGTGTTCTTTCCTCGACAAAACAGTGGAGATGCTGACAGAAACTCACCCAATGATGTTTTTCTTTCTCCGAGGCCAAAGATGAACAAATTGCCTGTTTGGGGAGAAAATACCGTGTCAGTAAAGTGACTCGTCATAATGGTGGCGTAATAAAAACGGTCTTGTGCTGGATTCATTTTTTAAAAAATAAAAAAGTTGAGGTCATAAAGTTCAACACACACTTTTGAAGTAACTGGCAGGCTGATCTGACAATGTTGTGCTTGACGCTTTTATACGACGGAGTATTAGGGCCACATTGACAAAAATAAATAATAAAGCAAATAAATACATTTACGACTTTATTCTCGTAAGTCTACAAGAAAAAAGTCGCAAATTTAGGTGAAAAAATTGGTAAATTTACGAGAAAAAAGTTGTAAATTTCTGAGAAAAAGTGTTGTGAATTTATGAGAATAACGTTGTCATATTTCGTGTCATCTTGTCGTACGGAAAATTAGGCATAGCTCTTCAGGAAGGAAGGAAACCTTCCTCTTGCTTCGGGCAAGTTTTTATTTATAACGTGGCAGCAAAACAGAGCAGTTGAACACAACTCAGTTCCGCCTTCCTTACCCCGCCCCCTCCACATGCTCAAGGCCAACAGTCACATAAGTCCCCCCTTTTCATAGCTGTCTCAGGCAATGCCTGTGATATAAAGTTACGAGTTTTTTCTCCTAAATTTACGACTTTTTCCCGTAATATTACGACTTTTTTCTCGACAATAAAGTCATACATTTACAACATTATTCTTAAAATCTCAGATTATTTTATTACTAGGTCATAACAGGCATTGCCTGAGACCTGTGACCTTGTGACCTTCGGCCTGGGAGCATAGGTAATATTACGCCTTTTTTTCTTCATAATTTTACGACTTTATGCTGGAAATCTCAAATTATACCGTTATTTTTTTCAATGTGGCCCTAATATTCCTATTTTTCCTCCGCACCCCCAACAAAAACCTTGATCATATGACTGGTCTTTTATTGATGTACTTTTTAAATTATTTGCAATTTGTTGGCCTTTTTCCACCAAGGGCTGCAGACTCAATGCGGAGGCATTTTTTTACATTTTTTATTTTGTAAAGAAAATAAATAAAGCGGCATATATATCTTTAAAGGCAAAGTTTTGTGTTATTAGTTTTGTCTTATATATTGTGCCTTTTTGCTCTATTTTCCCCGTTTTTGCTGTTTGTTTTGTGTAATTATATGAATATATGCAATATTATTAGTTATTAGTATCAACGTCAGCTTTTCTCTCTTTACATTGTGCGTTTTTGGGCTATTTTCCACATGTTTACTCCTTTTTTTTCCCTATAACGTCCCGTGGAACAATAAAAACATATGGCGGACTACAAATTGTCCCCTGGGGCGCATTTTGGACCCCTCAAACCTATACTACTAATAATAATTAGCATTAATCATATCATAGTAATTCCAGAAACATGCAACCCTGGTGATTTAAAACGAATAAAATGCAAATAATAATAATAATAATAATAATGTGTGATGCATCTATAAAGTATTGTAAAAAGTGTTTTTAGGACCGGAGCTGTCAGTGGTTTAAAAAAGTGGACACAGGTCTGTCTCTAGTGGTACGGCAGACACATCACAACTGACCTGTGCAGGTGTTTCCTCGGTTCTCCCAACACACGAGCTACTCCTAATAAACATATTCATGTCACACGTCTATTAAATATTGTGATGTCTCTGTGTGCCATTAGTGCTCACATCTCCTCTCAGCTGCCGGCTGCTTTAACGCCCAAATCCAAGAATTCATTAGAATCCATTAGAAGTGTTTGATTGTCGCTTTTGTTTGTGTTTGGGATCACCTCCTTTGGGTGAGATTTAAACCACGTGGCCGGACTCCGCTGCTGAAATGTAAATTTCATACACATTCATCGCCGCTGGATGACACACCGGAGGAGAGTGTTCGAAAATACAGGTTGTTCTTTTTGTGTTTTTAAAATATATGTAGGACTTCCTAGGGCTGTGGGCTCCCTCTGGTGGTCACTGAGGGGAACTGCGCAGACAATGACGTGCATCAAGGCTGTGCTGAGTGGAGGAGATGGCAGAAACTGCACCACAAACAAAATCCACTCAACTAAGTCTGTGATTCTCAGTTGGAGTTAAAACCGTGTTGGCCTTCTTGCTTGAAACCAACACGCAGAGGCCACCAATGAAGCTGCACAGCAACAATACTAATAACGAGGCTTTAGCCCCCGAGGCCACGCTTCTTGCCCCCTTTTTGGTTTTGTTTATTTAAATAGCTCTCAAAGACCCCCAGGGGTTATTTGCTGAGGAAAAACGCCAAATATCTTTTTTTTCGCGGCACTTCAGCTGCTTGAGCCCAAAATCCTCAGCGTACACCCCAGCTCGGCACCTTTTGTCAGCCGCTTCTCTTTGTTCCTCACCAAAACTACCACCCGAAAAAGAGCAAAACAGGCCCCTGGTACCACCCCCCCCTCTTTATTCTAATTTAATTACCAAAAAATATAGCACTGTTGCTAAGAAGTTGTAAAAGTAGTTAAAATGGTGGTGGTGATGGTGCATCTTGTATAATAATAATATCTTTGAAAAGTGCATTTACAGTATTTCAGTAGTTCAATTCAATAAGTGAAAGTTCAATATTTCAATAGTGTATTTCTTAAGTCCTTAATAATTTGGGTAATGACTGCTGAGGAAACCCCAAAGTAGCATAAAATTTGAAAAATGATAAAAAAAAAAGTTCAATATTGTAAACCACATGGTTCGTGCTGTCATCAGCAAAGGAACTACAAAAATGGCGCAAAAACTGCTTCGATTGCTCTTTCTTTCTGAACTGAACTCCTGAAATCAAATCAGTTTTGTAATTCATTGTATGCACCTGTACATAATATTTTCCAAAAATTATGTTATTAAAAACTTTTGCATTTTTGCATGAATAAAGCATGTAAGATTATCCATTAGTTTTCTTTTCCTCTCGCAAATGTCTTCAATATTTCTTTGTTGCAATACACAGGAATTTGAACAACATTTATATGAAATAATAATATAATAAAAATATACGACCTTTTTATAATATCCAGTATGTATTATAATACTGTATATTATAAAAGAAATAAATAACAATCACTTAATAATCATATAAATATAAATAATAAGAAACAACAATGCAAGAAACAGCTGTCAACACTGCAAACACATTCATAAATCAGTGTTTCACTTACATTCATTTAATTATGGTGGCCCTCCACAAATAAATTTGGACCGCCACAAATACCTGTTTGCCCTTGCTTATTATAAGACCTTATTATGCATCTGATCTGCCAGCGAATAAAAAGCCAGAATAGGAGGGATCGGTGCTGCAAATTCAACGATCACATCCCCACACATAGATTGCAGTCCTGTGGGAAACACCGAATGTAAATACACATTTCAGATTGGAGCTCACTGGACGGTGCAGGTGTGCCTAATGTTGTGTCCAGTGTTCCCGGCACTTCCTGGCATCAGAACCAATTTGCTCCCGCAGGAAGCGACGGAATCCAATCCAGGCAGAGGTCGTGACCTCTTGCCTGCTGTGGCTACAAAGCAATAGAGCAGAGGGAGCGGGAATAACAATGAGTGCGCAGTACAAGCTAACGGCGTTAGCTCGCAGTGTCATTAATGCGCAGCCCACATGTCAACAACGCTCTCTCCTGCCCGCTAATTGGACGGCATAAATTAGGGGCGACGCCATTCGTCTTCCTCGTTTGCGCGACGCACGGCTAGAACGGCAAAGCCCCGGCTGCTTATTTTCCAACGATTAGCTGTACATCAGCGTCGCCACCTCAAATCCAGCAGTTTCACATCCAGCATTAAATAGGATGAATATTGATCTGCTAAAGAGGATTTATTTATTTCATGCTCGATCCAAAGATCAACTGCGAGCAGCTTTGGGCGGATCTGCCGAGGTCTTACGGAATAAAGCTAGTGCACACATGACTTTGGACTTGACATTTTAGGCCTGGAAGAAGACCAAACAGTAAATTCACTGCAATAATCCCAGATAAATGAGATGATCACTACCCCAGCTTATAGGTAGTTAAGTGGCCTACACTTAAGTCCGCCGACACAACTCAGGAGAGCCTCCATGTTGAGGGGGAGAGGGGCGTGGCCTGCTGCTGGGAGGACGCCCACCTGACGGACGCATGCAGGCTTCTTGTTAATTAACATCCGCCAATTATGTTGTTTATTTTCCCGCAACGATACACATATTCCAGTAGGAGCTGCAAAGCATGCTGGGAATTTTCATATTCAGTCCTCGGTCAAAGGGTCACGTCGTCACATGGTCAGGTGGTCACGTGACTCAGGCAGGATGAAGCTCAGCTGCTTCCTGTCGTTTCTTCCAGCTTTAAAATCCTCCAGATGATCCATCGAGTCATTCCAAATGCCCCCCCCCCATTCAAACATATTGTTTTTAGTTATAAAACAACGTGAAGCACTCACACGCATCCTATAACTATTATACGCGAATATAATCAATCAAATAATACATAATCAATACAGGGATGTCCTTAAACAGGTAATAAAATAACATAAACATGTAAACATAATACATTTGTAAATGTAATAACATGCAGAATTAAAATAACATAAAAATATAAATACAATTTTCTTTTTTTACACGTGTAGGAAAATGTTTGCTCACATTTACAATCAATTTGGATTTGCCATGTTTTTACTTTACCCATAACAAAATATTGCACGTGAGTATAATAGAGAAATTAACGCAAAATACGTGATAAAATGAATATGCATATGTAATTAAATGCATAATAAAAATGAAATAAAACTATATAATAAAAAAAAATGCACACGTGTAGGAAAATATTTGCTCTCATTCGCAAAGAAATTATTTGTTGGCCACATTTTTCTTCACCTATGACAAAATATTATATGCGAATATAATAAATAAAATACTACCTAAAACATAACACGTGTGTGTAATAAATAAATAAAAAAATAAAAATATACGTTATCAGAAAATGTCGCCTAACATTCACAAATAAATGATTTGTTGGCAATCAACTTGCATTGTTATTTTTTTCTTTTTACAGCAATAAATGATGAACATTTAAACTGCTACACCGCAGTGGGAACGTGGCGGCAGCTGGGTTTGAAAGCAGTGCGGTGTAGTTGCACCAGCTGCCGCCAGATGGCGGGTGTCGCCCGCTTTCATTTCACTGCAACTGCGCCACCATCACACTAATAACACAACGCATGCACGCCATAGAATAAAGAGTCATTTCTTTCTTTTTTTTTCAGGGCAGTCTTTAAAAATGTCTTCATTCGGTTAAAATCTCAGACTAGAAAAAAAAAAAAAACAAGAAAACAAATCGACCATTATAAATACAAATAAAAATATGCACGTCCAAGAATCCCAGGTGAGTGGAGGATTGTTCACAGGGGAGCTGACATCTCGTCGAGCTTCTCATAAAAGCCGTCTGTCTTGAGCCCATCAAATTAAAGTGGGAATTATTGGAAGAAGGAGGGGCGCAAAGGGGGGGGGGGAGCTCTAATTGAGATGTATTTGATTGCATCTTGAAGAAGTTCTCTCCTGTCTTAAACATATGGCTCTGCTGCATCGCCTGTCCAGCTCCATAAATTTCCCTCCCAGCAGGACATTGTCTTTCTTTACCCCTTGACGCCATCCGTCTTGTCTGCACTGCCAGAAAAGTGTCGAGGCCTCTGAGAGACGAACGTGCCGTGGCAGCGAGCGTGCACTGTGCAGCAGCGTGCAGCCAAATTCTCTGTGTGTGCGAAGAATGCCTTGTGCATTCGTGAGATCAATCACACGTCAAATCGCAGGAGAAGCTTCTTTTCCTGCAGTGCGGTAGCATAGGACTCATGGGCCTCTGCAGGGATGCTGCTAACATGTCCAGTTTGTGACGCTAACGCTCAACCATGCAGCTGAGATGCCGTTTTGCACTTTTAAATGCAACTTTTCCTCTAAACACACACCAAAATGCAACGACGGGCACACCTACACCACATAAAGAGGAAAATAGCTTGAAGAATTCCTTCTACTGTGGTGTTATGGTATGTAGCGACACATTAGCTGTCATTATGATGCAGATTTGCATTTTTTTTTCCAAAAAAAATTAGTCTACGAGAGAGCGTGAGACCACACAGGCAGCCAGATGGCCCGCGTGCAATCAGCTTAACAGCGGCGACAACAAAAGAGCAGCCACGCCTCAGATAAAGGTCCTTAACCTCGGAGCATGCTAAGTGGCCCTCGCTCCATTAGCACTTAATGGGACTACATCAGTTTGGCAACAGATTAGAATCAGAGTCTATTAGCCACAAAGACAAGCGGTGGCGGCATATTAAATTAAGACGGCGATCGGGGTCACTTTTAAGGTGCGGTACTGTACGGCGGCACGGCGGATGGCACTTTAAATCACCACGATTGTCTTTTAAGAGACAGCAGGTCAAGCTATTAAGCCCCAGTTCTTCTAAAAGCAACACATAAATGTGGAGCATTCTGACAATCCTTCCATTGTGTATAACTTGTTTGTTTTGATTCAAATCTAACTGTAATAAGCCATTAAAAGAGGCGCGTGCACCATTTTACAATAAGGATACCAACATTGGGCTTTGGACACCCTTGGTTTATACACTTGTATTGGTTTATTAGGTATTAATGGCATTACAAACTATAACAATCATGTATTACCTCTTTAAGAAAGTGTTATAAAGGGACATACTAAGGGCACTGAGGCCTCCGGGGGGGTGCCAAAAAATTGGTGGGGGAAAATTTCACTTTAATATCATTAAATGAAAAATTGTAATTACTATTACCTCTGAACACAGAAAAGCTCACATTGATTCAAATATATTTATATAATATTCAAATATACAAATATATATATATTACTAATCCATATGACTATAAACGAAAAACATTCAATTCTTGCAAGCTATGTACATTCCCGATTGGGGGGGGGGCATATAAATCTCGTCTATCTGGTGTCACTTTGATTTATATTGATTTATTCATTTTTTACAATTTTATTTGCATTATTTGCAGTTTTGGTTAACTTTAATAGGCGCATTTCTGCCGTACAGTCCAGTGTGGTGTACTCACAGATGAAGCCAAAGGCAACACTGCGCCGGTTGAACTCAATTTCAGGCCTCCTGCACTAGTCGGGCGGATCAATACGAGGCAGGTCGGATCGATACGTGACGACGCAATCATATCTGACTGCCCCAGCGTGATGAGCTCGTGAAAAAGCAGCGAGAGAAATAAAAGGTTTGGTGGTTATGGAGTGATAAGTAAGTGATAGTTGAGGATTTATTGAGAGTTTTTAACAAACGCAATAGTCTCTTATGTGGTGATTTGATTCTTTTAATAAAGAGAAAGAGAGGAAATTAGTCACATCTGTGCTTGTTAACTTGGCCTGGATGTTGTAAAAATGAAAAGAAAAAAAAAAGACTATCAAATATATGTTCATGCACGCTTGTTACTGCTGATCCTGTTTTAATGAATCTGGAGGAGAAAGAAGAAGAAAAAAGCGAAAGGAAACTTCAGAGTTAGATATTTCATGCTCTGATGATAAAGTCATGAGAGGAGGGCCAACTATTTCTTTTTTGTCTTCTTTCTTGCACATGCAGCAGTAAGCAGAGGGTGACATCATGCTGGTGCAAAGGTCCATAATATTATTATTACTTTTTAATAATGCTCATATACAGTCAGCATGTCACTCAGCAGAGCACAGACCTCCGCCAAGGCCAAAATATTAGTGGAGTGTCGTATTTGTGATTGTCATTTGTTAGCTTGCGGACTACTTCCTGGTTCACGGCGGATGACAAATTCCATTGGTGTCATCGTGACTCAAAATAAATACACTCATGACGCCGCACTTTGACCCCAATCCTCACCATAGTAGAATTCTTCCCTTCCACAAAGTTCAAGTATTTTCCTGTGTAATCCTGCTACCTGTACTGTATGTGAAACATGGCTGCGTGTAGTGGACTCAGACCTTCTTCACACGACTCGAAACGTGCTGCCTGTATCCTCAGCTTCCCCTCTAATTGATGCTTTGCTTCAAAGAATCCCACTTGATTTCCTTCCTTTTGTCTCCAACGGTACTGCATGATCACATACTTGCCAACCCTCCCGTTTTACCCGGGAAACTCCCATATTTTTCCCTTCTTTTCCATCACCCTAGCGTTTAAATAGTTTCTCGTAAATTTCTCAAGTAAGGCAATGAGTCTACCAGAAAATGTGCCTTATTTTCAATTGCAAAAGTCGTGCCTTATCAAGTAAGTAAAAAAAAAAGGAAGTTACACATTCCAATCCCACTGCAACAAGGAACTAACAATAGTCCGTCGACCAATCAACAGACAGCAGCCTGTCTAGTTCCGCACATGAACACATTTGTAGAAATACACACCTTACTTCACGAACAATGTCTCTTGCTGGCCACTAGAGGTGGGCGGATCAGTCCCAATATCTATATCATCAAACCAAGGGTGGTATCGGTATCCAACAGATATTTGCGTGACAAGATTGCTATTTTTCAGTTCTCTTCTATGTTTATTTTTAACTAAAATGATTGCACGTAATAAAGGGAATAATTACTTGTTTTCCCTCATATTGTTGCATTAAATATTGTTAAATTGTTCACAAAAGAGGGGGTTGATACAAATATTTTTTGTTTGCATAAAATGTTTGTCCTGTGGTTGCAACAAATGAGCAACAAATTAAAGGAAAAAATCTGAAAAATCATGAAGAATGTCCAAGCAAAAAGTAACAGTATCGGCGATACTGGCCCTGTATGTACCTGGTAATGGATTGATATCACATTTTGTAGAATGGCCACTATTACAGAAAACGTGGTGAATTGCTTCAAGGAGCATACCTGACAACCCTCCTGTTTTGCCCAATAAACTCCTGCACTTTTCCCCATTGTTCTCCCATTTACTGTAAATACGTTTCTATGTTAGATTATTATTACACCTTCAAATGCAATCTATTAGCTCAGTGCATTTTCAGTGCATCGCTTGCCTAATGTCGTTCTCCTATGTTTCGTTTTAATCATAATAATGATCAACAAATCAAAGGCAAAAATCTGAAAAATCTTGAAAAATGTCCAAGTAAAAAGTATCGTAATCGGCGGTACTGGCCCACCATGTACCTCCGTGTACCTGGTATCGGATTGGTACCACAATTTGTAGAAGCGTCCACCTCTGCGGGCCACTATTAATGGAAACACGGTGAATGACCTCGAGGAGCATACCTGTCAACCCTCCTGTTTTCCCTGGAGAACTCCGGTATTTTTCCGTCGTTTTCCCATCGCTCTCCCGTTTAAATAGTTTTCTGTGCTAGATATTATCATTACATCTTTAGATTCAGCAGTCTATTAGCTCAGTGCATTTTCAGTCTAATAGCTTCTTGTAGAAGGCCTTCTTGATACGCACACTCACATAGCACAATAACTTTATATATATGTGTGTTAATACAACTATTTTGAAAAATGTCTAAGTAAAAAGTATTGGTATCAGCAATATTTGTCTTGTATGTACCTGGTATCATACTGATACCATAATTTGTAGAATCATCCACCTCTGCAGGGGAAACACAGTGAATAACCTTGAGGAGCATACTGTCAACCCTCCTATTTTCCCCAGGAAACTCCCATATGTTGGCCTTCTGTCCCGTCCCTCTCTTGTTTACAACTTTAAATTCAGGTCAAATAGCTTCTCATAGTAGGCCTTCTGACACACACACTCACATAGCACAATCAGAGTTGTGAGTTGTGCAACACGTAGGTAGATATGACCCATGGAAAAATACTGGGAGACACACAAGAGACGCAATGTTCAAGCTTAACTCTCACTTCTACACAAACTAAACTTTCACCTTCTGCGGCGCAGTAACTGCTATATAAACCCTGCGTACTTTCACTCTGGGCTTTTTCTTCCTTTATCTTCCTCACTGATGATAGAGTCCAGCGCTGTAACCAAATATATTGCACTTATTGCCCCCATTTTGTCTGTCCCTTATTTTCCAATGCAAATGTTGGCAGGTATGTGTGGGATAAGGTGATGCTTTAAAGTGATACCAGTAATAAGCGGAACATGCAGAGTGAATGCGTCACGCCTGCCCCGCTGATGACGGCTGGGGCAGGGCTATAATGAGCACGCACCGGGCCGCAGGCTTCAATGGCATTGGCAGGGTTAACTGTGCTTATATGTGAAGCCTTGAAAACAATAAGCCTCCCACGAGGTTTAACAGTATATCCTCGGATTTAAAACTTGGGCTCTTTAAAGTTGTATGCCAAAGCCCCTTTAAAGCTCACCACACCCCATGAGAGGGGAGATACTTTCTTTATAGTCTCCCATCGACTCGCCGCCATGAGTCACCCCAGCGTGCGCTCACGCCATCACGCCCTCCACCCCCGCAGGCACCGTGCGGCGCCTCGGCTCGGAACGGGCCGCCGGGACTCGGCCAAACACACAAAACCAAATTATTGCCCGAGTCAGGAAAGAGGAGAAAGACGGCAGCAGGCAATTAAAATCCGTGCTAGGAAGGATCACTCTGGACCTGATTAACGCGCTCACTGAGGCCAGACTACTTCTTCTCATGTCCACTGTTCATTTATTCTTTTTTAATTACTGTGATGAAAAGCACACAGGTTGCACTCTTAAGTCGCCCGCTCATTAAGAAGACTAAATTAATGAGTGAAGTTATGTGGGGGTGTGTGCGCACGTGATGACATCGCTGGCATTTCAAGTTGACATTCAGACTATATATTCTGGAAAAAAAAACACTTTGGAGCACAGAAATCATGTGTGGAGACTGTAAGTGCATGCCAGACCAAGAGGTAGCGCTAGAGCCCCTACTGGTAAGCACATCTGAGCCAATCAGGAGCCTGGAAAAGGCACGAAAGCAAGAATAGTATGGCAACAAATGTATAATAAAACAATAATGATAAAAGATGTCCAAAAACAATTAATTTCCCGTCCATATACACTCAAAAACACATTGAAAAAAGCACATAGCATATGCATAATTATAATGTAAAAGCAATAAAAGTCATAACAAATACAAGCAGTTAATTAGCCCACAGTGGTGATGGCGGTGAGCCGCAAACATCACACCATCACTCATGACTTCATTGCCAGCTGCTAATATGAACACATTCACACTCAGACAAGAGATGTGACTCATGCTATAAGTTATTCCTTTTTTGACACTTGTCATAAACATCATGTCATTCTGAATATTCAGACTGCTTGTTTGCCACATACCTCGTTTTAGTTTTTAGCTTATTGTGTCTTATTGTATCCCTCGCCACTTCGCACGTCAAATACTCTGTATTCACTCAATCATGGTTTTTTATAAATATAATAATTAATAAATCATGCTGTAAGCGCATTTTACTTTTTTTTTGCCTACATTAAGCATTTTCAAGCATAATATATGAACTAAAATACAAATATAAGGCATTCAGAACACACATTCAAAGATGCTGTGATGATATGTAGTGTTCTACGCTGGTCACTAGGTGTCAGTAATGTGACTGTAATGTTCGGTGAGACACACAAGGACCAGACACGATCGCCGGACAACAGGCTTTTATTGCAGGCACAATAATCCCTAATATGGGCTACTGTTGCGGCTTTACCCCACCCCATGTTACAACTCAACTCTGAACCCCGGACGTCACTTTCTCTCTGCCCCCCCCCACTCAGCTCCCAGAGCACCGGAACACATTTACCGCAAAACACACGAGCACGTCTCTTATTTATGTCTTAAATGACTTATTTCCTCTTATTATGTCTACAATATTGGGTAATATGCGTGTAAAGGAGCCAGACGCTTCTAATACTGTTAAAAACTGTATTTAGAAGGTCATAAACCGGTTTTCTGTGGGATCGCGCTTTGCGGAAATTCACTTACCTCGGCTCTGGAACCAATTAACCGCAATAAACGAGGGATTGCTGTACACTCAAATTTAAAAACCAAGTCCACAGGAACATGGTTATTTGAATAAATAACAAGTACTTCACAATGTGTTTTCAGCCTTTTGTACAAAAGCAAGGTCACCAAAAAAAAATTATACAGTGAATCCACAAGCGTTTGCAATTCAACATTCATAAATCCGTAAATCTGTGGCTTTTTGGTCAATTTCTTTCCAGAAAAAAGGCTGTCTCATTCACAGTAAGTCGCTAGTAACTTATAATTATGTGATAATACAGGTGAAATGTGGAGCATGTATGTACCACGGTTTAAAAAAGGTTTTACGCTCCACTGATCAGATTTTGCACACCATATCGGCCAATCACCTTTGTTAGTGGTGACTACCGATACAATTTATATGTTAAATGTGTTTAATAAGTGTGTGAGGCATATTTAGGGCTTAAACCTGGATTGGGCATTTAGCTTGTTAGCGTCCACGGCTGTTGAACAATGGCAATTGAAGAGAGTCGGGGAGGTTTATGTAGCTCAATCTAATCTAATAATTACAACAGTGACTTTTGTGGCGCATACTGATACGAAGTCGGAGGAGAACATCAACGTTAAGGTAGCATGAGGGTTTGGAGGCGCGGGGGTAGCGAGTCATGTGTTAAAAACAAGATTAATAAATAATGAATAAATAAATAACACTTTTATCACTCGCAGTTTTTTGCCATTCAAAGTTGTTCCCAGAAAGTAACAACCTTGACAACCTTGTCAGTCTAGATTTCATATAGTGGGAAACGTCGGAGTCATGGTGTCAAGGTAGGAATGCATTTGTCCCAGTATGCAGAGCAGTGAGCAGACACACATAACGCCCCCTGTTGCTCTGGCATGTACTTGTCAGCCTGAATATGCGTCCTCATTTTGCATAGATTAAAATTCAACCATATATATGTTTTCAAAGACATCAGCGTCCATGTCAACGTGTACAGTGAGCCTCTTTGCCATTCACCCATTTGTGCCGCCGCCCTCGCCTCCTCCGTTCCACCCTCGGATCATTTCAATTTGCATCCCAACTGGCCCTGGGATTCCCTGGCCCAGTTAAAAGGCAGGCTATTTGTTGTGCTCCACGGTTAATGCCGCTCAGAGCTTTAAATACCCATATCAAATCTTGGAGGCTCAACAGATTCAGTTTTGCAAACCTGTATCGAACAGAGGTTCAATCCGCCAGCTTAGAAGTGTACACTCCTTAAATTGTGTGATAAGGTAAAACCAATCACTGGATTAGGTTCTCTGTCAGCGACGGTGTATTTTCCGAGGGCTGAAACGGGATAAGCTGCCGGGGTAACATGATGCTGCTTGAGATCTCTTTCTCAATTGGAATATGCCATTAATGGATTCCGCCCAACCATGCGCTTCCTGCAGTTGCGGATCAGGCGTTGGCTGTGAAAAGCAGCCGGAGTCCGATACCACGGACAAATCATCATCTCACAAGCTCCAATCTTTGATTTTTGCTGTTTCATCATGCAAATATGCCCTCCCCCACCCTTTTTAAATTGATCTTAGTCCAGGTGGGGCTGAAGCTCACAAACAAACCAAAGCCCTCCGAGCCTGATGTTGAAGTTTACCCACCATATGGTGCCTTCATAGCAGCGTGGAGTGGGGAATGATGGGAGTGTGACGCTCTCTGCGGTGACTCCGCCGTGTTCCATCTGGCTTTTTTGGCGGAGGGGGGGGTGTTGTGGGAGGTTTTGGCGCACTCCGAGCCCTCATGGCAGGTACATAAATAATAGCGCAACTAAAGTATAGCCTCTAACTTCTGTCTCTGGTCGCGATGCTGCAAGCGAGTCTGGGATGACATCTGAGAGGAAGGCAGAACCCCGAGTGAGTCGGGAAAAAGACGCTAGTCTGCCTCCTTCGCATGAGGTCTGCTTTCCACTCGCTGCTGCCAATGGGCTGCTTTGAGCAGCGCAAAGATCCAAACTGTCATATTCGTGCATCTTTGGGTTTTGCGTGAATGCAAAGCGTTCCGTGTGGCGTTTGGTGATGAAAGCCATGTTGATGACTCCGCTCAGGGAATCTGAGAAGTTTTCTTGCTGCTTCCAACTCATAACATATAGACACTGCGGGAACTATGGGTTTTACAGCCATTCATCTTATTTACTGCTTATCCAGCTCAAGGCTGCGGGGAAGTTGGAGTCCATCCCAGGTAATTCCGGACAAGAAACTGGGACTGATCAGCTGTCAATCACAGGCAGCTCTTTCACAGAGAGATGCTACATTTGAGTTGCATTTTACACATAACAGTAAAGGCATTTACACAGCGAGCCACCATCCCACCAACCTCCACCACCCCCAAAGGTGGGACCAAGTCGCCACAACATGCTGTGCCTTTCTCCAGACAAAAAAACAGGAAAAACCTTGGAACAAGTCCATATTCACACTTGCAAAGAATTACGGGTCTTCAATGAACCAACCTAGAAAATGCATTGTCTTTAATGATAGGATATAAGTTGGACACTAACAAAGTGGCAGTTTTATCAGAACGGGCCATGTCCTGATCATAAGAAGAGATGTCCAAAAGGCTCGTCTGATTTCAGATAATATTTGAAATAAGAGTGATTGTCGTAATTCTTAGATTAGATTCAGCTCCAGAACCCTCCCCTTCTCTCTTCAATATGCCTCACACACTTAAGTATGAAATGTGTAGACACTCACCACTAATGAATAATACCATAAAACCAACAATGAACAAACAGATGGTATCGAAGTTAAAGTGTGGCCTTTAGTCTGGTCGTCAGGCTAGCGCTAAAGCAGGGGTGCATATTACGTCGATCGCAATCGACCATGTGGGTCGATCGTATGTGTCACCCACGTCATAAACGTCACTTTGTACATGTCACATGGCATCAGTCAGCTGACATTAAGCTCCCCTACTGATTTGCTGTTGTAAGCAGTTGTTTGCAGTCAGTAAGTGGTGAACAGATGACGTCTCCGGCGAGACACGTAAACGCAATTTTCATCTTTATTATTCCGGTTACGGGTAAACTAACTCAAGATGTGAATATCTATAACGAAACACATCCATTCACTTGTAGAGGCCAGCTATGTACAAAAAAAAGTCAATTGTTTGAAGAATGAGTTTAGAAGAAATACATTCAAGGCTAACTGGTTAGCTTCTTAGCTCGCAAGCTTGCTAGCTAGCAGCCGTCTCGAGTCGCTGCAGCATAAGAGTCGTAATGTGGTCTAAACAGGTGACTAAAGGGGTCTTATTTCATGTCTGCAGGGCTCTAATAATGTTAAAAGCATCATAAACAGGTTTTCTATGTTCTAACTAAGAAAATATGATTATTTATTAACATTTAATCTTATATTGTGAAAATTCTTTTCACGCAGTCAGATCTGGAGCCAATTAACAGCTATAAACGAGGGACAACGGTACAGCAATCCCTCATTTATAGCGATTAACTGGTTCCAGAGCCGAATGTGACAAGTGAGTTTCCGCCAAGTAGGATTCATGATTTATAAATGGAATACTGTCGTAGTTAAAGCACAGAAAACCTGTTTACGACCTTGTTTTTTTAACATTATTAGAGCAAGCAGGTGGTGCTACTGGAGCTAACTGTCCCTTGGGAAGATCGGATGGAGGAAGCTATGGAGAAGAAGAAGGCCAAGTATGCTGAACTGGTTTCTGACTGTCGGAGGAATGAGTGGAGAGCCAGTTGCGAACCCATTGAAGTGGGTTGCAGGGGCTTGGCAGGCCGGTCTCTATATGGAGTCCTGGGACTCCAAGGAATCTGTGGGCTGCACAGGCAAAGGGCCATTAAAAACACAATTGAAGCTGCTGAAAAGGCTTCACGGTGGTTCTGGTTAAGGAGGGGGGGTGCGTTGAGTAGTGCGTTACCTGGACACAAGTCGCGGCCTGATCGGCCCGGTTGAGGGTGACTGATGTAAGACCCGAAACACCCAGTGACCCAAAAGATGCACCAAAAGATGTATCTTAATAGAGCCCCCTAGACATGAACTAACACCCCTATATTCCCCTTTGCAGTCGTATTACCCAGTATAGCTGAGCTGAGTTTCATCTTGCTGTGAGTTACGGCCGCAACAGTAGTCCATGTTTTCATGAAAGATTTTTATTTGGGATTATTCAAACCTTCAATAAAAGTTTGTTGTTCTGGCGATCAAGTCTGGTGCTTGGACAGCATGTCTCACCCAACATGACACTAACTGACTGGAATGAATAATTACTGACACCTCGTGACAACTGTAGAATAACATGTCATCATCTTTGAATGTGCCTTTTTAATGCCTTATATTTGTATTTTACTCCATTTAGCTCTTTTTATGCTCTAAAATGCTTAATTTAGACAAAACATATGTAACATTAGCTTAAATATGCATGTGTTTTGACTAAAAATATGCCATATTCCACCGATTTATGAATTATATAATAATAAATATAATAATGATTTCTTAATTCATATATTTCTGAAAAAACGGGATAGAGTGAAGCCACGAAATTCGAACCGCAACGTGGCGAGGAACGATTGTATTCATAAATGATTACCAACTTAGGGTGACTGAGATGTGCTTTCTGCAGGAATAACCAGTCTATTTTCGGACAAATAAATGTAAAAAATGTTCACCAAAAGTCAACGAATTCTTCGTTCAAATCTAAATACCCAACATTGTCTTTAGGAAGGACGAGTCAGGTCTTGACGTTTTGGCCCACCTTCTTTGAGAAAGCAGCTGGTGGTCTGAGCCCTCCACTCTCTCCACCAACGCCCACCCAGCCTCCGTGTTGCCTGGGGTGAAATGAGCACCATTCCTGGCCATTAGCTGGTTGCTATGCTAATCCAGGGATTACAAAAAGTACATTTCCCCCACTTAGAGCCTTGCAGAATTTGCGGACTTGTTCCGACAAACCAGGGTGCTCGTGTGTCCCACAGGCGTATGAATCTTTAATGTCCGAAAAGGCCTCATCAGCACTCGTGGTCAGTCTTGGTAAGTACTGTGTTGATTCCAAAACATATTTTAACGACATGTATGCTATCATTTTTAAAGGGCTGTGAAGGTGCACAAATGTTTGGGAGGGGAGCCACTCATACTGGCTCATTTTGCAATGACAAACACAAAAGCCCCTTTTGAACCTGCCATGAACGTTACACACTATGTCAATATTGTCGCTGTTTTGCATGTGAATCATATTATTGGGCAGGGAAGATGACTTTTATGCACCTAAATCATAAAATAACCGTCTCTCCTTTCGGCGAAAGTGAGTCACTGCGGTGGTACCAGTTTAGTCATCGCAATGTGGTAGCAAATGCCGCCTGTTTATCTCAATTATTGTAATCTTTATGTCCGTAGCCAACGCTCCAGACCACATACAGTATGCCAAGAGTACTTGGAAGGTAGAATTTTGCTTTTTACTTCAAATGTACCAAACAAAATTGGCTAATAAATGCAATGTTTTGACGGAAGGTCAATTTGATTTATTGTTACACGTCAAGACAAATATCTAAGCGATACTTTGATGACTTTCTTTAAAAAGGTGGGTTTATCTTGCGCCACGTTGCTACAAGCTGAGAGCCGTATGTATCTATCAGACATAATGGGCCAGCCTGCTCAAGCATTTTCAACAACATTTGTGACGTATGGAAACCTAATAACGGTCATTGGTGGTGCGTGTTTATGAAATATATTGCTGGAAAAACGGCTTTTGTCATGGTTTCCCCCAACAATAAACTTTAATTTATGAAACCCGACCGATATGGCTTTTTGGGGCAGATGCCAATTCCGATTTTACAGAATAAAGAATTCCAATAACAGATATATAGGCCGATTAAATTTGTATAAACATATTAATGAATAATGTAATAAAATATAACTATATGAACATCCATCCATCTTCTTTGCCGCTTATCCTCATTAGGGTCGCGGGTATGCTGGAGCCTATCCCAGCTGACTTCGGGCAACAGGCGGGGTACACCCTGGACTGGTCGCCAGCCAATCGCAGGGCACATATAGACAAACAACCATTCACACTCACATTCATACCTATGGACAATTTAGAGTCGCCAATTAACCTAACATGCATGTTTTCGGAATGTGGGAGGAAACCGGAGCACCCAGAAAAAACCCACGCATGCACGGGGAGGACATGCAAACTCCACACAGAAATGCCCAATTGGAACCCAGATCTTCCCGATCGCCTGACTGTGAGGCTAACATGCTAACCACTAGTCCACCGTGCAGCCCAAATATTAACATATATATATATATTCAAATATAAATAAATAATGCAATATAAATGCAAATAGTTTTTCAAAAAAACTAAAAATTTAATTAAAAAAATGAATAAAAAAAAGACAAAATACCTGCTTTTAGTGGCTTAAATATTGTTCCAAACACTTGTTACAAAAATATACATTTATAAAAATTTATGACTATTTTTGAATACTTTCATTATCAAAAATTGTAGCATACGAACAATTTGAACATAAAATAAATCCAAAATGTGCAAAAGGGTATTATTAAACCTCTGGGAAATATATATGAATGAAAACTACGAATGTCCGATAATATCGGCCCAAAATGTAATATCGGTCAATATCGGTATCGAGATATTTTCCTATAATGAAAGCCGGTAATAAACATCATGCTATGTGTGGGCCTATGGGCTCCTGTATTTTTTAGGACCTCATCAAAGCGACTCTCAAGCGTGTAAACAACTGTGGTTGGCTAACAGCAAGCTACCTTGATCCTTCCATCCATCCATTTTCTATGCCACCTATCCTCACTCGTAAGAATGTTACAATTCCTGGAAGCAAGTGACGGCAAAACGTGACACTGTGTATGCATGCTCGACTAGGAGAGTCTGTGTGAATGTCTATGAAAATGCTGCTTTTTCACATTATATCGGGTGTATTTTTATTCGTTTTCATCTATTTTAGGTAGATTACTTTTCCTCTTCAAGTTCGTATCAGATTTATACTGATACGCATTTATAACCACCTCGAGTCATTAGAATGCTTTGACAGTTAAGTCCATCTTTAAGCCTTTCAAACTCATGGATTGGAGCTTCAGGACAAGATAAAAGGTATGTAGGACATAAATTTGCTTGAATATCTATCTGCAGAAGAAATTTCATTCAAATCTGATGGCGCAAAATATGTTAATTTTGGCCCAGAATTACTGTATACACGCAATTTGTAGTGTGGCATGGAAACGAATACAGTGCGCTGCTGCGCTAAGAATGCGTGGCATACATGAAAATGATGACACTTGACTTTCTTCCCTGGCCTTTTTCATGATCAAAAAAAGTAAATGGCTACTCTGTTGACTTTTAAAACAAATGTCTAAGCCTGATCGCAAGTATTTCTCAGATGTCGTACAATGTTGTTGTATCCATGAGCTTCACAACAGATAAGTCTTCATTCCACCACAGGAGATATGTGATTTAACACATATCGGTATCGGCTGATATCGGTACCGGAAATTGAGAGTTGGACAATATGGGCATATTGGATATCGGCAAAAAAGCAAATATCGAACATCCCTATTGAAAGCTTTCACTTGCTCCCTCAGTACCAGAGTTCTTCTAATTACGGCCAATCTAACAGAAGTTTAGGCTGTAGAGCAAAAAAGTAAAAATGTTTTCCTAAACATCTATTGTCTAGTGGATCTATGTTAAATCCTTGCCACTCCACGCTTCAAATTTCGCGGCTTCACTCTCTCACCATTTTTGGAAACTTTAGGTTCATTTCGGTGTTTTGTGGTTGAATATGGCCTATTATTAGTCAAAAAAATATGCATGTTTAAGCACATTTGACATATTTGTTGCTTGAATGTAGCAAATCCAAGCATAAAAAAGGGTAAATTAGCTAAAATACAAATATAAGGCATTCAGAAAAGGCATTCAAAGACATGCAGCGATGACATGTAGAATTCTACACCGGTCACTAGGTGTCAGTAATGATACATTGATGAGACAATAGCCACCACAGGAAGTGCTGTACAGAAATGGGAAGTAAAAAAGGAACAAGGTAATCTCCCAATGCTAACATGTGTGAGCCTATATTATGTTTTATTTTCTCTTATGTCTACTACATTGGATAATACGAGTGTAAAGGTGACTATGGAGGTGTTATTTGATGTTACAGGGATCAAATAATGTTAAAAAAACCTATGAAGAAGGCCATAAACAGGTTTTCTATGCTGTAATTACAAAAGTATTCCATTTATAAATAAGGTATCCTACTTCACGGAAATTCACTTATCAGGGTTGGGGCTGGAACCAATTAACTGCGACAAACGAGGGAGAAAGAAGAAAAACAACACCTTAAATGCATTCTATTAGTAAAACATGAGTATTAACATTGGCATCAATTAGCGGTGTGGACAAATGAGAAAGCATTATGGAGCCCATTGAAGGCAATTAATAATGATGGGAGGGAATCTCTTGTAGCCTGAGGGCGTCCAGACAACAACAATGGAGTGGGCCGCACCCTTGAGCCAATCCAAACACCTGGTGGTGTCCGTCAAAGAGAGCAGAGGAAGGCAGGTTAATTCTAACCCCAACAAGATCACCTCCAGGCCACGCAGGAGATGAGCTAGACAGCTTGTCTGCGGCACTTTTCCTTAATTAGCATGAATATTGGTGTCAGTTTAGGGCAAAGCCACCCAAAATGTGTGCGTACACGTTGGTGTCAGACAGCTGATTAGCATTCAATCTTTTGGGGAAATGACTTTTCCACAAAGTGAGTGGAGAGAAAGGGAGGCTTAGTATTGATCCACTGACCTGAGTGCTAATGTTGACCCAGCAGTGGAGATCTATATGGGCAGTGCTTCTTCAGTGTGGAACATTAAGGGCGGGGCGTGGACATCTAAACATTTGCTTTCAGGGTTTGAGCAGCAAAGAATAAGCAGCCAATAGAAGGTAAGCAGGGTGGGTAAATACGGCAAACAAAACACACAACATGGAGGTTTTAGGTTGCAACCACGTCATACGTCACATTTTGCATCTACCTTGCGTTGCCTGTACAGCTGTGGTCAGACGTTTACATGCGCTCATCATGGGCATGGGTGCCACTTTCCTTTTGGGTCGTTAATGATTTATTTGAAACATTTTCCTGCAGGGTGAAATGATACAATGTAAATCTTCAAAAATTGGCTGCGAAAGTTTGAATTGATTTTGTCGTTTCTCTAGTTAACATAGGGTCAGTATCATACATAAAGGCACAATGTTGCCTCGGTTTTTGTACGCCGGCTCGGTTATTGTACACTATTGCGCGTAACAAACCAGTCCGTTTACCTTCTACTGCATCATTCCGCAGAATCCAGCACCCAAACAAAGCACCCTGCACTCGCTGACGCACCGTCATGCATTTTTTTTACTGAGTGCGACTGCTAAATAACCCGCCGTGGGCCCAAAGAAAGTTGCAGGTGCCAGCAATGTGATTAAGGAGGCAATAAACACTATTGACTTCAAGAGCAAACAACGAATATGGCGTCCGCCGTCTTTGCCATTTGGCAATTTTATTTGACATTTATAATTATTTTGCATTGTTTTTTTTGCATGTAAACCTACAATCATTATCTGTAAAATGTATTTTTTGCTACAAGTAATACTTTTGAGTGCCTGTAATGGACTAATTAAATTTACAACTTTTCCGATAGAAAAACTGCTTCTGTCGTTGGTACATTTCGGTTTTCGACCTTATGGAACAAATTCATAATGGAAACTGAGGTACCACTGTACATACACATAACTATAGGCTAAATATTGTTTAATGAAGGTTCCGGATGTGTTTTGTTAGTGATCACAACTGACTGCAGCGGATAGTTTCTCTTTGGCCGCCTGTTATCATTTGTGTGAGAGCGTTGATTGATTATTCAGGATAGAGATTTAGAGAACATCTGGTAAATTTCATTTGGTCTGGTCCTGACATTCTTTTTTCATACAATTGTTATTTTATTTTATTTATTTGTATTGTTTTTATTTTTTATTGTTGTTTTTTGACATCTTACTAACAGCGGTTAACTCTTGACAGAAAAGAATGTTGAAATGTTACTCATGTTACCATTGAGTATGATAATAGTAATAAAAACATTTGGTCCTTTTAAGATTTTTTTTAAAATATAATTTTAATTTTATAATCTTATATTTTTAATTTTATAATTTTATAAATATAATTTTATTTTCAAAATTGTTTTCACATTTTATTTCATTAAAAAAAAATAGTTTTTACATCTTACTAACAGTGGTTAACTCTACAGTAACAACATTGAAATGTTACTAATGTTACCATAAGGTTAATAATAATAATAATACATACTTTTTTAAATACAATTTTTAAACAATTTTTTTTTACACTTTTTTAAAAGTTTTCCATTCCATTCCATTTTCCTCTGTTTATCAGGGTCCGGGTCGCGGGGGCAGCAGTCTTAGTAGGGAAGCCCAGACTTCCCGGTCCCCGACCACCTCCTCCAGCTCCACCGGGAGGACAACAAGGCGTTCCCAGGCCAGCTGTGAGACATAATCCCTCCAGCGTGTAGTTTTATTTTTAGTTTTATTTTATTTTACTGTTTGTATTTACTAACAGTGGTTACTAATGTTGACACTAAGTTTAATTGTTTTTTTTTATTTAAAAAAAGACTTGGCCTTCAGTTTGACATTTTTTTTAATTTTTTTTTTATTTATTAGTATTTTTTAATTGTTTTTTGTTTTTTTTTTCAATTGTTTTTACATTTTAGTATCAGTGGTTAACTCTTGTATGCCAGATAATGTTAAAATGTTCTTAAAAACATTGCTTGTTCAGTTAATAAAGATTTAATGATAGCAAAAGTTTGACACTGGTACAGACTATTTCCATTTCCATGATTATGTGAGAAAATGATTCAGAATCCAAACAAATCATAGAATACATATTGTGACATTGCTTTCCAGCACATGTGACTCACGGTAAGAACAGGTCATGATGTAATTAAAATGTGGATCAAATCGTGCGGTCCATTTTGGGGTTCCACGCTCTGACAATATATTTTTAATGCCTCCGTGTACTTGGCTGCCACCGATTATAAACATACATGATCCCCCCCGGAGGAAGACAATCATTCTGGTATTAAACAGGTGGAGATTCCGCTGCTTTTTTAATATATCTTAAATGATGCGGGCCAAAAAAAAGAGGGTAACACAGCACAAACAGAGCAGTGAGTGTATAATGCTGCTGTGTGAAGCCCGCCAGCGCTATGACAATATTGATATAGCGGCCAGGCAAACAAATGTCAGACCCCTACCCCTCCAACATATGAAATGCTTAACGTTACCAATTTCCACCTGTCAGTCAAGCGGGGAATAACGTGAGTGGCGCAATCGATTGGCAACAATTGAATTCCCAGATGTGTTCTTGTGTGAGCGTGCGCTGTAAAAATAAAAAAATAAAGCCAAATGTCACCTTGCTGGGGACATCCATTTATTTTATTTTCAACATTCAAGTCTATTAAGACTCCTGGAATGTGTGTGTGTGTGTGTGTGTGTGTGTGTGTGTGTGTGTGTGTGTGTGTGTGTGTGTGTGTGTTTTACAGCCAATTTCCTCAAACTTAGGAGCCACAACTATTGATTTGGGTGAATTGTATTGACTGTAAATAGTAAAGCTCTTCTATTATGTTCTTCTATATTGGATCAAGAACACTCTTGGTTTTAAAGGATCACAGATAGATAGATAGATAGATAGATAGATAGATAGATAGATAGATAGATAGATAGATAGATGGATAGATGGATAGATGGATGGATGATGGATGGATGGATGGATGGATGGATGGATGGATGGATGGATGGATGGATGGGTTCGCAGATTTTTTGAAGTGCAATTTTGCAGTTTTTTTCAACAGCATATGCATTATAGCGATCTATTGGTGCTCTGTGTTGTGTCTGTTATTGTATTTACTACTGTTACCAGTAGAGGGTGTTGTATGCGCATGTGAGAGTTAGATGTCTCCCCACACCTGCTTCCGGGCTAAATATAGAGACACAACAGTCCTGATTGGCCAAGGGAGAACCCGCATACTGTGTCCTGCATTCTGCGTAGACAATTGTCAATAAATCTCCGCTGAAGTATTTCCTGTTTGCTAGCTATCATAGATGTATGATGGCTAGGGCGCCATTATGGAATACTGTAATTGAATCTTTGGTGCATGGAGGACTACGAGGAGGAGTAAAATCCTCCAACAGGAGCAATATGTTTTAACAAGGATACAAAAACGTTATAGTCGAACGGCACCGGGACGAGGCACATCAGAGGCGTGAAGACTGAGTCACTTAATTTCTTGTGTCCAAGAGATTGATTACAATTCAAACGGAATTTGAACTTTGAGAGTGTTTAAACGAGAGAAATGTGAGAAAATGTTAATGTCTGTCTGAGAAGAGTGTATAAAGTGTATTGTGAGGGCTTTTACAGCCTTAAAACATCAAATAATTGCAAAGAAGTAAAGTCGTCTACTTCGCAGAGTTCACTTATTGCGGGCTATTTTCGGAACCTATCCCACGCGATAAACGAGGGAACAGTGTAATGCATTATTTTGAGGAGCTCAACAACGTTTTGGGCCACATACACCGGCGTGCCAGCTTGCTGGCGAATGCTGGAAAATAACTCCACCCAAATCCGTGAGGTCATCACAAAAGAAGACCCAGGCACAAGTCACACCTGCCTGGACTCCCATAAGTTACACCTTCATTTTTACATTTTTGCACCTTTATATTTTTACCTGGAAGTAAGGTGCAGTGTCAAGGACTATAGTAAGTTGTGCGTTTTGATTAAAAAATGGTCAACACTTGAAGTTTCCTGATATTTCCCAATGGGAGGTGTGACCCCTGTGACGTAATGACACGGCTCCCCGGGACAATGGAAAATGAAGCTGGTGTACGGCCCCAACAGTAGTTGTGAGGTGAGATAATTCAAACCTGCAATAAAAGCCTGTTAGTCCGGCGATCAAGTCTGGTGCTTGTGTGTCTCACCCAACATCACAGTAACATTACTGACAACTACCGACCAGTGTTCATATCATCACAACATCTTTGAATGGGTCTTCTGAATGCCTTATGTGTGTATTTTAGTTGATTTAACCATTTTTATGCTTGAAAATAATAATTAATTGAGGTAAAAAAAAATAGGTAAAAGTTACTTTCTTTCTGGAAAGAACCTGACTGCATTTATGTTCCCTCATAGCTCCATGTTGACGGAAGAAAAGTACGTCTCAAAGGACAAATGCAAGAGGTCAGCTTCTTATCAGCTGCTGTTGCTATCGCTGTAAGTCATGGCTTCATAGCAAGAGAAATGAAGGTGAAGCGTACGTTTCCAGAAGCGTCTGTCATCTCCTGGAAGCAGCCAGCATTCCCATGACCTCTCGCCCTTGAACACACCTTCCACATCTTCTTGACTATTCATTCGGAAAACAAGCCAGGAGAGAGAAGCCACCGAGCGCCGCCGCCACCTCATTTACAACGCGGTCTCACATAATCAATTAGACGCCGGGAGCGCGGCCGCTGGCGGATGACGACATCAAACGGCAGAGATCGAGCGTTTGAAGACTTGGCCTTCATCCTTCCTGGAGAATGCAAGGAGAGATTTAGACCCTGATAGATGTTCCTCAAGGTCTCCTGTATCACATTGCGCCTCAGCACTGTAGTACAGTATTTCACCGCTCGCACGAAAACACGCAACTTTGGCGTTTGTTGGCTTTTGTATAGTGTGCTACATACACAGCGCGACCTGACATCATTATATTTCGTTCTCATCTTGTCACACAGAAGTCTGCTTGCCCAACCAACAGACTGCGATGTGTCTAGCGCTGCCCCTTTACGTACCATAACACTGCATTTGGTATCAGTATTTGGCTGCATGAGCCCTCAGTATGATGCAAAGACTATTGAGCTGCTTTGTTAGCAACATGGTGGAAAAAAGCATCCCCAAAAGAAAAATACACGACATTCTGGTGTGGATTTCTATCAAGGAATTACATTCTGCTTATGAATCCCTCCCAGAAATCTGTCCAAATTCTCTGCCTGCCATTAGCAAAGTCTTATGGGGGCACACTTACAGTAGTGCCAAATAAAATAAAACAAATAAATATCCTGAATGATGCTTTATTTCACATGGGAGGGGTTCCCTTCTTGACTTTTGATTAAGGATGTCCGAAAATATCAGCAGACCAGTATTATTGGCTGATATTGACATAAAAATAAAATTTCGGTTCATAACGGTATACATTTTTCTGCCGATAATAACATCTGCACGAGGGATGACACGCGCTTGCTAGCTCAGTATGTCCACAGTCCGGAATTATTTCTTAAGTTTCGCCTTCAGATCATACTGTAAATATGCGACTGTAAAGCGCTACGAGGAGGGAATGAGTTGTCTTCCTTTAATAAAATATCACACCTCAGGAAGAATCACTATGAGTCACATGCAACCAATCCGCCCAGTTTATAATTTCACTGATTGTATTCGACAAGAGTTTCATATTTTGCACTTTGTTCCTACGCGGATGTTTGTGCAACATAGAAACGTGCAGCTTTCCAAACTGTATTCATTATTTAATTGGATTCTTGGGCACTTATGAATTTATTAAGACTAAGCTGTCTTGCTTGTTGATAGCAGGGGAACATGTTATTTTCAGAAATGATTTCATGACTTTTCTTGAGACAAAATGTTGAAAATAACTATGGCACTTTTTCTAAAAGCTTGTATTGCATATTGCAGTATTTGTCTTATTTTGCACAAAAAAGTGTTTATTTGTGAAATGCATCCGGTGGTATCGCAGTAAAAGAAGCATCATGTGTTCATTCTCTTGCCTGTATCGGTATTGGCTGATATCGGTGCAGTGCTGGACAATATCGGTAAGAAAGCCAGTATCAAGAATTTCTACTTTGGATGATTAAAGCTAACCCAATTGCGTATCAAACTCTACTTAAATGTTTGGTTGTATTGTTGTAGTGTAACCATGGAAACTGCATCGCGTTGGCATGGCACATCCCACAGGCATGACATGACACAGGAAGGCCCGCCCCCAAGTGACAAGCGTTTTATGTGTCAGCAGCTGTGCATGCAGTATTGATTACCAGCCGCCGCCAATGTGCTTGCACACATTTTCTTTATGAAGTGATGAACTCTGGGTCTGCCTGGCCGCCGGCGCCGGCCGCTGGGAGAGTATCGCTTTGTCGCGTCCACATCCAGACGCCATGATTTGATATGCAATAAAAAAAAGGCAGCAACCAGATACATTGTTAACGGCCCGCGCTTTAAATATCACTGAGAAACAGTTGCGGCGTTGTTGTTTTCTTGCGTCAGGTTTGATAAGGAAATGAAAGCGAGCTGAGACGTCGATGCTGTAAATCAAACATCTGGACAGGTGCGAGGAAAGTGGAAGACATTGATTTTGTGAGGCGCCACGCCTCAAGAATTACCCCATTTCTTGTGAAATTCTACTGTAGGTGTGATTAAAAAAAAAGTATTTTTTGATTTTGATACTTTCAAAATGTGGCCTTTTGAGGAGACTGAAAATGCAAAAAATGATGGATTTTTATCCAGATTTGCACCAAAATGTTACTCGCCCAATTATTTTCCGATTATTAACAACAAGCGGTAACAATGCAATTATATTACACACAATCATTCTCAGACTAAAAGGGGTAAATATATAAACATGTACAAATATAAAAATATTATATAACTTACATAACTATATAAAATATATTTTCCACAAAAATATATATAATTAATTATATAATTCTAATTACAAAATTAACATAAACAATGTATTTCTTTTTACCTGTATATAATCTGAAACAACTCACAAATTGTAGAGATACATTTTTCATTACGTCCAATTGAAGAAATGAAAGACACATTCTGCATTCCCACTGAAAGGGTTAAATACGCTGACAGTATGGATGCGTGGTGATGCAGCTTCAGGACATTTTTTGCAGCGCTACGGTGCTGCCTGAACTCAGGGACCCTTGTGGTCATCGTGACAGGTGGCGAGACACTGACTTTGGCGGGAAGACAAGCCCAACTGTGGGAGAAAAAGGATCGGCGGGTAACCCGATCCACTGTATAGAAATGGAGAAGTGGTGGCTCGGTAGGAGAGAATTAGACATAGAGGCGGTGGAGTTAGAGCAACTTTTTAAGGGTGGAGTGGAGCTCGTCCACTTAAGCAGAGCGACCGCGTTGTTGGTTGTTCTGCTGATCCTTGCTGTCAGTGGGACCACAAGCTTCATCAATCATGAGAGAATAGGAGGAGGAAGAGGAGGAGGCCCCCCCCGACATGCACCTTCTCATTCTCTCTCTCGCACACACACACACACACACACACACACACACACACACACACACACACATACACACTGACTGCTCACTGGCCTCCATGTTGGCTGCAGGATGATAGGAAGACTATGTATAGACGACATGAAGTCAAAGAAGTCACGACCCATCAGAGATGGTACCTCCAAATAGCTCCTCAGAGTCAACAACAGCCAGTGTGTGTGGAGGGATGGGGAGGTGTCAGTCCCCACCGTGCCAAATTTTGGGCGGATGAAAAATATCAGAAAAAGCAAAACATGTAAAGTATTTGTAGTAGTAGAAGTCATCACACCGAGGCACCCCTGGGCGGGGCCTTATTTTTGAGCATGACATGTATAGATGCACTATGGTGTGAAAAAGTGTTTGCCCCCTTTCCTTCGTTTTTTTTTTTTTACACGTTTGTCACACTTAAATGTTTCAAATAATCCAAAAAATTGAAATATTGGTCAATGACAGCTGAACAGAAAATGCAGTTTTTAAATGAAACTTTTTGTTATTAAAGGAGAAAAAAAAAATCCAAACCTACATGAAAAAGTGATTGGTGAACCTTCCCAGGAGTGTCTGGCCATGACCCCAATAGTGCAGTGACGACTCATCCAAGAGGTCACAAAAGACCCCACAACAACATCCAAAGAACTGCAGGCCTCACTTGCCTCAGTTAAGGTCAGTGTTCATGACTCCGCCATAAGAAAGACACTGGGCAAAAACGGCCTGCATGGCAGAGTTCCAAGACGAAAAGCACTGCTGAACAAAAAGAACATTAAGGATTGTCTCAATTTTGCCAGAAAACATCTTGATGATCCCCAAGACCTTTGGGAAAATACTCTGTGCTCTGACGAGACATACGTTGAACTTTTTGGAAGGTGTGTGTCCCATTACATCTGGTGTAAAAGTAACGCCGCATTTCAGAAAAAGAACATCATACCAACAGTAAAATATGGTGGTGGTAGTGTGATGGTCTGGGGCTGTTTTACTGTTTCAGGACCTGGAAAACTTGCTGTGATAAATGGAACCATGAATTCTGCTGTCTACCAAAACATCCTGAAGGAGAATGTCCAGCCATCTGTTCATGATCTCGAGCCGAAACCAAATTGGGTTCTGCAGCAGGACAATGATCCAAAACACACCAGCAAGTCCACCTCTGAATGGCTGAAGAAAAACAAAATGAAGACTTTGGAGTGGCCTAGTCAAAGTCCTGACCTGAATCCTATTGAGATGCTGTGCATGACCTAAAGTCCCAGTCACACCGCCCGAACTTTACTTTAGCGTCCCTGGAGCGGTGAAAAAAAATCATCACCGCTCGTAACCACACACAAAATGGGAAAAAAAAATAGAAAACACGGGCGTTGTCCTAGCGGTGCACTGCTGAAGCCGCCGTTGCTTTAGTGTTGGTTTAACGGTGACGCGAGCGTTGATAGAGCGGTGTTCTGCGCATGCGGGCTGGTGGCATCCTCATTGTTCTGTGGGTGGTTTTTGCAACGTTTAATCACCGCCCGGGCAAAGATGGCGACGCAGCAGTGGTCCAGCGTTCAAGATTTCTGCGTTGGCGTAGCGGACCCAAGCGTCCACAAACTTGCGTCTAGCGGCGCCAAACTTTGACTGGGCGTTGTTGGAGCGGTGATTAACTTTGCCGTAGCGGAAAATTGCCCGCTCCTCACCGCTGGCAATATTTTGTGCAGCTCAAAACTTTCGGAGCGGTAGGAGGGACCACCTTAACGGGGGCCAACTTCTGTTAAACGGTGGTGCGCGGTTACAAGCGGTGATGAATTTTTTTCACCGCTCCAAGGACGCTACAGCAAAGTTCGGGCGGTGTGACCGGGCCTTTAAAAAGGCGCTTCATGCTGGAAAACCCTCCAATGTGGCTGAATTTAAAAAATTACGGAAAGATGAGTGGGCCAAAATTCCTCCACAGCGCTGCAAGAGACTCATTGCAAGTTATCACAAACACTTGATTGCAGTTGTTGCTGCTAAGGGGGGCCCAACCACTTATTAGGTTCAGGGGGAAATCACTTTTTCAAACAGGGTAGGTTTGGGGTTTTTTCTCCCTTTATAATGAAAAGTTTTGTTTAAAAACTGCATATTGTGTTCAGTTGTGTTGTTATCGACTAATATTTAAATTTAAGCGAGACAAACATGCAAAAATATAAGAAATCTTTTTCACATCACTCTATAAATCACGTTACGTCTCATCTGTTTTCTTTTTCCATGATCATATAGTTCTTATTTCTTTGTTTCTTCTATTTTATTTATCATCTTTACCTTCGTATCTACAGTATCTATGTCATACACTGTATGACTTCTCAGCTGTCATAAATGCATCTGTGTTTATTATCGCTTTATGTCATGTATTTTGGTTTCCGAGCTGTTTGATTGTCACATCATTGTCTCATTTTGATATGCTCTCATTGATACGCCCATAAAAATGTCTATTTTTGACACGTCTCGCTCACCCACTCCAAACACTTGCACTAGCTTGACATTGACGTAGCAATAAAAGGGACATTTGTAATAATTAAGATTAGATTAAGCTCTAGAGCCCCCCTTTCCTTTCTTCAATACACCTCACACATTTAATTAAAGTTCTTAATAAAAAGTATAGGTACGCACCATTATGATCACTGATGAACACATGGAATCTGAGTACCGTGTAGTATTTTCACGTTTGTGTCTCACAGCAACTATGGTGCATTTAAGGACATTTTTAAACAACAGCATGCTGTACATTTGACCTTCATTACCAAGTATTTATAAATGATTTACCAGTTAGGGTGAATGACAAGTGCTTGCAGTGAAACCGGCCTATTTTCAGAGAAAAAACATCTAAAAAAAATATTTTTTGGACCAAAATTATGTGAATTATTTTCTTTAATTGGTGACTTATTTTTTAATATTCCCTCACTCTTTCATTCTCATCTTTTATTTTCATAACTTTATTTCTCATCTCTGTGTCTATTTTTTCAGTTGACTCGTGTTTCCCATTTTTTGTAATATGGGTGACGTCTATATTGGGACTTTTTTTTTCTTCCTTCTTATAATTGGTCTTTTCCCCGTATGGATGAGTCGAACATGTCTTCTCAATCCCAACAAGAGCAGGTAAGCTGCAGAATAAGATGATTATACACCTTACTTGCTTCTTGTCAATCTAATTACATGAAGTGAATGAGAGTTGGTGGCTGAGGTACGCTTCTTGAAACGCAAGAGGATGTAGCGTGCATTTATTTCACAATTATTTCCCAGAGCGACACTCACTGAAGATCTTCTGATGGAAACCATAGCGAGACGAATCACTGAGATGATCACATGAAAGAAACATGATCACATGACACACGCTGGCCTCCATGGCGGTGCACAAAGATGCTATGCAACACCGCCTACTATCTGGGCGCCAACAGTGGGGGGTCTCCTGAAACATGACTGACTGGAATTGGAAGGATCGTCTGTCTGTGTTTGTAAGAAAAAGATGGAAAATCACCTTAGCCAAGCTGACTCATGAGAAAAGAGTCGTTGTTTTAGAGTCCTACATGAATCCATAGCGTGATGTCGTGGAAACAAGAGGCCGAGGACTGTGGAAGCACAAAGAAGCAGTCATAAACTACCTTAGACTAGTGGACCAATACTTTTGGGACATAATTCAATGTTTCTAACAGGGAATTTGTGGCAGTGAGGCATGTGCACTGCTCTTAGCTCGGCTTTGTGGAGTGCAAAAGAGACATGAATCTGCCTTTTTACACTTTGAGGCTGCTCAGCTCAGGATTGGCCACAAAGTCGTCCAACACAAAGGCCATGCTCACAGAATAAGTCACGTGACCATGTTCACGATGCACCAAGAAAAATTAGCTTTTCTTAAACACACCGGTTGGGTCTGCCACCGGAAACGCAAAAATCATATAACTCCACAGAAACAAACTTCCTCAGCACCTGTCTAATCTAACTCCCCGTTATCTTCTGAAGTCGCACCGGGCTCGAGGAGACTTAAAAGGCACACATTAGCGGCTGGAGCCCTGAAACGCCAGCCCCATTTGGAGAGTGAAGACGCCAACCAGAATTGACTCAGAAAACAAAAAAGGCAAAATAATGAGTGAGTGCCGAAGGAAGAGCGCAAATGCAGCTCAGATGGACACTCCCCTAACTAGGCGGACGTGGGTGACGTTTCACTCAGCACACAGGCAGACACCAACACACCTGGCAAACAATACTTCACTGACAAATTGCTACCAATGGCCGATCAAAAATCCCTACAAAATAAGATCCCGAAACAAGCCCCTAGATGTTACTGTACGTCCCAAATGTGTCTAGGGTAGGATTGGACGAACAAAAGTGTAAGAAATAAAAATACTGGACAGGGAAAAATAACACGCTGATAGGTCAAAGAAAAGTATTTAATTCCAGGATTAACAAAACAATCCCCACAAAAACTGGGAAACACAAAGACTCACCAAAAAACAGAGTGAGCACACCTCCCTAGGAAACTAAACAAGTCACACTAGGCAAAAATCACACCATTCTAAACCAAAATGAACCCCAGACACACCCACTACACGACTTAACACTATTAAAACCACTTTTTTAACATGTTGCACCAAAATGTGTGACCCATAACTTGTTATTCACCGGCCTATCCACCACCCATCCATCTTCCTGTAGCGCTTAAAAGAATGCATATTCATGTGTTCATTATTGAGGCTACAGAGAACTGTTTTTGAGTATGTTCCTCCATCTAACATGCTTTGTCCAGCAATAGGGGGCGGGGCCACCACATGCAGAAGAAGCGTCCTTGAGTAGACACAAGCGTGTAATCCAAAGCAAACTAATGTCCTAATCTGCAGGATCACATTTAAGGATAGAACACTTTGTTAACCAGCTCGTCCAGCAATCAGCATCTCATCTGTCTCTTAGTTACATGTCAGCTTCAGAACTTTGGCTAAATGCGTCTTATCTTTATTTATAGTTTGATGACTCGCCATTTGTTGACAAAACCAGATTTCATAATAAAGAACCATTAAAATAAAAAAACAAGCAAGATTAATAGCCATCAAAATAATTAACAACCCAAAGAGACCAAAACATGAAGCTCTAATAATCACTGTACAATAAAATATTATCATAACGACCAAAACGTCTAAAATAATGTTTATTTTGTATTTTATTTTTTTATACTGTTTTTTTCTCCACAGTTTTTGCCATAAATTCTCGTAGTTGCTGACCTCCCCCTTTAAATCGTTTCCCGTATTGTAACTTGAAAAAAAAGAAAAAAAAAGTCTGCTTCCGTCCTGCTGGAGCAGCACAGCTTCCGGTCCGTCGGCGACATCGGGAATCTCCAGAATTTACATTAGTTTCTCTTTTTTTCTCGGGGATATTTTCCATTATTTCCCAGTGCAAATGAAAACAGGTACACTGCCAGTCAAAAGTTTGGCAACACTTTACAAAGTTCTTGTGTCTCCCAACTGTTGACTGGTAGTGTATGTTTATAAATCAAATCAGAATTACCGGTTCTGTCGGATCTGTAGGAGAATAAGAGCCTTTTTTTCATTATATCATTTTTTTGTAATTTTATTTCAAATTGCTGCTGGGAAAAAAAACATTTGTATGTTTTTAAAAAAATATTTTTTACACATTTTGCATTTTCTATTATTTATTTTACACATTGACATACAGAAACCAGGTATTTTCCCAGCTTTTCAACTTTTTACGCAGGCATGGAAGCATATTCAATCACGCTGGCTTGGTGCGGCAACAAATTGCTTTGGCACACGCGTGTGCACGGAGGACAGACTCTGCATGTTGGCACATCAAATTAGGACAAGGATTTGGGCTCTTTGCGACTACATCAGCACCTCAGACCATGCTAATCATCCCCATCCCCAAATATTTAGTTTGTCACATAGCGGGGAGAGAGCTCCCTCTGTGCAACATCGCATGTTTACCTGAGGATTTGTTCACTATTAGGTTGCCAAAATCTCCACAATTTGAGTCATCATATTTTTATTCATCCTCTCGCTCATGCAAACACCTGAGGGTCTGTGTCGTGTAACATTCAAGTCAATGACAGTCGGTACCGGGAGGAGAAGCAGACCCAAAGCCTGCAGAGATAATGACCTGTTGGAGAGCGCCCTGAACACGAACGTGCATGGTAAACATGACGTCACTTGTTCCTCCTCCACCCCCCAAAATACGAGAAAAATCTCCTTCCTGACCCGTCTGCACCCCCGAAGAGGACTCCCCCGCGTGAGGACTGAAACTTAAAGCAGATGTCCTTAACAGATAACAAATGTCAGAGGCGATTTGAAGGCGGCACACCTTGTACAGTACAGACCTCCCTTAAAATGCTTTATTTTCACCACGTTTACCGTAACACTGAAATAGAAAGCACATGCTAAGCATATTGATTTAACACACATAATTACTTTGTTTGATTGGCCTTATTTTGTGTAACACGTACGGCTTTATTATTGTGTGTATCATATTGGTGTGCATCATAGTGACAAATGTTCCTAATATTTTGGTACTTGGTATATTTGCCATTTCCGAATGTTGTCCAAACTTTTTCCACATAAGGAGCCAATGTACATTAGCATTCAAAAGTTTGGAGACTATTGATCATGTCATTGTATGGGAAAGTGTCTCCAAACTTTTGACTGGTAGTGTAGGTTAAAAGTTTGGAGACACTTTCAAATGTTGCTCCACTACCTGGCACACTGGTCCACTTGCAGTCAAAGGTTTGGAGACACTTTCCCATACAATGACATGATCAAGTGTCTTCAAACTTTTGCCTGCATGTTAGAATTATTATTATTGTATGGGAAAGTGTCTCCACACTTTTAACCTACGCTGCCAGTCAAAAGTTTGGAGACACTTTCCCATACAATGACATGATAAAATGTCTCCAAACTTTCAAACGTTGGTACACTACCTGGTACACCTACCACTCAAACGTTTTTCTCTACTACGAGTTTTTCCTCTACTACTACTACTACTACTATTACTAATACTTTGGTACACGGTATGTTTGTCACATTTTGTTCAAACTTCTTCCATCCAAGGGGCCGCATGAAGGAGCCAATGTACACCACCAGTAAAATGTTTGGAGACACTATATCATGTTATTGTATGGAAAAGTGTCTCCAAACTTTTGACTGGCACACTACCAGTGTGTCCAAGCTTTGACTGGTAGTCTAAGTCAATATATGCTAAGCTATTTGAACCAAACATCCACATCTTAGCTTTGTGTTATAGGTGACGAATTTGTGTAATATCTAATAATATAGCTCACTAATAATTAATTAATTTTAGCACATGCCAAAGGCCAATAAAAAATGAGCTGTACCGACCCGCACTTGGGATACCCTTGCTGTACATAGTCGAGAATGAAAGAGATGGGAAATGGACTTAAAAAAGGGCTAAGATTCCAAGTTCTAAGAAGCAAAGCAATAAAAATGGACGGGAAATGATGAGAAATGAAAAAGAAATAAGCTATCAGAGGATGAGAAGTAAAATGATAAGGACTAAAGGCAACAAGGATGGGGACTAAAGCGATTAAAAATAAAAGTCTAATAATAAAAAGAGATATATTGTAAAAATAAAGCAGATAGATAATGTAACATACATATTATATACTGTAGAGTAGCAGCAGCAGTGTGGTCACAGTGGTCTCCTCCATTAGGCCAATTAAAACACTGCTAGCATCCATTTAACAAGCAAGTGTGCACTTTTCTCTGTTAGCTCATCACTTCACATTAAATAGAACTTCAGAGACCAATTGTAGAAACTTTTAATGATGTTTGCACACATGGAAATCTAAACGGCCGACTCAGCAGCGGAGATTGAGAGCGTGTCGTCGATTCACATGCGTGACAACGTGCTTTTCATTTCAATATTTTCAGTGAAAAGTGTGCTGGAGCTACAGTGAAGTGTATAGTTTGTCTCGACGCCCATCAGGAGTTCTGACGAGGTCACGGATTCACAGATTGTATAAGTAAAAACATCCAAATTCCCGCACCAATCGGCCTGCTTGGCAATTTCGAATCAATACGTTTAAAGAAGGAAAAAGATGGCTAGGCTAGCTGTATCATCGCAATATCAACATGGACTCCCCGTGTGCTCCGTGTGACGAGAGGCAGATCCGAGACGCTTTGACCGCGGCTTTGTTTGGCGGGAATCGGCATCTTGCTGCCTCTCTTTCAATTTTAATACTTGGCGCATGAGCTTTAATATAGTAGCAGAGTGTCTGTGGAGCCAGCTGCTGCTTCAATCCCTTCATATTCTAAGTAAATCCCAAGGAAAGGTGTCGAGGAAGGCAGGGGAGGGAACCAGATAGAAAGGGTGGAAGGAGGTTATTCCCATCTTATACATGCTGGCCCCCCCTCAACAATGCAACAAGGCTTGTGTGCTTGCATTTCATGCTGGAACTGAGTGTACTTCTCACAATGGTGACCCGTGACATTGTTTCCCTTTTCATCTGAAAAACAATAAACCCTATTTTAATCATCCGCAATCATGTCCCGGTATTATCCACTGGACATGAACAGGGGATGTTGGGAAGTTTTAATTCATCCAGTCAGTCCATTTAAGTCCACTTTTTTTCTGCTTGGGTCATCCCATCTGGATTCCATCAAGGATAGGAATCCTCTGATAAGACGCTCAAAAGATTGGAAAGTGTACAAATGCACCATGGGAAAATGGCTGCATAAAATACATATAATAAGTGTCCATATCTTCAGCTACGAGTGGTTAGCATGTTGGCCACACAGCCAGGGAAGGCCCGGGGTCGAATCTCCGCTTGGGCTTCTCTGTGTGGAGTTTGCATGTTCTCCCCGTGTGTGCGTGGGTTTTCTCCGGGTACTCCGCTTTCCTCCCACATTCCAAAAACATGCATGTTAGGTTAATTGGAGACTCTAAAATTGTCCATAGGTATGAATGTGAGTGTGAATGGTTGTTTGTCTATATGTGCCCTGCGATTGGCTGGCGACCAGTCCAGGGTGTACCCCGCCTCTCACCGAAAGTCAGCGGGGATAGGCTCCAGCATACCCCCACAACTCTAATGAGGATAAGCGGCATAGAAAACGGATGGATGGATGGATGGATGGATGGATGGATGGATGGATGGATGGATGGATGGATGGATGGATGGATGGATGGTTGGATGGATGGATGGATGGATGAATGGATGGATGGATGGATGTTCAGCGACATCAGGTAAGCCAGCACAGTCTAATGCTGGCGCGTCCAAAGTGAGGCCCAGTGGCCATTTTCAGTACACAATTATTATCATTATGATGAAGATGATTTATTTTTTTATTTTTATTATTATTGTTTATCATTCATATTATTTTCCCAGCATTACTTCTTTCATTTTTTACCAGAGGCCAACCTCGGACAGGTATTCAGCCAAGCAGTTGTCAAAATATGTGAGTGTTTATTATTTTGTATTTATAATATTTTTTACATTCATTACAATTATTTCTTATTTATTAATTTATTATTATTATTATTACCTCCGCCAAGCGCAGCGCAAGCGCAGCACGGACGTTATGTTTTTGTCGGAGTTTATCTGTTTGTTTGTGTTCAAAATAACTTAAGTAAACTTCGGAATGGATTTGGATGACATTTTCCGGAATTATCGGAAATGGGATAAGGAAGAACTGATTAAATTTGGGGCATGATCCGGATCACCGTCTGGATCCAGGAATTTTTTAAAGGATTCTTTACTATTGCGAGATAGGACGATTTTCGGCATTTGTGCATATAACTCCACAAAAAGGGTCAGAGCACTTGGAAAAAAAACACAGGCCAAGTTTCCGACAGGTTCTACAAAACACCAAAGACTGATCCAAAAAATGTAGGATGATATTTTTGGTGTGAATGACAACGATGGCGCTTGGTGGAGGTCTGCGCTCTCCGAGTGCTTCTCTAGTTCTTATTATTTTCTCAGCATTTCTTCTTTTATTTTTACTGGTTCATTGTTGTTGTCAATATTATTGATATATGTTATATAGATATTAAACTCATTTGTAATTCATCCATCCATCCATTTTCTATGCCACTTGTCCTTATAAGGGTCGCGGGGGTATGCTGGAGCCTATCCCAGCTAACTTTTGGCGAGAGGCGGGGTGCACCCTGGACTGGTCGCCAATTTGTAATTCAGAAAATGTGAAATAGACACGGTAAGAAAATAATACAATAATAAAATGCATTATTGTTACTACTATTACCAGTGCTGATATGAAATACTGTATAAAAAGAGTTTAAATGTGGCCATCCAGTTACTGTACATAATGTATAGATATTCATGGTTCAAGCAATGTTCTTCTATTGAAATCTTGAATGAATATATCTATTACACTGGCCTAATTGATGATGGCTTTTTGTTTCTATAGTTAGCATTTGTGACATTTATAAATTCCCCATATCATAAAAGCTGCATTCATTAAACATACAGTATGTCTATTAATAGGCTCGGGTGGAAGTGACCCCCGGATGACCGCAGCTGATCTAGCATAGAGGTCAAGCGGTATATTTATTTATCATTTGAGGGTATGTTTCATATATTAGAAGTAGTTTAATCCAATTTAAGCCACGTTTGAAATGCTTATATGCTCTGTGAATCATGACTTGCTCTCCAATAGTGGAAGACAACAGCCTGTGTGCTGCGCCTCTGCTCTTAGCGTGACAATGTTTGGCTCCCGGCCCCCCGACATGTTTTATTTAATAATGTGGGAATTTTCTCCTGTTTTGCTTTCATTACATTCTTGGAGGCTGCGGGTGAACACGGAACCAGAAAGCCACTCCGCTTTAAAGCCTCGCCGTTACCGCCCAACAACTTCCAAATAGAGCGCCGGCATCTGGATTGAAAACGGGAGGCTTTTGACACAATGTGTGCTTAATGCCGCGGTATTCTCGCTCCCCCCGCCTTCCCATCTATTCTCTTATTGGTGACCACCCAGGGCAGGCCGGGAGCACGCTAGCTGCGGGGGCCGCAGATTTAGGCCACAAAAGAAGTAAAGCCAGAAGCCGCAGGGGAGTGTTTCTGAGGGCCGGGATGAAAAGTGTGTTTTTGGCGCGAAGCGGGGAACGAGAGGGGTAAAGGGAGGGCGGTTCTCCAGGACGTGCACGGGACCATGCGTGAGGAAGACCGCCTTTGACACCATTCAGCAGGACCTGAACACTCCTGTGTCATCTTTGACAGCTGCAACATAAAGTTTGACTTTGACTGATTTAAAGGCTAAAAAATGAAAGAAATGCTTGGAAAATGATTCATCTGCCTGGCAAAAGATGTGAAAGCTGCTATGATGTCATCTCAATACGGCTTGATTTCCAAACCATCAGGCACACCTACGCAAGCTAACAAGATATAAAACATTCCGCCTTTGCAAAGATAGTAATGATCAGGTTTGGACAATGTTAGTCATATTTTGCTTTTCTTACCGAGCTACACGCTGGTGTTTAGAAGGAACGCCTTGCCAGAGCCGGCTGGCCCATTACGCAATATAGGCGGATGCTTAGGGTGCCGTGGCCTCCAGGACGGTGCCCAAAAAATTGGGGCAAAAAAAAAGTACTTTCAATATAATTATATTAAAACTAGTTATTACTAAGAACTCTTAGAATGGAAAAGTTCACATTGATGCAAATGTGAAGCAATATTCCCATAAATGATAACAAATAAACCCCCATTGTTTTTGTACATAGTTTTGCATAGTTATTTGATTCACTGTTTGTGTATAAACACAGGAAGATTTTACTGCTCGAAGCTTGCTCTTCTACAGCTCAGGAGACAAATTGGAGATTCTCATCTCAGACTCATTTTAGTTTCTATTTTGCCTAAAATGTTTCTCCTAAACGTCACTGGGAGAAACAGGTGAGACAGCGTGTTGCAGAGTGTAAATGTAGCTTATGTAAAAAGTGATTGTTTGATGTTGATTGTTGTATTTAGAATTTATGACTATTATTATTATTTATTCCCTTATTCACAGAATTTTATTTTGTGATAATTGTATATATAAGAGATGTTATGTATTTATTTGTAATTTGTTAGTCATGTCAATTGGGTGACACGTTATCTTATCGGTAAAAACAACACCATTCCATTTTTTTTTTGCAAAGCAGGTAAATCGCAGATGGCGGGGGCGTGCCATATAAAATCTCGCCAAAGGTGCCGCATTTGGGAGGGCCGGCTCTGCACCCAGCACACAGACGCCTCTGCGTGCTACCATCTGGCAGATGATACAGGAGCATCAAAAGACTGAAAGACAGTTTTTATCACCAGGCTGTCAGACTCCTTAACTCTCCTTAACTCTTTTTAAGAGACTGCACTAAACAGACATTTTAAACTCTCTTTATGTTTACACGCTTAGCTTGGAAAAAGCACATGTATATAGACATACTTTTTTTTGTCTCATGTCTTTATACAGTAGAACCTCGGTTTTCGTCATGAATTCGTTCCAAAAGGTCCGAAAACTGAAAGATACAAAATCCAGGGACATTTTTCTCATAGGAAATGATGTAGATCTAATGAACCCGCTGGCAGGTTATTTCGCAGTCACACACGTTGACGCCTCACCATCAGGGTGCTTTGTTTGGGCACATGACTTTGCAGAACGATAGAGTACAGAGCAAATGGACTAGTTTGTAACGCACAATATTGAACAAAAACCGGGACAGTAAAGGAAAATTCTGGACAAAAAAACAAATCGTATGAAAACTGGGGCATACAAAAACTGAGGTTTGACTGTATTTTGCCTGCACTGTATTGTTAGAGTGATATACTGTACATGGTGAGTTGGTCGCATCTCTTGTCCAAAGCGCGTCATGCCAAATAAAATCCAAAACGTAAATTGAAATGAGTAGGTCCAAATGCGCCCATGACACATGGGGTGTGTTCACACTTGTAGTCCGGGACTCTGGTCCGTACCAAAAACTTGAAAAAGACACTTGGTGTGCACTGGAGTGCAATTCAGTAAGTGTTCATGTTTGTATTTTGGACAGCGGACCAAATAATGCTTTCATTGATCATAAGCATAACGTCGGGCCTCAATTGGACGGCGTATGCGACGTTTACAGTCACACAGCCAAAACAGCATAACGTCTTCCAGGTCATTCACTCATTTCCTGTTGGTTTCACTCGCATCGTTTTGGTGCATTCGACGCTCACGTTTGCTTCACTCAGCAATGGAGTCCTCTTGCAGGCGGACCAAGACCGCTGGGTTCAGTGGACTGTGCTGACACTTGACTCAATAAACCCAACCAGCACAGAAAATGGAATAGAGTTCATTTTATCGGGACTACAAGTGTGACCGTACCCACAGTGCAGCCCTGCATACAGCGGGACCTGGTCAAACCAGTTCCACCGTTTCCAGCATAAATATGCGTCTAAAATGGCATAAAATTGAGATTGAGCTGATATCATCCTTATTTGAAGTCGATGGGAAAACAAATCAGAGGTTGACCAGCACATGAGTATGATATAATCCTGTGATGCATTGTGGGAGGAGTCTGCATGCTACTGTTTCTTCAGTCTCACGGTAGCACATCACTGAGAGGATTTTTTTGCGTGGGAGTCGCATTTCTGTCTTCATGGTCGAGGACGCCAAAGCAGATGTGCCTCCGAGGCAGGAGGCCAGCAAGTTGAAGGGTGCTGGCCCGGCCTGCAGTCGGCGCTGGGGTTAAATTTGGTGGGGTGGAAGGTCGGCTGAAGGTCAGGGTTATGGCCGGGTTGAGGTCACATTGAGGTCAAAATGTCCAACAACACCCCCTGAGGGCGGATATCTAAGCGGTCAGTGTTTATCTGGTACATAAACGCATCATATTCACTTCAAGGCCCCATCAAGACCATGTGGTTGGTTTGATGTCTTTTATAATAAAGATACATAAATAAATACATGCAATGCAATGCAGTGCTGCTCAGTGCGTCAGTGGGATGGGCCATTTAAATTGGGAAAGTTGTCGCAGATGTCATTTTAGCTTTGATTTTGATAATAAAGTGAGTTCTAGTGCCAGCAACACATACAGTGGTTTGTACAGCTAAATCAATTATCAGGTTCTCACAGTATTTCAATTCAATGACTGAGAGCCACTGATGTGATGTTATTCAATGTAGTTAATTCAATATTACATTAAAATGTGTAAATAATTATACAATTGGTAATTTACTTCTTTTATTATTTTCCTTGTTTTAGTTCACGTTAATTCATTATAACCTAAGAAAAATGTAATATAACCAAGATTATCACTCATAGAAAATGAACATTTCTGAGAATTTAAGGCAAATAAATGCATTTTGGAATAAATACAAAATGGTGCTACAACCACACATAATAAATATGTGTATATTATCATTATTCTCATATTTTTTTTAACTAGCAGTCCTGCTGTAATAGACTTTTCCATATGGGACAACTTATTTTCTCTAAAGTGAGAAGCAATATTGACGTTTCCATGGTAATGGATTTTTGCCGATGTCACAAATTTCGATTTTCCGCCGCCACGTCTGGTGCCCTCCTGTTTTCAGAGGCCGAGGCTTGCTGGGGAACTGCAGCAAAGACAGACAGCAAGGAGGCCAAAAGCCTGCGTGAGAACGGAGCAGGAAAATGATCACTAATGCATAATGAGACCGATAAAAAAAGTTTCATTTGAGGAGGAGGAGGAGGAGGAGACGGCATGCAGGTAGGCTGGGAGCCTCCTGAGGCGGCATTCAAGCATGCAAAGAAACAGGATGAAAATATTCCAAATATTCATTATCTGCTTCCCTGTTGCATGATGAAACCTAAGCAGGGGGGCGTTCTCCGGCTTTGGAGAGGCTTAAGATCTCATAAAATGAACTGTCACCTGCTTAGTTATTGGGTGCTTACAAATAACAACTAGAGCAAGAAGCAGCCCCTTAAAGCCTTTCCATGCATTATTAATATTTTGTGGCCTAAACTCAGTCTGGATGCAAACGGCCGACCCGGATTAGCAGCAAAGAATTTGATATAAGAATTCATGCACATGCACTCACGCTCGGTCTGTTGTTAGTTAAGAAAGCGGTGAGCGCGGGGAGGGAGGTTGGGTGAGGAGGCGGCCCTGTCCCTGCTGACGACCATGTGTTGTCATTTATGGTGATATTTTGCCGAGTTAATGGCTCACCATGCGGATTAGAAGCATAAGCGGGCAGCCGCTGGTGTTAATGTCACTGGCTGAGCGAGCTTCGGCACAAGATCGTTAGGGCCGGTTTGCGTTTAACTCGTCTTTTAATTCTGGACACCGCAAGGCGGCGGGAGGGCATTATTGATTAAACGACTGCTCGTTTCATAAATAGCCTCGTTTATTGGACGAGGGAGAAGGGAGGAAGCAGATAGAAAGAGTGGAAATGAAGGCGAGGAGGTGACACTAAACCCCCCCACCCCACTCCCAACCCCCGCGTTGACAAATTTATGTTAACAAGCAAATTAGCCACAGCGGGACAGCGCAGGCCCCGATCAATAGGCACAATAAAAAGTTGCTGCTGACCGCAAAGTGTCGGCCGTGTAAGCGGCCCAGCCCGCGGCCCCCCCAGGCGGTACCGACAATAACCTACAACTGAGCGAGACACAAAAGGTATCGACGTGGCGAGCGCTTCAATTTCCCCAGACGGCAGGGCGCTGTCACATCAAACTGGCTATTAGTCACAAATTCTGCTTGCCGCCGACCCCCCCTCCCCCCCTCCCCTCCCCTTAGCTTAGCCTAGCAGGTCTCTGGGGGGACCTTGTCAACTTGAAAGTTGTGCCGCTGGCAAAAGGACATCTGGTTCCACTGGAGAGTGTGCGTGTGTGTGTGTGTGTGTGTGTGTGTGTGTGTGTTGCATACGAGAGGCCGCCAGCCTGATGAAGGAGAACAAACAGGACCACTTTGGAATTGTCAGAGCTCGTTAGCAAGAGGGGACATCACAGCCAGGAGACACTTCTCCTTCACGTCCTGTTTTTAAAGCGGCAACACCCTGATCAGCTACTGTTTGTAACACAATAACACCAGCTTGTCTCCTCATAACATATTCTAAACCGCCACAATATTAGGTTGGATCCAATATCCACATCTTAGGCCTCCGCCAAGGCATAACACTCCCCTGCTCATTCCTTCAAAGTTACCCCACGTCCTGCATATGTCTCAGTTTTGTTTAGTGTAGCTGCATTTAAGTAGTATGGCACAAAAAAAATGTCCGGGCTGGGATTGCATCTGCACCCTCCGCTTCAAAAGGTAGCAGCTGTACCATTACACCAACTGGGGGATCACTCAACTTTGGTTTTCTCTCCTGCCGCGAGATGATTGGTTGCTCTTGCCTGACTGCAGCAATGCGAATCCTTTCCGTATTTGCTGACAATGCATAAAATGGGGCCCCCCATGGATTATGCACAGTGTGTGATCTGCCTGTATAGGGAGGGACGGCCATGATAGCAGTATTCAATACATCGTATATACATTGTGTACAGTCCAAGTAGTAAAGAATTGATAATACACTGTGGTTTCTTTAAATTGAGGCATACACGATGTGGCCATAATTGTTTCTAAGCATAAACGACAATGGCATTCAGTGTGCAGACCTCCGCCAAGGCAAACTACTACTATTTGTAGATCAGTAACAAATGCCAAAAAAAAAATCACATGTTATGAGAGTAAAGAACATGTGCCCAAAAATGGATGAAATACACTTGCATAAATTTTGTTAATGAAAAAAACAGTAACATTGTGAGAAAAATTGCAAAATAATTACATAAATAAAGGAGAAAATGTTCAAATTTAAATATGAAAATGGATCTGGATACACGCAATTTTCTGTTTTTTTTTTTAAATAATGTTTTATATTTTGGAATTTTTTTAAATAAGTCTTTTTAAAAACATGATTTTCTGGCTGGTAGACGTTGTATAATGTCACAGTGTCCACCTCCCAACCACACAAAAAATAAAAATGTCTTCTCTCCCTCATGTAGCAAAAAAAAAAAAAAAAAAAAAAGCAGCCGAAATATTCCAAATCAACATCAGACTAAAGAAAACCACAATAAACCTCCATCAACATGAGCACTATCATCCTTTGAAAGGCAGAATGTTTTGTTTTTTTTTAACATCTGACACGCGCCCCTGCGACATGGCCGCCAGCGTCGGGGGGCGTGCGGCCTTGTAAATTCCAATCAGTGTCGCATGGCAGGAGGCCTGACTCCATGCGGAAACAGGTGTCAGCAGGCCGGCCATCACTCAGCGCCATGACTCTCTATTAATTGCCTCCTGCTGTCGTTGATTGGGTTAATGTTTAATGTGGCCACGCCTCCAATCAATGCCTGTTTAAGATCGAGAACGGAGAGGAGGAAGTGTCCCATCACTCTCACTTGCAGGAGGCGGGATGTATCATTGGCTTAATTGACTCCAACAGGGAGTACACTCGGAGCATTGCAGTGTAAAGCGGAACAGGAGGTAGGATGTTCGTCTTTGCTTGACCCCCCAAATCCCTGCAAGGCTGTAAAAAGACAACGTCCAAACAAATAAGTTTGGACGTTGTGGGGGTGGGGGGAGGCAAAACAAGCAAGTTATTTAATGAGATCCTGCCCATGTGTTTTAGCGGCAGGAGATTTATGATTCTATTGGCTCTTGATGGAGGCGCTATCATGTAGCAATGGAGGTGGAATACAGATGAGATCGGCCAGTGGCTCAAAATAAAAGGAGTGTTGTGGGGGGGGGGGATCAATTTTAGAGCAAGGATTTGGCACATTTAATTAATTCATGCTCCCTCTAACCCTTCACCCCCCGCCCCCCACTCGGCAACCCTCCATGCTTCCTTCTCCGGGAGGACGGGAGAGATGAAAAGCAAAGACCCTCACACGGTGACCGACTGTTAGGGAGGCGCTCTGCGGGCGATCAATCACCAATCAGTCGCGGAAAGTGCTTGTCCTGCTGCTGGAGGATGTTCTTCATTACTTTTTAGAGAGAGAGTGTGTGTGTGTGTGTGTGTGTGTGTGTGTGTGTGTGTGTTGGGTAGGAGATAGGGTAATTAATGATGGCTGCCTGCTTTTACTTTGGCCCCCTCTGAGGGAGCACGTGTTCTTTTCTGATCTGTGCTTGTGCGCTTGTCATACACCTGAGCACACACACACACACACACACACACACACGCACACGCACACACACACACACTGAGAAGAGCATGTGGGCTTCGGGTGATCCCTGAGGTTGATATTAGCTCCCATGACAGGCATCATAAGTAAGCAACCCACTTTACAATAATAATCTACATTTCTTTAAATACCAGAAGAAGCTTACTGGAGCTTTTTGAACTGGATTTATTTATTTATTTATTTATTTAACATTTTTTATTTAATTAAATGTAATCTGTATAAAAATATTTAAAAAATATATATTTTTTTATTGTTAAAAAATATTGTTTCAAAAGTGGTACCACTTCACAGTTAGGCTACCCCTTTAACGGCTATTATTTGTTATTAGTTAAATAATCAATATTATTAGATCAATAATATTCAGTAGTTAGACTTAATAAATGGCAATAATTCATACATACAGTTAAGTGACATTCCAAATTCTTGTTTAATGCTTCCCCACTATAGTTCTGAATTGCACTTAACATTTACTTTGTTTTAGTTTTATTTTGGTCTTATGGTGGTTGACTTATATGAAAGCTAAAATGTTGCCTGTACAGAGAACAAATATTATAAACAAATATAATAAATATATGCATTTAGTGAATTCACTTTGTTTTTATTTTATTTTGTTAACTTTGCTACAAATTATGATCAATGATCTTAATTTTTGCTGTACTTCTTTTGATGGATGTATTTCGTTTATCTAATGTGGTGTAAATTTGGATATTCATTTCTTAAAGAATGACATGTTTTTAGCTTTTTTTAGGATGAAAATGCCAACAAAAAAACACAATCATCCGATTAGAGAGGAATAAGACAACGACCCCAATGTTCCATTGAGAAAATAACACCAACTGACAAATTTGCAGCCCAGGGAGAGAAGGGACAGCGATATCCCACAACTTATTAGATGTGCTGGCAGAATACCCTATTAGGAATGAGGACTGGAGGTAGAGGGGGAAGGGGGCTTTACTTTAAATTGAGGAAGTGCCAACGCACATTTATTGGCTCTAATGTGCTACAGGCGACCCCCGTCACAAGGCGCGGGGCTGCCAAAGTGAGCCGACATAATAACCTTTCGCGAGGGTGCAGCGCTGATGGCAACTCGCCGGATAAAGACCTCACAGCGCGAGCTAACGGCAAGCGGAGGGGCCGTGCCCCCGATGAACATAATCTTTTGTTATTATGCTGTTATTACCATTCCGCTTCCGTGTGCTGATGCAGAAAAAAAAGATGCGGTTTGCGCCTGGAAAAAAATGATTTAGCTCTACGTTCGTGTAACCTTGTGAGCACAGCAGCCTCGTAGTGTTGTTATTAGCACGAGAGTGATTTCTGACGGGGCACTGTGGTTGGGCACCAAGTAAGGCGGTGCAATGACATGCAATGACGTGGATTTTTTAAAAATAATTATTTTAAAATTTTACAATGTTACAGCTATCAAGTGTAAAAAAATAGGATTTAATAATAACAATTAAATACTATTTAAATATAATAATAATAATAATAATAATAATAATAATAATACACACATTCATACAATTAGCGTTTTATTGGGAAACATTTAAGATTTGTAATTTAGTTATATTTAAAGTGTGCACAATTCATTTTAAATTAGTGTAGACATGAAAGTTTGTTTTTGGCTTCTCTCCATTTGAATATAATTCATTGTACATTGCAATGCGTGCAGCATCCCTTTGACACAAGGTAGCGAAGGTACTTTTATTGTGTGTTTCTATTCTAGTGTAATAATGTATTGTGATATTCCAAGTAAGTCAACATCAGCCAGTTTTTTTTCCAGAAATTGCTTTCTTCAGGCTTCTGATTGGCTAATAGGACCTTACAGTTTGAGGTTTGTTGTGTAATAATTTAACATAATTTTATAATATAATTTAATAATACAATTTAATATTCGAAATTAAATATAAAATAAAGCAATTATTGAATTTTAAAAATGTATTGATTCATATTCTTTAGAATTTATTTAGAAATGTCACAAATAAGACAAGGCCACCTACGAGTGCTTTTAGATGGGCGAAGGGCCCAAAGCAGCACCCGCTGCTAGATTTGCCGCTTTTGTAAAAACGGGTGTCTCGAGGGGCCTGAATACTCTCTAAATGTTGCAAATTGTCATCATTAAATTGTCAACACTAATCCCACCTGCAGCGTCTTCATATTCTCTGGCAGACCAGGTGCTTATGAGGCCGCCTACTGTACGGAGTTGTAAAGACAAACGACCTTGACAGACAGTCCCATGATAATGTGTTTATTATAGAGGGAGAACAGGTAGCGCCAAAGGAATGTATGGGAAACGCTGCTGGTGAGTTAAACCATAAAAAATGTGTGAGGTGACACAGACCCAGACAGCTTCCAATTCATCGGCTCATCCGCAATCCTAAATCCTTGTCATCTCCCACAATGCCTTGCAGCCAGGGTGCTGACACCAGGCGCTTCTGTGTGGCAGCCAATCGAGCGGCTCATTGATTAACAGATTGGAATTATTAACTGGGGGATCATCCATCCCACACTGGCCGCGTCGTTTCCAATATGCCTCAATTGTAGGAGGAGGAGGAGAAAGGGTAGGAAAACCTCCTCCTCATTAGCATTCTAATTAAGATAGTCACCAGTCAACCTAATAAGCAGAGGGTTTTTGTTTTTTTTCGCATGCCAATATTCCATGGAAACAGTTGATTTGCTGGCCCATTGTCCAACCTGTTGCATTGTTTTCCCTCTGTGCCGGCTGTCAAATATTGATATAAAACGGATCATTTGCGCAGACAAACACCTTCAGAGGCAACGGTGTGATGGACCTCCATCTCCACTCCAGCCGCAGCGGTTATAAATAAACATGGAGCCCGTTTGGCAACATGTCAGCGCCACGGTGTTTTATGAAGCACACTTTTACGCCCCCGCGGGCGTTAGCTCGATAAAGCAGCGCGCGGACCCCATCGGCGACCCGGCGCTGGGGCCAGCGCCGCCCAATTATGCAGCCGCCCATTTTGTTTGATTTAAGAAGCATCAGCAGGGAGAGCGTCACGGCGCGGCGGGGCGGTGCCATTGATTGAATTTTATGTGCTTGTTGTCTGAGATCTTAACATGCCCAAATTTACAGCCCCGGGAATAATAATGTCATATAAAAGCTGACGCCGTCGTGTCACATCAGCCATTTTCTCATGCCCCCCCCCCTCCTCTCTGAATATGGAACATTTGTGTTGGACAAAAGCGGTAAAAATCAATATCATTTCATAAAGTAGACATGTACACCTCATTGCGGTGGGACAAACGCACGCGCCTGCTCTCTTGATAAGCAGATAAATTACAGCTTTATATGTTCTTCAGTGATTTATGCATTATAATGATGTCCAAATTTGTGGCAACCTTTTACTTCCTATTAAACTTGCCTTTGCCTCAAGACTGCAATGTGTGGCTCCTGTTGGATCTTTATATATAAGTTCAGCTGTATATCCTATATAAGTCAGCACAACAATAACTGTAAAATAAAATGGCGCACAACGCGACACCACGGCACTGCAACTGATGATCAGTTAATCACAAACCCCGCTAGAGTTTTCAGAAAAGTCAGTTTTTCGACATTTAAAGCACTATTTGCATAATGAAAATTATAAGATACATTTTAAAAAAGAAAGGCCGCTTTGTGTTTGTCCAGTTACATCCAGTTCTTGGCAGAACTTAACTACCGGACCCTCTACTGGCTTCATGCTCACAATAGGTTCACTATCATGTTTAAAATATGTGCATCCAGGTGGGCACCCCAACAAACATGGCGCCCAGATGTTACCTTGTCGTGAAACATGATTGCATCCCGCATTTCCAAGAAAAAAAAATAACTGAGCAAAATTATTGAATTTTCGTCTTGTGCCTGAGGTCATATCAGGACTGTTCAATTGTAGCCTGAGGAGGAGACGCCATTAAAGGGGGCTGAGTCAAGAACATGTCTGCCTCTGATTGCCCCGTCGAGCCATTACCGCTCAGCAGCAGCAGCATGAAGGCCCATGCTAGTGGCCAGCGGACACACATGCCCCACCTCCCACACACACACACACACACACACACACACACACAACATACAGCATCCTCCTCCTGCAGCAAGCAATTTACATGAGTTGAAGGGAGGTGACAGGCAGCAATCAGCTCGGGGAATAAGGTGAGACGCTGACGCCTGCTCGTGTATTACCGCCTGCCAACCTCAGCCTGAAGATTGCTTCTACCAGGCCACGACCTCCGACCCTGCCCCATATCAACCAATTGCCCTTTAGTATAATTATGTGGAATAATCTTTTGGAGTTTGATTCCAAGGCGATGGCTAGGGAGGGCCGCCTCTAATTTATTTTTTTAAGGGAGGAGGCGAGGGGCGGGGGAGTTGTTAATAAATACTTTTTTTTTCTTCCTTCTTCCAATTGGGGGTGGCGTCTGGCAGCTCTAAGTGAAATACCCTCAGTGCTGGAGGTCAAATTTATCTATTTGGCAGCCACACACAGCGGCAGCGGATTGGCTGCAGCCGAAGAGCGTCTGCAAATGTCATTACCCGCTGATGATGTTTTATTGATACTATTATTGGATGCGCCGCCCGTCAAAATAACCTCGCATTGTTTAGGTCGCATTAAAGTGAAATGAGGGCCACAAGGCACTGGCCATTTTTTTTAGTTTTTAAATGTTATTTTCTGCTGTCATCACTCAACATTTCCCCCAAAATAAAAGAAAAGTTTTGAGTCCAACAAGTGGCACAGAGGATTGTGGGTAAGCTGAGGTATTAGAGTGAGTTCTTGCAGTGTTAAGCAAAGAACATTTGATGCACAATTCTCAGTCAATTTCATTGGCAAGATTCCAACAAATGTTAGGGTTAGGGGTTCGAGTCGGATATAAAGAGGGAAATGTTAATATCGTGCAATAGGTTCAGCAACACAATAAATACAAAAATATTAGTTTTATCTTATGGATACCATATTATAAGAGGATAAGAAGACATAAACAAATAAATAAACACACTAAATTATAATAATAATAATACATGTTAATAACATTTTAGAAAATAATAAATGGAAATGAATTGAAATGTAATAAGATCAAACAGAATACACTCTAAAATCATGGCTCAACACTAACTTGCTGTGTTCAGTTTTTCCCATCCAGTTATCCCTCGTGTCTTGCGGTTAATTGGTTCCAGACTCGACCGCGAGAAGTGAATTTCTGCAAAGTAAGATTCCTTATTTACATTAGATATGGAATATTTTCATTGTTAGAGCATAGAATCTCTGTTTGCAACCTTCTAAATAGATTTTTTTTAACATTATTAGAGCCCTCTCGACATGAAATAACACCACTATGGTCACCTTTACACTCGTATTACCGAATATAGCACATAATAGCAGAAAATAAGACATGCAAGACATAATATAGACTCACACAAGTTAGCATTGAGTGAGTTCCTTATTGTTCTTTTTTAACTTTCCTGTTAGGGATGCAACATTACTGACACCTAGTGGCCAGTGTAGAATACTACATATCATCACAACATCTTCGAATGTGCCTTCTGAATGCCTTCTGTTTGTATTTTAGTTCGGTTTAGCCACTTTTATGCTTATTTAGGCAAAAACACGTACAACTTGCTTCAGTAAGCATAGTTAGAAATACTTTGCCGTATTCCACCACGAAACAGCGCTGATTTATTCATTGCTATACTTTTTTATAAAATGTGGTACAGTGAAGCCGCATAATTGGAAGTGCGACGTGGCGAGGTCTTACTGTTCATTACTTATTTATTACCACTTATTTGTGGCGGCCCTAATGACAACCCTAACCCAGCCCGCCACAAATACATTCGGCAGTACCTCTTTGCACTCACTCATAAACGCATTATAACACACCTGGTCTGCCAGACGTTAAGAAGACAAAGCAAGAGGGTTCAGTGTTGCCGACTTAGCGATGTTGTTGCTATGTTTAACGGCTTCATCTTGTTTGTTTGTTTAGTGACGAGACAAACATTCACTCGCAGTTCTAAACCTATTTGTTGTGCGTTTTATGTTTTGTACTCACTTTTTGTAAAAGCGTCATAGAAATTCATTATGCCAATTATTATTACATTATTTCCCTGTCCCTGCCACACCATAGATAGGTTGCAGCCCTGCCGGAACATTTGATGTTAATCACCATTAATGAACTTTAGCCCCTGCAAATGTATAAGCAGTCATTTATCTAGTGTGGATATTCAGGTATTAATCTACAAATATTGAGTGAGATCCCTGGATTGAAGTTTTCATACAAAATATTTTATTATTTTCACATCATTTTCACCACCGTGTTTTCTGACGTTAACCTTGTGTGTGTTTAAAAAATAAAAAGTTAACCTGTCGTGCGCTTTGGTCCCCATCTTGCCTTCACCGTGCGGGTCCTTCATCAGGAACCTGCTGACCTTCACCTCCCTGGAGGGACCCTCCTCCACGCGGCCGCACACGCATTTAGTGCTTTAATGGTGGGAGGTGCCTGCTCAGCCACCCATTTCATTCTGTCCCACCTGTGACACACACACACACACACACACACACATATTTGAAAGGTTTACATCCAACACACTCTCCACAGGGGGTTAACGTCAACATCATGTCACTGTCACACACATAACAGTGATGCCTGTTCTGTTCCTGCACCTGACTTTGATGTGTCCCATGCACAAGTACGGTGACACGTGTATAGAGGCATTTACTCACATTTTAACAGCAACATCCCGCACGATAGGCCTATTCACTGAAGAAAAACTGATTTATTTTAATATGTGCCTGCTTAACACAGGGCGGGGTCATCTTGCCGTGACGTCATGAAAAAGCGACCTGCAATGTTCACTGCTATACAGTAGACAGATGTAAACTTAGAATGTCCGGGTTTAGTTCACTGAATGAACTTCAAGTGTACTCTCTGTTGTCAGGGAACTTTTGACAGACGTTTGTGCTTTACTGGAGGCGTGCGGCGTTCCTGCCAGCCAGTCTGCAGGCTGAGCCGCCTGTAAAGGGCAAAAAAAAAAAAAAAAAAAACGAGAGAAGGAAATCAATCAGGCCCTGTCAAATGTAAATAAGGTCTTATCGGGGCGGCAGCCACGCATCGACAGCATCAAGCCGGCAAATGTTCCACTCGCTTGCCTGTCATTTAACTCCATCCCTGCATCGCTTCTCCATATTTCTGCCCCGAGCGTAAGCGTGCTCGTCAGCCTGCGGGGGTCACATGTGTGGGTATGTGCACGCGTGTTTGACATGACGGTGTGTGCCGGCGGGCCGCATCACTTTACATTTATTGAAATGAGCAGCTCTCCCTGGGGCGCCGCAAGCTGAGCCCCGGCCCACAGCCGCACTAGCATCTATCGACTCGGCGGGATTAAGGCGCGGCCGAGGAGGGCACTCCCGCGTGGCCCGGCCAGGGTGACCCTCACAAAGACAAAGTTCAAGAGGGGAGAGAGGGGTGATCTCTCGTGGGCGCAGATTAGGGGGCCCCACAGCTCCCAGAGGGGGGACGAAGAAGTGTGAAATGATACCGTGTGTGTGTGTGTGTGTGTGTGTGTATGCAGCAGGACACACACACACACACACACACACACACACAAAGTGAAATGTGTCACTTGTGATGAAACACTTTCAGCATCGCACAACTCCTCCAAGAGGATCACACACCAGCCATATTAGCCCAAATTCTAAAAAAGTTCATTTTTTTGGTATTTTATTCAGAATATTTGGATGTTCATTTTTGAATATTTACATTTTTTGGGGGAGAGAACATACATGAATACATGAGAACATACAATATATGACAATATAATCCAATCTACTAGTTAAATTTCTACTATGTTACACTCTTCTGCAGTCTGTGTGCATGCTAGAGGCCCCGTCTCCACCCACCAAGACAAAGAGACTGTATGACTGACAAAAGGGCTCACTCCATTCATGCCGTTGTTCTATGGAACAAAGGCTGAAACCAAGGTGGTGCTGGAACCAATGCACAGAGGGACCCCCTTCCTGCCTGTTTGGAGGCGAGAGACGTGGAAAACAGGCACGCATGCACGTGACAATATATTGACACTGGCAAAATGATCAAGTTCATTTTCATTTTTTGTGTGATTAATTAATTAATTTCTTATTGTCCCAGGCCTCGTGCCCACAAGACATTTTTTTCTGAACACTAACTCTTGTCACGTTTTAATCTCACAATATCTTGTGACACGAGATGTCGTGACACCCCTATCAACGATTTAGGTATCATGACATGAATCCTTATTTTTACACATTCAATAGCCGCACAAAGGCCGAGTGGTTAGCATGTTGGCCACACAGTCAGGAGATCGGGAAGATCGTGTTCTCCCCATGCGTGGGTACTCCGGTTTCCTCCCACATTTTAAAAACATGCATGTTAGGTTAATTGGAGACTCTAAATTGCGCATACTGCAGGTATGAATGTGTGTGTGAATGGTTGTTTGTCTGTACGTGCCCTGCAATGGGCTAGCGACCACTCCAGGGTGTACCCCGCCTCTCGCCCAAAGTCAGCTGGGATAGGCTCCAGCATTCCCCCTCGACCCTATAGTGAGGATAAGTGGCATAGAAAATAGATGGATGTATAGCTAGTTTACTCTTTGAAATTAGGCTCAAAGTTAAATATATATATATATATATATATATATATATATATATATATATATATATATATTTTAGATTTTATTTCAGTTTCGAACACAATGAAATTCATTTTTAACAAAGAAATTTAAAGTATTAATAAATAATATCACCCCACATGATTTCATATATAAATCCAACAAGGCATTAAGGAAGATCAAGTACAGTCTCCGTACCAAAAGTGAGCTTTTTTTTTCTTTTTTTACACCAAGTTGCTTTTATTAAAGTAAGTGATCATACTTAGCTCATACTCGTAACGCTAACATGATTTTAAATCATTTTAGGATTAGCAATAAATGAGTTATGAGTAATGAGGGGCAGCGTGGCTTAGAGTGGTTGTCTGCCAACCTTAAGGTCGCTGGTTCGATCCTCCGTCCTCCAGTGATCATGTTGAAGGTATTTTTGGGCAAGATACTGAACCCCCCAACATGCTTGTGTTGAATATTATTTCTGTAGATTCTCTGCCCAAAACACGGCATGCAATCATAAATGTAAGAATCTACTTGAAGTCATTTGTTAAAAACGCTCCAAATGAGTTTGTGGGTTATTTGCGCTGGGCTCGGTGTCACAATGGGGCCGTGTGTGAAGTGGTAATCAAGCTTTCAGGGATTTTTTAATTGCTTCTTCGCTTTCTTATCCGTCCTTGTTGCCTTTGAAGATACAATTAACAAAAGTCTCGTTTCCTTTTCTTCCACATTTTCCCACCAGGAACAAAGCATCCGTATGATTTTGTTGTCCGACACGGGACAGCCTTGATGTAGAAATATGAGTGTTTGTGTTAAAAGGCCAGGGGAGTTCCAGGGATTGTCTAGTCGGAGATGGAGGGGGTGTTGGTGTGTAAGTGGTGAAGTGGCTATCCGGGCTTGTTGAGTGGTATCATCATCATCTTCATCATGGCGCCCCCTCTCTCTTCTTTGCGAGTGGAGAGGGGAAAATAATTGGATTCTTTCCCACAAATAAATCGCTTTCACCCCAGAGCTTAATTAACTAGACGGGAGAGTTAGAGCTCGACTCCATTCTGCTGCAGTGCTCTTGCCTCGCACTCCCAGAGAAAGGAAAGCCCAGCTGTTATTGCCCACTGGCCTTTATTACCAAGGCTCAACAATCATGTGGGTTATTAGGCCACGCTGTCCGAAGAAATGCTCTTTTTTTTGGGACTAGCGGCTCTTATGTTGACATACTATGATGATGCTACAAAGAAAACATATTTATGTGTGTGTGTTGACAGCATGATGCAAAAACTATGAATTAAAAACTTTGTGGAAGGGAAGAGCTACTGGCCACATGGGCAATTCCCCAGGACGGCATTGCCGAGGGGCGCCGCAAGTACGAGGGGCCAAAAAACAGATTCATATTTATTTGTGCTGAGCGCTCATAGTAGATGCGTGTCAGATGGCGTACTGCTCACATGATTTTTTGGGGCCAATGTCAATTCTGATATTAGGGAATGAAAAACTTCAGATAGCCGGTGAGCCGATTAATCGGTTGGGCTTGGGCCCGACACTCAATCACACAGCCCGAAAGAACAGAGCGGGTCATAAACGGCTACCTCCGTCACGGTGGGTGTTTGTATGCGTTTGTTACGTAATAAAATGATGAAAAAGGGATTGGTGCAGATTCAGGACTAAAAACGTAATAATATCTTTACCGTCACTTGTTTCTCTGCCGGTAATGTCATGCGCAGCATGACTGCCACCTAAAGGTCTGGAGGGCAACGGTACAAATGTTTTCATTTTACGACCATGTTCGGCCATTTTAATTGGCAGCAGGTTGCAAATGTATTTCTGCACACACTTGACTCTACGTCCACGTTTCTGTGAAGCATAAGATTAGCCTCTAAACTTTTTCCAGCGGGGCCCACATAGTGAAAAATGAAAGGATGCTAAGGCCTCTTTGATATTTTGTAAAGATATGCTAAAATGTTACGTATATTTCAAGAAAAATCTGCACCCCACTTTGTGATATTGGTGAAAACGGGTATCATTAGTATGAACTTCGCTCTTTGCTCTTTTTTTCCCATTTTTACAAAGATTTCTTCCCCAATCTTTGTCAGTTGTCTTATTGTAATACTATGACTTCACGTAAAATGTTGACTTTATTTCCATAACATTATAACTTTTTCCTCCAATCTAATTTTCCAAAAATGACAACTTCATTTTGCTTTGTTTGTTTCTCATAATATTACAACTTTTTAAAAATAAAATATTTTTTCCGTAATATTTCAACTCTATGCTACTAAAATGACGTTGTTTTTCTTCATAACATTACGAGTTCATTCTCATAACATAGTGACTTTATTCCACTAAAATTGCAGCTATTTTTTTCCATTTCTGCCATTTTTGTCCCAACTATTTCAACTTTCTCCTTTACTCTTGTAATTATGATGTTATTCCCATAATATTTTGACATAATATTCTTGTAACATTACAACTTTTTACGCAACCTGATTTTCCAAAAATTACAACTTCAGTTGTTGTTTTTGTTCTTTAAAATTGTATTTATTTTTCCATATTTCAACTTTATGCTAAAAAAAGGTTATTTTTCCATATAATACTACGCGTTAAAGTCATAAAATTACAACTTTTTCCCATTAGATTACGTTTTTCTCTTAATATTTGTACTTAATTTTTCTAAAACTACTGCTGATTTTTCCATATTTGCTGTTGTTTTTTGTTTTTTTTAGCTTTCTGGTTAAATCATTTTTTTGAACGTTCCCAGGGCCAATAAAAACAGTCGTGGGCTCCAAATGGCCCCCTTGCCGCACTTTGGGCACCATTGCTCTAAACTGACAAACTCTAAACCCTAAACTGAAGCGAAACAGCCCAGAGAGGAGCTGCGGGACTGCATGAGGAAACCTGGGCCGACATAGAAGTACTGTAGGTTAGATTTGTACAGGACGTGTATGAGAGCAGCGGGGCGGCAGTGTGGTGTGCTGTGGGTGTCACACATAGGTTCCAGGTGGAGCTCGGACCCCATCACAGATCAGCACTGAGCCCCTTCTTGTTTACGATAATGATGGACAGATTGACAGATGAGGTCAGACAGGATGCTCAGTGGACAATGAGGTTGGCAGATGACATTAAGATCTGCACTGAGAGGCATCAGCAGTAGGAAGAAAACCTGGAGAGGTGGAGGAACGAGCTGGATAGGAGAGGAATGAAGGTCACTCGTAGCAAGACGGGAAGGAGTAGCAGTCCTGATGGTCAGCAGAGCTGAAGATGCTCAGATTTGCGTTGGGAGTGATGAGGATGGCGGGATTAGAAACGAGCAGGTTACTAACAGTAAACTAACATAAACCTACTAACAGTGTTTAACTTCATTTTACTCTTGATTAGCTTTTTTTTTTACAGTGCTATCACCAAAATAAAAAGCTATTGTGCGTCATTACTCAGTGAGTTGCTTTCCAGTTCGCTGAAGTCGCTGCAACAAGGCCAGCATCTGAATGGCAGCAGTCAATACACTAACAAACAGAGGCTTTAACAAGAACCACAATCAACACAAGAAGACACAACAATCCACACCAGGTTAGATAAGGCTGCTCCGCCATTGGTCAGCACATTAACAGTAAGAAAAAAAGTAGAGCAGTTTGAGTGGACAGTGGCGTGTGGGTTTAGAGGGTTTACTTTATTAGCGCTTCTGTTGTTTTACGGCGCGGTGTGGACACTACACACCCGCAAGCTTTGCCATTATAACTCTTCCTCAGGTCCTCTGGGCCACTTTGCAAGGAGTAGCAGCCATTTTGCTGTCACCGCTACGACACTCCCCCCCAAAACCCACCCCCTCACCGCCCCCGGCCGCCTCCTTTCCAACCGCACACATACACACACTTGTGTTGGTCTCTAAAGCTCCATGTTTGTTGTTCCATTCTGCTCTATATCTCCCAGAGGAGCCGCCTCATTTTAATATAAATAGAACGCTTCATCATGCAGTGGCACAAACTTACCCACGTTGCATCGCTCCTGCGGCATTAGCAGCGGCGGCAGCCGAGGTGGGAGGACACGCAAGGGGATGGAGGGCTGCCGTGTTGTTCTTCGGGATGGCATAGTGCCGTGCACCTGCAGGCATAGAACCACCATATAACTGACTCAGCTAAAATATGATGTCTCATAATTGATTTGCATATGTACATGAATGCTGATTCTATTAGGTAAGAATGCTACATTTCCAGCAGGGACTGGTTCATTCATTCATTTTCTGATAGATATCAACTAGTTTGATTACGTGTAAACTTTGGAACTGTGAATGTGGAAGCCGGAGTACCCACACACGGGGAGAACATGCAAACTCCATACAGAGATGCCTAAGCAGCAATACAAACGCAGGTCTTGCAGATCTCCAGACTGTGTGGCAAGCATGCGGCCCCAGGGCCTGGTTTAGTTTAGTTAATGCAAAGAAATCTGTATAAAATTCACAAAAAACATCGTGGCTGCTGTTAACTGTTAGCAAGTTGGTATTTTAGCCAATATCCTCATATTAAATTACATATGTTTGCATGGCGATGACGCCGCTTGTTAGCATTTATATATTTGGAGGATTCTCGCAATATTAAAATAGGTGTCAAGACTTTACGTTCAGTACCAGTCTTACTAGACGCTAGCTTAGTAAGATGTACCACAATATCACAATGTATCAACGCAGGCTGGTAGCATGCTCGCAGTTAGCATGCTCTGGGGGATTCTCCCACAATAAAAATACGTGTCAGAACTTTACGTACATCGTACCAATCTTGCTAGGCGCTACCTTTAGCATTTTAGAATTGTGCATATCACATTCAGAGCTAGCACTTTAGCAACTGTGTTGACGCCGCTTGCTAGCATGCCAGCTGTTAGCATTTACATTTTTGGGGGGATTCTCCCCAAATTAAAATAGGTGTCAGGACTGTAGGTACATACTGTAGTACCAATCTTACTAGGCGCTAGCTCTTAGAATTTTAGCATTTTGCATATCACATTGATATTTTGCACTTTAGCAATGTATTGAAGAAAGGGATATACCATGATATCACAATGTATCGACGCAGGTTTGTATCATGCTAGCAGTTAGCATGATATGGGGGATTCTCCCACAACGAAAATACGTGTCAGGACTTTACGTACATCGTACCAATCCTGCTAGGCGCTACCTTTAGCATTTTAGGATTGTGCATGTCTTGGACCCTAGCAACCATCTATGAAGCAAGAGATCTGCAAGGGAGTCGTGTCTTCCATGTCCTTGTTGACCAAATGATGTCATCTTCATTATTTGATATTGACAAGTATGTAGCTTTTGCAGTTGGCACTCCAAGTGCCGTGAATTTCCCCTGCTTGCTTAAGTCGCGTGCTTTCTTGGCAATGTGAGAGTTGCTTACAGATGCTCATTGATGTATGTTGCAAAAGTAAACAATCACGAGTCAAAAGCAGAACCTTTGAGGGTACCAACACAGTGACAAGCTAAGAAAGTGTGCATTCATGTCAGAATTGTTGGGATGGAACAAAACCCACATTCATTTCATTCTTTCATCTGGAGCAGGAAGAAAGAAGTGGATGAAGGCTAACTTTACTTTCCAGATGTAATTGGACCTGACAGCTGACGGATGGCCGACTCTTTTGTCTTTTTTTAAAGTGTGGAGCAAATAAAAGTGCAGAAGGCCGAAGAGACGAGCATTCCTTCTTATCCGAAGTTGCCTCGCTCTAATCAGCCGTGTGCAGCTGCATCCGAAAACGCCACGGGATCACATCTGCAACCCTCCCTCGGCTCTGGATTTCTGCTCCCGCCTCTGTAGTGGTAAAAAGGCCCCCGCAAAGGCCGGCAGGGGCGAGGACGCAGCCCGGGGCGCTGACTGCCCTGAGAAGCTTCAACCTGCAGCCTAAAGCCACCCGCCACGGACTAATTGTGCTTCATCTTGGCGCGGGGGCCATGTTGGCTAACAAGAAGCACTAGAGGTCTTCATTTAGCTATCAGGCCTGCGTCTCCCGGGAGACACTCGGGAGTGCAGCTGCTGTCCTCACTCCCAATCAACACATCAAACGCCGACCCCGACTCGGCCCCCCTCCCTCCCTTCATCTCCTTGCAAGTGAGTCGAAGGAGGAGGCAAGATGGTGGCGCCGCAGAGACACAGCGGTGAATACTGAGCGGCAGCTTTAGCGCCAAAGGACTCTGGGTGTAGCGGCATATTTATTTCTTTTATTCACACAGAAAGGAGCCTGCACGCGCTTTTTCTTGTCCTGCAACAGTCTCTAAATCGCCGTCAAGGATCCCGGAGGTCAGCACTTGACTACAAAATGAGTTTATTTTACTACGATTTACATTTTTACTTCATTTAGTGCTCCTTCTTGGACTTCATCCCATGCAAATGTGTAATTACGGTACACGTCTTTAATACAGGCTGCCCCAGCAAGCGCTGCTTTGATTGCGTCTTTAATTACAAAACCTACGTAACTAATCATTGCTGATGTTTGTCCTTTCAGGCATAGTCATTAAAATAATCTCAGTTTTCTCAATGATCTAAATCCTAAATTGAAGGCAAAGTAGTTTTTTTGTTTGTTTGTTAGCAGGATCACGCAAAAACTACGAAACCGAATTGAAGGACATTTTGTGGGGTCGCCAAGGAAAAGCCCAGTAAATGTTGGTGAAGGTCTGGGTAAAGGTGCAGGGCTGTAATTTCACTTGGGAGACTGTTGGGTCTGAAAACGCTATGGTCCTGCCTGTCTTAGTTTAGTTTGAGTCAAAATGAGACACATAGTGTATTATTATTATTATTATTATTATTATTATTATTATTATTATTATTATTATTATTATTATTATTATCATTATTATTATTATTATTATCTTTATTATTAATCCCTCACCGAGAATTTTGCAGCTTCACTCTCATGGTTATTCAAATATATATTCATTAACAGATCATCACTGTTGCGTGCTTGACCTTTGATTAGTCAAAAAAGATGTATACGTAAGCAAAATTAAGCATTTTCCAGCATAAAAATGGCTAAATGAACTAAAATACAAATATAAGGCATTCCAAAGACACATTCAAAGACGTTGTGATGATGTGTAGTATTCCACAGTGCTCTCTAGGTGTCAGTAATGTTACATTGATGAGATGACAGCCACCGCACAAAGTGCTGTACAGAAAACGGAACTAAAAAAAAAAAATGAGAACAAGGAGCTCACCCAACGCTAACGTGTGAATCTATTTTATGTCTTATTTTCTCTTATTATGGCTAATGTATTGGGCAATACAAGTGTAAATGTGACATTAGGGTTGTGAAGTATAAACTGATGTGACCGGATATCGGCTTTGACAAGCAACAGATGTGGTTGCATTGGTAGCAGCCTCCTGAATCACAATCAGCCATAAATCCTTAGAATAATCGATTGTGGGGATACTAGCAACCAAGACTAGACTAGACAAGACTAGCAACAGGCTGGCACTCCGGCACTCTTCACTCTTCCGACTGAAGACGAGAAGGGATCTAAATAGCATTAGCAGCGCTAGTATTAGCAGCGTGCTAGTTAGTCACCGGGAAAGATTTCAACACATCAGCAAAACATATGTACATTATAGCGATCTAATTTATCTACGAAAACTAAGACAGGAACAATATCAAATGAAAAGCATTAAATGAATACAGACCCACCAATCACCATCATTGCGCTTGAACCAACCACAGCATGGGGAACCATGGGGTACCAACCACAGCATGGGGAACCATGGGGTACCAACCACAACATGGGGAACCATGGGGTACCAACCACAGCATGGGGAACCAACCACAGCATGGGGAACCATGGGGTACCAACCACAGCATGGGGAACCATGGGGAACCAACCACAGCATGGGGAACCATGGGGTACCAACCACAGCATGGGGAACCATGGAGTACCAACCACAGCATGGGGAACCATGGGGAACCAACCGCAGCATGGGGAACCACGGGGAACCAACCACAGCATGGGGAACCATGGGGAACCAACCGCAGCATGGGGAACCACGGGGAACCAACCACAGCATGGGGAACCATGGGGAACCAACCGCAGCATGGGGAACCATGGGGAACCAACCAGAGCTTGCTTAGGGATATGATGTGCTTTTTTTACACATTTGAAAATACTGTTAGAATGCCACTTGTATAGAATTGGCTTCTTTATTTTATAATGTAAGACTATTACGATAATGTCTACATCCACAAACGTAACCGTGGTATCATATCAAATCAAATTGAATCGTGTGTACGCTGTATCGAAACGTCGTTTTCAAAATATATCGTTTTTGAATCATATCGTTGCCCGTGTATGTAGATGCGTATCGAATCATCTACTACAAAGAGATTTACATCCTGAATAAGGGTGTTATTTCATGTCTAGAGGGCTCTAAAATGTTTTTAAAAAAACATATTTAGAAGGTCGTAAACAGGTTTTCTATGCTCTAACTATGAAAATATTCAATTTATAAATAAAGAATTCTACTTCACAAAAATTCACTTATCACGGCTGGGTCTGGAACTGTTTAACCCCCATAAACGGGGTACTACTGTATTATCATTATTAACTCCACTGAGTGTCATTCTAGCTGGAATTCTATTTACAGTTAATCTCCACACATTCGCACAATTTTGCAGAATTTCGGTCAAAACATTTTTTTTCTCAGAGGAAAACAACATTCACTATAAATCGGTATTAATTTATAAATACGTGATAATACAGGTAACATGTACAGCAGACATGTAGTACTGTAAAAAAAAAGCCCTCGATTTTTCCATGTTTATGTCTTTATGCGTCACTGACAGTGTTTTTTCTCGTCAAGCGTTGGGATTTCGCACTTTGTTTGGTGGTCCTTGAAATCACCATAATTGCTCTGATGTGAGACGCAAAGGTTTGTTTCGCTACGGAAACACCAGCTTTGAAATTCAATCCGGCCTCAAAACTTTCAGCAAGGTGAACGCAAGTTAATACACGATCAAACATTGTTACGAGCAATGTGGATTAGCGCTAGCTTGACAACCAGGCTAAAGGCTACACCGTGACACCGAGTTCACCTGTTCATGGATCATTTTACATTATCATTCATTAGTGGTGAGTACTTGTACATTTTACACTTTAGAATGTTCACCATTTTCGGGTGGTTCCAGGATGTAAGCCCCTCGAAAAGCGCTGATCTACTGTATATGATTCATATTAGAACACAGCAAGTCTGTATTTCCTTAGGGTCCATGTTGAAAAAAGGATATATGAATGAGAATTTCTCTCCTGAGGATAAATAAAGCATAATAAATGTTAAAACCAAGTTGAATGTAAGTAAAGTAATGTAAAGTCTAGACGCTGCCTTCTATGACAGTAATTGTCTAACGTAGTCGCTGTGTACAATCACACCTTGCACATCCATCCCTCGAATGCAAACTACAACAGCGTCTTATTGAATATAAATTGGTTGATTAACACGCCGTCCAAATGAGAAGGCATCAATTTGTTTAACTCTGATCTGGATGTCATCCTCAGCTGATTTCCAATAATCAATAACGAGCTGCTATTAGTGGGCCGCCGCGGCTAAACAAACACCGGGGTGTCGTCCAGGCGGAAAAATGCAGAGCGAAAATGTCATTTGACGGGGAAGAGCTGCTCTGTCATTTAGATAATGAAGCTCTTTTAGGCAACTGATGTCAAGTTATTTGTGCAGCGATCAATATGGATGGTAGAAATATCAGTCGATAAACGTATGCGTAAATTGATTCCATGTGCTTATTATCATATAAAGCAGCCTGGTAAATATGCAAGTCATTACTGGCGTTACTGGACGCTGGCGATGTATGTTCTCTCCACAATTTAGTATGATTTTGGTACAAGTACAATAAGTGCATGTGATAGTAAAAGTAATGTGTTTAGGGTTACTTATGATTTGATGAACCTCATAAAAACGTCATTTTCATGGATGTTTCCTGTGATTTTCCATGATTCTCTAATCTAAATTTATTGATTATTATTATTAATTGGTATATTTTGAAGTGTACTCGAGAACATTTCCATGATTATGTTCTCTACGTTAAAAAAGTTCCAGCGAACATCGGGGGGTACCCTACCCTAAAGATGCTCTAGCTTTCAAAGACATGTTATTATTTCAGTGTCACTTTTAAAAAAGATATGACTTGATGGCAGGGGTGTCCAAACTTTGCCCATCAAGGGCCCATTGTAAAAGATGATAGGATGCGGGGGCCACTATTTTTGACTTTCTCAAAAGCATGAAACTTATTAGTTATAGGTGACAAAATATATTATTATTATGATATAACAATTAATATATGATATTTTATCCCAAACCTGGTAGAAACGTTCAAGGTCAGATGTTATGTTTTCATCATTTCTGGTATCATGAACCTAGCTAGCACCCACCATAGTTTCACTTACAGTCCACTTGTGTTGGTGCCAAGTAGGTACTGACTTTCCAGATTCAACAGAAAGCATGCATTGCTTTTTTTTATATTTAAAATGTTCTAAAAAGGTAAATTAGTTACAACTAATATAGCCTGTATCTCAGTTTCGGGTTAGAGGTAATCAAGCATATCCATACGTGTTATTAATGTAAGCATTCATTTTGTTCTTACCTTTTTGTTTTTTTAACCATTTTGCAGTTTTTGTGTTTACAATAATCCCTTGTTTATTGCGGTTAATTGGTTCCAGAGCCAACTGTGACAAGTGAATTTCTGCGAAGTGGGATTCCTTATTTATAAATCAAATATTTTCATAGTGAGAGCGTAGAAATTCTGTTTACAACCTTCTAAATATGTTTTTTACATTATTAGCCTCTAGACAGCCGATAGTCTCTTTTACACTCGTATTACCCAATATAGTAGACTTACTGAGAGAAAATAAGACATAAATAAGATTCTTACTCGTGCGTGTTGCTATAAATGTGTTTCGGTTCTAGGGTCGCTGAGTGGTGGGCGGATAGGAAGTGACATTGAGGGCTGAGTTCAACTTTAGCATGTCTTACGGCCGCAACAGTGCCTGTTGTGAGATCATTCAAACCTGCAATAAAATCTTGTCATGGCGGCGATCCTGTCTGGTGCTTGTGTGTCTCACTGAACATTACCGTGACATTACTCGTGATCAGTGTAGAATACTACATATTATACATGTTACATATTACATATGTGCATTGCTCAGATGAAGGGTACCCAAGTGTTACATTTAAAATGTTAAACTCGTGGATAGACCTTGGTAATGTTATCAACACAAACGTCAAACATTGCAAAACACTCACCCAACATACCAGAGCTCGAGACATCTTCCATTTCCCTTAGAAACCCTCCGAAGTTCACTCTTTCTTAAATGTAAAGTACATAACTCGGTGTCCACTCGGTGTTAGACTTTTGTTCAAATAATCTTATTTTACTCTTTTATACACAAAAAAATCACTTTAGTTGCAGCGTTGAGTAATTATTCCATGAATATATACCATTGTAATCATCATGGGGTTTGTTTTTCCATGGAATTCAAAATTTTCATCGGCAGGCGGACACGAAGGTTATGTATTTTTCACTAATGATTACACAACAGTTATTTTTTTTTACACTGAGAATATTTGAATAAAACACATTAGAAACCAATTTCAGACATCATTCTTTAATTCTAAGTCGAAATCATGACAAAATTATCAGAGAAAATATTGTTAATTTCACAACAAAAGTGGACATGCTCTAAATATAACATTTCAATGTCCAAATATAGACACTTTTTTACAACATAGCCGTGCTAGCGCAAAATAAAAACATGAACAGGCTTAATTTATGGTTTGGTAAGCTTCCTCACTCTATAAAGGTCAGAGTGATAGGGATAGTACACATTGTTAGAACAACAACTTCAAATACTACTCAAGTGAAGTTGAAGACAGCAAAGGGTACCCTTGATCTGAGCTATGCACTTATATTACATATTAACGTCTTTGGATGCATCTTCTGAATGCCTTGCATTTTTGTTTTTGTTCATTTAGCCATTTTTATGCTTGAGAATGCTTCATTTAGGCAAAAAATGTGTCATATTTGTTTAAATATGCATTTTTTATAATGAATAACAGGCTGTATTCAACCATGTAACAGCATGATTTATTAATATAGTTTTGAAAAAAGGTGATAAGAGTGAAGTCACAAGAAGCATGAGGTGGGAAGGGATTGCTGGAATTGTATTCTTAGAACGTGCCGTGGTTCAATAAAATACAAGCTGCATGTACATCATGCTTACTCCTACTTCCTGGTTGGTGAGCCATCTGAAGATGTCATGTGACACAAGAATTGTCCCCTGCCGCCATCTTTTTTCCCCACACAATGCACACAGATTTTTGGGTCCTAATCCCTCCAGTGAGCGGGCTGCTAATACGAGCTGTCGGGTCCAACATGGCCGCCTGGCCGGCTCTAACGAGATGAGCTGTTCTCCATCCGGGGCCCTCGACGCCACTCCGGGATTCGCTGTGCAGATCCTCGATGAGGCGCGGCGACGCAGCGGTCCTGGACTACCACCAGTCTGTTGATTTTGAGATTACCGCTCAACAACAGGTTTCCCTCACTAAACCCTCGTCCACCCGCCGCCAGGAAAGCCTGGATGATATTGAGATGTCTTTTTTTTCCCATGCATGTCCACGAGCACCACCTCGCCGTAAAGCAGCGTCAAAGACGGGTCCCAGTCGAGCCTTTTCCCGCCCGACCGGGAGGTAGAGCCCTGGATCCAGACCTTTTTAAGTGATCATCCTTGTATCATAACAGATTAAGGGCTGCTGCTGCTCCGGATTAGGCCTAATCTAACCTTTATCCGCTCCCATCTTCACCTGAAACTTACAGCGACCAGGAAGTCAATCGGCGGGGCCCCCGTGTGATACACAGTGACACTGATCTCCCTCTTCGCGCTCTAATTATCGGGATTAAGAAAAACACTTTCGAGTAATTATTTTCGCATCGGATAAACATTGGCTTGCACGGATTTAACTGAGCTTTCGCCCAACACGAAGCGGCGATGTGAGCGGGCTTAGATCCAGACAGGCAGATGGAGATGATGTCTAATCACCAACCGAAAAAGACGATTCTTTTGGGGTTTTTTGTACTCAAAATTGAAACGGAGGGGGATTTTTCACATGCATCACATTACAGGCAAGGCCGATGTTGAGCATATCCGTCTACCTTAAATACACGTCTTTTCTTTATTTGTTAGCAGTTTGCTAATGGATGTGTCCCATATTTGGCAAAAAAAGGAAAAAGAAAATGTATCCAGCCCTGGGAAAAAGACGACCTTCAGGGTTTGTTTGATATGATATATTATTTCAATCATGGACAATTACAAACTGAAATCACATCAGGCGGCAAACTGAGGCCCAGATAACCTTTTAAAAGGGACAATTCCCTCAGAGGCTCGACCTCTGACCCACGGGGCCTGCCAGCAATCTTCTGCAGGATGACTTGGCCACGCTTGTGCACTGACAGACACACACACTCACACACACACACAGTTTCCCATGTGTGTCATGTTGAGGCACACACTCTCTAAATTACCTGCAAGATTATTTATTTATGTATTTGTCAAGTCAGGGAGAAAAAAACCCACCAAGTTATGTGTTTGATCCCACAAATTCTATTCTTACATTGAAATGTTGACGTTTGAGTTTACTTTAAGACCCACTCTTGCTCAATATACACTCCTGAGAAAAAAATTTAATTAGAAAAATTGCAAGAATTTACATTTTGCACTGTTGGATCTTAAGGAGGTTCTAAGTAGATTTTCAAAATGCAACTCAAAAATGCAATCATGCAAACAAGAAACGGGAGTCAGACAAAAGAAAATTGGATTAAGCAATTTACACGCATTAAAGTGAAATAGGCTGTTCATCAGCTGATCAAAAGTTTATAGAAATAAAATGTTCAAAAAAGGGGCCGCACGGTGGGCTAGTGGTTAGCATGTTGGCCAACACAGTAACAGTCTGGCGGTCGGGAAGACCCGGGTTCGATTCTCCCTTGGGCATTTCTGTGTGGAGTTTGCATGTTCTCCCCGTGTGTGTGTGGGTTTTCTCCGGGTACTCCGGTTTCCTCCCACATTCCAAAACATGCATGCAGGTTAATTATTGTCCTTATGAGTGTGTGAATCAGTGTGAATGGTTGTTTGTCTAAATGTGCCCTGCGATTGGCTGGCGACCAGTCCAGGGTGTACCCCGCCAGTCACCCAAAGTCAGCTGCACCATTCTTGTTAATCACCTGAAAAATGGATTTGGGCATGCTTGATGCAGTGTTTCCAGGAGGCTAGTGGGAATGTCGCTCCACGGAGGGCATCCACTGTCTGGAACTGATGTCCATTTTTGTAAACATCCCTTTCCATCCATCCCCACAAATTCTCAATTGGATTTATATCAGGGGAACACGCAGGATGGTCCAAAAGAATTAGCAGAGGTCATTGCTTTGTCAGGCAGGCATTGTGAACTGCAGCGTTGTCCTGTTGAAAAAGCCAGTCATTACAACAGAAACGAGGGCCTTCAGTCATGGGGGATGCAAAATCTCCACATTGCCAGCTGCCGTTTGACGCCCCTGCACAACCTGAAGCCGCATTGCTCCATTGAAGGAAAAAGCAGCCCAGATCATGATGGCGCCCCCACCGCTGTGCCGGGTGGAAAACATCTCAGGTGGGATCTCCTTGTCTTGCCAGTAACGTTGGACGCCATCACGATTGTCAAGGTTACATTTTTCCTCATCAAAGAGTACAACTTTCTTTCCTTAAGATCCAACAGTGCGAAATGTAAATTCTTGCCATTTTTCAACTGGTCTTAAAAGTTTGATCCAGAATGTATTTGTTCTGACTGAGAGTGTACAAAAACCTATTAAAATGTAAAATATTGAAAAACTCTTCAATTTCTGCATCAGAGGCCTCCTTTAACATTTGAGAAGTTTTTTTCATTTTTGAGAGATTTACAGGATTAAAAGCACAAATTAGGAGCGTGGCACAATGTACGCACACCACTACTTAGTACAGTTTTATTGAACTATGCAGAGATTCACTGCCCACCCCATACATACATTAGGTACACCTGCACATTGTAATAATGGAGTTGCATCAAACTTCTGCTGTTATAAAATGAAAAACTGTGATTGACACTGTCAGAGAGGTATTCACTTAACAATTGTTTTTTGTTGGTTATTGTGGCACTGTCAGAATTTGGCCCAAACAGGCATCATTACTGCATGACAGCTTTGAAAACCCGTCCCGCAAGCTTTCTGGAAGTCATTTTAAATGCCTCGGTTTTCGTACACCCCACTTTTCGTACGAGTCATCAAAAATGTCTGCTAAAATATTCCCTCGATTTTTGCACAACATAGCACTTACCAAACTAGTCACTTTGTCCTGTACGTTATCGTTTAGAGCCCAAAGCTTTAAAGCACCTGACGCGTTGTTGACGCACTGCCTGGCATTTTTTATTGAGTGTGACTGCTAAATAACCCACCATGGGGCCAAAGAAGGTTGCATGTGCCAGCGCTTTCATAAAGAAGGTGAGAAACACGATTGAATTCGATCTCGCCAGGATGTCCGCATCAACAGTAAGTTCCACCCATTCGTCATTTAGAGTTATTTCACATTGTTTAATAATTATTGTCTACAAAATGTATTTTCTCTGCATATTTTGAGTGTTTGGATTTATTTATTTCATATGGGAAAAATTGCCTCGGTTTTTGTATATTTTGGTTCTTGTCTAATCTTTTGGAAGAAACTCGTGAAGAAAACTGAGGTTCCACTTTATATTTTGAGGGGGTTAAAAGTGAGCATGTGCAGTAAGCTCATGCTAAAATGATTGATTTGTAATAAAAAGGCCATTTTTGTCCTCTAATTATGAACATAAGATCATTTTTCAGGATGGAAAATGAATCACTTGCAGTGTCTTACGTGAAAACCTTCAGTCCAATGCTGTGCAGGCTTGACTACATGAGGGCTACGTTACCAACTACAAATGTGCAACATGACAGCACCTTACTTATCGGAAAAAAGCGTGGAGTCGCGACGGCAGAGACGAATGGGCGAGCTAATTTTCCGTCAGTGCGGCAGGAAACGCTGACGAATGGCTCTGAGATGAAGACCTGTCTCTGGTCCACCTGCCCTCCTTCTCCACTTGCAAGCAGATGTGGCTGCAGCTTTGATGTGGACCCAACTTTGGTTTGTCAAAGCGGGACGACGGCGCTCGAGTGTGGCCACAGCTTCGGCTGCAGCTATGCATCATGGAACACTGTGAGAAATTAGCTTCTTTTTAACTCTTGAGTCCCTCTGTCATCAGTCAGGTACTGCACAGGGGTTTGCTGGAGGTTTGGACTCTGCACCAGGCTGCACCAGCTTTAAACGTATTATTCATATTATACTTAAATACTACCATTCTATTATGTGACTTCGCCAAGTGGTTTGTTTTCAAGCAATGCTACTTTAAAAACTATTGAAGAATATCACTTTAGTAGTTTTCGTGTGGTGGTTTGTGTGGAAGAATTGATTAAGGAAGGAAAGGTGATATTTTGAAAAATTTTAATATGCTAAGAAGTTATATAATCAAATTTCATCAACCTTAAGGATCAACACAAGAAATTCTGAAGTCATTCACGCAGATTTCACTCCTGTGACCGTGCCTTTTCGTCCTGGCACCATTCCGCTGTACTGCAGCGTTTTTGTATCCTTGTTAAAACAAACATATCGCTGCAGACGAACCGAAGATTCTTTTACAAGCTAGCAAGCTAGCAAGCTAGTGATGACACAGGAGATACAGCAGGACAGCACGAAGGAGACTGATTGACAATGGTCTACAGCCAATCAGGAAGCAGAAAACAATGGGCGGTGCAAACAGGCAGAGAGGGAAGAGACAGACACTCAACTTCCCACAATGCAATTCTTCTTAAAGCGCCAGGCTCGCTCTGTAACAGCATTCATGTGCTGTAATAATAATAAAAAGAAGCACTAAGAAGACTAAAGCACTAAAAATATCTGCAAAACAGCGACGCAGCGAAAGGTGAACCTCGATAGAGTTCATCTAAAAATCAATCTTTGCTCTTTTTCTCCCAATTTTGCTGTTTTTTTTATTTTCCAAATATTTCAACTTTCTTCTTAAATTCCTTAATTGTCTTTTTGTAATATTACAACTTTGTTCCCATATTTTGACTTTATCCCCATAATATTAAATAAATAATAACTTATAAAACCTTAAAACCTTTTCCCCAAACAAATTTTCCAAAAATTACCTTATTCTGTTTTGTTTTGTTTCTCATAATGTGGCGACTTAAAAAAAAAATAACATATTTTTTCCTTAACATTTCAACTGTATGACTATAAATTGAGATTTTTTTTCTCGTTAGAATACAACTCTTTTCTCTCCATATTTTGACCATTCTTGCAAAGTTACAGCTGTTTTTTCCATTTCTGCGGCAGTTTTTTTTATTGAACTACATTAACTTTCTACTTGAAAATTCTTGTAATTATGGCTTTATTCCCATAATATTTTGACTTTATTCTCATAACATTATAACTTTTTCCGCTAGCTAATTAAAAAAACATGTCAGCTTCCTTTGTTGTTTTGTTTCTCATATTATGACTTCCAAAATATAACACTTTTTTTGTTAATTTCTATTTCATGCTGCTAAAATGGCATTATTTTTCATCATAGTATTATTATTATGACGTTCTTCTTTTCTCATTTTTCTCTCAATTTTTTTTAAAAAGTAATTCTGATTTTCCCAAAACGTGGGACACAAATGGCCCCCGGGCCACACTATGGACACCCCCGCCCTAATTGATTCCCATTTTGCAACATTTGCACATTTCTACTCCAAACAGTGTCTGGTGCGGGGTAACAGTTTTGCGCCACCTTCCTTCCTAACCCCAGACTTGCATGTTCCTAATCTGGGGAAGGGGGGCGAAGGGGCAATAAAAACAGCCTCATGCGACTTGACCTCAGACTGTAGTTAACGACCAGGGAGACGTGCATGAGAAGGTGAGTTTGTGGTGTTCCCAAAGCTCTGTTGGAGGTACAAGCAATCACATGGATGAGACACGCCACTGGGCAATTACTGAAAGAATGTCTGAGAAGAAGTAGCAACCTGACTGCATATTCATTTATTATTGAGGACAGATGGTGAAACGTGCACACCTGGTGCAAAAATCTGCTTTAGAAATAGACTGGTATCAAAAAAGTGCCTTTTCAAAAACAAAATGAGCACTTGTATCATTAAAAAAGGTAGTGGACCTAATCTTTCAGCCAGTGAGTGGATGCCGAACGCAAGTCAGCTAGCCAAAGTGATACTTCAAGTAAATTGACCAGTTCTCTGACAGTGCCAGTCACAAGAAAGCATTCTAAATGCATTATAATAGCACATTTTTAATGCAAGTTCTGCACTGCATCTAATGTTGTGGCCTGCAAGTCATATTCTTTACAGTTTAAAGTTCATTTAAGGAGCACCTGGTGGCCACGTTTAATCGGCATTCCATCACTGCACATCGCTCGGTCACTTCCTGCGTGAGTCAACAGGACAAAAAGTCAAATTTCAGTGTTTCCGTTGAACTAGAACCTCTCACGCGTCACGAGTCACACGCTGAATTTAAAGGCGCTTTGCTGACGCGAGCTGGACTTGATTAGCAAAGGCAACATTCAGCGCACACATGCAACATTTTGAAGAAGAAGAAGAAGCAACACAGTTTACTTAGTCTCTTGTCAAGAGCAGGCAAGAGGTCAGCGAGCGGTGGATGTTTTGGAGAATGCATTAAAGCAACATTGAATGTTGCTTTTAGCCCGCAGAGATGTTTGAGGCTTTATTGGCCACAGCTGGACGCCGTGTGACCGACGCTGTGGACAGAGGCGCACACATGAAAGACATGCGGCGTTGCATTTTTACTGGGAACTCACGCACCAAAAGGCATCTGTTTGTTAGCAGACTACTTCCTGTAGTCGGATTATGACTTAAACCTTTATCCAGATTCTCACCAAAACATAACAACGTCTTCCTTGGTCATTCCACCACCCGACTATAATGGTTTGTGGAAACGACTTTTGTATTTGTGTCCACAGTGGTAAATAGGGATGGACGATATTGGCATAAAAATGAGACACTAGTATAGTTTTTTTCTGCCAATAATGATATTGGGCGAGTGATGGCGTCATGCTCCAGACAGCAACAAGGTCGCTACCTTCGGACTGACTATACAGTAATCTCTCGCCACTTCGTACTTCGAATTTCGCAGCTTCACGCTATTTCAAAAATATATTAATAAATCATCTGTTTTGTCAAAAGATCAAGCAAATTTTACATATTCTTTGCCTAAATTAAGCATTTTCTAGCATAAATACTAACTAAAACATAAATATAAGTCGTTCAGAAGACGCATTCAAAGACGATGTGATATATGTAGTGTTAGGAATGGAACATTTTCCCTCTGCCTTGAACAAGACATGTTGAAGGCGTGCTGATAGCAGGAACGTGACGCACGATCACGAGGCCATCTTGGCCAATACAAACACTCTGTTCTCACAGCCATCTTGCACACATACACACACATACACACACACATAGTTTCTAGATATGTCACCATTTTCCTCTCTGTCCGAGGAGCGAATAGGTGTCCAACTGATGCCTAACATCCTTACAATGAAAAAAGGAGGTTTACAGTCACTGTACCACCTCTCTGACAGAAGTGATACAAGAAAGCAGAAGAGTGTTTCTCTTCAGAGATCGATTGGACTTGGCTAAACCTTCATTGACCACTAATCACTCTCCCCAGCGCTGGCATTACAACTGCTTGTACAGTCGTCCCTCGTTTATCGCGGTTAATTGGTTCCAGACCCGACTGCGATAAGTGAAAATGTTCATAGTTATAGCATAGAAAACCCTGTAGACATGAAATAACACGCCAGTAGTCACCTTTACACTCCTACTATTCTTTCTTTACATCACATTGCGCAGGCTATGAGATCACTGCAGGGACATAACAGATGGCTGCCACTAGCATAGCAAGCTATCGAGATAGCTAGTTAGCCTCTCCAATGTTCTTATTCTAAACTTAAGAAAGTGTTTCAAACAGAGTGGGGAAGACGAACAAAGAAGCAAGAAACTTACCACTTCCACATGGAATGAGGGGACCTTATTTTCCATTCGGTCTCAGCCATGGAATGTCGGCTCGGCTGGCTGCTGGCTCAGTCGCCAGTCAGTAGCCTTTCTCCATGCAGTGTGAAAGGTAATGTAATCTAACGTCATGCCTCATAACATTACTGACACCTAGTGACCACAATACTACATATAACTTGTTGGGACTTGTGTCCCTTTAAAAAGGCCAGTCCCAACTGTAGTATTCTACACTGGTCACTCGGTGTCTGTAATGATACATTGATGAGACTACTATGTCTACTATATTGGGTAATACGAGTGTAAAAGTGACTATTAGCGTTATTTCATGACTAGAGGGCTCTAATATTGTTTTAAAAAAAACGTACTCAGAAGGTCACAAACAGGTTATTTTTGCTCTAAATATGAAAATACTCCATTTCTAAATAAGGCATCCTACTTCCTCAAAAATTCACTGATCACGGTCGGGTCTGGAATCAATGAACCGTGATAAACGAGGGATTGCTGTATGAAAGTTGAAGGGATTGTAAAGTACTGCGGAAGTTGAGTACGATGTCTTCCTTTCATGCTTCTAATCTAACATCACACATAAAAACTCAGAGTCACAAGCAGCTAGCATACCTGCAGTAAAACAATAAGCGACAAGAGACGTACAGAACGAGCCCAGTGTTTAATTTCACTAATTTTATTAGTCCAGAGTGTCATACTTTGCACTTTGTTCTGATATGGATGTTCGTGCCACATATAAATGTGCAGATTTCTAAATTGTATAGTGGTCAGCATTACCTAATTGGATTCTTATTTGTGAGTTTATTAGGACTAACCTGCCTTCCTTGTTGATAGTGGGAGAACATGTTGTTTCAGTTGACCACTGGTCATAATTTTATAAGCTGCTGCCAGTATCAATCATGGAGCGCTGGACAATATCGGTAAAAAGCCAATATCGAGCATCTCTGAATGCACCGTGCATCACTAAATGTGACACAAGTGCGGCTTCCCGTCTGGCATTTGTCCAAACATCCCTCAGTGGTGCGGCCCACAGCGCCAGACACTCCACATCAGCACTAATTTGATTTTGTCGTTGACGATGACAATGACGGCGACGCCGCTAATCCCTGGCGATGCGCGCTCACAGTGGAATATTTCCCAGTTGCCTCCATCGATCGGTACTGTTATTTGCCGCAAGGATCAGCGTGATAATTAAAAACTAAACACACGCATCTGACTTCCCGGCTTTTATTACCTCAGGAAAAAAAAAAGGAAAAGGTCACGGTGACGGATGGAGCGCAGGATGGCCGGAGACTTTGACAGGCCGGCGTTTGTTTTGGATATGATGGATTTTCATTTATTGTAATTACAGATTAGGCTGTGAGCGTGGACATTTGGGAAGGTTATAGATGAGGAATCGGTGCTGTCGCGTCTGACATATCTGCATTCAAATACACAATACCAGCACATGCAGACATCACACACGTGTCTGTCAACACATTCTTATTTTAACATGTCATTACATCACTGGCGCTATAGTGGTGTTCTCAGGCTTGGGGAAGATGAGCAGGTGAAGACAAACACGCTTGCGGTGCTTCTGTGTGCCAGCTGAGGCCCCCGATGGCTCCCAGAAGACCCAACACTGCTGGAGAGCCACAATGAGGCGGGCGGGTCCCTCTGTGGGCGCTAAGCATGATAGAACGGCGTTTCATGTGACATCACAGCTGTCTATAGGCCTCATGGAGGGGACACAACTACTTGGTGTCAATGCGTGATGGAGCTTCTCCTCACAAGGAGAAAGACAAATGGAAACGTCAATACAGTGGCCGAAATGTCCTATTTAGACATGTCACAGTGTGAAGGCATTGTTTGATTACCAATTGATTTGTTTTTAGTGTGTAAAGCACAGCAGAAAGTTGGAGTTACATTTTGCCTTTTAGACGGTGTGTCTTTACAGCAATCATGAACCATGATGCAGTAAAATACAGTAGAGGTGTCCAGAGTGCGGCCTGTGGCACATTCTAAAAATACAAATAGAATGTAACAAGAAGAAAAAACAACAACTACAACAACAACAATTGAAAAATCTGCAGCAAATCTACAAGAATAAAATCCAAATATTAAAAAAAAATTGTAATCTAACGAGAAAAAGTCGTCATTTTACGAGAATAATGTTGTAATATTGTGAGAAAAAAATAAATGTGATTTTAGTAGCATAAAGTTGAAATATTAAAGGTAAAAGACCTTTTTTTCATGTCGTAATATTATGAGAAACAAACAAAACAAAATAAAGTTGTGATTTTTGGAAGATTAGGTTGGAGAAAACGTTTAAATATGGCAAGAACAAAGCCAAAATATTATGGCAATAAAGTCATAATATTACAAAAAGAAACTGTACACAAAGAATGTTGAAATGTAAAAAAAAATTAATTTTACACGAATAAAGTCTAAATATTCAAAAAAAGTTGTAATCTAAGAAGAAAAAGTAATTTTACAAGAATAATATCGGAGTATTATGACAAAACAAACAAAACAAAATGAAGTTGTCATTTTTGGAAAATTAGGTTGGAAAAAAAGATTATTTTTTAGATGATAATATTACAAGAATAAAACCAAAATATTATTACGAGCAATTTCACAAGAATAAACTCGTAATATTGTGAGGAAAAATAACGTCATTTTAGCCGCATAGAGTTTTTTTTTTTTTCCAAGTCGCAATATTTTGTGAAATAAATCAAAATAAAATTGTAATTTTTGGAAAATTTGGTTGGGAAAAAAGTTATAGCATTATCAGAATAAAGTCAAAATATTATGGGAAAAAAATCCTAATTTTACAAGAACATCCACGAAGTAGAACGTTAAAATAGTTAGAACAAAGCAAAAATGGCGTAAAATAGAGCAAAGACCGACGATCATATTAATAATAGGCTTTTTCACCTACATCACAAAGCTGAGATGCATGTTTTTCTTGAAATATATATAATTTCTTAGCATATTTACATGTGTTGCTTTACAAAATAACAACGTGGCCCATTCATCCTTTCACTTTTCACTATGTGGCCCTCTGTGGAAAGTCTGGGCACCCCTGGAGTAGAACATCTCAAGTCAAACGTCCCTGATGTCAGTGGGAATTTCACTGCAATTTTAGGGAAAAAGCTTCCACTGCCACCATGCATGATGTCTCCTGAGACCTCAGTTCAGTGCGCAGCAAAGGGATACCTTCAAATGTCTTGCTTTTACTTTGTTTTTCTTGTCCTTATTTTTTCTGCAACCCCTCTGTGCCGGCCAGCAAACCAATAGAGAAAACTCTGTACGCAAGGCTTTCTTTTCTCGCTTTAGTGGACTTTTCTTTGACATGCATGTGTGCGTGCGATAACGCTGCAATTATTATCCATAAATGCACAATTGATATGCTAACACGAGTTGCTAGCCCAAACACATGCAATGTATGAGTAACTGCTAGCAGAACACCCTCGCGCTTACAAACATATTCAAAGTAATAATTTAGGAACATCTGTGACCTCTTGTTAAGTGCTTGGTACACATAGATTCTCACAAAGTCAAAAGTGTCCCCGGGCTCAAACGTTTTAGAGCAAATACAGCGTGTTTATGAGCTTTTTCCGCCCCCAATTCTGTAATAGCTAGCTTGTGTTTCACCAGGAGAAAAAAATAAATAAATAACGCCAAAGGTTGTCTAATAGGGAGAAGAGCACTCACTCTGCTGCCATTAAAATGAACCTTTTTGGAGAAGATGTCTCACTTGAACTTTTTAACCACAGCTTTTTATATTTTTTATGATAAATTTGGACTTATCTATTTACCAACTATGACCTTATTTACATTTTTTAAACCAACCCACAAATCACACAAAAACACTGTCTTTGAACCCAAAACCCACTGTCTTTGACACCCGCGTCCAAAAAAGGATCAGCCTCAACAAAGGTGGTAACGGAAGCAGAATGTAAACAGGAAGTTGCTGGAAGTAAGGACATTCAAAGCAGTAAGATTCCAGCGCCGCAATAAGCGTCCTCACTTGTTAGCAAAGTTAACGAGGACTCTTGCTTACTTTCTTTTTACACTTGTTGGACAATGTTTAAAAAAATTTCAATGCGTGATTTGAACTTTACTTAGTGTCAGCGCTGAACTTCCATGACGCACCTGCGACAATTCACATTGCACCTTTGTTGTTAATCTTCAAATGAAGTTTGATGGCTTTTGTAGAATATAGTAAAGTGTATACAGTAATCCCTTGTTTACCGCTGTTAATTGGTTCCAGACCTGACCGTGATAAGTGCATTTCTGCGAAGTAGGCTTACTTAATTACTAATCAAATATTTTTCTAGTTGGAGATGTTTATGAGCTACTTTTTTACTTCCTGTGGTGGCTATTGTCTCGTCAACGTAACATCGTGACCAGCACAAGTTACTACATATCATCACAACGTCTGAATGCGTCTTCTGAATGCCTTAGTTCCTCGCCTTTTAGTTTACTTTGCCATTTTTTTCCTTGAAAATGCTTCATTTAAGCAGAAAAATAAGTACAATTTTCGTAAATATGCTTTTTTTAACTGCTAGGCTATATTCAACCGCAAAACAGCATGATTTATTCATTTATGTACTTTCGAAAAAAACAAGATAGAGTGACGTGGCGAGGGATTACCGCAGTTTATTTTGAACATGCAAAACAATTAACACAACATCGCTTGTTTAAATTTGCACAATTCAACATGTACAAAAGTGAGTAGAAAGAATGACTTAATTCGACCCCGTCTCCGTTTTTTAGGTTATTACTGATTGTCGTTCACTTCCTGAAAATGTTTGGTCGCCCAGCTCGCGCCTGTGGATAGCTTGTTCACTGTATAAATGGATTGTTATGAATACATGAAGTTGTTAGAAATGGATGGATGAAAAGTAACTCCATGGGAACAATATGAATAATGACGTAAATAAATGAGAAAATAAAGAGTAAGCAAATTAAATAAGATATAAAAAGAATCATAAAATAAGGGAGTAAAAGTAGATGAAAGTTTGCACAGTAATGAATAAAACACGTTGTATGATCATAAAATAGTACCTCGGGTAAACAATGAGAGGATGAGGTGTGGTTGAGGATTGTTTAGGTTCTTCTTTTAGTCTCGTTTGACAGTTACATGTGAAGTACAGCATTGCCTGTAGGGTGAATAAAAGTTTGACCCTGGAACAGATTATTTCCTATGGGGAAAGTGTATACTTGCAAACAGTTTAGAAGCTCCACTATAGTGGAATGCGTTGCATAGATCCATCGACCTTAATGTTGGCTCCATTTGCTTTTCCTCTCCACAGAGAACCCAAGAATCATTACTACAATTAAGCTGCGTCCCACCCACCAACAGAATCTCTAAAAAGTTTCACTGGCACAAACAAAACCCCAGCCCTGGTCCAAATACTTCTTCTGTTCCCTCGTGTGGACTCACAAATGAAAGCCATTCTACACGACGATGGGAAGTCTTTACGGTCGCTCGGTCATCAAGCACAGTTTGGGCACAAATAAAATGGCCACTGAGTACCAACAGTGCACTGCGGCTTAGAAATACTCCAAAAAGAAGAGGAGGTATTTTATGTCCCTCCTAAACGAATAGCACTGCCACCGAGCCTCAAACACAAGCACTCCCCTGGGGAGGGTAATTCAGAGTGAGGGGGGAGCACCGGTTCGACCTTAAGGACGATCCTGCGCGAGATGCAGCAGAAATTGATGTCCGAGTGTCAATGAGGTGGAGACAATGAGGATGAAAGGTAAGTGTCCCATGGTGCATGCGGGTTTGTGCATGCGCGTGTAAATCACAAATAACCCGCATGGCCTCCTTGAAGCCATTTTGCCTGTTTTATTAAGCAGTAACAACATATTAATTTGGACGGGCGCGTGATATATGGCGAGCGGAGCCTCGTATACACGGCCCGCTCTGATGATGGATGTGGCATCGCTAATCAAATTCATTGTGCCGGTCACTTGGGAATTCACCCGCGGGAAAAACAAGTGGTGCATGTTTATGAAAGAGCCATCGCGATGACGACGGCGTTCCGTGATTTGAAATGAAATATGAGCTGAAATGATCATCCGGCGGAGGGTGCGCTGTCGATAGGGAGACTTATCAACGTGTATTATTGAGAAAGAAATCACACCGCCGTCAATATTGCTCCCGTCGCCATAATACCTTCCAGATCTGAGCAGCCAAATCATGTACATAAATCAGGGTTTCCACTCCTTCCCTGAAATTATTCTCCAGGACTTTTCCAGGCCATTTTCAGCCGCTACAGCGGCAAGTTCTAACATCATACTGGTCAAAACTAGAGAGGGAATGCTACTGGGGTTGTTTTTTTGGCAAGGTTGAAAAAAAATGGCATCCACGCAGTGTCTGATCAGTAAATAGTCACATCCACACGGGAACGGATCACTGGGTGAAAAGGATGTAATGCATAAGTCATGTATGTATTACGTAAAGACGAACTGCGCATCAGCTTGTGTTGTAAGTGGACTTTCTTCTTTTTGGAGCACAAGTGTCGACTGGGAGTCATGCCAGTCGAAATATCCACATATTATGTTGGCTTTTCGGCAGCGGTGTACAGCCGGTCACTTCTGGTCGATGTCAACGTCATCGTTCTGAAAAGGTGCGGAGAGTTTTCGCTTGTCCACATAGGAACGACAAGGCGGCGTTGTTAGACTTTCTCAACTCTCAAAGCTGTTTTCAAAAAATACTATTTGGGGCACCAAGAACGCCGTCGTCGTGTGGATGGAAGGCTGAAACTCTTAAATACTGTGCCGTTTCCACCTGAAAACGTTTGGACAGGCCCTTCCAGTTGCTAGTTTTGTCTCTTGGCGCTAAGTTCTTAACGGGATCTGAAAAGTCAATCAATTGGTTGCAGAACTGCTCCAAGCAGAAATGAAAATTTGATTGGCTGGTAGCGTCACGTGGGGTGTTAGCAGATAAGCGTTGTGCCTTAATGTCGCCCAAAAGATACGATGACAAAGACATGCATGTGATTAACTACAAACCCGTTTGCATTCAAAAGGCAGGAGGTTGATAAACAGTTTCCCAGGACAGCTGTGCTGTTTTCAAAACTTTAGTCTCACTTTCCAGATGTTTTTCATGACAGGAAAATGGGTCACTCATTTTTTGGGTAGTAACCAGACAAGATTGCGGGTACAAGCGGCTAAATGAGTTTCCGCCGTAGGAGGCTGGGCGCTCCCTTAGACATAAGGGGAGAAGCATACGGTAGAACCGCTGAGGAGCCCGATGAGGTGGCTCAGACATTTGGTTAGGATGCCTCCTGGACACCTTCTTGGGGAGGTGTTCGGGACACGTCCGACCGGTAGAAGGCCTCGGGGAAGACCCAGGACATGTTGGAGAGACCATGTTTCTCAGCTGCCTCGTAACACCGGGATGAGCATGCTGGATGAAGTAGCCGGGGAGGGGGAAGTCTGGGCTTCTGTGCTTAGGCTGCTGCACCCGTGACCCGACCTCGGCTAAGCGGAAGAAGATGGATGGATGGATTTTTCCAGGTTTTCTAGGACCCGTGGGAGCCCTGTAAACGTAGCACATATTGGCGTTTTGCTTGTCCTAGAAGTATAATTTTCTCTACTTGAGGGGGGGGTCTCTTCTTGTGCCAAAAAACATGAGTGGACAAATGAGCACGAACCGTTCCTGTCCAGCAAGATGGAAGCAGAAATCAACCTGATCCCAGATGTTCATCTCACACACGCACACGCACAACCACACACGCACACACACACACCCCCACACACACACACACACACACACGGCACCCCTGCCCCCGCTCAGAGTTATTCCCCCTAACCTCCACGACTATAAGGAAATGAAAAAGGATTAGCCAGACTCTGAATCAACGAAATGACTTTAACCGACTTCGCCGAGTAGCCGCGGGCAGCCGGCGCAAGCATGTTTAAGTTGACATTTCAATTGTACCCGTCATTTGCATTCCATTTGACTTCAAATGATACCCCCCACCCCACCCTCATATTACAGATTCCGCCAGCAGGTTTCCGATTTCCTGCGTTGCGAGACGAGCCGGAGAGTTGCGGCTTAATTAAGGTGAGCGGGAATCCTGTCAATCTTTGAACACAGCGAGGTCACAACTTCAATCAAATTCCTAAAGTGTCCAGAGACAAATCTTCAAATGTCGCCAGGCACCCGATTAAACCAAAATCACTAACTAAGCACGTGTATCGGTACAATGTCAAAGTGAACAACTACATATGTCACACAACACCCCCGATGCCTGCGTGCAATAATAAAAGGATATTTTTAAATAACAGCAAGAAGAGTGCCAATTTCCATATTTTAGTTAGTAATGCATCTTCTACTTTTTAAGTATGCAATGTTTCTACGAAGTCGAAGATGCTTGGTCCAGAGCTGCCAACTCGCCCGCAAATTGCCCTCATCTCTCGACATACTGACTTGAAGTTAAAATTCTCCTGGATTGTGATGTTTTTATGTGGCTATAAAATGCTAAGTTAGTCAAATTGTAAAATGATGTTAAGGTCGCGATCAAAGACAACCAAAAATAAAAAGCTGCATTCCCAATGGCTCAGCTAGCTAGCTAGCATACAGTGTCAAACACTGGCTCGCTGGGCACCATCAGCAGGTGCGCTAACATCAGGCTGAGCAATTATTTATACTTATATACTGTACAAAGTAGTCCGTTTTCCCGTTATTGTATCGTTACGCAAAAGTGCCCAAAGTGCATGCGTTCATGTGTGCGATCCCCGCAGTTCCTCAAGTTCCCCACAGAACTGTGTGCCGAGCCCCCTCCTCTGCTGTCTCTACACCCACGACTGCAGTCCGAGCCAAAACAACAACCTCATCGTCAAGTCTGCTGACGACACCACAGTGGTCTGATTTTTCTCAAAAGGTGACGAGGCAGCCTGCGGGGAGGGCGTTCTGAAGTTGGCAGCCTGGTGCCCTGAGGACAACATGCCTTTGAACACCAAGAAAACCAAGGAGATTGAGAGATCGTTATTGACTTCGGGAGGCGCAGCACCAAAAATCCTTTACAACAACAAAGGAGCACATTGCATATCGCCACATATCTTCATATGTTCTGGTAATGATGTCTCGGCTCAACCAGGGAGTGCCCAGCAGTGGTGTACTTCACCGTCACATAATAAAGAAGTGAAACTGCACTACCTGCACTTATGACTTTGTTCATTATTGGGGGGAAGGTTGGTCTCAGTGTTCCAACTTGGCACTCGTGGACCTGCTATACAGTACATTCACATTGTGCATTATTTGCTCTTCTGATGGGACAACGATCGCCTAACCACCTGTTTGAAGCAACAGCACACCAACCTGTAATCATTCCATCCTAATCCATTTGTCATTTCGCCATTGCTTCAGGAACACACTCACACACTCACACACTCACACACACACACACACACACACACACAGCTCATTCCAAATGTGAAAACCGTGCAGCAGCGCGCTGTGACAGAAGTAGATCCACCCTCAAACATGTTCCTCTACCTGCCGCTCCTTCATGGAAATTGCTCCTCGGTTGTCACTTTTCAATCCATTTTCTCAAGGTCATCCCACGCGAAAGGGTGGACGGCTGCCGAGACGACAGGTAATGAGTTTGAAATGGCATTTAGAGCGGCGACGGGCGCCACACTCGCCTAGCTCATCGCAGCATGAATCCAGATGGAACATATAGTGTTAATAAAGATGTGCGGCCCAACCTTTTGCCTCAAGGAGGAGAGAAAAAGAAAGAAGCAGCCTGCGAACTGCCGAGCCATCGCTGATTAGCACTAAGGGACAGCAATTGAAATGCAACCAGCCAAGTGTTGATAAAAACACGTAGCGGTCTTACCTTTGACCCCGGAAACCTCAAGCATATTGCATTATGATTCAAAGGCACTTTTATCCTGACCTGAACTACCTCGGCCTTCTAGAGACAAACAAGTTTGGATGAAAAAAATGCTGAAAAATAGAAAAAGGTCATTTTCTTTAAAAATGATAGCACCCGGTACAACTTAGACCTCAAGTAACAAATTCATCCATCCTGACAGCTGCTAAACAACAGAAGCATTGTACATTTCAATTAGCAGTAAATCAGGAGTTCAAAGAATAGCATAGATAATATTATTTCAACATTTTTTTGCGATTCAGCATTCACAAGCAATCTGCTCATTCTTTGTAAAAAAAAAAAAAAGTTGTTATATTTATTTTTCTCCAAAAATTGGGCGTTTTGTCTGCCGAAAACACATCTCATTCACCATAAGTGGGTATTAATACATGATTATTTGTATTCTAATGCTAACTATTATATAATAATGACAATTTCATAATGTGTGACGATACAGGTAAATGTGAGTGTGAATGGTTGTTTGTCTATATGAACCCTGCAATTGGCTGGCGACCTGTCCAGGGTGTACTCCGCCTCTCGCCCAAAGACAGCTGATAGGCTGCAGCATACCCGTGACCCTAACGAGGAAAAGCTGTATAGAAAATGGATGGATGGATGGATAATACAGGTAAAATGTACAGCATGCATGTACTACTGTTAGAAAGCCCATCATTTTTACATTTTTACGCCTTTATTCACTGATTTTTTTTTTCGTCAAGCGCTGAGATTGATGGTGTGTTCAAGGACAGTTGTGTGCTGTGACTGGCTACATCTGCTCTATCAATCATCTTACATTATAATTCATTAGCGATGAATACCTTTACGTTTTATACCGCCAATGCGAGACATTTTTACAGGCGTTTCAACTTCTCGCGTTTTTCCCCCATTCGGTGGTGGCCCGGAACATACCAGGAGAATAAAAGGAGCTCTGCTGTATAGTCAAAGTCCATCCCTATTAGTTCCCACCTAAGAATCCAACATTCTATGCACGTCGTCTTCCATAAATGTCACCTTACACCCCAGGGTGCAGATGTGAGCAAACAGACAAACAATCATATTTAGCTTGTCCATGAATGACATACACTCTTTCATTCGTCCTTTCAGGGGGGACTGATACGAGTGTTTTTCCAAGCGTCTCGCTCCTCTTCATCTCAACGCCACGACAAGGAGTGAGGGTTTGTTTACCCACAAGCCATCGGGCCTCCCTGATTGCCATCCCGCCAGTAATGGCCAAGGATGAGGCGGATCAATAGCCATCTGCCCCAATTCCTCAAGCAATAACACTGAATGGGAAAAGCCATTTACTTTTACTTACCTTTGCTTTATTCTCTCTTATGGCCTGGACAGCCCTTCTCTGATAAAGAGGCGATTTCTATTGTGATGTTTTCTAGTATTGAAATATGGTCAATTGTGAGGATCAGAGTAAAAATGACTGAGAAGGTGAACTTCTGACTAAATGATGAAATGCTTTTCGAGCGCCGTTGAAGCGTGGACATCTATTGCCTTATTTCACCTTGAAGTATCATTAAATGATGGTAATACCTTAGCCATAGTAAATGGCAAATGGACTTTCACTTTCACACTTTTCAACCTTCACGGTTCTCAAAGCGCTTTGACACTGGTACCACATTTACCTGCTGATAACGAGGCATCAGCAACAACTGGGGATTGAGGGATTCAAGGATACGCCTATGTGGTCACCGAAGGACGGAGGATCAAACCAGCAACCAGGCTGCGAGGCGACGACTCTACCACCTGCGGAGGATACAACTCCACTGAAAAGACATTCTACCTCAAAAGCTACAGTAATGTTCTTTTGTTATACCACCTAATGTCAAAGGACTGAAGAATGGGGCATCGGATTGATGAGCTTGCGTCAAGATGTCCTCATGTCTGACTAAGTATATCAGCAAAGCTACTAGGAGTCATGCCATTTCATACTGGGGATGCGTACCAATAATCAGTATCAAAATGGCACCTGCGCCAACGTAAACTAGGTAGTAACCGGAACTACTGCTCAGGTAGCTGAGTGGCTGGCTTGTGTTAATTTAGCCTATTCCGCTTCCAAGGTGCGTACTTTATGGTATTGTTAGCTGAATAACTGTTATTGTGTTACGTTAACGTGCCAGACCCCTATTCAATCTGTTGTTCTGTGCGTTTCCTGGTTAAATGTCTGTTCTTGGTCTTGGTGTTACTATTAAGTTCAACTCGCATGTCACATCATTTAGTAAAAATAAAAATGCATTGTTTTTGGACAAAATTTAAATGTTTTCCTTTAATTCTACATACTAATTTGGGCACAGTTTAAGCACCGGCACGGTTTCAAAAGTACGGATTTGGCACTACAAGTAGTATCGGACAATATGTAAACCATACCTAACCCAACTCTGACCTGCTATCCATAGAGTTCTTATTCTGTTTTCACATGTATACAAACTTTCATAAAATGCCAAAATTCCAATATGGCTGCTACACATGTGCATTGTTTGAAGGTTATTCCAGAATAGCTCATTTTGCTGACTGAAGCTATACAAGTGTCATCCCCTTGTATGTTTCATTGTCGTATTGCTGTGTTGGCCACGTGGCTTGACTGCACCGTGACACGCAAGGTTAGCCAAGCGAGGGTCCAGTTTATTTATATAACTAAATATAACCAAGAAAGTCATGGACACTCGCAATTAATCATCCCGCTATCTGCACTGGTATTGTTTCCAAATATACCATCGTAACAGCCGGACCTAGGCAGGCATCCGCGCCTCACATCATGCCCACAATAGGAGGCGAGGGGTGTCAGCTGTAAATTAGGCGGCATGGGCCAGAGAGCTTGAGAGGTTCCAATGCTGCTTAATCCCGGGAAGGGGGGCATGCAGAGGACACGGTAGGACAGGACAGTCTGCGGAACTTTTGGCAAGTTCATTTTACGTGACCGAGAAAGATCGCTGAGGCACTGAAGTCACTAGAACAGGGGTCACCAACGTGGTGCCCGTGGGCACCAGGTAGCCCCCCACGACTACATGAGGTGCCCGCAAGCCTGCTTTCCATTCAGGTTTTGAGTTCATAATGAAAGAACTATAGAAAGAAATGCATTCTGAAATACAAAATGTGAGTTGTGGACACCAGCATTTTGTTCATGTTCTGGTAAAACAAGCATATTCGCTTTGTTTGGGTTTAAAATAAGATCTGAAAATAAATGTTACAAAAATGAGTAGCTCTTGGCCATTTTCATTTTGTAAAAGTAGCTCTCACAAGGAAAAAGGTCGGTGACCCCTGCAGTAGAACATATCTATTGGTCGTGGATTGGATCTAAACCACATACCTCAGCTTTCTATAGCTGATCTAAACCTTGTGTCCAAGACCATCTACCGAGGTTGTGGCACAGGTCTTTTTGCTGTAGCAATTTTTTTTTCACAACTTTATGTACTTGTTTGCGTAAACTAACTCTTCTAATCCGAAACCACTGAACAAAAATAGGGTGAAAATTTGTAACAACATGCACCCCAACTGTGTTGCCTTTGCTATTACTCTTCTGACAAATACACTACATGGTGGCGCTGTTATTAAACCCCAAAGTTTGACCACATTGCTTGACATTTTTTATGCAGCTCTATGCAATCTACAAAAGCCCCACTGTAACTCGCCGTGTTTAGCCCGACCACCACAAAATTTGGTACACATCTTTCGTGGACTGACAAGCACGAGTGTCGAATTGGAGCAAGATTGGTTGAAAAACATGGCCACCATCAAGCCAAATGTCTTTGCAGGTGCACAGGCGGGCTTAGCAACTAACTCTCCATAAATCATTTGTCCAATGACTATAAATCTTTGAGGATATCTGCATGACATTTATGTAGCATATATTCCACAGCATTTTCATCACAACCCACAGAGGGCACCACAAAGGCCATTTACAGCAATGTGAAGAAATTAGGACACCCCACTACTCCATGTTTGAATACCCTGTCCAATTTAGAGTGCTTAACTCGTGCAACATAACTGTGGCTTAACAGGACATAATCACACTCTAATGCAGGGGGGGGTGTTGACTCTCTCGAGGGACAAGTGCGCTGTACTTCTTTATTACCTACTGCATGTGCATGTTACGTTTGGTCCATGTGACAACTTGCAATTTGGCAACAGGAGGACATATAATGTATGTACGTAAAATCATGTTTTTGTCATGTTAGTGAGTGTCCTATGACACTAAGTGTGAATCCATGTGTCTCTTGCGCTCTCCTTCAGCCTTGATATGAATTAAGTTGCCAAAACAGCTGCAGCCTTCCAATGAGAGGCCTGGGACAGCTGGTCTCACACACACACACACACACACACACACGCACACACGCACACATCACACATACACAGTACAGCCTCTCTGCGGTGCTCTTATATCCATCCCAGGTGGAATTGTGTTGAACAATGCAAAGGCACAGCAGGAGGGATTCCCTACCAAGGTGACTTCAGAGGGGCTTTGACTGTGTGATGGACTCATGGCCTGAGATGTTGTCAGGTAAACTGCTCACAGCCTCAATTAACGCATCCTAAAATTACCTCAAAATCTATGATACACTCTTATTTTTTACACATGGCGCTTTGTGCTGAAATATCAGCAGGATTATTGCATCTAAACATAGAAGGTCATTTGTTTTTTTAGAGATTTCTGCCACTTTTTAAAAACATATTTAACAAAGTTAAAACTATGTATTCATTCTAAACAAGTATTTTATATATTATTTTAAATTTCAATTGAACACATTTTTGAAACAAGATTATTTATTTTAAGTGCTAAGACATGTTTCTATTATTTATTGTTTAATTATCTATGTGAGGGGGTAAAATACTGCGTGACACAGCACGGTACCACACGAGCACCATAATACAAATATTGATTTCATCCTGACTATGCCAGTCAATCAAAACTGAGCGCTATTATGGACACCTTCAGCCGCTATGTTGTCTCCCGTTAACATATTTACCACATTTTGCAGTGAATTGTTGTGTCTTTGCAGGAAAAACACCATTTTTCCAAGAGCGTCTGTACACCACAAAGACAAAGTATTGAGTAATCAATTAATGAATCAATCAGACGTCCGACTACAATAGAGCTTAGTTCTTCTGCCTATAAGGCATTTGGATGCTTCCAGGCTCTTTTCTGTGGCCTCGGACCTCACAAATGTTGAAAAATTCCCACAGACATACATCACAATCTTGGAGAAAGTCTTCTCCAAAGAGTGGAAGCCGTGAGGGAAAAGTTTATGTTTTCATCACTTTCTACTCCGTGTGGGTGTCGCAATAATTACCCAGCTATAGCATATACAGTGGCGTGAAAAGGTGTTCGCCCCTTCCTGATTTCCTATTTTTTGCATGTTTGTCACACTTAATTGTTTCAGATCATCAAAGGAATTTAAATATTAGTCAATGACAACACAACTGAACACAAAATGCAGTTTGTAAATGAAAATGTTTATTCTTAAAGGAGAAAAAAAATCCAAGCCTACATGGCCCTGTGTGAAAAAGTGATTGCCCCCTAAACCTAATAACTGGTTGGGCCCCCCTTAGCAGCAACAACTGCAATCAAGTGTTTGCGATAACTTGCAATGAGTCTCTTACAGCGCTGTGGAGGAATTTTGGCCCACTTTGCAGCCACATTGGAGGGTTTTCCAGCATGAACCACCTTTTTAAGGTCATGCCACAGCATCTCAATAGGATTCAGGTTAGTTAATTTTGTTTTTCTTCAGCCATACAGAGGTGGGCTTGCTTATCTGTTTTGGATCATTGTCCTTGAGGTCACCAACAGATGGCCGGACATTCTACTTCAAGATTTTATGGTAAACAGCAGAATTCATAGTTCCATTTATCACAAGTCTTCCAGGTCCTGAAGCAGCAAAACAGCCCCAGACCATCACACTACCACCACCATATTTTACTGTTGGTATGACATTCTATTTTTTAAATGCAGCGTTACTTTTACGCCAGATGTGATAGGACACACACCTTCCAAAAAGTTAAACTTTTGTCTCGCCAGACCACAGAATATTTTCCGAAACATCTCAAGGACCATCAAAATGTTTTCTGGCAAAATTGAGACGAGCCTTACGTTGTTTTTGTTCAGCAGTGGTTTTCGTCTTCAGACTATGCCATGCAGGCTGTTTTTGCCCAGTGTCTTTCTTATGGTGGAGTCATGAACACTGACCTTAACTGAGGCAAGTGAGGCCTGCAGTTCTTTGGATGTTGTTGTGGGGTCTTTTGTGACCTCTTGGATGAGTCGTCGTTGCGCTGTTGGGGTCATTTTGGTTGGCCGGCCACTCCTGGGAAGGTTCATTACTGTTCCATGTTTTCGCCATTTGTGGATAATGTTTCTCTGTGGTTTGCTGGAGTCCCAAAGCTTTAGAAATGGCTTTACAAACTTTTCCACTTTGACTCAGGTGTGATAAACTACAGTTGTATTTTAACAGGGGGGCAATCACATTTTCACACAGGGCCATGTAGGGTTTTTTTTTTCTCCCTTAGTAATAAAATGTTTCATTTAAAAAGTTTATTCTGTGTTCAGTTGTTGTCATTGACGATAATTTAAATTTGTGTGATGATCTGAAACATTTAAATCTGACAAACATGCAAAAACATGCAAAATCAGGAAGGATGCAAACACTTTTTCACCCCACTGATCACCGCGCATTCGCACTTCAGCATTCACAGATTTTTGCTCAATATATTGTTATTTTTTTCTCCAAAATAGGCAGTTTTTCTGCAGAAAATACATCAGTCACCTCAATTGGTACTAATTTATAAATACACAATGCAGCTAAAATTTACATAAAAAATGTAACACTGTTAGAAAGCCCACAATTTGTACATGTTTATGTCTTTATGATTCACTAATGATGTTTATTCGTCAAGTGCTGACATTTCACACTTTGTTCAGCGGCATTTGAAAGCACCATAGTTGCGTGCTGTAAGACGCAAACGTTTGTTTGGCTACGGAAGCACTAGCTTCAACAGTCAGTCCAGCCTCAAAACCTGCAGCATTGTGAACACAAGTTAAGGTAATATTTTAAGTCGTTACTGCAACTACACAGCTTGGAGAAACGCCTTCTCTAGTCTGCTAGCCTCTAGCGCTAGCCTGACAACCAGGCTAAAGGCTACACTGTGACTCCAATTCCACTCCGGTTCATTAATCAACTTACATTATCATTCATTAGTGGCGAGTACCTATACATTTTACACTTAAAATTAGTTTGTGGCCCGGTACAAGAAACTTTCAGGAGCAATGACAAAAAAAGAAACTTATTTTACTAGAATCATAATATCCATCCATCCATCTTCTATGCCGCTTATCCTCAATAGGGTTACAGGTATGCTGGAGCCTATCCCAGCTGATTTCAGTCGAGAGGCGAGGTACACCCTGGACTGGTCGCCAGCCAATCGTAGGGTGTAATCTTAATAAAGTTAGAAATCGCACAGTTTATGTTGTCCATGTTTATGTTGTTTTGTTTCATTGTGTTTTGGCAAGTGGCGACCCTTCCCACTTTGTTTTGAAGGGACCATTGTTGCGTGTGTGTGCCAACTTTCTCAGACCTCGTACAAATCGGGCTTTTAGTGTGATGGCTCCCGACTCTCATGCAGCAGACCCTGGTCTGATTCAAAAATGTTGGTGACTATTGCTGCAAATGTTGATCTGAAATCGGAAAACATCAACGTCCAGCTAGCAGGAGGATGTGGAGGGGGAGGTGTGAGCCGCATGTCAAAAACAGACATTTTTATGGGCGGATCAATTAGCCGTGTTCGACATTTGCTTGTGGTAGACATTTGCTGGGATCTACTTTAGTTTATATGTGTGCATCACTCTAGTAATTGGCTCTGACGGGCTGAAATAAATCAGATTGGTCCAATTAACAGATTGTAAATTCTGCCCAGGTTGTAAATGACAGTGTATGGAAGTCAATGAGGCTCTGCAGACTCACCGGAGATCAAGATCACGCTTTAATTACCTTCAAACCCAGCAACTTTGCCAGCATCTTGAACTTTCATATATATTGATCTTAATTATTTCAGCCCCAGAGGCTTTCACAAACACACAAAGTGAAAACAGAACAGCGGCTCCACCTCCTCCATCTTCTGAAGGAGATTTTGCTCTCTTGGTGTGGAGGTGTTTCAGAAGGGAGAGTAGAAAAAAAAGGAAAGGAAAAATAGCCCGGGGGCACCTGGCAGAGGATTTGACCTGTTCACTCGCAGTCTGAGGCCGAGAGGAGAAAAAACAGTCTTTTTTCCCACACTAGCCACACTGAAGGCTGCTAGATTGGAAGTAAAGCTTTGCTCCTTATAGGCGGCGGCCGGGAGGGAGGGGAGGGAGGTATAGGGGTGCTTCATCTCTGGGGCCCTGGCGAGATATGGAAGTGCGTGCGGCCCGGGAACAATCTGGACATTGTGCCGACCCGCCCTGTCTGCTCTCAGCTTACACAGCCAAAATAAGATAAATAATAATAAAAGGCTCGCACGTCCATCAAGGAGTGTGTGTGTGTGTGTGTTGGGGGGGCTCGGCGAGTCTTATGGCATCACAGCTTGTCACGCGATGGTGTGTGATGCCGTATTAAGTTGGATATATAATCTGCTCTAATAGATGAACGCCACCCCCCCCCACACATGTAAACTTTCACTCTGCTGCCGTGTTTGCTCCGTTTAATGAAGAGCATCCGGTTCTCAGCTGAAGCAAAAATCTGCACTCCTTATTAAGAAGACAATTGAAGTGGTGCCTTTGAACGTGGACACCTTTAAATGGTCACTTTATGCCTTAAAATGTGAAAAAAATACAGCAAAAGAACAATTCCCCCTGCAGAATGTACACTGCCGTGGAAAAAAAAGGGGGGGGCACGCAGAATTGCTGACGGCGTTTTTCCGGCGCCTTGTTTTCGCGCTGGAGTTGTGCCCGACGACGCCGGTTATGATGATTTGATGTGCGAAGACGCAGAGATGTGAGGCGGCAGAGAGGAGCATGCAAATCCCTCCGTAAATCCCGACACTATATAGCCCGCAGCCTGCCGGGAGAGTTTAATATGTGCTGCAATGATTAAACTGCAAAGGTGAAAGCACCGTTGTAGTAATAACAAGCCGGGCCGTGTGGCAGAAGAAGGTGGCAGTGGCGGCGGCGAAGGCCTGAGAAGGGCGGGGCTAATTGTTGGCGCCGTCTTTCCTGACCTCTTATGTTTGCACGCAATCCTAATATAACGCTAATTTACGCTCACTGGCCGATATTAATTTTATTCTATTACTGTAGTGTCCTACAAATCTGGGAGCTATTTCTAATATTCTGGTTACATGAATGGGTCAAAATATTAGAAGCATTTTAGTTTGTGGTTTTTAAGCTTCCATTAAAGCATATTCTGCAGGGAAAATGTACAGAAAATACTCAATACATTACGTCGGCCTGTGTAATCATTATCATAATGTGATCTTTTTATTTAGGTATTAATGTAATCATGTTATTGTGGTGCTGTGCCAACTGCAGCTCTAAAATTCTTCGGGTGTACCTAATAATGTGGCCAGTCCAGTGTGTGTGGCTAGTGTATGTTGCATAAAATACACATCTAATATAATTCATATTTGAAAAATTTTAATTGATATCAGTTTTTAAAAATGTGGCTACAAATAAAAAAATTCAGGTACAAATGGACCTGGAATATTTATAAATGATTTTGTTAAAAATACTATGTTATTATCTATGCTAATGTATATTGCAATTTAGATGTATAAAAAAAATATTGACATAGTATTTAGCATGATTAAGCAATAAACAGAATTTGGTGTTTGGTGTGTATTTTTACTTTTTTTTGCCCCAAAAATATCTTTATTGTAAGAATTTTGTAATTTTTGACATAACACAAACAAACACTCAAAACATTGCACCATCATGTACTGTACCGTGTATACATCCAAAACGTTCTAAAAAAAACTTGTCTGATACTAAAAAACTAAATAAAATAAAATTATGTAAATAATTAATAATTATAAAAAAAAAAAATACATAAATAAATCTATTTTTTAAAAATTGCACGCATAGGCAATTTTGATCATAATATTAAGGTGGAGGATAAAACAGTGCCGGACAGACAAAAACCTAATTTTATGTACAATATATATATATTTTTTTAATTTTGTTACTAACTAATTTACTATTAATATTAAGAGTATAATGACAATATCATCATTATTTGTGAATAATGAAGGACGATGTCGGAGGTTAGTATCTTTATGCGATTTGGTGTGGATCCAGATGAGGATGGTTGAGCCTTGATGAAAGCTTATTGGAGTAACAATCCTACTTTTTCGAATATAATATTTCACCAGTAGTTTCACGAGTAGATGAGAACGAGGCACACCCAAGTGTGATCGTTCCATTTAGTCCCCATGACTTGTTTTGCTCTTATTTTGTGAACTAAAGCATGACTTTTCAGGTTCCTGCCCCCCTCCTGAGCAACGCTGCATGTCGCAGAGACCAAAACACAATTTTATGTTTGGGAATTAAGCCACTAAAAAACAGTTTATAGGCGGCGAAGCGAGCAGCCGGCGACGCCTCATCGGGACTGCGCACGGCGTCGTGGCGCTGGAAGCCCCTTTAGTCTCTGCAGGCTAAATCCTCTCTAAGAGATGGAGGCCCAGCTCTGATCCTTGCCAGGATCTCACTTTATCTCTCTTGCAAATCTGCTGCCACATGACGGCCCGTCTTTGCTCGCTGGACTGTGGCTGCAACATGGACGCCGCAACATGGACGCCCTGCACACGCTGCCAGCCTCCCCCGATCCAGCTCACCGATTCACGCTTTTGTGTGTTTGAGGAGAGAGATAAATATGTCCAAAATTGAATTCCAACGTAACCATTATTTAACTATATTGGACCTGCAAAGAAATAAGGGTACACGGTTTATAACACACTAATAGTGAAAAAGAGATTTATATTCATGGTTTCAGTATTGTTTGTCTGTCAGATGCTTCTATTCACAGCAACAGTACAGTAACAGACAGTACTTGTGTTTTATTTGAAGGTTGTATGTAAATATAAAGCAATATCCTGTAATAAAAGTACACATGAATAAACAATACACTCTGGCCTCACTGCTATTTGTAATGATAGTTTGGAGGCTATAGTAGCACTGAAGAACATTGGGAAAATCTAAATAAAATAATAAACTTGTGTTGAAATGCAGATTTGAGATTGGTTTGGAATAAACTGCAATACCATGTCACTACGATATTATGCCAGTGATAATAGTATAACGATACAGTGCACGATAATCGATATATTTGGAAGAAAACTGTCACAATATCGCCTTGCACATGAATCTTACAAGCTGATATTTCCAATAATGAATATATTTAATATGTTATTTTTAAAAAGCCAGCAATGACCATTACTGCGGTCATGGAGTAATTTTGACACCGAACAGCAGCTGCCAATGCTTGCTAGTTTCTGAAGTCAACAGAAACTCCACCAAGGCTCAGCACAAACACAGAAAGGATAACACGCAAGCGCTAGCGTCACGTGAGTGCAAAACTCAAAAACAAAAAAAATATACAGGCTTCTCTACACATCTTAAAATTAAGCCTGGAGCTCTGCCAACTGTTCGTCAGTCTGCTACTGACTAGCACATGGGACCTGTGATATGTGAGCTCATGCTCGCGAAAACTAGTATTGGTAACATATTGAGTGGAATTAAACCGCATATTACTTTTATTATGTATGCAAATCTACTTCAGCCTTATTTATTTGGCTGCTCTGTGAGCGTTCACATCTGGCGTTAAACAATGTTAAGGATTTGTAAAATTAAAAGTTTGCAAGTTTCGTTATTCGTCCGTTCAGACAAAAACTGAAACGTACAAAATCCGAAGCAATTTTTCCCGTAGGAAATAATGTAAATCCAATTAATGTGTTCCAGATATCCAAAAATATTAGCAAAAAAATACATTTGAAAGAGCGTAATTACAGTTTTCCGTGCAGGAAACAATGTGAAATAAATATAAATTTGTTTTGTTAACACCTTTACACCTTTCCCAACATTAGCCCCTTGATTTCTATTTTCTTAGCCAGAATGAAAGTTATTGTTGATGCAGCCAATGGGCTAGGTTGTATAACATTCTCATTTGGAGTTTGCCAAATGAATGTGCCTTTCGTCAATTTCGTGAATTTCCACGAGGAAGGAGTCCTTATTTATAAATAAAATATTTTTGTGGTTAGAGCACAGATAACCTGTTTACGACCTTCTAAAAATACCCTCTAGACATAAAATAACACCATTATCCAATATAGTAGACATAATAAGAAAAAATAAGACATATATGTCATAAATAACACTCATGCTCATGTGTGTTGCTGTAAATGTGTTCCGATGCTCAGGGAGCTGAGTGGTGGGCGGACAGGAAGTGATGTCGGGGGTTGAGGATTGAGTTTTAGCTTGGCGTGGGTTTCATCTGGACAGTAGTCTGTGTTAGGGATTATTGTGCCTGTTGTGAGATCATTCAAACCTGTAATAAAACCCTTTTGTTCTGAAAATCCATTCTGGTGCTTGTGTGTCTCAGCTAGTGACCAGTGTAGAATACTACATATCATCACATCTTTGAATGCATTTTCTGAATGCCTTATAATTGTATTTTACTTAATTTAGCCATTTATGCTTGAAAATTCTTAACTTAGGCCAAAAATATAAAAATATGCTTAAATTTGCATACTTTTGGCCAATAATAAGCCGTATTGTGATTTATAAATCAAGATATTTTGGAAAAAACAATATACAGTACCGGTCAAAAGTTTCGAGACACTTTCTCAGACAATAAATAATATGATAAAGTATCTCCAAACTTGTCACTGGTATTGCATATAAAGCTATAAGTCCTACTTCCTATATGAATGTATTTTTCTATGTCGTGCACGTTACTGTATAGGGTGTGAACTTCCATTCAGCTGAAGTTCACAGGGGTAAGTTTCGTCGGCACCCGCTGACCCTCCCTTTAAGTGTGACCTCAAATTTCCTACGCGGCAGACTCTTTGAAAGTTTGTTTTTAGGCCTCAGCAAAGACAACACTCTCCCTTTTTTTCAAGCGATGAAGGCGAGGGCGGCGCTTGCAGATGCTTGGTGTGTCCTCGCTCACGTGTTGTGCGTTTGCCGCAGTGTGTCTCCTCCGCCATGTTTGACTCTCTCCCGAAAGTGCGGCGTCGTTTTTATTGGCCGCTCCTCTTCTCATCAGTTGAAACAAGATTTTAGGAGATAAGGCAAAAATGTAACCTTAAGGTGAACTTGCCGTGACCTTGTGACTGTTATGGTCTTGCTGGGCCGTAAGCGCTAAATAAGTCCAATGTGTGCCTGAGCCTTCGCACACAACCTAACCTTTATTGCGCTGGTGTGTGCACACTACTTGTTTGTGTTTGATGCTATCGTGTGTTTCATCAGTGCCACTAAAGTGCGGCCTTGGCAAAGTTCAAGACGAGTGAAATCGTCCGGACGGGTTTACGAGGATTCATTGAAAACTAAAATAGCCCAGAGATAGCTGACGGCTGTCAATCAAAGCCATCCGGGACGCTTTCACCTGTCAGCCGTCACTCAGTTTTCCCAGGGCTCCTCTCGTCTCGGCCCGTTGTTTTTGCAAAAACAGATCCGATTCCTCCTCAAACAGGCTGCTGCCGTCCCTTTTGATAACAATGTAATAATTCAAAACAAATGATTGCGCTCTTTGATGGGAGCGCTCTTACGGGTCACAAAGACTCGCCCCGCCACTGACATCTGGTTGATTTTATCTTTTTGAACTTTATCCTCCGATCCTCGGAAAATTTACTGGCTCCGAGCGCGGAGGCGTGCTAAAGGCGGCTGGATGGACGGACAGACGGGTGGAGGGGCAAAGACGAGTGATGCGATGGGCAGGAGCGCAGCTTCGAGCCTGTAAAGCTCAGAAACAAAGACAGAACCCACTTCCAGGGAATGTTTTCATGTGGAAAAGGAGCAGTGTACTTTCTACAATTAATATTCTAATTGTATGCAATATCTTTTATCTACCGGTGAGCTTAAGGGAGAGGATGTATTCTATTATTATTCATCGATAAACATTGATAAATTACATTGGAATTACAATGGAATGCCATTTTTACATGTAGGATTAAAAATGGGAAGAAAGTCCAGTGTGTGCAGCTCACACTCAAAGCAGAAATAATTGAAATATTGGCACCAAAAAATGGCTCATAAAACTTGTTTCAACTACTTAATTTTCTTTTTTTTAAAAAAAAAGAAGCTGTAATTACTGTAGATAAAGTAGTAAGTAGTTGACCACAGTTTGAGGATTTACATAAATAAGGTCATTCAAAATTAACCCAATTGCATTATAAAGTATATATACATTTTTATAAAAGTACCCTTATTGAATAGTGCTGCCAAAATGCAGGGAATTTTGAATTTGACTTCACTCCTCAGTTTGATTCATTCATTTGCACATGAAAATAAGTGCATTTACCTTAAATAAAACAACAATTATAGTGGATACCTGCACATTTGTAAATTTTTGGGCCCTTAATATGCCTCACACACTTATTAAATAATTTTTTTTCTCTCTGATTTTTTTCCCTGCATGAAGCACATCTCATTCACCCTACATCGGCAATCATTTATAAATAACTAAATACATGTACCACAGTGAAAAAAGCCCAAAAATGTTTACTTGTTTATGCCTTTATGCTTCACTGATAACGTTTTTTCGTCATGCATTGACATTTCGCCCTTTGTTCGGTGGTCTTCAAACACACCACAGTTGCCGTGAGATGCAAAAGTAAAACTTATATTTAACCGCCCGGCCTCAAAACTTGCAGGAAGGTGACCACAAGTTAATATACTGTATTATCATAAGCCGGGACAACCCAGGAGCCTGCAGTGCCTCGTATTGAAGAGAGTTGCTTCAGAATGACGTGGTAAGCGCGGTTGTTGTGCGAGCCCGTGACTCAGATTCATCTGTTCTACTAATCATCATTATCATTCATTAGTGGTGAGCACCTATACATTGTATACTTTAGAGAATGTCAATGTCAAACTAGCATGGGGGTTTGGAGGGGGAGGAGCCGTGTGTCAAAAAGAGGCATTTTTATGGGCATATCAAATACTCACGGATTTTCGCCCTGCGCTGGAAGGCTCGGGAACAGAACTCCCATGAAAAGCGGAGATCTACTGTACTTGGTTTTGACTTTGATAAAAGTGGCTTGCAATTATAGGAAAATGTGGGTTCCAGGGTCAGACCAGGTGAGAATCTGATAGAACAATAGTTTATATATTTACTCTGCTTCGAATCTCCATTGGGCATCTCTGTGTGGAGTTTGCATGTTCTCCCCGTGTGTGCGTGGGTTTTCTCCGGGTACTCCGGTTTCCTCCCACATTCCAAAAACATGCATGTTAGGGTAATTGGCGACTCTAAATTGTCCATAGGTATGAATGTGAGTGTGAATGGTTGTTTGTCTATATGTGCCCTGCGATTGGCTGGCGACCAGTCCAGGGTGTACCCCGCCTCTCGCCCGAAGTCAGATAGGATAGGCTCCAGCATACCCACGACCCTAATGAGGATAAGCGGCATAGAAAATAGATGGATGGATGGATATTTACTCTGCTACAATATTAGCCTATCAAATTAAACCACGAGGATATCAGCGCATACTGTATTTTTCCACTATAAAAACTTCTATGTCTGTGGTTCATGAAGGCATGCTTTTTTCAATCAATACAAGACATAAGTATCCATTTATGCAGTTTTCTGAACATTTTTTGTCCATTTTGTTGGTGAGTGCAAAAGGCCATCATAAGAGTGATTAAGGGAATAAAGTCAAAGCTCCCAGCCTGACTCTTCCTCCTCAATGTACCTCTTAGCAACACGTGTGAACCAAAGGCTTCAAGTAACCCAAACCGGCCCTTCTTAATTCTTAAGACCGGGACTACGAAGGAGCCGCCAGCGCCAGAGACCCTGGCCGTGGTCGGAGCTGTTTGCTAAAGCCTCGGCCAGGCCCAGGAGATTTCCAGCCTCTCAGATGCCTATAACTCATCCCGTGCCCTGCTTCTGAAGGGAGATTCACCCCCCCTCCATCCCAGGCCTGAAATATCCTTTCAAAGGCCTCAGACTGGAGACAGATATGTAGGTGTTTTAGATAAGGTAGGAATTGCATTAAAGGATTTTTCCCTTTTAAAGCTGTTGCTATCTTTTTTCGCCCTTTCCCATAGACTTGAGAGGCGTAGCTAAGCGGGGCTGGGAAGAGGACTAAGAGACGCACTTTGGGACACACTCACTCGTCCGTGCCTTTGCGGTCAGTTCACAGCTCATAAAAACGAGACGTGCAAACCTCAGTAAAAACTGAATAATGCAGAGTGGCTGCAGGCGGAGCAGAACCTTCCCAAGGAATTCCACAAGTTACTGACCCAAGTTTGGAGGTAAAAAGAAAATCTCTTCACTGTAATTACAAGGCAGCGTCGTGAATCTTCATGTGGACCAAAAGTCGACAATTCCGAGTGATTAATTTCCAGAGAAAAGCGAGATATGTGATTCTTGCCAAATGCCACCGTCAAATTAAAAGCTCCTTCCTCAAACCTCAGTGGAAGAGATTTATTTTATAGCCAAGTGAATAAAATAGGAGAAGTGTCCGGGAATGAGTATTAAGAGCAAGGCCTCATTAGATGCAAAGTACTGAGTTAAAGTCCAAACGTGGTCTCTGGTTTACACAACACTTTGCAGAGGAGTGTTGCATGCTCTAAGGAAGATGGCATTATATTGGTGGTGAGAATCTGGATAATTAATTAATCCAGTCAAACCTCGGTTTTCGAATGTTCTGGTTTGATATGGTTTTCCCAAAAAAATTTGCTTCGGGTCTCTCTCGGTTGTCGTGCAAAATTGTGCAGAACAAACTGTTATATTTTACCCTTTGCTTGTTCATTCAGCCATCTTGGATCACACACACCCAACACCAAAGCCTCTCCAAAGTTACTTTTTTTTTTAATTAAGCATTTTCAAGCATAAAAATGGCAAAAAAAAACAAACTAAAACTAAAATACGGCATTCAAAAGACGATGTGATATGTAGTATTCTACACTGGCCACTAGGTGTCAGTAATGTTACTGTGAGACACACAAGCAGCCGACTTGATTGCCGGAACAACTGGCTTTTATCGCAGGTTTGATTGGCCTCACAACAGGCACAATAATCCCTAACACAAGCTACTGTTGCGGACGTGACCCACGAAAAGCTGAAACAAGAGTACAACTTATTTATGTCATAAATGTCTTATTTTCTCTTATTATGTCTACTATAATATGAGTGTAAAGGTGACTATAGGGGTGTTATTTCATGTCCAGAGGGCTCTAAAAATGTTTAGACAAGTATTTAGAAGGTCATTAACAGGTATTCTATGCTACAAAAATATTTGATTCAAAAATAAGAAATCCTACTTTGTGGAAATTCACTTATCACGGTCAGGTCTGGAACAAATTAACTGCGAGAAACGAAGGATTACTGCACTACGGAATCCTGTAAGGCTCATTAATTTGCCGAACTAAAATGAGAATGTTACACAAATTAATCCAATTGCCCGGCAGTGAATCGAGTGCCCAAACAAAGCACCCTACACTTTGCTGACTCACAGGCTGTGCATTTTGTATTGATTTGAGTGTGACTGTTAAATAACCCTAACCCGAAATAAAAATCTGCAGTATAATCATTTTAAGATGTGTAGTGAAGCCTACTTTTTTGTTCTTGTTTTTTTTTCCGAAGTGGTGGGTCCATACAGAGGGTGGCGCTCATCTCACTAGAGAAGGACGACATGAAGGAAAGCAAGCATTTCAGCGCCTCTTCTCTCAAGCGTGGCACAAGCAAGTGAGGGAGATGACAAGTTTGGTGTTCATAAGCAGGCTCTATGGACAAACATCACTGTTAAGTAAAACATTACATGCATAAGAGAGGCTCTTTAACAATTTTGCTTTGGCTGAAGTCTCAGTGATTTCCTTACAATCTGGACATTATAGCACAACTGACAAATACCGTATGTTACGGCTTTCCTAACTTATTCCAGCCACGTCACTTTGGCGCTCGCTCACAAACTTTATAATTATACATGCTCCGTTCCCCAGTTGGCTGTGTTTATATTTGCCAGCTTAGCTAGCGTACGCGGGGCCCATTCTGCAGCCGGCTGCTGTACGCCGTGCGTCACTCCTCTCACGGCCATGCTGCACGGAGATTAGTCGGCCCGTTTCCTCCGGTGCAGCCGCCACGTAAGCTTCCTCTCCCAGAGGGTTCTGATAGCAACCGAGGATGGGAGTTGTGCTCTTGTTTTGTCGGGAAACCTCTTTTGTCTTTGTGTAAAGCTGGAAACTTTAAATTGAATTTAGCCATCATGCATGGGCGGGGGGTGGGCGGGTGGAGAGCTGTCATGACAAGGTCCCGCCTTTTGGGCCCAAGGTGAAATTTTCCCATCCATCTATGAATGGATGTTCAATTATTCCTACTTGCGACTAATATGACATTTATGTGATATTCAAATACTTTTACAGCACAGTAGTCAGGACATCCTAAGGGCTTTTTAAACTGTTATAAAAAAAACAAAAACAAAAAACTGGAACGTCTTCTTTTGACATCCCGTAGACAATAAAAAGATGTAATATGTAAAAACGACTGCCAGCAGTTATGATACAAAAAAAGACCATAAATCTACTGGAAGAAGTTGAAGTTGGCCAAGATATTGGCTGGAATAATACATTGCATATCTCATGCTGAGATAATTACAGACGAGCTCGTTCAAGCCGGGCCAGGGCGCTGGTCGACCCGCGCGGCCAGAACCCGACAAGGCTAGGGAGAACTCTACGAAACGACGCTGGCGGCCGCATTGCTGGAAGCACAGAGAGAAAAGCTCCAGATGAAGTCGTACATGAGATTACCGAGCAAGACGTTTAATCTGATCTATTAACCTTTAAGTCCTCCTCTAGAATCCTGCCTTTCAAAGCTCATCCGAGGTAAGACCGGCTTCATTTTCTTACCTTTTTTTTTCTCCCTCCGCCGACGCAGCTCATTGGCCCGTTTGTTGTTTAGCCGTGGTTTACTTATTGAGCAGCCTGAGTTTGGTCCGGCCTAGGCAGAGAGATTAAGACAAATTCTGATAAGGAGTGGAAGTTGACTCTGGGCATTAAGGAGGATTAATGTTTAGCTCTGTGTGGCGGGGGCCTACTCACAGTGGCTGTGTTGACGCTGCGCTGCAGACCCCGCATTAATCCGAAATTAGTACAAAAGATCAGCTGTGGCCACTGAGGCGAACCTCGGCGGGGCTTAGGCCCGCTAATCAAGTCTCACTTTGGGACAATGAACGCCTGGAAGGTCAATGGGTGGAGTGGTGCGGGGGGGGATCAGGTTGAAGGGGGTGGCAGGGTCATGGAGTGGAGAGGGGCTTTTGGTGACCACATGGTTTAATTTAGGAGGTTTGGACCTACAGTTTGTGTTTATGTAACCACTGCAAGGGGCAGCTTAACACTTTCAAGCAGGGTTTCCAAACCAAAACCACAATATAAGAAATATCTACAAATAAATATTATAACTAGGGTTGTCCAACCGATATTATATTTCTGCTGATATTGATATCGGCGGGCAAGTGACGGTGTTCTCCAAAAAGCAACAAGCTTGCTAGCTCAGTATGTCCATGGAGAAAGAGCTGGTTATACAAGGGCGACTCTAATCTGTTTTTTTCATGCTGCGTTCAAGCGTGACGTGATGAGTGAGCCCTTCTTCTAATTTCAGTGATGGAAGTAGCCCGGAGATTCTGTCATACTTTTTACTTTACTTTGTTCTTATTCGTATGTTTGTGCCACATACAAATGTGCAGCTTTGGCTATACAGTAGAGGTGTCATGAGAACTCGTGTCACAAGGTCTCGCAAGATTGAAACGTGACAAAAACTGTCTCACGATAATAATCACACGATAAATTAAAATGAACTTGATAAATTTGCTCGGCTCCATTTGCGCGCGCGTATGGTTTCCTCATCTCTCGTCTACAAACAGGCAGGACGAGGGCTCACTCTGTGCATTGGTTCAGCACCTCGACCACATGTGCCAAACTCAGGCTCGCAGGCCAAATCCCTCTATCAAGTACTCCTCTGGCATTGCAAGATTGACAGTGGCCTCTGTATTACAAAGAGCATGAATTACACAACCATTCTTACTAATTCAGACCAAAAGTAACAATAACACACAACATTACACATTACACACCTAAAAACAACACCACTTTAACTATTACACCCTGTCTGTACAAAATAACACCTGAAAGAAGCATACGACAGTCAAAAGTGATCATGTTAACTACAGCAAAACATGCTGGGAAACGTGTAACCCGCTCGTTCCACAGCTGCAAACTCTTCTGGGTTGCACATCTCGCAGATTGTCGTGTTTTTGTGTTGATATAAAATACTGTAGCTTTTGCCCGGACGTTGAGAGGATGACAAGGAGGTGGTCGATCAACAATCATTTAATTCAAACGAACAACCACGCCAAAACAACCACCGTAATATATCTGCAGCAGTCTCCCCCTCCCTTTTTCTGGCTCATCCAATCAGCAGTCAGGATACATTCACAGCCTCAGAGACTATAGGAAAGTAGAAATTAACTACTACATTTAGTTTGGCCCGAGACCTAAACTTGGCTTTGAGTTTTGACCCCCTGTGCGATTGAGTTTGACACCCCTGACCTACACGCTTCATAGAACAACGACGGACAGAGTGAGACCTCTTGTTCCATTTATCACAGCAAGTCTTCCAGGTCCTGAAGCAGCAAAACAGCCCCAGACCGTCACACTACCACCACCATATTTTTGTTGGTATGATGTTCTTTTTCTGATTTGTGACGTTACTTTTACGCCAGATGTAATGGGACACACACCTTCCAAAAAGTTCTCATCAGACCACAGAATATTTTCCCAAGGGTCTTGAGGATCATCAAGATGTTTTCTCGCAAAATTGAGACGAGCCTTAATGTTCTTTTTGTTCAGCAGTGGTTTTCATCTTGGAACTCTGCCATGCAGGCCGTTTTTCCCCAGTGTCTTTCTTATGGTGGAGTCATGAACACTGACCTTAACTGAGGCAAGTGAGGCCTGCAGTTCTTTGGAAGTTGTTGTGGGGTCTTTTGTGACCTCTTTGATGAGTCGTCACTGCTCTCTTGGGGTCATTTTAGTTGGCCGGCCACTCCTGGGAAGGTTCATCGTTGTTCCATGGTTTCATTTGTGGATCACGGCTCTCGCCAACGTTTTAAAAATGGCTTTATAACCTTTTCTAGACTGATGTCAATTACTTTCTTTCTGGGGAGGAGGCAATCACTTTTTCACACAAGGCCATGCAGGTTTATATTTTTTTCTCCCTTAATAATAAAAAGTTTCATTTAAAAACTGAATTTTGTGTTCAGTTGTGTTGTCACTGACATTTAAATTTGCTTGATGATCTGAAACGTTTAAGTGTGACAAATATGCAAAAAAAAAAAAAAAAATCAGGAAGGAGGCAAACACTTTTTCACACCACTGCACATGAGCATGAATCTTATGTTATTATTCACATTACTGCATATGTTTTGTTGACTATTGGTTGTGCTATACGTGGCACTATTTCTATAACTTGCATTGCATATTGCAGTATTTTTCTTATTTTGCACAAACATGTTTATTTGTGAAATGCATCCAGTGGCATCGCAGCAAAAGAAGTGTAATGTGTGAGATAGTGAAGAGCTGCAGCCAATATCGGTATCGGTTGATATTCGTATCAGAAATGAAGCGCTGGACAATATCGGTATCAAAAGAAAGCCAGTATCAAGCATCTTCGAGACACTTCCCAACTTGCTTCTTCGTGAGTCAAGTTCAGAAACATTCTGTGAGCATCTGAATAAACTCATCAAGGAATGTCTTGTTGTAAACAATGAAATAGCGCGCAGGGAGGGACATTGATTATAGCTTACATGCGGAAAATTCTAGAAGTGGTGCATCCTCTGCAACATGAGGCAGCAAAGAGGGAAAAGTCCCAACAGGAGCAGGCCAAAAGTGCTTTTAGGTCCAGTAAATTAAGGAGAAGACTGCGGCTTTCAAAGCAAACCGTCATGATAGTTAACACGCAACCACTTAAGAGGCCAGCTGCGCGAGTGACGTGAATAATGGCGTTTAATTTGTCTCATCTTCACTGGCTGGGCCGGGGGCGGCCCGCTGGCACTGGCGGGGAGCGCAAATGATGCCCCTTGCTTGTGTTGCTGTTGTTTTTAATGCATCGCCACCCTTTCATTTGCACGTCTGTTTACATGCACGCACAGAAGCAGCAGCAGCAGCGGACGAGTAGGGATGCCTCACACGTGCCAAAATGGAGGGGATGATTTTCTGCTCCTTTTCCAAGGGCACTGTAATTTGCCCAAACGCTGTGAAAGCCCTATAAATAAATACTTGAAGAACTTTATAAGTGTAGTGTGGAAACTATTTACAAGTTCCTCAGCAGCACGTACTCGAAATGTCAGTAAAATTGTCTCTTTTTTTCTTGTTGGAGAGGGGAAAGGTTGCCTAATGCGTCTGAGTCGTTTGAAAATACAAAAATAATGCAGATATCAACACTTTTAGGCGTATTCATCATCCCAGCTGCGCTGCGGTTGATGCTGCGCTATATTTCCTTTATTTTATTTTCCTAACGGAGTGTTCTCTCTGAGTGTTCTCTTAGCCAGCCGCAGTTCAGTAGTGGAAAATTGACAGCTAATTTTTTCTACTGCTTGTTTTCAATTGGACACAGTTGGACTCTCCTGTAAGAGGACGGTCTGGGAGGCGAGACAGAGCAGCTCTGACTCATGTTGTAACGGGAGACGTCGCTACAAAGCGGCAGGATGGCTTCTTTCTATTTGTTGTTCTAATCCTGAGCGCAAACATTCTGATGATGTGACACGTATAATGCATGTAAACTGATGCAACGTGAAAGGCAAGGCTAACATTTCAGATGGGCTAAGAAAAGTTACAATTGTATTTGGCTGCGTTTACGCTGGAGGTTTAATTCTGATTTAATGCCTTTATCAGATTTTTGACTAATTACATTTATTTTCAAGGGGCCCATATCTGATACCACTGTGTTTTGCATTTACTGAACTCCTTAAGTAATCCACATGCACACAAACAAGGTCTCACGTCACCAAAACAACAAATGCATTATCAACTGGTTTGGCTGCGGGACCCAACATCACCTCTCGTTGACCAGCGGCAAACCAAATTGCAGAAATGTTCCAACTCAAACTTCTCAAATATCTTATATTTAAGAGACAGTTTGCAGCGGTTACGCGGCTGCTTAGGCACGCACCTCGTGGCGGCATAGCAAGCAAATCGCACAAACAAGAACGTGAGGTGCATTCACAGACATCGGCTCTGCAACCCGCCCGTTAAGAATTCCTAGGTTTTTTCCAGCGACGGCTGCATATGGAAAAGTTAATGGATGCGGGGGCCATTTTGATATTTTTCTGAAGTAAAATGGCTAAAAAAAGATGTTTTGTATGTATTTAAAGGCAAAACTTTGTATGAGCTTTCTGTTATCGGTGACAAAGCAAAGTATTATTATTTATTATTATTATTATTATTATTATTATTAATTATCAATGCCATCATTTCATCTTTTGCTCTTTTTTTCCCCATTGTTGCTGGGTTTTTTGGAGGGGGTTGCTCAATTCAATTTCTACAATGTGCCGCGGGCTAATAAAAAACTAGCTGCGGGCCACACTTTGGACACCCCTGATTTAACGACTATAAACTATAAATCAGGCCGCACGGTGGTCTAGTGGTTAGCATGTTGGCCAACACAGTAACAGCTTGGAGATTGGGAAGACCTGGGTTCGATTCTCCCCTGGGCATTTCTGTGTGGAGTTTGCATGTTCTCCCCGTGTGCGCGTGGGTTTTCTCCGAGCACTCCGGCTTCCTCCCTCATTCCCAAAAACATGCAGGTGAGGTTAATTGGCGACTCTAAATTGCCCGTAGGTATGAATGTGAGTGTGAATGGTTGTTTGTCTATATGTGCCCTGCTATTGGTTGGCGACCAGTCCAGGGTGTACCCCGCCTGTCGCCCGAAGTCAGCTGGGATAGGCTCCAGCATGCCCCCGCGACCCTAATGAGGATGAAGCGGTATAGTAAATGGATGGATGGAAACTATAAATCAGATTTTTGCATCTGTTGAGCTATGACCAGGTTTGCCAACTCCCTAAAAAATAAATATAGAACATCTTTTTTGCACGGCCAACAAAATGACAACAAAAGAGCAGAGTTGTTAATGATGCTTTTAAAAACAGTGAGCTAGCGTTACTACCATCGCCAAGGTAGTACGTATCCCATGGACGTGATAGCCTCTTGTACCTTCCCCGTCACACAGAAACAAGATCTCAACTAACCCCATTGCTTCTTTTTTTTTTAATTTAAAGACTGGTGTAGGAGTGACCGTCCACAGTCCAAAGACCACAAACTAGGCAGAAAACTGTCAAGCTGTGGCAGAGTGAGAGCTAAGGTAAAGGATGGCTGGCAATCGGTGTTTGATGGGTGATCAAACACGCTGGCATTGATTGGCTTAGCTTGTGGCAAGCTGGAGCAAATCCAATGGCATTTTTCACAGTAATACGGGACAAAGCGCATCCCTTTTCAGCTCAATACAGGATGCTTATTTTGTTTCTAAATACGGGATGATTCAGTTTTTCAAGGGACGCTTGGCAACCCTAGAATGGCCCACTTGCCACTACTGCAAAAGCACCACTAATGTGCCTCTATGGTAAGCTAGAGACATTATCTAGTAACTTGAAGACTAACAGCTTGACATCCCAGCGTCTTCACCTAGACTTTATAAAAAAAATGGAAGGAAACTGATCCGGCCATGTATGGAATCATGCTGCCTTCACCTTCTCGTGTTGCATTTACTTACGTTTGATCTCGTGTTTATTAAGGGAAGGAGCAGCCAGAATGAAATTGATGAAAATGATGACAATTTAAACACAAGCGAGCCAACATGATACAGATTTTGGTCACATGAGCTCATCCAAACAGTCAAGACCTCCATCGCTGCAGGAGCGTCATTACCCTCAATGAGTCTTGCGTATCCACTTCAAATACAGAAGCACTCTTTCTAATGGAGGCGAGAAAAGTTGCCCAGCAGGTTGAGATTGTATGTCTGTCAAAACAATGACGGAGCCGCCTCACGCCTCGCGGAAACTCAATCGCTTTGTCCACAGTCCAAATGAGCAATGTTGGGGGAAGCCGCGGCGCCGCAGGAGGCGACGGGGGTCCGGGGCCGTGGAATGAGTGTTTGTGTGGACAGGCGACTGGTTCTCATCGTCACTGTCATGATTCATGTGGCCCGCACGTCCACTTACAGTACGAAAAGAAAGAGACGCCTCACTCCTTCACGTGGTTTGCATTTCTGCCTGGTCGAGGGTGACATTTCATTTCTAAGCGATTCATCTTTAAACGGGCCTACAGTAATTCAATTTGCACTCCAAGCTGTTTCTAATACCCCCCCCACACACACACACAACCTCCACCCTCACTTCATCCTGAATGTGGGAACACGTGCTGTCTGATTGGCTTTTAATGGACAACATGATGCGGTTGGAGGGAGAGAAGCAACATTTTTTTTACATTTATACACGTAGCCCAGCAGTAGAAGTGTATTAGTACAGTGTATTTATATACAGTATGTTTACAGTATATCAATACAGGTGGTCCTGGGTTTACGGCATTATGTGTTACAAAATTTCATGGTTACAAAGACGCTCCCATAAATTCATTAAAAACTGAATTGTGGTCCGTAAACACAAGACTCGCTCAAAAACTAGTTACAGTATAGCGCATTGGTCTAAGGCCTTGCCCACACGGAAATAGTTGCATCCAGACGGAAACGGATCACTGGGTGGAAACGATGTAATACACAAGGCACACCTATGTGTGGCGCTGTAAACAGACACACAGATGAAACCATGTGACGCAACCAAAAAGAACGTATTCACGTAAGTCCATCGACTTCTGTTTTCCATGGCTCATCTAGACTTACGACGAAGTGGAATTACTTCTGCGAGTCATTATGGAGAGAATGTCGACTGAGGTGAGTCGTGCCAGTCCAAATACTCTATTCAGATATTATGTTGGCTTGTCATCGCTCACTTCTGATCACATGACGACGACGGGTCGGTGAGTAGTCAGTGAGTAATCAGTAGTCAGTGACCATTGTAGATTTACTATCCACTGAAAATGAGTAAAACACAGCCATGATTGTCTAAATACTGCAGCGAGCAATATAAATCGCTCGTCTTGAGTCAAGCATGAGTGCTGCCGGGCCTGCATGAGTTCTGTCGGCACTGCAGTTCATTGAGGGAAAGAAGAATTCCAACATGTCTTGCGACATTGTGAAGCAGGGCATGATCCCCTCCCTTGGGAAACTTGGCTGCATGATACCAAGCAACTCCAAGATGACAGGTGTGATTTGTGTCATAGATCCTATTCTATTGCTTCAAGTATATGGGACGACATTTGTTGCTAACATTGTTACAATATTTGAAAAACATTGGTTCAGTTCCATCACTTTCAACTTCCTCAGCAACTCCATTGTATCTTAACGACTGTCGTTTTGCACCACGAAAGAGTGAAACCATTCTTGTCCGGGCATGCCTCTACCTTTAGAGGATAAATACTTTGGATCCTGCACCAACCCTCAGGGGCGAAACATCTAAGACGACCTGAACAGTCCAGTTGTGATCGCTTCAAAGCCCTGAGAATACAATGACCTGGATGAATAAGAATAGTACGTTGCTCATGAAGGCAGCAGGCAGGAATGATAAGTTTCCCATTCAAGCAAGAATCCTACTGGTTTTAAAAGGACATACGACGCTCGAGCTTGCTGGAGTTGAAAGTCATGGGCAGCAGTTTTACAACACCACGCACCAGCACTTTACCACTGCTGGTAAAGGGCTTTTATAAACATCTTAAAGCTGCAATTACTGACTTGTGGTGGAGCTCTGCCTCATAATGTGAAAGACTTATTGGACTTACATCAACGCACACAAGTCTTCCTTCCATGACAAAACATTGAACGTTGCATCACAGAGGAATTTTGTGTCACACAAGATACAAAGAGGTGGTATTTATTCATCCGCTCATCATAGGAAGACAAATGTCCTGATTTGGCCACTGACATTTTTCTAAGTCTGCTTTCAGGTTTTGAAACATGAAACGTATAATATACAGTGATGGCGGTGGGGCTAAAGTTGTCTAATAACAGTCATCTGTGGTGCGTTTCTATGAATTACTTTCCAGTAAAAACCTTTTTTCTTGCTTCTGGAAAAAAAAAGTTCTACGACATACAGTATGTGGTTGTCATAGTAGAGCGACAAAATACTAAATACTTCGCCTCATTAAGCACAGTAAACGCAATAAAAGATTGTGTCTGCAGCCGACAGTTTAGTTCAAAATTGTGCATTGTGGTCACGTGTGATGCGCTGAAGTCCCAGAAGGAGTTGTCTGTCATTTTAGGATCCACTTTCACGCCATTATTATGTCGCTTTCCCGCAGTTTGCTAGCATCTGACTTGCTAACCTATGTGAGGAACTAAATGTGGTAGAGTGGTTGTCTCCCAACCTGAAGGTTTCTCGTTCGGTCCTCCTTCCTTGGGCAAGATACTAAACCACTAGTTGCTCCTGATTCTGCATCATCAGTTGGTAAATATGGTACCACTGTCCATGCGCTTAGAGTACCTTGAATGTAGGCTCAGCATAGTTACTGTTACTAGATTTTCTTCGCATTGGCCCTTTTCCTGGAAGCCAGCTGAGGTGCATCGTCCTTCAAAGTTGTGGCTGGAGCAGATGACGCTGAAAACCTAGAGTAAAGAAACCCTTCAGCGAGCGCCCTCATTGACTGACACTGAAACGTTATATACATGACAGCAAACATGGAAACGCCCTTTAAACGGCCGCGGTTAACCTCTCAGCAGCAGAGTTTGTTGTTTTTGTACGCCCCGAAGGTTGGGCGCTAGACGGCAGGTTGCGTAGTGACTCTGGTATCCATCCACTGGAGGCGATGTTAGCGCTCGCCGTGTAATTCTAGAGCCCGTCAGCAGGCCGTGAGGGTGAAAATAAGAAGGGGGAAAATACTGAACATTTCTGGCGTTCTAAAGTTGTCTCTAAGGGAAATAACCACGAGTGCAGCGTGTAAATAACAGAAATGTCAGCACGCCGCCCTCAGCCTGGCGACGCGCAGCTTCATCCTTTCACACTTCCACGGTGGACAATTTAGAAGCATAACAAGAGGCAGATGAGAGGGGCAGTCGCTCCCCACACAGAGACCCTGCAGCGGTGGAAATTTGTCCGACTAACTTCACCACAACGGGGGGTGGGGGGCTTTCGGGTCAGAAGCTCTTTGGAGGGTTGAGACAAGCAGACGCTCCGATGACCTTGTGAAGGAAAACTTGTCATCCATCACTCGCAGTGTGCTCCTCTGTCAGGGGCCTGGAGGGGGGGCTGATTTGGACCTCAAGGGGATCACAGAGGATTCACAACTACATGGAGTACTAAACGTCTACCGGCACTTATTACAGTACGCTAGGGTTGTAAATAATCAATGGAAAAACTATTAGCCAATGACAGTCCTTTACATCCGCATGTCCAGTTTAGTTAGTTAGTTTAGTTTCCGCCAAGCGGTCCGGTCCAGTTCAGTTCTCCATGGTACAGTTCATAAGGATAAATCTTGATGTGACAGGATGGTGGTAGCGTGACATCATAGCATGGCAATGCAGTGTACGGAAGAAGACGGTCACGTAGACAACAAACGATAGCGAAGACCTTTGCCAAGGCCGTTCCCATTTGCAAAGGTTTAAAAAACTTCATTCGATTATTAGAGAGCAGCATATTTGCTGTTGGGGATTTTGTTATTCATTCCATGTCACAACAACACACTTATAGAGTTTATATAGTGAAACCTTGGTTTACATCATTCATTTGTTCCAAAGGTCGACGAAAACCGAAAGGAATGAAAACTGAGGCAATTTTTCCCGTGGGGAATAACGTAAACTATACAGTCATCCCTCGTAATGTCACGGCTTGATTATCGCTCTCTTGCTCTATAGCGTTTTTTCAAAAATGTATTAATTAATAAATGATGCTGTGACTACTATTATTAGTCAAAAAATGTTGAAAAACAGAGGTATATGTAGTATTATGGCCACTAGGCGTCAGTAATGTTCCATTCAGGAGACATGACATTAGATTACAGTCCCATTGCATGGAGTCAGCCATTGCATGGCCGACATGACAGAGCAGGGGAACCTTTTTGGCAAAGAGAGCTACGAAAGCCACATATTTTAAAATGTATTTCCGTGAGAGCCATCTAATAGATTTGAACACTGAATACAACTAAATGCGTCTATTTTTAAGTAAGACCAACAATTTAAGACTATAGTAAGTATCTGAATTGATTCTTTTTATTATCAGTGTTATACTGAGGCTATCAAATAATAAATAAAATACTTCCTACCATTACTGTAACTTCTGGTGCTGCATGGTTTTGCACCGTACTCTGTATCTTTCTTTCTTTTCGCCATCCTCTTCGTCAAAAGGGTTGACTCTGCAGAATTACCTGGCTGACTATTTGATTAAAGGAGGGAAGTTTACTTCTTGACATCCCGATGACCCGGGTAGGCTACTGCATTATCCAGTATTAATCAAGTTTTGGTGTGCGACCCTGAAAACATCAGAAGGACAGTTGGCATTGGCTCTGGCCACGGCCACCTGCATTGCGGTAGAAAATGGATGGATGGATTAAAATACATAAGAATGTTTTCTATTTTGAATGTTATTTTAACACTGAGATTTCTGTAATGATTTACTTTATAATGTCAGCAAAAAAAAAATTAAATAAATACATTTTATCATGTCAGGACATGTCTGACAGCCTGATGTGGCTCTTTTGATGACTGCATCTGGCTCCTGAGTCATAGGTTCCCTACCCCTGTGATAGAGTGAAAAGAATTTATCCTCCCATTCCATGTGGAAGTGGTAAGTTTTTGGCTTCTTTGTCCTTCTTCCCCCTCCATTTTAAACCCTTTCTTAAAAGAAAACTGCGCTTTTTTTTTTTTAATTTTGCTGATCATCCACAATCCTTATGTCAAACAGGAACAGATATTTATTTGCCTTGTCTGTGCGTTCTAACGAGAGAAAACAAATTAGCATGAGCCAGCTAACATTGCACGTCATGGGAGGCACCTATTTTGACGATAAAGCTGTAAAAAAATACTCAAAAAAATGTCAACAGTGTTCCAATTAACATAACTGACCTGTATATTAACCAAGCTACAGTGATTGTTATCGTAGCAGCTAAAACGAAAAACGACATTTATCTGGCGGAGAAACACAACACCTCGTTAGTCTCAGCGTCACTCACAACGCCTCAAGCCACTGCAATGGGACAGATGGAAGAGTGGATACTACTGGCTGTCAATTTTGCTACGAAGACTCAAAAAGATCCTCGTTTGCTGTCACTTTATAACCTGAAGATTGGAGCACAAGTCTTGTGCTGAAAGACACAGCCATCCCAATGAGGGCGGACATTGCAGGTGTTGTCGCTGTTTCTATGTTTCTATGTAGCCGTTGTTGACGGAAGTAGCGTTAGCTCCTATGGGTTATGTGAAATCAATGCGTTTAGGAAAGAATTTTCTGTAATGTTTTAAATCATCGAAATACGCCAATATACTGTAAGTATTACATGTTATTAGCAATGTACCCGTTAATGCATGATCATAGCATGTATATAAACCAATAAAAGTTGTTAGAGGTTTTTTTAGAGGGCTTTATAGTCGAAATAGGTGCCTCCCATGACATGCAGTTAGCCGGCTCATGCTATCTCGTTGTCTCTTTTTAGAACGTACAGAAAAGGGAAAGAAATATGTATTAACATAAGGATTGTGGATGACAAGCACATTTCCAAAAAAAAGTGTAGTTTTCCTGTAAGTTTAGAATAAAATAAATCAAGTGGAGGCTAACCAGTTAGCTTGCCGGCTTGCTAATGTTTAAAGCTATGGCCGTCCGTCTCTTGTGTCTTATAGTTGAGCAATGTGGTGTAAACAAAGAATAACAGGAGTGTAAAGGTGACTATAGGGGTGTTAGTTCATGTCTACAGGGCTCTAATAATGGTAAAGAGGCTTTATCTACAAAAATATTCCATTTATTAATATTGAATCCTACTTCGCGGAAATTCACTTATCGCAGTCAGGTCTGGAACCGATTAACCGCGATAAACGAGGAATGACTGTAGTTTTATATGCCGAAAACAACGCAAAATTATTATCATTGACGAATTGTTGACGCAGACTTTCATCATCCTGGCAAGATTGAATTCAATACTGTTTTATTTTAAACCCAAACAAAGCGAATATGCTTGTTTTACCAGAACATGAACAAAATGCTGGTGTCCACAACTCACATTTTGTTTTTCAGAATGAATTTCTTTCTACTGTTATTTCATTATGAACTGAAAACCTGAATGAAAAGCAGGCTTGCGGGCACCTCATGTGGTCACGAGAGGCTACCTGGTGCCCACGGGCACCACGTTCATGACCCCTAGCATAAAGGCGCACAGGTTTAGTTTTGTTTTGTCTTCCCTATCCATTTTGGTTGTCTCCTGTAAGTTAATAGCAACCATCAACAGACTGCATCGTGTCTAATCCCCACCCTTTACATACCGTACCCCAAAATCAGAGTGCCAATTATTGATAGCCAACTCACTGATCCTGAAAGATATCTATAAAGACATAACAGAACAGCTATTGTGGTACACGCTGCAACTGGTGTCAGTAGAAATAGCCTACTACCCTACGAAACTGAACCGAACTGTACTCATTGTAAAAAACAGGAGTTCCTCGTCCAAAATGTCTGACAGATTTTGAGGATGATGTCCAACGCTAATGAGTATTCTTAAATCAGACTCCTATAATCAGCGATTTCTTACACAAACACACAACTTATGATCACTGGAACCAAAAAACAGTAGTGGTCTTGTGTGGTGACAGCTTCAGGAAGCTCTCCGCCATGGAAAGTTGCACAACTTGGCAGCACTGAGGCGTCATAAATGCTTTTTATTTTTTCACTGTACTGCATCAGGCTGTTTTGACTATACTAGGTATCTTATTTAGCAAAATATTACAAACATGTAATGTAACGTATGCGGTTTCCAGAGACTTCTCTACCAAAGCAAAGAGAGTGTCTCTTGTCACGTGACCTGCGCTGACGAGGTAGCACCATGGCGTCCTCTCTGGGCCGAGGTGAGTCTGACTCTGATTAGCATGGGGGCTACCGCGTTGCCCTGAGAAAAAAAAAAAGAAAAGCTGCAGGTTTTAAAATAAATGTTATTGTTTGTCACAGGAAACCAACCTGATTACTGTTTCTTTCTCTCATGTGTGCACTTAACGCCGCACACCAGGGTTCTATTTGTGCATGTGGTTCTCATTGGGAGGATTTTGTGGCGGGGGCGAAAAGGGACACCTCGCGTTTTCATCTTTATGAAGTCACACTTTGGGCAAGAGAGGTTAAAGCAGGCCGTGTTTGCACAAAGTCTTTGGAAGACAACCTGTGTGTTGGAATCGTGCGATAGATTGTGTTTCATCACAGGGAGGTGGGCAGGGTTACTAAAGGTCGGCCCACAGCGATTGTCGTAACGTGTGTGTTCACTAAAGTTTTTAGTCTGGTCCATTCCTTTGTGGTGTAAAGGAGTATTTAAACAGCTAATACTCTTAGTTTGATTCTCGACCAGGGCCTTAACAGCAAGCCAAGGGACATGTCCAGTGCCGGTCCCAAGCTAGGATAAAGATAATCGGGAAGGTTGCACCAGGAAGGAAATCCGGTGTAAAAAGTAAGCCAAACAAATCATGTCATTGACTCGCGGTGCTGACCACTGATTGGAAAAGCTTAAAGATTACTATCTCTTTACAAATCCCGCCATTATTACAATTAATTTATGACCAATTAGACGTTGGACTAGAGTCCTGAGTTAGTTGTTACATCATTCTGTTGATAAACTAGCCGACTATAACTAGCTAACCATCCAATACTGAAAAGAGAACATTTTCCCTTGCTTATTTTTGAGCTTCATAATAAAACACTGTATTACTGCAACCTTCCTGACTTTGTGGATTATTTCTGGTCATTCTGTCTTTTTTTATCGAAGTTTTTGTTATAATTTATAACTGGCAGGAGGAGTGAGCTCATTAATCTTAGTGTGGTCCGTCTTCATTCTTTGTCTTATCAAGACATTTTGGACAATTGTATGCAAGGGTGTCTTAAAATAGTCGACTATTCAACGGCTCGATTCGGAGGAGTCTGATTCAACTGTAAATCTCGCTGTTAAATCTTATGAAAATGTCATGTGATCAAGATTGTACCATTCTGACTACATAGGGGGTGGCCACAAAAAACCCCCAAAAACATTCGACTATTAGTCGACTATGGACAAAATCTAAGGAATCAGATTTGACTATGAACATTCTTAGTCAAAGGCAGCCCTAATTGTATGCCTCCAGTTTTATGGGAAAAAGTAAGGAACAGCTCTTTTCTGTCCCCACTGCATAATGCTATGGCCCTAAAAGTACGCTTGGTACGGGTGTGCACCAAAACTAAGTATCATTATGACACCGGTGCCAACATAAGTCACTGGACCGAAAACCCAAGTAGATATTGGCGCCTCATTTCGCTTCTAAATGAAGACAACGGTGTTCGGGGTGAACTGAAAAGGTATTTTTTCAAAACAGCTGCCAGAGTAGGAAAATCTGACAACGGCGCCTTGTCATTGCCATGTGGACAAGCAAAACATTACTTTCCGTAAACGATGATGTCTCCGTCCCGTTGTCGTCACGTGACCAGAGGTGACCGGTTGTGTACTGATGCAGAAAAGCCAACACAATATCTGAATACTTTCATTGGCATGAGTCCCAGTCGACATTCTCCTGATTTTTTTTTTTTTTTATCTTACACAGCCTTCTCTCGTTTATCGCGGTTAATTGGTTCCAGACCCGACCACGACTAAGTGAATTCCCGCAAAGTAGGATTCAATATTAATAAATGCAATATTTCCGTAGTTAGAGCATAGAAAACATGTTTAGGACTTTTTAAATAGTTTTTTTACCATTATTAGAGCCCTGTAGACATTAAATAACACCCCTATAGTCACCTTTACACTCCTATTATTCTTTGTTTACACCACACTGCTTATGCAGAGGCTACGGCAGTGGTCACCAACCCCCGGACTGTGGGTCATTTGGTACCGGGCCGCACAGAAAGAAAAAATAATTTCCATTATTTCATTTTTTTGTGTTTTATTTTAAAAAGTGGCCGGATGCTCTCTGTTACAGCCATCTCACTTGACGCATGTCCATTGTGCGTGTGCTAACTTTATCTCATGCCGCACAGATAGACTACTACTGTATTTTTACCATTTTTCTTTCACCTCATATTTGGGCTCAAATGCTGATACTATGTGGGAATGCATAAAGGTAAGTTTTGATGACTTATTGAGTGCTAATGTGCACATTTGTCTCAAGTTAATTCATGCCTTTTACCACACACGTCAAACAGCGATGAAATAATCTCTCTGGAAAAGCTTGGCTGGAACTTGACACAATACATAACACATAAGATAAATTAGATCGCTATTATGTAGGAAACCTCCTTATGTATGTCATGTCATGTCTCATCAATGTTTTGTGTCATTACGGACACCTAGTGACCAGAATACTATACAAGTCTTCCATCCATCCACCCATCTTCTACCGCTTGTCTGATGTCGGGCGCGCAGGCAGCAGCCTAAGCAGGGAAGCCCTCTCCTCGGCCAGTTTGTCCAGCGGATCCAGAGGCGTTCCCAGGCCAGTTGAGAGACATAGTCTCTCCAACGTGTCCCGCGTCTTCCCCGAGGCTGAGACCGATACATAAATCTTGTCTTTCAATATTTTTTGACTAATAATAGGCCACAGTCAACCATCAAACAGCGCTAATTTATTTATTGATTTATTTTTAAACGCGCGTGAGGGAACGATGTTTGAACCGCGATGTTGCGAGGGTTGACTGTACTCCAAAGTGGCCCAGCACAAGTAATTCCGCTTTGTTGTAAATCCAAGCAAGCCAGACAAGCAAAAGACGATGCGCCTTATGCGCATGCGTTCTGTCTTCTTCTATAGTTTTGCTGTGTCACATGGTTTTGTCTGCATGGTTGTTTACAGTGGCACATGCAGGCGTTCTTTATGTACATCGTTTTCACTCAGCAAGCTTGTCTTGTGTGGACGAGACTACACACTGTATTTGCTGTAATTATTATGTTGTGGATTGCTGAATGTAATACTTAGTTATCATTTCATTTATATTACTAAACTATTGAAATTATTATTCCGTTCAGTGTGCATGTCACAAAAATAAAAAGGTATTCATTTGGGGCAAAATGTGTTTTCCTTTTTTTTTTTAAGTACCGGTTTCAAAAATACCAATATGGCACCAATATCGGATAATATGTAAACGATACCCAACCCTAAATACTTGGATGAGTTTGGTGTGGAAGAACTAGAATTAAATTTGTACAAAAATTCCCACGAATGCCCAAAAATTGTGTAGAAATTCTTCCCAGGAGCTTGTGGAAGCGCCGCGTTTTCATCACCTTTCGCTTCCTGTGTCCCAATACTTTTGTCCCTATAGCGCAGTGAAAGTTGAGTCTGAGGAGGCCTCTCTCTGCTTTCACACAGGTCTTTGTCTCCATCCCCCTGGAGATTAATGACACACACACTCGTGGAGAGCAGCAGGGAAAGAGAGGGGGGTAAAGGCAGCAGAGAGCCAGTAAAAGAGTGAATAAAAGGCTTAAAAGGCATCTGGGAGGAAAGCTGAGAAAGCAGGGGACCCGTCGGCAGGTTTGTGCCAAGACTTAGAAGTCAGACTGTTTGTTTTTCCTCGTATGTCGACGCAGCCGCGCTTCTCTTTTTGTCTCTCTCTGCCACCGCCTGATTGCGTCTCCTACATTTGAAACTCGGCAAAGAGCAAACACACACCTCCAAGAAAGACAATATGTAAATGTGTGAAAGGAGCCAATTAGGAAATTGATGTTGTTTAGGGGAGGTTGGTGGTAGTGTAATTCCAAAAACATGCTCCATGACACCCCCCCTCCACCCCGCCCCTCAATGTAATGCCTCTGATGTGAGGCTGTGGCTTCTTTGGGAGCAGCTGGGGAGTGTGGGGGGCGACATGAACGTGCTTGGTGGCAAACATTTGTTTACGTTTTCCTTTAAAGGGCCGGCGTGCACGTCTCCCCGCCGATTGGAAACATACCACGTACCCCCTTCCTTAAAAATAAGAAAAATATGCGCACAAAAGATCCAGAAAATGAGCTTTTGATACATGATAACTCGGGAATCGATCCAAAAAAAGACGACAGCTTCACTTACACCAACAAGGAGAAAAGAAACATCTGTAACTGTGTGTGCACTTATTGGCAAGGAACCATTTTTGGTAACTTGAATACATTTTGCTTTTAAGTGACTGCCATTACAAAGCTGACACTGCTAATTCCATGTCTATATCATTCCTTACGTTCCCTCATCATTTTAATAAAGCTGTCTAAAAACAGGTAAATAAAATGAATTGTAGCTGCCTTTTGGCATAAAAAATTTTGGCATCTCTCGCCACACGGAAGTACTAATCGAATGAAATGAGACGAAAATTGGTTTTATATTTTTTGTGTAATCCTGCTAACCGTTTACCTATGTCAGTATGACAGTTGTGAAAAAGGTCATTAAAGCATCAAAGCTAAGATTTCTACACAATTCTGTATGTACAACACTTCACGGAAAAATGCAGTAAGATTTCTCATTTTGACATTCACTTTGCTCATGCTCAGCCAGGCCGATGGCGGAGGTGAACACGGCGTGGCCAGGGTGGGTGGTGGTGGTGGGTGGGGTGGGGGGGGGGAGCTTGAGGCCTTATCGCCACTTTAATTTTTCTCCCCAAGGTGAGCAGGGAAGAGATCAGTGGCACTAAACCCTGGGAATTACCCTAGATATTGGCCCCCTGTGCTCTGCAAATGAAATCCTGCCGTTGGCCGGAAGAACATGGTGGTTAACACTCTGGAAATCAGTTTTTGTGCAGACCACAGCTGGCGCGAAGGGACAGTAGGGGAAGGCTGGAGGATAGACGATGGCGGGGGGGGAGGGTGCGAAATGTTTTTGTTAAATAAAGTCGACATTACACATGGATAGAAGACAAAAGTTGGACAAGCTTTGCTTTTGTCCCCTTGCTTCCAAAATGGTCCAAAATACTACATTATCAGGTGAGCCACTGCACCTCTTGGCCCTAATGCAGGCAAAAATGTCTACACATGCTTGTTTGTTTCGTGTACGCGCATAAGTGGCAACAGAGTGCGTTTGTAGTTATTGCAACCAAACTATAGCGCTGAAACCAGAACCGGGGGTCCAGCTGTCTGGGCGTCTGAGCAGGGGGTCCCGTCGCGGATGGCGAAGGGTGGGGTGTGGGTGAGTGCACGGCGAGATAGAAATGACTCATTGTGATTGTAACCTTCACAGTGGTGAACCTGAGCAGCTGTCCGTCTGTCAGGCTGGCGCTGGCCACGTCCGAGGATGGCAGCCAGTGACATCAACGTCCATGTTTATTTGCTAAAAAGTCTAAAAAAAGGACATGAACTGCTATATGGCATTTCTCTTCGTGGATTCTACAGTATTTTTGTGAAACCGGACATTGCAAATTATCTTCAATCCTGACTGACTGGTTGCCATGGCAGCAAACTCATCAATGACGTGGTGTCCAAAGGTGAAGTGAAATTAACCAAGAATCCTGTTTTCAGACTTTAAATGTTACGCTGAACATCAAAAACTACAAGTAATGCAAGAACATTATTTTGCAACACTATTATTTTACAACACAAGAACATTAGCGGTCTTCACTTCATTATTTTGGGTAAAATGCTGCAATAAAAAAACGCAAAACAAATTGCCACAAAAGGTGCGATAAACATGTACAGTGGAACCTTGTTATGCATACACCCCAGTTTTCGTAGGACCTGTTTTTTGATAAAAATTATTGTCATAAATACAACTCTGTTTTTGTACACCATCTCAAGTTCACTACGGTGGTACCTCAGTTTTGGTACACCCCGGTTTTCGTAAGAGTAGTTTATTAATTACAAAGACATTACTAACCAGAGAAGCACTCTGAGAGCGCAGACCTCCGGCAAGCACCACAGTTCCCCCCATATTGTTTTTCACACCAAAATAATCATCCTACATTTTTTGGATCAGTCGTTGATACTTTGTAGAACCCGTTGGAAACTTGTCCTGTATTTTTTTTCCAACTACTCTGACCATTTTAAAAAAAATATATAACCTCTGCACTGCGTTTGCGCTTTGCGCTGCACTTGACGGAGGTAAAAATATGTCTTGGTTTTCATATGGCCACATACTAGTCGGGTGCCCAAACGAAGCGTCCACAGATTGGTGACTTGGAGTCTTCTTTTTAGAGTTGGGACGCTATCGACAGACACTGGTCAGGGAATCATCTTTGTTATGTGTGTGGGTTTATTTGTTCGTAGAACGCACACAGAATGAGAAACATGATTGAAAGTATAAAGGTAGCGTCTGTTACAAAATGATTGTAACGCAAAGGTTCCTTAGTTACCACAGATGGTTACAGTTTTACAGTTTAACAGTTTAACGGTGACACATAACAGATTGGGCCAGGCCGCGGTGAGCAAGTATACAGTTCTACCCGTCCACTTTTTAAACATTCGTACATTTCGGTTTTCCTCGGGCCTTTTGGAACGGACTAATGACAAACACCGGGGTTCCACTGCACTTCCATCTCTGGACACTGGGTGGGTTCCTGAGCCTCCCGACTGGCTGTAATGTCCATGCTCATATTGGCAGCATAGCCAGGCTCATAGTCGACATAAGCCATTCTCAAAATGATTTCCTAAAAATGAAATAAGCTTGTGACGTGGAAACTTCTTCCCTACCCGCCTGCGAGGAAACTCTATGTTGTCATATTTCAACACTCACTTACCGGACTCAGTTTCTGCGCCACGCATAGCTGAATACAAATAACGGCGTGCATTTACACACACATCATCACCCCTGAGCTCAACACCCCAACCCCCTCTTCCTCTACTCTCCCACTTTATGCACCGATTGTATTTATAGGCTGTGATCCGGCTGTAAAACAAGCCCCTTTCTCTTTATAAACTCCTGCAGCATATTAGCCTCGAAATAGCAGTTGCTCGTTCGTTTAACCGTGGCGGCAAAAAGGGAGGGCTGGGGGGCGTCTAAATAAAATGGAAGGATGTTTACTCATCTTTGGAGTGAAAAGGGTGCTAATCTCCAATCAGGTCCAAGAGGCAGATAGTTAGCAAGGAGAGGCTAAAAATAGAGCAGGCGCTAAAACATTCCGACGACAATTGAGGTTAACTTTGATCTGACGATGCGCCTGCTGAAAATAATTAGCACTTGTGTACGGTGATTCAGGACAAACCGTATATAGATGAACTCTGAGGACACGGTGAGCCCAGGAGCTTTAGCGCGTGTTCCCGAGGGATGGAAAACCCAGCGTGGCCAAGGGCTTGTTTGGAGAACTGATGGAAAGTTTGGTTGGAAACCGGGAACGCGACCTTGATGGCGATTGGGTTTTACTGAGGTGTCAAAGTCAAGACCGGAACATTTTATTGTAGAGACAGAACCACACGGCACTCGGTATCCATGGACACCAAACCCCGAGGTCACAATTTATAATGAATCATCTTGACATTATTGTTGTCTTATAGCCAAATAAGAAGCTTGTTGATTTTACTGATACCCAACACGAGAAGGCTGAGGTTGCTGCTCCTTGGAAACTAAACGCTATCTTCAAAACAAAAGGTCCCCTATGAAAAAGGGCTGCAACTAACAATTGTTTTCTTAGTTGATTCATGTTAAGTTTGTTGTTTTGATTAATTGAATGAATCAGCTGGGCCCTTGAAGGACCAAATCAATATGAACCAAAAACAGTTGGTGGATTGGTGCGCAACATATCAGAAAAGAGGCAAAAATGTTGATCACTGTTTTCCAAAGTCAAAGCTGATGTGTGTGAATATCTTGTTTTGCCTAAAACACAAAAGATAATAGGTCTGCTTTCATGGATGACTAAGAAAATTTTAAAATATTCACATTTAAGAGGCTAAACATTTTTAAATCAAAAAATGATTAATCGAATACCAAAATAGTTGTCAATTAATTGGATAAACGATTAATCATCGAATAATTGTTGCAGCTCTGCTATTACTTTAAACAGATGAGCTAACAATAATCCATCTAACAGTGTCCATCAAGCCTGTTTCATCTTCACTTTTGAGAAAAGAGGCGCTCAAACAAGTGCAGAGTGTATATGTAAAAAGGGGGTGAAGTGCACAAAATCGCTTCTTGGAGACACACACTCAGAAAGAAGTGTGGACAAACACAGCTCATTAGCATTCAATTAAATTTCTACAGTCCAGCATCAGGCTATATTCCAATACTTCCAAAACAGATTTGTCTTACAGTATTCAACACCTGAGACTTATTAGAAAGTGGTGAAAAATGGTGTAATTTGCAGCAGGCCTCAATCATTTAGCTAACTGAACTGGCTAAACGATGGCCTCTGGCGAGAGTACACGCCAATGGAGGCTGCTTGGTGGGTGCGGGTGTGTTATTATTGCGAATACGGGAGCAAATTAAAAACGCTATCAAGTGTCACAGTGGTGTTTTCTGATGCTACACAGCAAACCAACATCGAAGAGTGCAAAGCAGTATCGTGATACACTGCAGATTAACAACTACTTTGGAGTCATAAACCGAAGCACTGTGAAGTAGGTTCTAAGAGGGTGAGGGGTTTGACTTTGTTGTGGAAGAAGTGGGGCTGCTGCAGGCCTGCCAACCTTGAAGAAATTATATTATTACCGTTACTTATATATTATTTTTATATAGTTTTTTTTATTTTGTAAAAAGGCTTTAAAAAAGTTATATTTTATATATACTATACTATAATATATATATATATTTTTTTTTTTCATATTTATTCATACTTCATTTTATAAGGCAAATCTTTGTGTTATTATTTGTTATTAGTATCAGCATTTCAGGTTTTTCTCGTTAATTGTATTTCTACAAAGTGCTACAGGCTAAGAAATGAGCCACAGGCCACAAATGGCCTCTGTGCAGCACTTTGGACACCCCTGCCTTGAAAGCTCTTCGTCGGGGTTGAGCATGTGACGTGACGTCAATCAGAACTCAACTATTTAGCTTGTTAGCTTTCTTTGTCGCGAGCGAAAGATGGTAATTAAAGAGAGAAGGGGAGTGTTATTACAGCCGGAACTAATCGCTGCCTTACAACAGTCTTTCATTGCAAATGTTGGTCTGAAACCCGAGGCGGCGTTCACCAAGGTGGTTCTACACGCCCTCGGAATAAGTTTTTTGTGCACGTCACGCTACAACAGAGGGTTTTGCAGGGGGGAGGGGCGAGCCGGTGTAGCATACGATGGTGCCTCAACACAGGAGCATTGTCCAGGTTGAACTCCAAACCGAAACTGGCAAACTATAACAAAATACTGGAGAGCAGTGAAGCGTATATGCGTGTTCAAGGTTCAAAATGCACGAAACACGTACAAAAATGTGCACGTCGGCAAGTTTTCCACTAGTGGCAAATAGGACAATGACCTGGAGGAGGGCGCACTGTCATGCAAGTGTCAAGAATAGTGTTAATAGTGTTAAAAACTAGGGATGATCCGATCGATCGGCCACTGATCAGAATCGAGCGTTTTCAGTGAAAAGTCATGTGATCTGCATATGCCGATAAATGCCTTTCCTCACAAAAACCCATCACCTGTGGCTAGTACTATTGCAGTGCGCAGCATCCATGCGTGCAGTGTAGTGTCTTGCCCTAACTAACGTCTTGAGCATTGCGCTCCTCCCACTTTCCTTCACAGTGTGCAGGCGTGCCAAAACAAAAACATCATGTCTGCAGTGCGGAACTTAAGGACAAATACATGCCACAAAAACTATCTTGCAGGGATAGCACGTTAAAGAGTTTTAATGTAATGTGGCATTTGAAAAACAAACACTTGACGGAATATGGTGAGTTTTCAAGGCTCACGGTGTGATCATCGGTCAAACGGCAGCTAACGCAGCCATGTGGACAACAACCGCCCATTCAAGATTCAAGATTCAAGAGAGTTTTATTGTCATGTGCATAGTACAACAGCAGTTATACTATGCAATGAAAATCTTATTCTGTTCATTCTCCCAAGAAAAGAAAGAAAACAAATGAAAGAATAAGAACATAAGAAACATAAACACGTAAACACATAAATTAAGCAACAACAACAGAAGAGACATTAATACAAATAAATAATACAAATAAATAAATAAAGTGCTATGAGTGTGTGCGTGTGTTGCGTGCGGCGTGTGCGAGTGCTTTGTTGAGGAGCCTGATGGCCTGTGGGTAAAAGCTGTTTGTCAGCCTTGTGGTCCTGGACTTCAAACTCCTGTAGCGTCTGCCTGACGGTAGGAGTGTGAATAATGAGTGTTGTGGATGTGTGCTGTCCTTGATGAGGTTGTGTGTTCTGCGTAGGACTCTAGATTTATAAGTGGCAGGCAGAAGGCTAAGCTAATAACCCAAAAAATAATTGAATTCATTGGTCATTTGTCTAAATTAAGATGATTTTATGGTTCCTTTTTTCAAATAATATGGCCAATAGCACTTATCATAAATAAGTGCAAAAATGTATAATTAATCCATGTGATCGGTATCGGCCGATTTCAGTCCTGGATGATCGGTATCGGAATCAGCAGCATAAAACCCCGATCGGAGCATTCCTAGTAAAAACAATAAAAGTCTATGTTAACTTTTCCAACATGTGAGGAGGCGTATGGTGACGCCACAAAGGCCAAAGAAAAAGCAAAAACTGCAGGGTTTTTTTTGATGGTCACTGACTTAGGTTAAGTGGCTTTCTGCGATTTTAGAGACATATTTTCAAAATATTTTCATCGAATGCCGAATTGTACAATCTCAGGTAAACTACACCCAACAAACACTATAACATAGTGTAGTAACACAATAACATACAATAACATACACAGTACATACATCCATGTGAGAAATATTAGGAAGTTCACTGTCTGTCTTTCTCGCAGCCAATTCTGACATCTCATGTTGCACAGAGTTGGGTGGGGGTGTGCGTGTGTGCAGACATCATAAAAAAAATGTCTATCCACCTGTTGTCATGGTGCAGGGGGGAGCATGTGAAACCCACCTGCAATTCTTTGTTCTGGTGGACGACAACATGCATGCATGTGTGTGTGTGTGAGATTGAGTGCGTCCCCCACCATAAACAGGTGGGGTTCTCCGCCACAGCTATCATGTTCCCCTCTTTGATAACTCATTACAGACTTCATTAATTTCCCCCCTGCTCAGGCCACGCATTCGCCGCCCGACGGGCTGGCAGGAATTCCCGAGCGAGCACACCTCGTTGGGCTTGTGTAAGTTTTACAAGCAGAGATTAACATGTGTGAAAACAAATGTAACGTGACCCCCCCTCCCGGTGTGTTTGAGCAGGGCCAAGTTCTAAAACAACTTGATGTCCCCACTGACTGGCTCGCAAATTTTTCTTGACATTTGAACAGTGACGGGGGAAAAAAGAAAAACTTGAAATCACATCACAGCAAACATTTAATTGCATCATTTCCTTCATTTTTATTGGCGTGGGGGGGCCGCCATTAAATTAAGCAAAGGTCATATTTGACAGTTAATCTGCTCTCAAGAGCACACGGCAAATGTCTTCCTTGAGCTCGCGAGCCAAGAAAAACATCTCTCACGCCTGACTTGACTTTGTTTGTGCGCCGCTGTGTTTTCTTGACATTGATTGGTGATTGTGGGGAAGAGCGGGACACCAGACACCGAGGCCCACGTGATTCCAGTTGTGCGGAGACTCATCATCTTGCTGTCTGACGGATTACGCGGCGGCACGTGGTGAACTCGGACGGGACCAGACTGTGCTGCTCGGTCAAATGCACGTTGTTCAAAAATATGTTCGGCATGACAGAAAAAAACGTTTAAAAGTCACAAAATGAGCGCTTGATTGAGACCAACTGGTCCTGAACTGGTGGGTTGGGACCCAAAAGTGGGTCACAGATCCATTCTGGGTGGGTTGCAGAGAGCAAGTCAAAAACCACATTAAAGTACTTAATATACAACTAATGTCTGACTTATTCTGAAGTAAAAATGAACAATATTTGAAACATCCTCCTCCTTCATATACGTATGTACATTGCACAGTTATAAGTGAAATATTTGATTTTGTGGTGTTTTTGATATTTAATTTTACTTTATGTGATATTTGTATGTACTGTATGCAGTTACTATATCTTCCTCAGTCCTTCACAAAATGCCTTAATAAATTCCTCTGAGATGCACTTTGTACATCCATCCATCCATTTTCTATGCCGCTTCTCCTCATGAGGGTCGCAGGGGCATGCTGGAGCCTATCCCAGGTGACTTTGGGCGACAGGCGGGGGACACCCTGGACTGGTCACCAGCCAATCGTAGGGCACATATAGACAAACAACCACATTCATACCTATGGACAATTTAGAGTCGCCAATTAACCTAACATGGATGTTTTTGGAATGTGGGAGGAACCCGGAGAAAACCCACGCATGCACGGGGAGAACAAGCCAACTCCACGCAAACTTTCCGTTTACATTTTTTAGAATTCTGTTTTTTACCTTTTATACTTATTTTACCAGCGCAGGGTGTGTGCTTTTTGGGTTGGTGAATAAAACGTCCACTAATAAGTGCAAAAATCGTTACTTTCATTGATGCAATACACGATTTTGGACGATTTTAGCCAGTAATTCAGAAATGGATGTAGTCTGGCTAACTTTTCGAATGGGATGTCAGCCTCTGCACACATTGCAACAAAATCTTTCACAGGCCGTAAGTAATGCCTGATGTAGTCGCCGATGCAATTCCAATGGCCTTATTACTGTAAGATATTTTTCATGACACCCTTATTTTGTTTACACAATTAGAGAAGATGTGGCAAACAGCGTTCTTGGACTGGAATCTCCACTATTTCCTACAGGAACAATTGTTTCTAAATTGCAACAAATCAAAGAGCAACCTTAGTGAGTCCGCTGTATTAACTTTGTAAAGAGATACGCATTCTTGTAGTTGAGTTTCGTGGCCAGAGAATAAATAAATATAAAAATAAATAAAAAGAGTGGCATTGTTTAAAGGATACTGTATCTGTGTCATTTATTTTTAGAAAACTATACCAACTATTCTATGAGCACACATAGGTCAGTGGCTGGGGCGGAGTGGGGTGGGGGGTTGTTTGGGCAGTGTGTAGCATCTGTCGGGATGTTTAACTGGGTGTATTGTTGCGGCGAGTATAGCTTTGAACTTCATTCTGATCAGACAAGCTTCTTGATTTAAACAAGACTGGAGAGCTTCCTGGAAAAAAAAAAAAAAGAAGTGGGGGTATTTCTGGCTAGGGAATTCGATCCAGAGCATACGGATGCTTGATTTGAAGATGATTTACGACGCAGAGGCATGGATAAATCCATAGTGTTGAAGAGATGCAAATATACCTGGAGGGAGGGAGCTGAGGGAGAAGGGGTGGGGGGCAAAAAGTTTCTCCTGTCGGTGGAGTATTGATGTCTGCTTGGTCGTTGTTCGATACCGCGCCGTAGTGGCTCGGTTTATTATATTAACAAGGTCAATCGTTAGCTCGACGTGGCGTGAACCCGGTGCATGCATGTTTGTCTCGATCGACGTTCCAATACTAAATGAGAATTCCCTTTTTGAGTTTGCGGGAATTATTGTTATGTTGATTGATCCACTTTAGTTCCCAAGCTCAACGGGATACCAGCTCCACATTAGAGAAAATTAGTGCAAAGCTGGATTTAAAAAAAACAAACGTTCCCATTGGTAAAAATGAGTGAATCTGTGAGGCGAGCCATGATGTTGTCAGGCTGAAAAATAAAGGAACATCTGGAGGAGACTAAAAATGAGGCTTGAATAAATGCCACTGGTTTTGTTGCCGAGTACTTCAAAGGCCTTGTCGCTTGACTTGGACAATGTTGTCGTAGCAAAAAGCAGCTGTAATTAAAAAATTATTTTTTTAAAAAGTGGGATTCAATCAGGATCCCGTCCCGTGACGACAACGTCGCAGTCTTACCTCTTTTTACTCTGGACATAGTTTGACTTTGGAGTAATCCATCAAGCCATGGTGAGAAATAGCCTTCTATATTTGGATGCTACATCTTTAGCATGTTCTCAGTGGGTAGAGGGGCAGCTGAGGAGAAGAGCCCCCACACCCTCCACCAATCACTCACGACGGTTGGACCGAGCCCCCACGCTGCAGGGGTCCTAAAGAAAAGAATCCCACTGCTCAGTTGTCTAAAAGACAAACAGGTCGTAAGGTTGTGAAATGTTATGAATTGCCAATGAGGTACTGACTTTACGACACGGTCCACTACTCTTGCTAAGACTGGGACTTGTTTTATTCTTAGAGGGCTATTTGTTACAACGGTGCTCAAGAAGATTTGGGCTGCCAGAGCTCCGCCAGTCACAAGTGATCTTCAACAACCTTCCAGAGATTATTCCTCTTTGTCAAGGCCGTCTTTAGACTGGACCCGGTCCATACGAGTGCTTCCTCAATTAAAAGCAACGGAATACGCTGTGAGAGGCAGACTGTGAGTCACGTCAAACGCAAGCGTAAGACCAGTGATAGGAAAACATTTGGGAAAAGCAGCCGACACAGGCAATTGCTTCTGTGACCACAAGAATCTGTCTGTGAACCACGTCAACGTTGATCAGTATTTCACTCCTTTTTTCGTCTTACCGCCGCATCAGCACTTTTTGCTCCCAAAGCAATGCAGTGGAGGGCCTTCTATTATTGTCACGTTTGTCTGAACAAACATTTCTCTACTACCAAAATGAAGAAGTAGACATTATTGGAAGAATTTCAATCTTTAACCACCACGTATGCACTAATATTCGAATCAAAGAATCTAACATCAAATCTAACATCTAATCAAAGATGTCTGATATTATTTCCGAGGGCCACACACTCGAAAATGAAAGGATGCAAGCAAGGGCCACTTTAATATTTTGTAAAGCAATATTCTAAATTATATATATTTCAAGAAAAAATACATATCAGCTTTGTGATATAAATGAAAAAGCTCTTTAGTATTTTTTTTCCTCATTTTTGCTGTTTTTTTTTTAATTTTCAAAATATTTCAACTTTCTTCTTAATTAAACTTAGTAAATTTTCTTCTTGTAATATTATGACTTTATTCCCATAATATTTAGACTTTATCACCCCAATATTATAACTTTTTCCCCAACATAATGTTTCAAAAATGACAACTTTATTTTGTTTTTTGTTTGTTTCTCATGATATTACAACTTTTCAAAATTACAATTTTTTCTTTAATATTTCAACTCTAGGCTGCTAAAATTAAGTTATTTTTCCTCATAATATTACAAGTTTATTCTAGTAAAATTGCGACTTTTTTCTCACTAGAATATGACCTTTTCTCTTAGAGGTTTGGCTTTATTCTGATAAAATTACAGCTGGTTTCTTTTTTCATTTCTGCTGTTTTTTCCAACTATTGTATTGTATTGTATCTATAGCTATATCTATATCTATATACTATATACTATATACTATATACTGTATATATATAACTATATCAACTTTCTTCTTGAAAATGTTCTTCTCATAATGATGGCTTTGCTCCCATAATATTTTTACTTTATTATCGTAAGATTCTAACCTTTTCTGCAACCTAACTGCAGAAAAGTCTTCTTTAATATTTCAACTTAATGCTATTAAAAATGACATTTTACCTCATTACACTACGAAGTTTCTTGTAACTTTTTTCTCTTTATTTTTGTGCCCTTTTTTTTTTGTTGTTGTTAAATGATATTTTCAGAATGTGCCACGAGCCAATAAACAAACAGCCACGGGCCACAAATGGCCCCCGGTCCCCACTTGTTTTATACGCTGAATTCATCTGGCAAAACACAATCGCTAATCTAAGCATGCATATAAACAAACTGGCTTTTGACTTTGTCTTTAGTCAGCAACGCTTCAAGGTTATTCTCAGTGGAAACCACACTATCTCCTCCCTCACTTTGGGCCTTGACTTGTATCGCTGTGCTGAGTGATTGATTAAAGTCTCCAAAATAGATGACTGGCACTGTTGATACAAACTAATGTACTGTTTATTGCTTAATGCGACTCGGGTATATAATTTATATCAAGCTAATGTTACTTTATACTCTTTCAGTCAAGATTTTGGATATGTCACGTGTACCGAACACCGCAAGGGACTTTCTATGCTGGAATATAAATAAATGAGCAAAGGCTAGCCCGCAGATCGCTTGCGATGCGGACATACTTATTTCAAATACATTTTATGATTTTATGTAGCCCTTCTTGGACTGAGCCAAAAGTTCAAAGTCAAGCCATTTCTGAGGTGTTCTTAAAGATTAAACTATCAGCTTTCCAAAACGGAGTCAACATACAGTCGAAGATGAAGCCGTAGTCATAAGTCAACTTCCTATAATGTCATAATGTTAGAACACAATAATAAATCTTGTGGCAAATAAAAACTGCTTGTTGTTGTACGGTCGTCCCAGTAAAGCTTCTTAAAAACGTTTTTTGGTTTATTTTAGTGGCATTCCAAAGATTTTGAATAACAGCAAGAGAAACCATCATCAATAATTGGCCATGTCAATGTCATTTGAAAAAAGATGAACTCTACCTGTAGTTCAACTCTCGGTGGTCAAAGCGAGCTGAAGTTATTATAGTACTCACCGGGGTTGACTGGCCTTCCTGCAATTTAGATCATTTGACTTCTCAAGGGCCATTTTCTCTATTTAAAATACAGTGGAACCTCAGTTAGTGTCATTAATCTGTTCCACGATGTCCGACTCAATCTGAAACGTGCGCTAACCGAATACATTTTTCCCATAAGAAACAAGGCAAATCCAAAGAACCCTTTCCAGATACACAAAAATGTTAACACAAAACATCTTACAGTTTTACATGCAGAAAAAAATTCAAAATGCATATAAATGACCAAGGAAAGCCATAAATGAACGTGTAACATCACTTTTACCTTGATTGAAGGCTTGATTTTCGATCAACCGTTGATCAGTAAAAAACAAAGCAGAGACTTGTGGCGTAACTGTGTTAGTAAGCAAACAGCTACAAAGTCACTCGTTAGTGACGTCATAGACGGAGCTAGAGGAAATGACTTCCAGTTCCGGTTTCCATGCTAACAGGCTGATAACAAGGACGTTTTGCGATAAAAATACGTTGCAAACACAGTTGAACAAACGGGGTGTATTATTAACACGACAAGTCGCACGCCGTACAGTATGCTAACCATAATTGTACACAAACCGAGTCCAAATTTTTGCATACATTTTCGACATAAACCAGGGAATGCGATAACTGAGGCGTGCGTTAATCGACGTTCCACTGTCGTGAAAAATGTAATGCTTGAAAGTAGCGGTGTCACAAGACACTCAGTTCACGAGACAATACACGAGACTTGGTCTACGTGACATTTCAACATTTGTACCATTTAATGTACCAATATTGTACCTTTAAAGAAAGGTACAATGAAAAAATCATTGCAAGCTCCTAATTTAATTTGTACTACATGGCATTGCATTGCTCCTCACAAGGCTACGCTCTTCTGCACTCAGGCTACCCACTCCCACACTCAGGGCTCACTCAATTCTTGCCGTTGTTCTATGGAACCAAGGTGCCTAATCCAATGCACACATGCATGCCATGTGTGCAAAAGGCAATATATTGAGGCCAGCAAAATTAGCAAGTTCATTTTCATTTATTGTGTGATTAATTAATTAATTTATTGTCGTGCCCACAAGACAATTTTTTCTGAACGGGAAACCTTGTCATGTTTTAATTTCGCAAGATCTTGTGACACCCCTACTTTAAGTAAAAAAATGTTGTATTTAGTTACATATCCTTGGGAGTATCACGTAAATGAACAACGCCTATATTCTTCATCGCAGTGATTCTCCTTTGGTCGGTCAGGGCCCAAACCTGGGTCACGGATCGCAGACGGCCAGTCAAAATGTCTGACTTGTTGTTTTTTTAAAACATCAAAGTAAAATTGAGCCATATTTTAGTCATCTTCCTCTTTGGTGTACAATCATTGCAGTTATAAGTGAAATATCTGTTTTTGTGGTCTTATCTAAGGCAATTTTGATATTTAAGTTTAATTAATACATCAGGTGTCCTCCTTTCCTTAATAAAATGCCTTAAAAAGTTCCTCTAAAATGCACTTTGGACATGTAACTGTAAATGTTTAAAAAGATGACATAGACAAGTAAAATATAAAATACAAATACTTTTACAGGTTTGAGTTAAATAAAAGCGGGTCACAACTTAATGACTATTGGTAAAATGGTTGGTTCCCAGGTTGAGATTATTTAAGAACCCCTGCTTTATAGTATATTCCTGCTGTTAACGGTACCCAAAACACTTTCTTACGCCATACTGAAATGGGAATACAACTTCTTGCTCAAGGACTTTAATGGAAGTCAGGCATTGCCTTCCAGAAACAATATTTTGACGTTCCGCCATAAGTATTTCTCTCTTGTGGTAAAGCGCACAGTTATGTAACAGAGTAACCATAAAAAGTTACAGCACTCGTATGTAGTGTGTGATGTTGCAGCACACTCTCAAGAGGCCTCGTTCTCAGCTTGAATTGACCGCCACCCAAGCCAAGAGCGGAGGCATGAAGTCATCACAAGAGTCAAGAGCTACTGTGCTGCATGAGCGCCGGAGGAGGGAAGAAAAGTTGGCCCGAAAAGAAGTGTTGTGTCACTGGAAAGGATTTGTGAGAGGGAGGGCAAGGGAGGAACTCGGAAGGACGACACTTTGGAAGGGAGCACAAAGGGAGATGGTGAGATAAAATAAGAGTTGAGGCAGAGGTGCGCTTATGGAGAGGAGACAGAATAGTGGTGTTGATAGAGAGGTGGCACCAAGCCCAGCTGGTGTCTACGCTGGACCGCTGTGGCTGTCAGATCTACTCCAACCCTGGAGACAGCTGGAGGTGTCAACACCGCGCCGGCCGACCCAACAAAACTTCGCCATGTGTCGGCGCAGAGCAGCCTCGCTGTCACAACAAGCGGATTCCACGACCACATCGAGTGTCCCCTCCTCTCTTTGCTCTTTGTCCATTTTTACCCCCTGGATCTATGGCATGATTTGTTGTCATACCTTGTCTGAAAAACATATTTCAAGGACTCAACACTGCTGCATTTGTTAGTCCAAGGGCCTCTTGAAAACTAAGAGTCGCTGGTGGGATTTATAATGGAGCATGACAAGACCCCAAAAGAAAAGCTTTCATGCTACATTTACATTGCAACAATCACTCACTACTGAGGGCTCAAATTCTCCTGAACCACAGGCCGACGTTTGAGGGCTTAACCCTCCAACTACAAATCAAACTGGTAGGAATTCATTACTACCTAATGGCTTCCAGAGGAGAGTGGACGGCTCTCTGGGTCTCTCGTATCACCTTTACATCTCTAAGGCCTTACATGAGCAGAGAGACAAGTAAACAAATAGCTAAGATACTGTTCTCAGCTGAATGATGGAGAGAAATGTGTTTAGCACTAAAGGCATTCCTCCTAGTTCAAGATGACTGTCTGCTATCACAAACTGTCCTTTAGATAAGAGTCCGGCAGATATACGTCCTGATTTATGATTTTAAAAATGAAAAAAGAAAGCAGCCTGTCCTTTGTCTGACTGGAACTTCTCCCTCTGAAATTCGACAGTACTCTCCAGTTGGTTGCTGTAAGGCATCTCTTTGCCTAACAATAAATCAGAAAGGATCTAGAGGCTGAGGATCTTAGTGAGATGCTGTTGTAAGAGTAGCAGCTCTCCTCTTGGATATCTAAAACAACGACATGGACAAATAACTCATACCAGATTTGTTCTGTTTACTGAGAATTCACAGTGAGGTTGTGTGTGTGTGTGTGTGTGTGTGTGTGTGTGTGTGTGTGTGTGTGTGTGTGTGTGTGTGTGTGCGCTAGCAAACAAGTCAACCTGCACCAAGCAGATGTTTTGAAGGGAAATGGGATGCCTAATAAATCTTGGGCATAATGTTATCGAATTAGTTGAGACTTAGCCCCATGATACCACATTAAATCCCGTCTTTTCCACTTCGCTGCTTTCGATTGCAACACATTAGAGCTACGAATAATATACTTGTACACCCGCCGCCGTTTCTCATCACCTCTAGAGAAACCTTGGCAAAGGGGGGAATGCAATTAATAATAAATGAACTTGAATTTTCTGATAGAATTCCCATTTAGGCTGCAACCATTATTCAGGAAAGAGGAATTACTTTTAATGCCCCATGACGCCCGTGTAACAGTTGTAACACTGATTAACAGTGAGAGCTACAGTTGCTAACCATCCATTGAAAAACGCAATTGTCCCGTAGTTTGAAAAAAGCTGAAAAGTATCACACTTTGTCCCTTTATTACCATGAGAATCAAAAATATTCTGTAAAATGTCAATGGACTCCATCTTGCCGCAGGCTAAGCCAATTGATGCCAGCATGTCTGATCACTCAAAGTCATCTTTATTTATTCCCTTTCTCATGGCTGCCTGATGGCAAAACAACTCATGAGTGGCCAATCTTCTTGTGGAATGAGACAATCTTTGTGGGAGCTTTGGAGCTCAAAGATCAGAAGCAAGGCACTGCTTTAGGAGTGCTTTGAGTTTACATGAGACGGTCTACAATCTACAATGTCTACAATGTCTAAAATGGCAGTCGTGTTCTTGAGCGTGGCGGGCAGTTGTTGTATTTCTAAAACAGTCTTCGCTCATACTTTGAAGTGTGAAACCCACGCTTGGAAACAGGAGATGTAGACTCCAGTGGCTCCGAGTCCAGTGTTTTGTTGACCTGTCAACCGCCCCTCGTCATGTACAGGGACAGATATTCCCTCACCTCCCACCTTTATGACAGCCTCTAGAGGTGGTTTGAGTCTTTAAAGCAAATTTATGTTGTCATTTAGGAGTTCCTGTGTGGAGTTTCTTATTCTCCATAAATGCTGAAGACTTTGTTCCGCATGCTTAGTTTAAGTATTCAGGGTTGGTCAACCCCTGAAGAACAATGACTGACAGTCAATCAGAACCGTACAGGCCACAGCGTTGAACGTCCATCACTCAACATGTCAACAATAATTCTCAACACTTTCCTGTCATAAACTTCTCTGCCTCACCTCCTTAGGTGAACTCTGACCCCCTACTCTCCTTACTAAGTCTTTTGTAATGACTGCCATGCAAGACGCTCTGCCCACTGTTCCTTGGGATGAACGTAGATGCTAAACACTTAACGTATAAATGTAAACACCCTCAAGGTAATCGGACGCCCGGACACCTCCTTTGCCGTCCTCTCAGCAGATGCCGAGGGTGCGGCAGAGAAGCTGGAGGGGACCTAGCACGAGGTCAGGTGATGATTGATCCGAGTATGATTGATAGCTACAGCTGATACAGCGGCTCGGCTTGCATTTGTACAAGATCTGGCACTTCTCACCTTGTAAAAGTGCTTAAAGGGGAGCTTTGAGATGAATGAGGCTGAGGAGCTGGAAGATGACAGGGATTGTAAAGCTTGAAGACTTGAACTTGAATACATGACAGACGCTCTCTTATAGTGCTGGTCCTTAAAGACAGAAAGAAAACTGTACAGCACCAAGTCTTCCAGTGTTTCTCATCTACGGTGTTACCATTTACGATCTCAAACACTTAGAGGAGGTTATGTTTCAAAATGAAACAATATCCTACATAAGCACAGCAAATTACAACCTGATATGATGAGGTTTGACAGACATAAGAGTCTCAACAAGTGAAATGGGATTTTTTTTTCCTAAGATACATTTAAATTACTGCCAAATGTGCAATCTGGATCGGGTCCAGATAAATCACCCTGCATACACTGGATCAAATTTGGCTCAAATTGGATTACACTAGAAAGGGATAGGATTTTCTCACATTACAAAAGATATATCCATCATTTTTATGATGTAATCCACAAAAATGCAATGATGAAAAAATGCCTTATATAATTTAAACAAGAATAAAAGTAGAATTTGGAAGTCAATACAGACTTTCATGTTGTTTTCACCTTTCGCTATTAAATTGGGCTGCAACTCACAATTACTTTCTTAGTCAGGTAATCTGAAGCGGCTGCACGGTGGTGTAGTGGTTAGCATGTTGGCCACACAGTCACAGTCAGGAGATTGGGAAGATCTGGGTTCAAATCTCCGTTGGGCATTTTTGTGTGGAGTTTGCATGTTGCACGTGGGTTTTCTTCGGGTACTCCGGTTTCCTCCCACATTCCAAAAACATGCATGTTAGGTTAATTGGCGACTCTAAATTGTCCATAGGTATGAATGTGAGTGTGAATGGTTGTTTGTCAATATGTGCACCAGTCCAGGGTGTACCCCGCCTGTCGCCCAAAGTCAGTTGGGATAGGCTCCAGGATACCCCCCCCCCCCCCCCCCCCCCCGACCCTAATGAGGATAAGCGGCATAGAAAACGGATGGATGGATCTGAAGCTTGTTGATTCGATTAATCGAGTAATCGGTTAGGCCAAACCAAACACGAGCAGTTACTGTTTTTGTCCACAACATATCTAAAAAGAGGCAAAAATGTCCATCACTGTTTTCCAAAGTCAAAGCTGATGTGTGTGAATATCTTGTTTTGCCTAAAACACAAAGATAATAGTTCTATGCCAAAATAGTTGTCGATTATTTGAATAATAGATTACCCATTGATTAATTGTTGCAGCTCGACAGTTGTTTACTTCTTTTTCAAGTTAATAATTGTAAAACGCTACTTAAAACATAGCCTTTAAAGTTAGTAAAGGTTTTATGATGATCGCAGTCATTTTTCCATTATTTCTATGGGAAAATTGATTGAAATACAATCAAATACATCAGCGATTGGCCTGTGTTTTGACCTTAGAGAGACGGGAGACAGAATCTTCCGCACAAACAAACAAGCCCACACCAATAAAAATACAACCTTCTTGCCGGAGGTAAGGATGGCAAAGATGTTTAGCTAAAGCTACAGTACGATCATCTTGGTCCCAGTGCACTGCATGGGATGTTTAGCTAAAGCTAACAGGTGGCATCGTCATTCCAGCGCTTCGATACCCCGTTGCGATGCTCCATGGCTCCCGCTGGGAGCGGCTGCATAGCTGACGTCTTCGCTTTCTGAGTTTTTGGGAGTCTTTGTGGTCAAGACAGAGTAGCTTGCAGTGAGCTCAGCAGGGAGGAAACCTCTCAGGAAGATGCAGGGTGCTGTGCTGCATACCAAGAGGGGACGCTGTGACATACAAGCTTTATTGGTGACCTTCGGAGACACCAATAGCTGCCTGGCCTTTACTGCTGGGGCCACATATTGCTGCAGCACACAGGAAGAAATCTGTAATTTTTTTTTTTTATTTGGTGCAAGATATGTGAAGTATTACAGATGTGTGTGTGAAGTTTTTTTTTGGAGTGACTGTGACGAACTCCTGCTCAAGAGAGGCAAGCATCCACCGTGACATTTTTACCAAAGCCACTGATATGGGACTGGGAAAGAAAAGCAGCTTTTTTTTTATCATGTCGTGCACCGGTGGACGTTATTGAACTGGAGATGAGGAGTCTGAATCCTGATTCCAACTAATCCTTTGATTTGGCTGCTCCAGTTAAAAAGCTGAGAGGATCTGTGCTTTGTGTGCTGAGGTAATTGGACTGACATCAGATAATTGGGTGTCAAGAGAGAAAAGAGCAAGTGGTCACACTCCAAATTTCTGTTTTTGCACAAAGGAAGCAGACATTTTCTCCTAAATAGTCATTGCATTTGTGTTGAGATGTGGTGCTCAGTGGCTATAAAACGTGCCTCGTATTGCCTCAGACCTTCACCAAAGACGATGTTTGCTGGTAAGCCGGAAACCTTTTGTAAGGTCATACTAAATTTTGGTGCTGATCCACAAATCTTTCACTGTGGCTGTGTCTCGATTCGCACTCTTCCGTATTTACACTTACCTTTTTGAGTGAGTAAGTGTGTTCACGCTGAGAAGCGAGGCAAAATGCAGCGGACGGTCAGCAGGACCGCCCAAGATATTACGGTGTGGTGACATCTTTCAGTCAATGTGGGGTTTTTTTTCCATGAGGCCCAGAATTACTGGCAGCACCCCTGATTGTCAGTACTCACTCAAAATGTCCCAAATGTTGAGTGCGCAGTGATGGGCCCTTACAACCCTCAATAGTCGCCACCTCAGCTATATAGCATCCTATTTGTGTGTGCGTGTCTATGCTTAGAAATCCTCGCTAAATACAAAGCTAAGTTGGCAACTTATCCCTCCTGCTACGTCTTCTTATTCTCTGGCAGGTTTGTGGTGTGTTAAGAAGCAGAGTTGCGATGCCATTTACTGTACAGAGTTGTGATGACCAGGCTGCATTCACATAAAGTCAGTCCCATTACAATGTGTTTATGAGCGTGGGCGAACACGTAGCACCAAATTGATTTGTGACAGTTTAGGTTCATTTGTGGTGAACTGCCACAACTGAATGGGAAACACCGGGATGTCATGTTCTCCCCTTTAGACAGCAAAAACAACGCCTCTGCTGGTTTCAGCCAAGTAGTGCACTGCATTATGCCTCTGTTGCTTTAATTACCAAATTATCAGCAATTAATTCCACACAAAAAACAATTAATGGCTTATCATGCCAAGCCCCTTAGTTTTCCTGGATGTGACACAAGGAAGGCTGCGTCACAAACACAGAGGCTTTGTTTTTAACAGAGCTTTTCTTGGCTGTGGTCACAGAGCAGTTATGGAGTCAGGAGTTGATCGATTTGTTTCCCCTAAAAGATCCTTGGAAGTTGAGTGGGATTGGTAGCAAAGCCGCGGTTCTGTTAATATGGGCCCCCGGTGACCCGGCCGTATTTGAACTGCCCCTCAGGTCCAGTGATCAAAAAGCTCAGCCTTTATCACGGTGAAGCTTGGAAGAAGGGGTTAAGACTTAGTCGGTCCGCAAGGGCCAAGCCCTAAACATACGAGAGGATCTGCACTTGTACAACCTGTGAACTGTTGAATTTATGTCTCACTGGCCACTGGAACACAATCAATCAATCACCACCTGGAGTACTCAGGTCTGCTGGAGAAATATTTGACTGTATCCTGCAAAGGAAACCCATACTTTGGCTGCTGAGTCATCATTCTCATACATTTTGCTTCATTTCTCTACGGAGCCATTTGGATTTTGGCCACAATTCGAAGGAAAAGTAGGGTAAAACGTCAACGTCGGTTCAAAGCACCCTCATATACAGTTTGTCACATGAAACATCACCTTAGCCAGCGTCAAAGGACCAACTTTTTCTTGGGCTTTTTTAAGACACCCTAGAAATAAAAGATTAAACAAGGAAGTGACATTCAAAGCAGTTAACATAGCGGATAAAGTAAAAAAAGTTAAAAATCAGACTAATGACAGGGTTGCTGTGGATTAATTTTGATTAATCACCATTAAATATCATTCACTTCTAATCTACAGTAATCATGTAAGAGCAAAAAGACTCAAGAAAGAACGCAGGTGACGCGTTAGCCAAAGTGCTTGCCGTTAATGTGGTATTTTAAGCTGAAAGTGCTTTGATGAAAAGAGAACTCCTTTCTGCAGTGTCTGCATAATAATTTGTCGGCCGACAGTTCCATCATGGTTTTTTCTGTACTCAAATTTCCCAAAGTTGCAGTTTAGCGTCTTCCATATTGTTTAGTTCTGCAGCCTGTCCCTACCGGATCAAATGCCCATTAGCACGCATACAAAGGAAAGGTAACACTACTGCGACAAACTGCCTGAAATGCGTTGCCAGAGACAGTCATTCTGCGCTGCAAATGAGTTAATTGTGTTAAAATGTTTAATCAGATTAAGAATGATGATGGATTAATACAAATAAAATCAATTGTTTATACATTTTACCTGTGGTTAACTCTTTTTTTTTACACTAGTGCATCAACTAGGAATTTAAATATGGCGAGGTTTTAGGCACACATGGGACACAAATGACCTTTACATTGTGTTTGTGTTATCAAAAGTAAGGCTGTTTTGTTTTAATATTAAAGGTTAGTGATTTTTACACTTTTGCACAATTGAAAATGTTACTGAAAGCACCGCCTGTACAGTTAATAAAAGTGGACCAGATTATAATAATCCCTCGTCGCTTAACACAGCTTCTATTAGTCCAAAAATATGCATATTCAAGCAAAATGTATGTATTTTTGCCTAAATTAAATATTTTCAAGCATAAAAATGGCTACATGAGCGAAAATACAAATATACAAGGCATTCAGAAGGCACATTCAAAGACATTGTGATGATATGTAGTATTCTACACTGGTCACTAGGTGTCAGTGATCTTACTGTAAAGATCAGGGAAACACACAAGCACCAGATTTGATCGGCTGAACAACAGGCATTTATTGCAGGTTTGAACTGTCTCACAACACGCACAATAACACAGGCTACTGTTGCTGCCGTAACCCACGCCAAGCTAAAGCTCAACTCTGAACCACCGTCACCTCCTGTCCACACCCCCACTCAGCTCTCCTAGCACCGGAACACATTTACAGTAACACACACGAGCATGACTCTTATTTATGTCTTACTTTTTCTTATTGTGTCTACTATAATGTACGTACTGCTATGTTGGGTAATGCAAGTGTAAAGGTTACTATAGGGGTGCTATAGCATGTCTACAGTGCTGTAATAATGTTAAAAAGACATATTTAGAAGGTTGTAAATAGGTTTTCTTTGCTCTCATTACGAAAATATTTCATTTATGAATCAGGAATCTTACTTCACAGAAATTCACTCATCACGGCTGGGTCTGGAACCAATTAACTGCAATAAATGAGGGATTACTGTGTTTCTATTTCTATGAGGTCCTATGAGAAAAACAACTGGTTGCAGAGGTGAACCATGTAATGAATTGTGAATTGTGACTCCACCTTTTTTTTAGCTGGAAGACAAATGCTGCTCATTCAGATACAAAAATGTACACAGTCTTCGTTCTGTTTAAATTGCGTCAAGATGCAGGCGGCACACAAAGCGCTCACCAACAGGTGAATCTCACAAAAGTGGAATGCGATCCGATAATGCGTACATAATCAAGTTGTGCACGTGCCATATTGATTACGCTCACCATATGACTAACGTGCTGCAGAGCGCTGACTTTTCCCGCCAGACATGCAAAATGAAGTCATGTGCACCACCAGGGACACGCGATGATCCATCACATCAGGATTTATCAGTCATATTATGAATAAGGCTTCGGGTTCCACTCCCATGCTTTTTTGTCACTATTTTCCCCCCAAATAATAAATGATTCCATTTCTTTTTCACGATACATGTGTTCCAAGGTGGAGCGACTCTACAGTTGGAGAAGTTTCCTCACCTGGAGTTTATTCCAAAGAGCTTCTGCAATCCTTCAATAAACATTTAAAGGTGAAGAATAAACTAATAAGACCATGTGAGCACTAAAACCTGTGAGGCATTAAAGGGGCAGAGGAGGCCAAAAAAAGAAAAATTTTCAGCACTCCTAATTACGTCAATCAACAAGTGGGGCTTTCATGCCAAGTCCAAGTGTTTCCTGTTAGCCCAGCGCCGTTCGTGACAGCGCTGCAATTAATTGAAACATTAGAGAACGACGGGAATGCTCTGGGGCTCGCACGGCCTTGGCTGACGCCCATGTCCAGAAAGACACGGAAGGATCCAGCAGCAGCAGCAGCTTAGCGTTGGAAGGAAGGGACAGCGCAGGACAGATGCAACTTTGCAATCATCGTTTGTGCTCGTGTGACGCCATGGAAACGCTCCTTTCATGCAAGGTTAGCACCCTGCTATGCATTTGGGTGCATAGAGAGACTGCAGCACTAATTGAGCAGTACAATAGTACCTCGGTTTCCCTTAGTAATCCCTTCCAAAAGGTCAGTAAATAACCAAATCAAATCAGACACCCAAAAATATTAACACAAAACTATTTTTTTAGAGAATACGTAATCCCACGTTTGTCAAAGTTAATTGGTTGCAGACCTTATCCTGGTAAGTGAATTTCCGCAAAATAGGATTCCTTATTTATAAATGGAAATTTGTCATAGTTAGAGCACAGAAAAGCTGTTTACAACCTTCTAAATATGTTGTAAAACATTATTAGAGCCCTCTAGACATGAAATATCACCCCTAAAGTCAACTTTACACTCGCACTACCCAATATAGTAGACACAAGAGAAAATAAGACATATAAGACATGAATAAAACTTGTGCGCTGCTGTAAATGTTTTCCGATGCTGGGTGAGCTGCATTACGGTCACGACAGTATTGTGCCTGTTGTGAGATAATTCAAACCTGCAATAAATGCCTGTTGTTCGGCCCATCAAATCTAGTGCTTGTGTGTCTCACCGAACATCACAGTAACATTACTGACACCTAATGACCAGTGTAGAATACTACATATCATCATCACGTCCTTGAATGCACCTTTGGACTGCCTTAAATTTGCATTTTACTTCATTTAGCCATTTTAATGCTTGGAATTTTTTGACTTAGGCATACAATTTGTTTGAAATAGGCCGTATTTTGAATAGGCCGTAAGACTTATCTATTTTATTTAAATCATGATAGAGTGAAACTGAAAAATTTGACGTGCTAAATGTCGAGGGATTACTGTAGTTGGCCATACAGCATTTAAATCATCACTCACACTGGCCAGGCTCACTTTCTGTTGTGTCTTCCTTAAACCGCTCCCTCTGCAACATGTTTTAACTAGGAACCTTTACATTACAATCCTTTTGTAACAGATGCTACCTTCGTACTTTGCTACAACTTCTTTCTTGAATTGAATCGTGTTTCTCACTTTATTTAGCCAACACTCAGAAATACGCAGCGCGCTTGAACGCCTCACCAGCACTGTATAGGAGGAAGAAAGGAGACAGAAACTAAGATGTTCATCGTTCTGCGCGCATTCAATGAACAAATAAATCACACATAATAAAGATGATTAAAAGATTACTAAACCGGAACATGACAATAGTGTTCCAACTCTGAAAGAACCACAATCCATTCTTTATAGAGACTGAGTCACCAACACGTGGATGCTTTGTTTGGGCGCTAATCTACTAATCTACTGAGGCAGTGTACGAAAACCAAGACATATTTTCGTAATACTTTCAAAAAGAAAACAAACCCTACAAAAACAGGGTGTACAAAAACCAAGGTACCACTGAATCGAACTTGAGATTAAAAGTAAACCTAGCTTAGCCATATCAAAAACAATAAGGCTTGTTAACGTCTGTGTGAACGTCCCAAAAAAACATAATCCTAAGTGCTCATCATTTTGCGAGTGTGTTTGTGCGTTCGCCACAATGGAAACAGCCGTGCGACATTCACGGCATGCTCGGGGGCCACCGGCGCGCCACTAAGGAGGACGCTCTCGGAAACAATTCCAGGCATTATTTATGATGCGGGCAACTGCCATGACAATGAACTATGACATCACCTAAGCTGGGCCCATTAAGCATTCATTGGCAGCAATGTGGCACCTCACACATCAAAGCTGTCCAGCCAACATCATGCAACACACCTCTGAGCCTGCAGATAATTACATGATGTGGAGGAGTCTCACACGTGGTGGGCACTACCAGGATGGGAAGTGTGCGATGGAGGGATGCTAACAGAACATCTGTGATGGGTCAACTCCATTAAACTGCTCATCAAACACTTCATATGACAAACTGGACAAACTTCATTTTTGTAGTAGTTTTAATATAACGCTTAACTCTAGCAGTCACCAGTATCAACCAGATTAGGAATGCTATCGACTTTGACTGGTATTTGACACGGTTGATGGCTGAGATGGTCAAAAGTCACAGTTGGTCACATTTCACAGTTCAAACCGTTACATAATCCTCAACCTTCCTTAAGACATACCATGCAGTGACAACTTCCAACACATTCTTCAAATGTTCACAGAGTTAGCTTTCTAGTTTTCACTGTCGGGGCAAGAATCCTATTAATTTCGAGTGATATTGATGGTTCAGGTAGCGGAGGTTAAAAGCCAAAATGGTCCATGTTCCTAACTGACAGCAAACGAAAAATTTGAACCAACTTTTTGGAATCCATGCTTAATGACAGAGCAAGTATCCTATTGATTTGAAATGACATTTGAGCCAAGGTCGGTGTTCAAATCTTTCAAAATGTCAATTTAGTCAAGCTTTAAAACATTCAGCGATCGTTGTTCGATGCCAAGGGGAAAAAAAACATGGATGGTTTTAACCAAACTTTCAGGGACACCCGTTTGAATAGCTAACTCAAGGTCACACATCAAACCTGTTTTGTTCTTTCCACTCACTGACAGCGCCATTTTTATCTGATTTGTTTTTCAACTTAAATACAGTGGAACCTTGGTTAGCGTATTTTTCGTTTATTCATTGATCACGGCTGTAAATAAGCCACAATGGAGCCAAGGTACGTTGCAAGTGCCAGCAGTTTGGTAAACAATGTGAGAAACACTACTGAATTCAAAAAATAACTCCTGGCACATCGCAGTCTTGTTCAACAAATATAGATAAAAAGTGCCTTTAAATGTTCAGTTATACCTTTCACTCGTCATTTATATGCACATAACTGTAAAACTATTTTTAAAAAGTGTTTTGTGTTAATATTTTTCAGTGCCCGCAAGAAATTCATTGGATTTGCATGATTTCTTATGGCAACAATATATTCGGTTTTTGTACTATTCGGTTTTCGACTGATCTTTTCAAACTGATTAATAACAAAAATTATTTAAGAAACCTATGAATAAAATAGTTTTATTGATTTTGAGCCATTTCAACATGTTTCCAAACTCAAAATAGCACCAATGTTCCTTGTCACCTCTTTGTAATTGAATATTGCTAATCAGTCAACCAATCTTTAGCCTGTCGAAATTGTCAAAGCAAGTAGCCTATTGATTTTGAATTACCTTTACCTCAAGATGGTTGAGGTAACGAAGGTCGAAGGTCTACCCGTTACCTGTTTCATGTCAATTTTCTGCATGTGACATTTTTGACGATCTTAAAACTTTCCTAGATCGTCATTCAATGTCTAGGGAGACAGAAGGATCTTTGTCACATCTACGATCTTTGATATTTTTAATTATGTTAATGAAAAACACACATACAGCGAGGTAATTTAATCTCATAGCATGTTTTTGAAGCCTAAATCTCAATGCACCTCCACGCCTACCTCAAAAGGTGGAGAGGAGAGTAAAAAATGAGTAAATATGTATAACATGTACATATTTAATCCTGCTTATCCTGTTGTAAGGCCGGCCTGCGTCTTATAATAGTCTGCAATGAGAAGCTTGAGTAAACACGATCAATGTGAGACACTAACATGCCCCCCCCCCGAAGTGGATGGTCCACACCAACCTAAAACTATCATAATATAGTCACAATGGTGCATTACTACATGCAGTAAACAATACAGAGTAATGATTTGAAAGGGGTGTTACAAAAAAAACATTCTATCAAAGGGATGCCCCCCACCCTCTGTCTCAACTGTTGTGCCCGCTGCTCGTGCACGCTCTGCTCCTCCTGGATTACAATCTCTTCATCCATTATTAATGAAGTTAAACTACTAGTGGCATGCTGAATGCGCTGCATGGGAGATTTGTAGCTAATCCAGCGCAAAACAGCCCCAGTCACATAATGAAGGGGGGAGGGTGGCACAAATGTCAACAGTTTCACACTGGGACTGGATTAGACACCCCCAGTTCACACACACACACACACACACACACGCAGACAAACTCTCTTGCCTTTCTCTTCCACGCCACTTTGCACAGACTGCAGCAGCACATGCACTTTATCACCTTTCCTGTGATGTATGCCAGCAAATGGATTAGTAAATCTGAAGTGCAGATTGGAGTGAAAGGCCAAAGGCTTGCTCAGGTCCACATGCGACATTATTCACCGCTGCTTCAAAAAAAAAAAAGTTTGAGTCTACGCTTGATCATATTAATTATTGGGAGATGAACAAATGCATCCTGAATACACATTATCTTTTACATAGTGTGCATGGTGCCTTCAGGTGTAGTCCGGTTCTAACTTTCTCTGTGGTGCATTCAGGTGCAGCCCAGCCATGATTGTCAGTACAGTATATTCAGGTGCAGTGCAAAATGTGGAGTTTATGGTGCATTCAAGTGCAGGCCAGGTATAGTGTTGACTGTGACATATCAAGTCCAGCATCGGATTCAGCTGTGGTACATTCAGGTACATCTCAGCGATGACTTTTACTGTGATGCATTCAGGTGTGGTGTGGCATTGACTTTCACTGTGATACATTCAGTTGCGGGCGACAGTGGTATTTTGCTGTGCTGATATATGCAGGTTGTGGTGCATTTATGTGCAGCCCTGCTACTGTATATGTTTTATTGTGAGGCTTTCAAGTGCAGTACAGCATGGGGTTAACCTGTGGTGTATTCAGGTGCAGTCCAATGCGGGATTTTGCTGTGCTGCATTTAGGTGCAGTCCAGCTACATCATTTACTGTGACACACTCAAGTGGAGTTACCGTAGGCATAGGTTTCCACAGCGGTGCATTTAGATGCAGGTTAGCCATGACTTTTACTGTGATGCATTCAGGTGCCGTCCCATGTGGGATTTTGCTGTTCAGTGGACCCCAGGTTGTGGTGCATTCAGGTGCTGTCCGGTTGTACATTTTTCTATACCACATTCAAGTGCAGTCCAGCATAGGGTTCTACTGTGGTGCATTCAGGTGCATTCTAGTGTGGATTTCACGTTTTGGCACATTCGAGTGCAGTTCGACTATATATTTTACCATGATGCATTCAGGTACAGTCTAATGTGGGATTTTTCTGTGCTGCATTCAAGTGCAGTCCAGGTATATCTTTTACTGTGACACACATGTACAGTAGTTAAACAAGGCTTTCTACAATGGTGCTTTCAGGTGCAGTATAGCCATTACTTTCGCTTTGATGCATTCAGGTGCCATCCATTGTGGGATTTTGCTGCGGACTACAGGTTGTGGTGCATTCGGTTAGGCTACATTTTTGCAGTCCAGCACGGGGTTCTACTGTGATGCATTCATGTGCAGTCCAAGTATAATTTTTTACTGTAACATATTTTAATAATGCATTCCAGCATCGGGTTCAGATGTGGTGCATTCAGGTGTGTTTCAACTTTGACTTTCACTGTGCTGCCTTCAGGTGCAGCCCAGCTATATCTTTTATTGTGACACATGTGTAATCAAGCATGTAGTTTTACAGTGGTGCATTCAGGTAGAGTTTAGCTAAGACTGCATTCAGGGGCCGTTCAATGTGGGATTTTGCTGTGCTGTGAAACACAGGTTGTGGTGCATTCAAGTGCAGTCCAGCTATACAGTATACAATCAGCAATGACTATTGTGATGCATTCAGGTGCAGTGCAATGTGGGATTTTTCTATGCTGCATTCAGGTGCAGTCCAGCTACAGTATATACTGTATTTTACTGTGACACACGCAAGTGTAGTCAAGTACGGCATCTTTACTGTGATGGATTCAGGTGCCGTCCAATGTGGGATTTTGCCGTGCTGCATTCTACTGGTTGTGGTGCATTCAAGTGCAGTCCAGCTTTATATTTTTCTGTGGCATGTTCAAGTGCAGCCCCATCTGGGGTTCTACTGTGCTGTATTCAAGTGCAGTTCAGTGTGGACTCATTCAAGCGCAGGCCAGCTATCACTTTTACTGTGATGCATTCAGCTGCAGTCCAATGTGGGATTTTGCTGTGCATGCACTTCAAGTTGTGGTGCATTGTGGGGCAGCTACATCATTAGCTATATCTTTTACTGTGACGCATTCAAGTGCAGTCCGGCACGTGGTTCTGCAGTGTTACATTTTGGTGCAGTCCAGCGTGGGGCTCTGTTGTGGTGCATTCAGGTGCAGCCCAGCCATGCGATGCGGCTCAATGAAAAGAAGGGATGAGCGTGAAAGAGTGGAACTAATCACAACACGCGACGCGAGGCTCGCATCCTAATTTCAGATTAAGGAACATCACACACACCCCCATCTATCCCTCCCTCACAGCACACAGTTTCTCCGTCTCACTGCATCTCCTGCAGGTAATCACTCAGATGTGCACAACATGTATTTCCTAACAGCTTGTCTCCTGTTGTGTTACATCTATTGTTTACTTCCATTAGTGTAGGTAAAGTTCTGCTAACATTTCAGGTGTATGTCCATCAAAGAACCAAAGTTCTCTTCAGGTGACAACGATCAATTTAGCGAGTATTATCTTATGAGATGATGGGTGGTCAAGCTAATCAGGGTCATAAGTCAACCCAGGTTTAGGATCTAAGGTCTAATCTAGTCCCAGTCGGTGTGTACTTAACGACTAATGGATCTTTCCAGTTGGGCCTTCGTGTGTTTGTTTGCTAGTTGCACTAATGAGCTGGGGCCCATGTTTGGACATGTGCTGGTAAAATGGGCGGGGCTTGTGTCTCAAAACAAATTCGGGGTGTTTGTTGTTGCAGGTCCGTCTCGGTTTCACCGAAATTCCAGCCGTGTTGTCTTTGCTCATCTTCTGCAGATGTTTGTTGGGATGATGTTCTGCTTCTAAGATCTTCTAACATGAGGTCCAGTTTGGATAGATAACATCTTAAAAGGGCTTTTCCTAAAATCTAGTCCTTGTTGACACCTATCAGCAGGATTCTAATGGGCCAGAGACTGTTTTAGTCCAACTATTAAGTGAGTTCAATGCTAAAAGAGGACAATTGCTAACGACAACTTGGTCTATTAAAAAAAAAAGGTTGGGAATCATCAAGCCAAAACAAACATTTGGGCCTAACAGCATTGACACAGCTCGTGCTTTGAAACAGCTAATCTCCAGACATGTTTGGATTACAGGGCAGTAGCTCGCACATCAACACATCTGGAGGAGATGTGCCTGACAAAAAACTAAAGTTGATGTGCGAGTGCTGAGACTCACACAAACAGGCTGTTGAATGCAGACAAATTAGCATGTGGCATTGCAAGGTTCTGATTCTGTTGCCATCATGACTCATCGGCCAGGAGGGAAAATTAATTCCCAGACAAAAGTGAAAATAAACCATAGACCACCACATTTGTTTTCTTGTCCGTTTGTTTGATGCTAATTCCCGAGTTCATGAAAATCGTCAAGTTTGGCATAGACTTCCCTGGCACACGAGCCACATATTTACAGGGTTACATGGAAACTGGTTAGGTAGTTTTACCATAATCCTGCTAACTACAGTGGAACCCGCTTAAATCCATCTCTATTTATTTCAACAACCCATCTACTGTATGTCGACCAGCTCATCAAATTCCGGTCCATGTGTTCTTATTACTAAAAAGGTGTAGTCGACCGCTTTTGTCAGCATAAAATGTGAGATGCAAAGTAGTCATTTCTAAGAAAAGTAGGTCTGTTATGTCGACACTTGTGTTACTGAATCGGGACTCAAGGGTACTTGTCTCTATTATCTCGTTCATTTGCTCACCCCTGCAACTGCTGACTAAATTAAAAAAGAAAATCGGCCAACGTCACTATGCCTCAAATCAACTCTCCTTTTCCCATTACTTCAAAAGCGGCATCACAGACTCGACAAAACAAACGAGTCACTCGTTCAGCCCGTGAGATTCACTGACTCACGGCCCGGTCGACGAAGACTCGAGTTCCATTGAGTTGTGGGTACGCGAAGACTGGAGTTTCACTAACTCGCAGGTGCTCAACGAAGACGAAGACTCAAGCAAACTCTAGTTTCACTGAGTCACGAGGGGTCGATGAAGACTCACGTTTCACTGAGTCATGTGTACTTGAGGACTAGAGTTTCACTTACAAGTTTTTTTACAAAGACTCAAACTTCACTGACTCACGGGTTGACAAAAACTCAAGTTTCACTGACTTGTGGTTAATTAAAGACTCGAGTTTCACTGACTCACGAGTACTCAAAGACTGGCGTTACACTGACTCATGGGTGCTCTACAAAGATTCGAGCTTCATGTACTCACGAGTTGATGAAAACTAGCGTTTCACTGACTGATGAGTACTCGTAGATTGGAGTTTCATTGACTCACGGGTGCTTGATGAAAACTCGAGCTTCACTGACTCAAAAGTTGATAAACACTGGAGTTTCACTGACTCACGGGTGCTCGAAGAAGACTCGAGTTTCACCGACTCAGTGGTGACTAATGAAGATTCAAGGTTCACTGACTCATAGATACTCGAAGATTGGAGTTTCACTAACTCACGGGTGCTTGACCAACACTCAAGTTTCACTGACTCACGTGTTGATGAAAAGTTTCACTGACTCATGGGCACTTGAAGGCTAGAGTTTCATTGACTCACAGTTGGTCGAAAAAAACTGTCTCATGAGTACTCAAAGACTCAAACAACTTGTTGTCAATGTGCGAGTTTCTGCGCATACGTTCTGTGACAACCAAATCAAGTACCCAATTCACTTTATGCCTCATAAAAACTTGAGTCAGTCAAAGGAATCGAGTTTCCCATCACAACTGTGACAGCATTAAATGTGAACACAGTGACTTCCTGTTCTGTGCAAAGTAAGCTTTAAAATAAAAGCATGGCAGTATTAACCTGGATTCTACAACAGCAACTAACAAAATGCACCTGTAATTTTTTTTTTTTAACATTGGAAGAAAAATGTGTACTTGTACAAAAGCTTTATTGTTGTCAAGACATACTACTAAATTACCGCAGCACCTCTGTTAAATAACAGCATAAAATATCCAATGAAAAGAGAAAAGTATGCTCAAATGGAGGAAAACCATGTTGACAAACTGCTGTGGGTTCAAAAATGCTTTATCAGCGCCCATTCTCCTTACGTCAAAGTCACAAGTATATGTGCAAGCAATGGCAAGTTTCCACTGATGTTGGTGTGAGTCAGCCAGTTCGAGGAGCGTCAACATAAACTGTAACCACCAACAAATGGCGATTTACTCCTAGAGTTGTAGTCCTCCATTCATTTCTTTCTTTGGCACCTCCCATCAGTCACATACAAACTGAGAAATTGCAAGACAAAATAATATTGAAATGTAATTAATTGATGTATTTCATTAATTTCCTTTTTTTGGTACTGCCTAATTATTTCATATTTTCTTCTGCCCAGTCTGATTAGGATTCCATTTTTTTCCGCTTGGCCCCCGCCAAACCAGCCCAATTAAGGTCTAAGCCGATTTCCAGCGGTGACCTTTCAGGCCCGCCTCGGCTCTGCTGACAGGAGAGTTAGCATGTTAGCCGCGCTGTTTTACATGTTATCGACAGGCTGAGAAGCATCATAGTCATTTTATCGCACCAATTTCATTCTTGGCCGCTTCCCCCTCAGGCGGGTTAGTGGCAGCCTGCCATTGATTTTTCACGTAATTGATCAGAGACCTGCCGCGGCAATTTATCGGCCTGTTCGCACCTGTGATTAAGGCCGAGGACGCATGTGTTTATGCATGCACCGACTATTACTCCCGGCCTGGCTTAATGAACGCTGTCCGGCTCCCTGGGAGGCGTCTAATCCCACGCCATGACACCTCCCACGTCACCCGCAATGGAGCAGCCATGACAGGAGTTGATGTGTTCACATCAACGCCAAAGTTTAATTTGCGCTAAAGTTTAATTTGAAGGCACTGTGGATTAATATCGAGGAGGTCGGCCTGGCCGCTCCAAAGCCACCATGACATCAGCGAAGCATTTTCCTTGGAGAACGAGGGTGGATAATTACAGAAGGCGAAGACAAGCAGAGCACTTTTTTTTCTCAAACACACGCCATGCTAGTGGTGCATGGCGGGAGGAAAGTGAAGGCGGGCGACCGCGTGGGTCGTTTACGGGCCTGGCATAATGCCTCCCCGACCGCAAGCCACGACGGCGAGTGGGAGCGCTTAGCGACAGCAGCTCCCCTCGGCGCTGTGACAGAGGCGGGAATAACGAGGATCAGCCGTAAAGCCGCTCAACGAGCTGGAGAGCTATCAAAGAGACACCCTTTTAATTTGCTTAATTTACAGGCGGCTTCGCCCACTAATAACCTTCCCGGAGTGATACTTGACAAATTGGAACACGTGCAGGATGCTTTACGCTCCTGTTTTGTCTTTCTTTTTTTTGATGGCACACAAGTCACACCCCGCAGAGAAGCTAAAGCCGCGGCCATTAAGCTATTCCTCACACACATCAGCTGATTTGTTTAAAAGATTTGTGGCTTTGGGGAACAAGGTTTGTTTTTTTTGTTTTGTTTTTTTACACCGTAGCCACAGAGTCAGACAGAACACTGGGCCACCGTCACATGTGGTTTGAGGCTCGCACTTGGAAGAGAAAAGAAAGTCAGTCTGCCTGAAGAAGAAAACAAAACAAAAAAAACCCTGAAAAATGAATCCACATCTGTAACATGCGAGCGCAACATGACCACGATAGTGTGTCATGCATCACTGCTTACACTTATTTGTTTCTCATTGGACTGCAATGTAATGGATTCCTCCTGTGGTCACATCAGCATCTCATTTGTCAAACTATTTACGCATATGCTTTATTATTACAGTGGATCCTCGCACATTCGCGGATTTTGGAAAAAATCATTTTCTCTTCCCCAAAAATAGGCATTTTTGCCGTAGGAACCACAACTCATTCGCCATAGTTTGTTAATAATTTAGAAATACAGTAATCCCTCGCCACTTTGCACTTCGAATTTCATGGCTTCACTCTATCAAAAATTAATTAATTAATAAATCATGTTGTTTCGTGGGCCTATTACTCAAAACATATGCATATTCAAACAAATTTTACTTTTTTTTTCCCTACATTAAGCATGTTCAAGCATGAAAATGGCCTTGACCTTAAATTAGTTTCTTAAATAGTGGGTGGGGGTGGGGGGGGGGGTGAAATGTCTGTGAGAGCATGAGAGGCACTGAGTACTTTCAATGTTAGTGCAGACCTGCCGACATGTACCAATTTGTCGTACTCAACATGCAATTTGACTCTTGAATACGCTTGTATGCTTCACAGCTCTCCATTTTGTTGCATTTATCTGGTTTCAGTTTCGAGGTTAGTCTGTACAGTAAAAATAAAAAGATAGATTATCATTTTCTCTATCGTATGTCAAATTGGGGGGGCTCCCAGCTGGGGCATTGCAGAAAATAATTGAAAACCAGACGCATTCTAAGACAATATGCAGTATTTTACACTGCTCGTCAGATGCCAATAATGTTACTGTAATGTTCGGTGGTGGGCTGCATGGGAGGGCAGACTGCCGTCGCTGCTGCTGCGTCTGTATTATGAAAAATATTTTTTATGACTTATTTATGAACTTATTTAACATTTTCAACGACAAGCAGAACATTAAGCGAGAAAACTGCAAAAGTGTTCATTTAATGGCAAAGTTGGTGAGAGCACTCAAAGTGAGGCTAAAATGTCGAGGTTCCTTTTGTTATCTGACCTATTCAGTCCAATAGTACTATTTGACACAAACCGAAATTTAATTTGATGCTTATTTTAGAGTAATATTGCTACATGGGAAATGAATTGTTCAATAATACATCTTTTAGTTCAAAATAACACAACAAAATAAAATAACAATTTCAATATTTTTGTTATTGAAATCTGTCCTGCATGCAGTCCAAATTCAAGCATAAAGTAGAAATTCAGAGTACAGGGTTATGATAGCACAGGTGTATGCAACTGGCAGCACTATCAAAGCTACTTTGACGAAAGGAGAGGTGAGCTATTTGTGTTTTATGTGACTGCCAACATTAAAATTGTACTTTATTTACACAGCACATCTGCATTCAGTGTGCTCATTTGTCATTAAATGCAGGCGTCATGTTTGAATAGAACACTTATAAAACTACTAAGAGGTGAAGCAAATATTCTTTGGTGAACAACTCAACATCAGCTGATGAGCTCCTGCTAGCTCACAAGCTACCTGTTGGAGACCCCTGTGATAGCATCACTATCTTAAAGCTGTACACACTAAGTGTTTATGTTGAACGACTCAGACACACATCTAGTGTTTTGAAGACAAGATAAGTATTGTAATGACAACAAGAGAACAAGATGGCTACGTGACACTTTAAAAAAGTGAGTGAGCATGAACGTGATAGCCACTTGTAGCTCGCCCGTGGGACAAAAACAAGCTAGCTAGCTAGCTGCCGCCGGAGAAGTAGTGTGAGCCAGGCAAAATGAGTAAACAAAGATGCCAGAAAGTCGAATACATATAGAGGAAACCCTGGTGTCAGTGAAGCGGCTCCTGCCACCCACTCGCTCCTCGGAACAGACGTTGCAGCAAGTTCTACATGAACTGCCATTGCCAAAATTCTTGCCCTCTTTTGTCTTAATCTTCTGCGTGGAATCATTTGGTTAAGAAAATATTGACTCCTGCGCAAAATCCTTGAAATGTCCACAAACACATTAAGGAGAGCACACATCACAGCAATCTTTACTTCCGGAAACACACAGGAATGCGTTTGAGGTCGTGCTTCTGCGCAGGCATGTCCCGGACGCTTTGCGTTCACATTAACAAGTCGCATGTCAACCGCCACATAAAAAATCTGATTTTAACAGCAATAACAAAAAAACGAATGGGGCATCATCATACCCTGCAGTGTGAACGATGAACGTATCCTAATCTAATAATTACAACAGTCACTTTTGCCATCGTCAAGCTAGCAGTAGGATTTGGAGGGGGAGGAGCGAGCCGTGTGTCAAAAATTGACATTTTCATGGGCGTCTCAATTACTCGCGTTTTTTCCCTCTAGTAGGTTCGACTTCTGCCACACCACACTCCTCCAAACATGCCTTTACGGTCCGTGCTTTGAGCTTTAGGAAGTCAAAAACAGGCCTTCCCAAAAGGTGGTCGCATACAATTGACCAAAATGTCTTGCAAGGATAAAGAATTAAGATTCAGGGACACCTAAAGACTCCAGTCTAACCCCTGATTGATGGATTCATTAATTAAGAGCTTTGCCTCAATACATTTGTCCACATGGTGCAGTTCTTTAGCAGCATCATTGGCCATCCAGGAGGCTGGACAAACAGAACATATTCTATAGTACTAATAGTAGAATGCAGCGTGTCCCTGAAGTCTGCAAATTTTCATGAAGCACTGCAAGATTCATTTCCTTTGTGTCCAGTTCTTCGGGGACACCCTGGTACTCAATGTGGCTCTACTATCAACATGACTATTGTTAATGTCATTATAATATATATAAATATAATGATGACCAATATAGTGTTAGCCACAAAGACCTGCAACATTCACTACTATGACATCATCTGCATGCTGTGCACATTTCGCCAGAACACTCATGCTTAAAAAAAAAAAAAAAAAAACCTCTGACAGCCCTTCCAAATCAAAAAAAAAACACAAAACAAGCAGAAAGTTTTCCCCTCCATCTTCCTCTGCTGACGGCCAGACATGAAAGAGTGTTTTAAAGTCATCTCCAGCAAAGTTGACACCTCCAGCAGTCCTGGGCCCTGATGATGTGCTCGTTAAGAGTCAGGAGAGGGCGCCTGGCAAGAGCAGGTCACCCCGCTTCTCACATCAGCGTTGCTTTCAAGTGTCCTCCTGCGTCGCCGCGGATGACAACAGACAATCGATACGGCGCTTGAAATGAAAAGGAGGCGCCGCTTTTCACCCCCGAGGCGAAAAGATTTTGCAGCCGCCAGGCTCCTCTGAACTCCAGGCGTGGCGCTGCACCTTTGTGCGTGAGAAAGAGGCGGCTCTTGACAGCTCGCCTTCTTCTCCTCCTTCCTCCCTCGCTCTCTATTTGTATAGAGAGAATATAGACGAACATCACGCCTCCTTTCTTTGCGTGTGATGTTGAGATGAACGTGTGGAGCCTACACAGGAACCTCTAAGGTCGGACACACACTGCTCCAGGATCACCTCCAATTCGCTTGAATGTCAAAACAATTTCTCCCACACAGGAACTAATGGAAGTACAATTTCAGCGGTACCTCGCGTTTCAGGCCTACAAAAACCGAGGCAATTTTTCCCATAGGAAATAAAGAAATGAACAAAACATTACATTTAATAGAGGATAATGATAGTTTTACATGCAAATGTTTTTACATGTTTTTTTTTAGCTCCATGGCAGGTTATTTAGCAGTCACATTTGATTAAAAAAAATGCACAGACAGTCAGTCAGTCACAAACGTGTACGGTGCATTGTAATAAAACAAAAAAAAAAATCAACTTTAGCGATAACTTTAATGACATCAAGGCGTAATACAAATGTGATTTGCATCAGAGGAGCGCCTCACCCATCTCATTTTATGACATTTTTAACTGTCATGCAAGCATAAAAAGAAGATAACCACCGAAAAACACAAAAACAGTCTCGTTTAATCTGTGATTTGTCACATTTAACTCCAACATTGAGGACGCTACTGTATTTGCCGCCAAAAAGCCAAAGAAAAAGGTTAGACCTCAGAGTTTATGTGCAATATTAAAGGTATATTTTTCAACCTTATTCTTGTCAGTTTTCACAACATGCGACTGTAAGGGACTTTTTGATTGAAAGGTATCACTGTACGTGCTGATTTATGGGTTTTTTTTCCAGGGGCATGGTTTTTCCTCCAATATTTGCTGTATGGAGCACATATATTAATACAAGAACAATTAAAAAATATAATTCTTTCAAAAATTAAACGGTCTTGCACATAAATAATAATAATAATATGATGCATTTTATAGGGAGGATGATGCGCTCAGTCATGCTTTTTGGGAATTCCCTGGTGGACTGGGGGCGTTAATTACTGCATTAATGGGAGTATGACTAAAAATGTAAAAAGGGGATTAGGCAGGCGGGAGTTCTGCACTTAACATGCAAACTGAGGGAGAAGAAAAAAATATACATATATCTATAAAGAATAGATCTATAATGAGCATTTGCATGTTAGCCAGCTGTTCACTTGGACATGCAAGCTGAGAGCTGTATCTGGCTCTGCTGCATGTTGTTTTTTTATATATTTAAAATCAGGGCTATTCAAACTTTTTCAGAAAAATTCAAAAGATGCAAAGTGTCCATTTTGACACATTTTGTACATTTGAAAAAAATGCTAAAAACCAATCCAATGTACTGTAGCTCAATATATGCTAAGCTCTCTGAAAACATTACATTATAACATTATAAGTCAAAGCAAAATAGTGTAAAATCTAATCTATCTTTTGTAATAATTAATTACTTTTATTTATAGACTATGCCGGGAGGCGATTTAAAAAAAAAAAAAAAAGAACTGTGGCAAAAAACGGCCCCCGTGCCACACTTTCGACACCAATACTACAACTATTAGAATAACAGTGTGTCCAAGCGGTTCAGATTAATTAATCGCTCACTGGAATTAATGAATGACTCACTAGAATGCAACACGTGTTTCACTGAATAGCCTTTGGGGTGCTATAATAATTTACCTATCATCTTTATTTTCGGCAAATGTGTGCCAATTATGATATGTTGTTGCAAATTTAGAGTCTTGATTCTCCAGCCTCTGATAGCCTGCACGCGCACGACCCACAAACACACCCCTTTAAAGGCGCGCACACGCACAAAGAGGAGGCAGCAAGAAGGAGGAGGAGGACGGGGGGGGGGGGGTGGACAAGCAAAGCGCCACTCCTGGAGCGTCTTTCGGGGCGGAAAAAAAGTTGAGGAAGGCAGAAGAGAAGAACAAGAGGAGGCAGAGTCGCGTGGACCTCCTGACGTTCTGGTCTACTCTTTTGGATAACAGCGAGACGACAAGAACACAACGGACATTTTTTTTATTTCTTTATTTTTGCACACATCAAGTGGAGCTGTAGTGGAGATTGCGTGTGTGCTTGCACGGTGGAATATCTCAGTAGACGCAAACACACACACACACACCAACACACACACGCGCTGTATACCGTGAAGGGTTCCAAGCCCGCCGGCGTCCACGCCTGGTAAGTTAATGTGTTTCTTTTCTTTTTCTCTTTTTTTAAAGCAGAGATGTGAGAAAATGCACGTGAATGAATTTGTTCCACCTCTAAAATGTTTTAAAGCCTCTTTTCCGTGGTTCTGTGGTGTACATTACACAAGGAAATAGTAAAAAAATGAGCATGAATGAAGTCATGAGAGAGGATGATGATGACGATATAATAAAAATAACAATAATTATGTATCAATATGATGGGTGCTCGGAAAAAATAACAAATGGGTGTAAACATGTAAAAAAAAATTAGGGTGCTTAAAAATGCCCAATTAAATAAATATGCCCAAATCGGTAAATATAATTGCCCATCAATGTCAGCATTGACATGGAAATGGAACTGATGGACCTAATAAATAAGATTAACCAACCGTATTATTTTTATATCAAATACACTTTCAAAATAATAATGTCAACAATTCATAACATAATATAATCAAGTATAAAATAATCCAAGATAAATAATAACGTGTAATAACGAAAATAATGCAATGGCAATAAATATAATACATTTAAAGCAAATAGTCTGGTATACCGGGTCTCTGCTATACTCTTGTCAGACAGGAGGCCAGCTTTCTGTCTACACCGGGCCCGGTGCCATCCCCCCCTCCCCCTCCAAATAAGTAACGATGGATGGGTGATTTTAATCATTAAAAATAGTACTGCTTTATTTTTAATGCGCTGCGCTAGGACCATAAACTATTAGTAAAATATAGATTTTAGAATAACTACATTTTCTCAGAACTTGTTATTAATGTATTAAAATATTATTTTAAGAATTATTGACGTTTATTCAAAATATTATTTGTTGTTGAGCTGTGTATTTCAACATGTTATCTAGTTAATTGCAAAAACATGCCTTCCAGTTTAAGCCCAACCTTCACTTCCAAACAGCAAAAAGTCCAATAAATTGCCTAAATAAGACATAATGTGGTTCCGAGGGGCCCCCCATTAAAGCCCAATGATGAGATAACACACATGTGACCTTCCACCTTCACAGCCTGACCCCCCCGCCTCTGTTTTAAATAAAAACACACCTCGATGATGTTGCTCGGGTATGACGCCTTGTCAGAGTTAACCCCCAATATTTGCATCTTTGTCATTCGACGAGAGAAATACGAGAAAAAGGTGCTGAGGACCAGGTGAGGTGAGGTGAGGAAGGAAGGAAGGAAGGAAGAAGACGAGGAGGATGAGGAGAAAATGCAGCGGCTGACATGCAAATCGTGTGCAAGGCTGGAATTATCATAAGCAAACAGTGTGAGCGCTGGCTAATAAAAGCCCATCTGTGTAACTTCATATGGAGGAGCAGCATAATGAATTTTGTAATATCCCACCGACAGACATCTCAATCAGAGCCTAATCCTCAGACTTTACCACCAAATCACTGCACGGCCTCGACATACTGTACGGGAGGAAATACTGCCATGCATTACAAACGCTTTTTGTGTGATAACAAAAAATATATATCAAGACTTTTCATCAATAAAAATTGCTTTTCGAAACGAAAGTAATAATAAATACTAATCAATGTGAATTACTCTCAATTTAAATAATGCGTTCTTTTGTGTGTACATTAACAGTGTATAGTGCAAATAAAATACAATATCAATATGGTCAATTTGTCCTACCTGCATTAAGTTTTTTTTCTTCTTTGCTTTTTTTTGTACAGAAGAGGTCTCCTCTGCACATTTACCATCATGGACTCCCACTGCCGCAAACTGGCCACCACCTGCTCACAAATAGGTAAAAGATTAAAGCGTGTGTGCGCGTGTGAGCAAAATGGTGTCCATACTTTCCCCCCACCAGACTTTACAAAAAACCTATGCGGTTTTCTCAGGATCAATTATCAAATTTAAGTCTGTGGAAATGTTTTTACAAAAGATACGCAAATTGTTGTCGCGTGTTTGTGTTTGCTTTACATCGAAATGCATAATTGACGAGAATATATTTGTAAAATTATGCCACTTCCCTCTAACTCTGATGTTCCACCGCAGGCACAAATCACCTAAACCAACTAATTCAATTAAAATAACGTAAAACAATATATATATGTGTGTGTATTCTCACGAAAAGTGATTTTATCTTTTAATCATCATATTTACTTTAGAATTTAAACAAGCGACTCATAAAAAATACGCTGTGTCTTGTCAAAGATTGTACATTGGTGCGGTGGAATTTCACGGATGATTTGAGGAGAGAATCCCCTCGGTAGCGGAGTATTGGATGTTCCTTGTCCAACAGTGACACCTGGTGGCAGGATGTGACACCGCAGTCTCCATGTTCAGCGCAGTGTTTACAGTCAAACCGGTTGTACGGCACAAAGATTGTCTATTTTGACACGACTGTCACTGATAGAGAGGGTTTTCATCGCAAAATAAATATGAAGTTTATAATAAATATTTCGTTAAATTTAAAAACACTTCCATTGTGTAAAAATGCTTGACATTATTTATTCATATATTAATTTAACTTCTCGTTTTGACCATTTTAACTAATTTTAAGATACAAAAATACACATTTCCTGTGCAAGTGTGACACAATTTCGCATCCATCCTCACCTGTTAGTACTTGTAGATAATGACAATTGATTAAGCCTAATAATGCTGGACAAGCAGGACAAAAAGACACATCGAAAACAGTGGCGCCTGGTGTTTCTAATGTATGCAGCTCTCGTTGGAGTCACTCTGGGGAAAACTAAATGTATAATGAAAGCCATTCGTGAGTAGGAATACACTAATGGAGGAATGTGATGTCTCAGTAATCCCGCCTAAAAAGCCTTGTCGTCGTCGTCCCCCCCGAACCCACCCTGCTATATTGACTAAATTGTTAATTAATGGCCCTCTATGACGGAGAGAGAGGATGAGGAGGCACCCAGAGATGAAGAACAAACCGATAATCCACTTCAACAACAACAAAAGGGCTATTATTCATATGTCTACTATACTTCTAATGAAATGACTTCAAATGCATGTTAATTCATTTCCAGTTGTCATGGTTGCATATGAAGGGGTCCAATATGAGTGGGTCTTTCATTGGATTAGACCAAGATGACTCATAATTAATAATAAAACATTAAAAAGCCACAAACATCTTTTAGGCATCTGACAATTATATTGCCATAATTTTGTCACTGGGCGTTTAAAAAAAAACACCTTTGCAGAATTCCGTAAGAGGACTGTTTTTTTTTCGATTAAAATGCTGAGAACCACCGAAGGGTCCAAACCCGGAGGAGTAAAACTGGGTGCCTCACGTTATGCACTCCCAGGCAAGTCAACCGGCAGTAATGAGTGGCTACGGCGGTTCGGTTGGGCTCGGTTTAATGCATATTTTGGACACAAACTTGCGGATTACCGCTGAAGTTCAGGCGTGGTTTTTAAAGTGGGGTCTCTGCATGAACAGGTAGCATCACCTTAGTGCGATCATAGCATACATTCTGTTTGCGCCGAAGTCTTCATTTGGACTCTCGGGGTCTGTGTGACCCAATGATTGAACTTGTGATGTGGAAATAGTACACATTTATAAAGAAGGTTAACTTATTTTTTTAAGTGTATCTCGGGTCCATCGGTAGTGATCCGTGTTTGACATTCGGAGCTCATCTCTATTCCTTCTGGTTCTAACAGAACCCGGTGTGTGGCTTGCAGGGTCCTTGAGTAAACTATAAAAAGGTGCATGTGTTATTTTCATTTTTCTATATTTTATTTGGTCTTGGGCTGCTGAGGCCGCATTTCTCTTTACGTGCTTCTTTTTTTTTATTTGGCGATGTGCGTGTACTCTCCTCCCACGCACGCCACAAGCACACGTCTGTCAGGCAACAATGTGGGTGGGGCTTGAGGGGGTGACGTAGAGAGACGCAGTTGGACAGTGCTAGAGAGAGAGGGACGGAGAGCGCGAGCTGGAGGCGAGCGGTGCTGGTGTGCGCTCATCCGGCTCCAATATCACCTACCTGTCCTTGTCACTCTGCTAGTCAGCCGCCGCTCGCCGCCGAGGTTAGGATGGCAGCGCCCGGTGGCCCGGTCTGAAGCAGTCCGAGAACGAGAAATACTTTGCTGGCCATCCTGTGACTCACTGACAACTGGGACTTAATTGGGTGAAACAGCTTTTTGGGAGGACCGATGAACTCTATGAGGGATCCATTAAATCTAGACCCCCACCACCATCACCACCACCAGCAGCACCCACTAACCGGGACTAAACTCGCCTCCACGCAGCACGCCGCGCTGGCCATGGCTTCGGGTTTGCAGCCGCTGGTGCGCGCTGTGGAGTCCAACAAGCACCGCATGGAGGTGCACACAGTGTCGGACACGTCCAGTCCGGAAACTGGGGGTAAGAAGAGGAGAGGCACATTTAGTTCATTGGGTTTAACACATGCAAATGCTCGTTTAATTGTGGGAGTGACACAAAATATTATGCAAACGACAAAGGCCTTAACATTAATGTCACATAAAAAAACCTCAATAATAAATTAAAACACTGCTGTTAATAATAAATACACTGGTTCTGGCCTGCAGAGAAAGAAAAGATCCAAAACAAGAACGACGACTCGTCAGACGACCCGTCCAAGAAGAAGCGTCAGCGGCGCCAGAGGACGCACTTCACCAGCCAGCAGCTGCAGGAGCTGGAGGCCACTTTCCAGCGGAACCGATACCCGGACATGAGCACCAGGGAGGAGATCGCCGTGTGGACCAACCTCACCGAGGCTCGCGTTCGGGTGAGTTAGCCCTCCAGTTTGGCAAAACTAACATTTTTGTTAAATGGAGCAAAAACATATTAATGTAGTGGAGTGTAATCAGCAGGCAGACGTGTAGGGTTGTAATAATGTGTCCTACAGAGGGTTTATCTGAAAAACAAATATGCACACTTGTTTAAACAGAGGCCCAATTTAATCAGACTGCCGGTTAAATTGATCTTTTTATATAATAACACTCCCCTACATGAGACGATAAACACTATTTTTAACAATCATTTGTTTAAAAAAAAAGTGCTCCCTGTGTGAGTCTATTAGGTCTAATTAGAAATGATCACAATCCAGACTTGTGTGACAGGAGTCGGTGACAGATACCACGCGTGTTCTCCCCACGCGTGTGAAAGAGGTGCAAAGCTTGTAATTTTGACATTGTGGCGCGATTTAAGGTCAGCCTCATAGCCGGGCGTGGACGCACGCCTTGGCGTGGAATACACAACACAAGAGTCCACGCAGGAGTGTGGATTCTGCTCTGATAAGGACTGCATGAGGACAGGAGAGCACACACACTGGGGAGGGGGGATAACATGCCGGATTTAGGAAAAAAATATTTAATTCATTTGGATTGTTAAATAACTTTGAACAGGAAAAATGAGCATAGATTTGAATTTAATTTTAAAATGAATTATATGCATTCATGCAAATGGATGAAATGTTGCTAACACTAAAATTAAAAAGCTGGATTTGTGAGCAAATTGTATAAAAATTATTTTGCTTATATAGTAAATGCGCATAAATAAACCATGCAGAATGCAAGCAGTCAGTTAGATTGTGTTCTATTGCACTTTCATTTTTGGTGTGAACTGTTAATTTGCATATACCTTAAGGTTTGTTATTTTTAAGTTCCACAACAATATTTAAAAAATATAAATCATGCACATTACAGAGGGGTCACATTTTTAAAATAGTTCTGAATCGTTTTGAATGACCACAATAGTGACATAATTACAAAATGTTATAGCCATTAACGTTATACTGTGTGTGTGTGTGTGTGTGTATATATATATATATATATATACATACATATATGTGTGTGTGTGTATATATGTATATATATACACACACACACACACACACACACACACACACACACACACAGAGTATAGATAGATAGATAGATAGATAGATAGATAGATAGATAGATAGATAGATAGATAGATAGATAGATAGATAGATAGATAGATAGATAGATAGATAACTAATCAATGTATTAGTCTTGCATGCATACGTATATTAACATAGTAAATACAAAACATGTCGGTCCCAATACAAATACTAAAACTACAATTGCAGATAAATAATCAGGAGAAAATTATCACAAAAAAATACGCAATAAAACATACAAATTGCACTTATTGATTGTCTACTTACTTCGCACACGAATATTAGTTTCGTGTGGTACAACGCATAACAGAAGATGAGACTCCACGATATTTTAACCAGCTTGAAACGGTAATTGTTTTACATGTTCAAACTTCTCCGGTGTTCCCTCGCAGGTGTGGTTCAAGAACCGGCGGGCTAAGTGGAGGAAGCGGGAGAGGAACCAGCAGGCCGAGCTGTGCAAGAACGGCTTCGGGCCGCAATTCAACGGACTCATGCAGCCCTACGACGACATGTACCCGGGCTACACGTACAACAACTGGGCCGCCAAGGGCTTGACGTCGGCCTCGCTGTCCACCAAGAGCTTCCCTTTCTTCAACTCCATGAACGTCAACCCGCTGTCGTCGCAGACCATGTTCTCGCCGCCCAACTCCATCTCTTCCATGACGTCCAGCATGGTGCCGTCGGCGGTGACTGGCGTGCCGGGATCCAGCCTCAATGGCCTCAACAACTTGAACAACCTCAGCAACCCGTCGCTCAACTCCGGGGTGCCCACGCCGGCTTGCCCCTACGCGCCGCCCACGCCCCCCTACGTGTACCGGGACACTTGCAACTCCAGCCTGGCCAGCCTGAGACTGAAAGCCAAGCAGCACTCGAGCTTTGGATACGCCAGCGTGCAGAACCCGGCCACGAACCTGAGCGCTTGTCAGTACGCCGTGGACAGGCCGGTGTGAGACGTCCACGCCCACTCCTAAAAGAAAATCACCACTTTGAGCAAAGCTGGCGGATCAGTTCGGCATCATTTTGGTTTGATTTTTTTTGGAAGGGGATGTACATTATTGTGACTCTTCCCTCCAAAGTAGCGCACAACCTAATTCATTCATTCTGATGTGATTCTGAGTGATCCAATGGCTTCTTATGGTGTTTTTTTTTGTTTGTTTGGGGTTTTTTTTTTTTTTTGCAGAGTGGTCCAAAACAAAAAAGGTGGCCACAGGAACAAGAGACTACTATTATTTTCTTCTTTTTCTTTCCCCCCCCCAAAAAGGGCACTAAAAACTGAACCACTAAAAACAAGATCGATGTTTTAAGTTTTATTCCCGGATTGTTTTCGTCACCATGGATTTTGGACTTTTTAAACTGTTTGAAAGGTTGTATATACTCAAACTATCTCCTGAGCTCAAAATCTTCCCCGGGTTCAATTTATTAACGCATGTGACGGAGGGGGGCATAAACCAGCAAAAAGAAAATAACAATAAGAATAAATAAGGAATCGTGTTTTGCTTGCAAACAAAAAAGGGAATGTAAATACTAAAACGCACCACAGTCGTGTGTTTCTAACATAATATAAATTTATTATTATTATTAATGTCTGTGTGAATATCGATTTAGAATAGCAATCCTAGATTTAAGCAAAACGTATTAAAATGTTCCTGCAAATGATTTGCTCTGTGTATACTATTTGGTACGGAATTATGTTTCTTTTTCCAACATCCAAAAAAATGTGTTTTATTTAATGGAAGTAAATATATTGTTCAAAGCCATCCTTGCTTTTATTGAATCTTTTGTGTAGTGACATTGTGTCCACTTTGGGGATGTGGATGATTGGGACGCATGCACTTGTGCGCTTAATCTATTGGGGGCAACAATTGGGCTGCGCCAATACACATTAGCGGCGAGATGCTCCGGCAGATTAGCTGCTGAATACATGTCTGCTCGGGCCGCTGGAGCTTCAAATAACACGGGGAATCAACAAACAACAGGCTGGGACCACACAACAGTGGCAGCAGTCCATTATAGTGGGAGTAGAGGGCAGGGGGGGTCTCAAGTGGTCTCCGTTGTGTATTGCGTACATTCTTATTACATAAAACATGTTAAAGAGAGCAACCGTTTGCATGTTTACTCTATGCAACAATAAAAACATAATTTTCAAGACGGATGATTCACAAACATGCGCAAACATGAAGGTTATATAGGCAGGTGGAGCTGACTGAGTAGGCCGGGAAAGTGGTGCCTTTGCACGGCTGCAGACGTCAGCAAGCCCCGGTGAGAAAGCATGGCCGCGGAGGATGAGCTAAATTGGCCTCTTGTACATGTGTGTTTACTATATACAGACTTCAATGGGGGCTACAATAAAGCTTCTAAAATGTATTTTTAATTTAAACAATAAGCACACATATTCTGCATCAAATGTATTTAAAGATAAACTTACTACTTGGTGCTGATTTAGGAGCTGGTGTCACGTTAGAAGAACCCTCAGGTCACCTCTCAAGAGGGGGATTATACTCTGGAGGAGGAATAAATCACAGTTAGGCCAGATGCTGTTTAATTAAAAGGCACATCTAAAAATAATAACAAGCAGAGGAGAGTCAGCCCTCTTAAAGAAGAAGCCAACAAAGAGATGCAACACACAACCAGGACTTTTGTGCCCGACGTTGCTTTGTTTTTGGTTGCCCCAGACGTCCTCCAGTGGCACGTTTTGATGGAGAATTAATCAGCTGGAAGAGGATAAGCCTTGTCTGCCTGTGCAATACACATCTGCACAATCAACATGTGAACTGAGGATGAGGAGAAGGGGAAGCGTGAGACTTGCTGGTAATGTTCATTTGGCTGAAAGGGACTGTGCAAGGTAAGCCATGCACCTTTAATTCTCCTCACCAAGTGAATTTAGTGCAATCATTAAAGTGGCACCTGCTTGGATTCCTCTCACGTTTGAGGTGAAGGTTTGAATCTGTATGCAGAAAAACGCATTCAAATGCACAGTGGATAATTACAGACATGAAGCTTTGAAGACTTTATTTCTCCACATGTTAATGTGAGATTTGTTCCACCGAAGGTGATTAAAAGACACAAGAAGAGTTACTTGCAAATATACACAAAACATGCTAATTTAAATAATGAACAAAGCCCTGACAAGTCTGGACAAGAGGGTGGTGCACTTTTATATGGGAGGTGCATGGCGTTATATTTTATTAATCACCTAATGAGGCCTGCAGGATTGCATTGGAACAATATTTTTTAAAAGTGCATTTCATAGTGGATTTCAAAGCACTATTTAAGACACACACAAACATCTGGTTTGAAATATTACAAAACACAAGAGCATTGGTTTGCACACCACTTCAAAAGCACCACAACTTGCACCAAAAAAATACCACTGACTTCATTTCAATGCATTAAAAAAATATGGCTGAAATTTGCTGTTTGCAATAAATGCACACTGAAGACAAACAGTCCGAGTGCTTCTTTGTTATTAAGTCATAGGGGGCTGTGTGTGTCAGGAGGAGATGGACAAGGGTTCTGAAGGAGGAGGAAGTGGGGGTGGGGGGGTACTTGGCTGCGGACCAATGGCGGCCCAGTGGCTTTGGCTAAAGGTCACGCGGCGTGACCTCACACATTCTCACCCTCACCTAAAAGGTTGAAGGAGACGTTCTCCACAATGCAGGAGCACACAAAGCAACACATTCAACTGAGCGTACAGTGAACCTCAAAGGTTGAACACCAGGACGCTCTTCAACATTTGATTGGCTCAGATTTATAATTCCGTAAATAATGATAATAGAAATAATCTGTTCCAGGGTGGCGAACACACACACTTTATTAACTGTACAGGTAATAATTTAAGTAACATTTAAGATTTGTATACTGTTAACTCTGCTTTGCTTCTTTTTAAACTTGTGCCAGAAAAAGTCCATGTTAACTTTGCTACCAAGTAAGGACGCGTATGCTGGACACTGCTTTAGATACGTGTTTGCTTATACTTCACGTAACTTCCTGTCTTCTCTTCTTCTTCCTCATTTGTCACCTGAGTTTCCTCCTACTTTTGGAATAAGCAGAAAAGACACAAACATAAGATAGAACAGGGTGTACAAACATTTTCTACCGAGGGCCATATACCAATAAATAAATAAATAAATAAATAAATAAATAAATAAATAAATAAATAAATAAATAAATAAATAAATAGGGATTTTTTTTCCATTTTGTAAAAAAGGTTCAAACCAATCCAACATGCTAAGAAGTTTTATATACTCAAAGAAACTGTACCTTTTGTTATTAATATCAACATTTTAAATTTTTGTTCCTAAATTTGACCTTTTTGCCATTTTTCCCCAATTTTTTTTTGTAATTGTATGTTGAAAATGCCAATTAAAAAAAAAAAAAAAAAAAAGAAGAGCTGTGAGCCGCAAATGGCCTTTGGACACCTTGTAAGAAATAATTAATTTGTTCCGGACGCACCAAAACAGGAACAAAAAATACATTTTATAGAGAAGAATTATAATTTTACGTGCAGAAAACAATGCTAAACATTTATAAATGACAGATTAATGGAATTTATAGCTTGAAGCAAACTTTCCGTGCATCCTGGCAAGACGGGATTCAATATGTTTCTCACTTTTTTTTTTTCTTTTTTAAAACCAAAGCTGTGGCACACGCAACTTTCTTTGGCCCCATGTCGGGTTATTTAACAGTCGCACTTAATCAAAATTGCACGGACAGTGAGTCAGCAACACGTTGGACGCTTTGTTTGGGCCGTCAATTTTGCAGAACGATACAGTACAGGGAGAATGGACTAGTTTGTTTCGTGCAACATTGTACGAAAACTGAAGACGGTGCATGAAAATCGAGGCAATATTTTAGTAAAAAACAAATCATACGAAAACTAGGGAGTACAAAAAATCGAGGTTTGACTGTACTTCAAATGTTACCGACTGTACTTACAATTATAAATTATCCATCCATCCATTTTCTATACCGCTTCTCCTCTTTAGGGTCGCAGGGGCTGGAGCCTATCCCAGCTGACTTCGGGCGACAGGCAGGGTACACCCTGGACTGGTCGCCAGCCAATCGCAGCAATTATAAATTATGATGGTGAAAATTGACCACTGACCACTGACCACTATGCAATTAAAACTCCTTACAATTGGATTGTGTTGGACTTCCAGACATGCACTGTATTTCTACACAAGGGGCATGACACCTCACTGGGGGGGGGGCTCCAAGGCGTTCAGAGAGGTGGGGGTTTTGGTGGAGGTGCGGGTGGCTGGCCGCAGTATGTGAAAGCAGATAAGCAGGGCGGAGAATTTCATGACGCACACACTTCCTGCTCTGTGAAGTTCTATTAAAGTAGCAGGGATGAAAACAAAAGCACACATGTGAGATGTTTTCTCTGCAAATCAATTTGGACACGTTAGGCACGCTGGGGCGGGACGGCAGCGCCGTTCACATGGATCCTTGAAATGGTGTAGGAAAACCATCCATGCATCCAGGTGAGACGCATGAATTATATGGGGAAATACTGCATGTACACTTTATCATGTTTGAGCAGCAATTTGTAAAGCGTAATGTTTGTTATGGCTTCAAAACTTGAAGGGGTCCTAATGCAGAAAATCTTGGCTGCACAACAGTTATTTATTTAGTGCAAAAAGACATTCAATCACTGAGAGAAGAATTGAAGCTTGCTTTGTGCGGTAAAGAAGATCCTGCACGCTCAAATTCCACTGGATGAAAATGTCACTCAAGTGGCATTACTTAGCATTAAGGCTAACTATTGTTGACTTGTGCAGCTGGAAGAGACAAGCACCACATGAAAGCATCCCACATCCACTATATACAGTATATGATTTTAAGGGGTGGAGGGGGGCGTGTATTGGCAATACAAAGAGTGGCTGCCTGCAGGCTCAGCAGCTACCTAAAATCTTGCACATGTCTTTTCATGTCTAAAACACTCATCTGAAGCGTCGTGTTCAGACACCTTTGGTTTACACACTTGCCCTCAAAACATGGCGTCTTGTTATTCAAGGCCCATCACCGGCGCTGACGTCTAAATTGGCACTGCTGAGAATTTCCCAGGCTGCAAATCCGCGCAACGCAAAAAGATGCAAGGGTCCTAAATTATCATGTGACACTTCTGCTTTGCCCATGTTGTTACTGCTGCCATGGCAACCCAGCCACCATGTTTTCATGTCCTAATTATGAGTTTGGCTCGGCCTAAAATAACCAGGGCAGAAATGCCCAGCATGACTCACCAGCCAAAATATTAGGGAACACCCCTGCACAGTCTGATGAGAGCCACTTCTGCTTTTACAAAATATTAATGCTCAGCTGGACTGACACGGTCAGAGAGGTATTCATGGTGGCTGCATAACTGCACTTTATCCTGACGACTTCTAATATCTCTCGGACACAGTCAATCCAAACTGAGCATTACAATAAAAAATTCAGAAGTCATAAAATTCAGAAACCAACCAAATTCTCTAAGGTTGTGCAAAACTTTGAGGTTTTAACTCAATACTCCAAGCATCTGAGAATGAACTTTGCACACATTTTGCTTTTTCTTTGGCTTTTTGCGACAACAGAGAAAGAAAAAACACCGACAATTACTTGAAAGACATTATTTGTAATCACTCACGTTACAAACACAAGGGGGCAGCAGATTGTGGTTTCAACAATGAATCATTATTAAAACAGTGGAACCTGGGTTAGCCTCATTAATCAATTCCAGAAGGTCTGACTCAAACCGAAATGTACTCTAATCAAATATATTTTTCCCATAAAAGACATCCGATTTATCTGTTATGGACATTCCCAAAACACTTGTTTACAGTTTTGCAATTATAGTTTTATAAGCAGAAAACATTTCAAAATGCATATACATACAGGTAAATGACAAATGAAAGGGCTACATGAACATTTAATGTCACGTTTACCTTGACTGAAGACTTGATTGTTGACAAAGACGGCAATGAGGCAGTGACAAGGGACGAGCAAGCGTTTTGCTGTAAGTTCTTTCTCAAATGTGTGTTTCTCACCTTCTGTATCACAATGCTGGCACATGCAGCTTTATTTGGCCCCATTGTGGGCTATTTTGCAGCCATAACAGCATGTGGCTTGTGGCGTAACTGTGTTAGTTGGCAAAGAACTAGCGACTCACCTGCTGATCACATCATATACGGGCGATGGAGCTGGGGGACAAGCACTTCTGTTTTAGGTTTCCATGCTATCACAATGCTAAAAGGGACATTTTGTGATTAAAAAAATGCATTAAGAACACAGTTGGACTCATGCAGTGTACCATATTTTACGCTAACCAAAGCAAAAAATTTTTGAGTAAATTTTCAACGTAAACCAAATAATACGCTAAATAGGGCATATGCTAACCAAGGTTCCACTGTATTGTAATTGTATTGTATATTACAATGAAACTCCATCACCTAATTTGCATAATTCACCATGACACAAAACTCCAGACAAAAACTGCGGCTTGGCGTTCGGGTTTGGATGGGTAAGACTGAGCTTGTCAGTGGTCTGTGTGTGAGGTAGCGCCAAATCTACAAAATAGAAAAAAGGAGCAACAAATCTATCTGTGGTGGTCCAACTGTGTTAAGTTGCGGGCCGCCACAAATAAATGAATCTATAGCAAACACAGACCTTTTAACTAAAAACGTGTATGTAGAAAGAACAAGGGCAGTTTTTTTTTTTATTCACCATACATCTCTCATAGAGACAATT